>NC_133146.1:730761-1454022 GCF_048418815.1 Hemitrygon akajei | reverse complement strand
ATGGACCGAGTGGGCTGAAGTCCTATTCTTGTGATGATGGACATGGGGAGTGTGACCTGTAGCCCAGTTTCTGTGATGATGGTTATGGAGAGAGTAGGCAGAAGGCCTGTTCCTGTGACTGTGGACATTGCCAGCCTGTTCTGAAGGCCTGTTTGTCTGATTGCCATGGACAGAGTGGTCTGAATGCCTGTTTCTGTGACTGTGTACATGGCTGGATTGGGCTGAAGGCCAGTTTCTTTGTTGATGGACATGGACAATGTGAGGTGTAGCCCAGTTTCTGTGATGATGGACATGTAGTGAGTTGACTGAAGGCCTGTTACTCTGACAGCGGTCATGGAGCGTGTGGGCTGAAGGTCCGTTTCTGTGATGTTGGACATGGACAGAGTGGGCTGAATACCTGTTTCTCTGATGGGCATGGAGAGAGTGAGCTGTAGGACTGTTTCTGTGACTGTGGACATGGAGAGCGCGAGCTGAATGCCTGTTTCTGTTATGATGGGCATGGACCGAGTGGGCTGAAGTCCTATTCTTGTGATGATGGACATGGGGAGTGTGACCTGTAGCCCAGTTTCTGTGACGATGGTTATGGAGAGAGTAGACAGAAGGCCTGTTCCTGTGACTGTGGACATTGACCACGTGGGCTGTGATGCACCATCAATAACTCTCGGAGACTGGAAGTGAACAATAGGCTTTTATTAGCAGCAAAAAGGTGCCAGCCCGTTAGGCATCAGGAATCCCTCATGTGTGTGCATAGCACCCGTTATGGGAGTGTCGTGAGGAGTCTGTGTAGGGCTTGGTGTGCGCGGTGTCTCGTGGGTATATACATCGGTGGGTACGGGGTTCATAGTCTCCATGGAGTGTGCGGGGTAGGGGTCTGGTGCTCCTGTGGGTGCCAGGTCGTGGACGGAGACCGTGTCCTCCCGCCCATCAGGTAAGACCACGTAGGCATACTGGGGGTTCACATGAAGTTGGTGAACCCTCTCGACCAGCGGAGAGTATTTATTGCTCCTCGCATGTTTCCGGAGCAGCACTGACCCTGGGGACCTCAGTCAAGCCGGTAGGGTGGTCCCAGTGGCATTCTCCCTCTCCACCTGTCCATTCCCCTGGGGTTTATAGCTCGTGGTCCTACTAGTAGCAATAACCCTAGCCAGCAGGTACCGGCGCAGCTCGTCACTCATAAACGAGGACCCTCTATCTCTCTGGATATAGCAGGGATATCCGAACAGAGTGAAGAGCTGGCGCAGGGCTTTTATGACGGACGTGGCAGTGGTATCGGGGCAGGGGATGGTAAAGGGGAACCGAGAGTACTCGTCGATTATGTTAAGAAAGTACACATTGTGGTCAGTGGAGGGAAGGGGGCCCTTAAAGTCGACACTCAGTTGCTCAGAGGGGCGGGTGGCCTTGATAAGTTGTGCTTTTTCAGGACGGTAGAAGTGCGGTTTGCACTCAGCGCAGACTTGACAGTCCCTGGTCATCGTCCTGATTTCCTCAAGGGAGTAAGGCAGGTTCCGGGCTTTCACAAAATGGTAAAGCCGGGTGGCAAAGATCTGCATGGAGGGTGTATATCCAGTCGAGCTGCGCGCTGGCACATGTTCCCTGGGATAGGGCATCAGAGGGCTCATTGAGCCTTCCAGGCTGGTACAGGATGTCATAGTTGTAGGAGGAGAGTTCTATTCTCCACCTCAACATTTTATCATTTTTGACTTTGCCCCACTGTTGGTGCTAAACATGAACACAACCGAGCGCTGGTCGGTCAGCAAAGTGAACCTTTTGCCAGCGAGATAGTCGCTCCAGTGCCTAATAGCTTCCACTATGGCCTGGGCTTCTTTCTCCACCGCGGAGTGCCGAATTTCAGGACACTCCACAGGTACGAGAGAAGAATGCTACTGGCCTTCCTGCCTGATTGAGGGTAGCAGCCAGCGCAAAGTCAGAGGCGTCACTCTCTACTTGGAAGGGAATGGTCTCGTCCACCGCATGCATCGTTGCTTTGCAAATGTCCCCTTTAATGCGGCTGAAGGCCGCGCGGGCCTCGGCAGAGAGGGGAAATGTGGTAGACTTGACCAGAGGGTGGGCCTTGTCTGCATAATGAGGGACCCATTGGGCGTAATAGGAAAAGAAGCCCAGGCACCGTTTGAGGGCTCTGAGGGTGGTGGGAAGAGGGAGTTCCAACAGTTCCAGCATACGGTCGGGGTCAGGGCCAATGACTCCATTCTCCACGACATACCCAAGGACAGCAAGTCGGGTGGTTCCAAACACACACTTGTCCCTGTTATAGGTGAGGTTAAGAGCTTTGGCCGCTTGGAAAAATCATTGGAGTGTTGTGATCCTGCCCGTCATGACCGCAGATGGTGATGTTATCCAGATATGGGAACGTGGCCTTCAGTTGGCACTGGTCCACTATCTGGTCCATTTCCCTCTGGAAGACAGAGACACCATTTGTGACACCGAAGGGGACGCGCAGGAAGTGATAGAGCCTGCCGTCCACCTCGAAGGCGGTGTAGGGGCGGTCCACTGGGCGGATGGGGAGCTGATGGTAAGCGGATTTTAGGTCTAAGGTCGAGTACACCTAGTACTGAGCTATCTGATTGACCATATCCGCGATGCGGGGTAGGGGGTACGCGTCAAGCTGCATGAACCTATTGATGGTCTGACTATAGTCCACGACCATCCTATTTTTCTGCCCGGTCTGAACAACGACCACCTGGGCCCTCCAAGGACTTGTGCTTGGCTCAATGATCCCCTCCCTGAGCAGCCGCTGCAACTCCAACTTAATGAAGGCCATGTCCCCCGTGCTGTACCTCCTGTTTTTAGTTGTCACAGGTTTACAGTCGGGGGTCAGGTTGGCGAACAGCGGTGGGGGAGGGATCTTGAGGGTGGAGAGGCTGCAAGTGGTGTCTGTAGCGTGGCTGTTGGCATGATGTTGGGTGGGATGTGCGGGTCGGTGTGTGTGTGTGGTCAGTAGTGGGGTATGTGATGAAGTCCCACAGAACTGAGGATTTCTGACAGTGATTGGTGGGAGGGACCCGTCATACTCCATTGTCACACTTTTCAGGTGGCTCTGGAAGTCGAGCCCCAATAGTACAGGGGCACACAGTTGAGGCATGACCAGTAATGTAAAGTCCCGATATTCTGTGCCATGCACCACCAGTGTCACTACACAACCCCGCCTGGATGTCTGTGGAACGCAATCCAGAAGCCATGGTGACCTTCTGGTTTACCGGCTGTGTCACGAGTCCGGAGCATTGCACCGTGTCCAGGTGAATAAAACTCTCAGTGCTGCCTGTGTCAAAAAGGCAGCTAGTCCTGTGCCCCTCCACCGGGATGTCCATCAT
This sequence comes from Hemitrygon akajei, assembly GCF_048418815.1. Classification (NCBI taxonomy): domain Eukaryota; kingdom Metazoa; phylum Chordata; class Chondrichthyes; order Myliobatiformes; family Dasyatidae; genus Hemitrygon; species Hemitrygon akajei. The sequence goes on along the minus strand of NC_133146.1, from coordinate 1,450,693 downwards.
TGACCTTGCGAGCTGGTGTGGAACGCTTTGGTCGAGGGTCACGGAGGCCAGAGTTGAATCGCCATCTTGGTGCCTGGTAAGCACCCGTGGGTCAGAGGCGGGGCGAGGTGGCGCTGACAAAGATGGCCACCCCCATGCCTCGCACGCGGTGGGCAGGCAAGATGGCGGCAACCAAGATGGCGACCCCCATTCCTCACATGTGGCGCCGCTCAACGCCGCTCGTGGTTTGGACTTACGGGCCTTGATGAAGTTGCCCTTCTTGCCGCAGCTGGAACAGGTAGCTTCTCGAGCTGGGCAGCGTTTTTGGGGGTGCTTTTTGAGTCCGCAGAAGTGACACTGCGCGGAATTGCAACTGGCAGCAGCCAAGGTCGATACGCCGGCAGGTTGCGGGGTCTGCAGCGTCCACGGGGCCGGCGAGAGATCGCGCGCCTGGACAGCGTCAGCGATGTGCAGAGCGGCCTCCAGCATGTCGGCCAGCTCGATCGCCGAATGTAAGGTAAGATCGGCGTGTTCCAGCAGCCGCTGGCGCACATACACTGACCTGATCCTCGTAACGAAGGCGTCTCTCACTACGAGCTCGGCATGCTGTTCCGCCATCAGTCCCCTGCAATCGCAGGCCCGCACAAGTGTCTGTAGGGCCCGGACAAACTCAGCGCTCGACTCTCCGGCCTGCTGCCGCCGTGTCGCTAAGCGATGTCTTGCGTAGACGGTGTTCACTGGCCGCCGGTATTGTCTTTTGAGGGTATCCATCGCACCCCGTAGTCCGTTTGGTCTCTGATCATGGAGTAGACCCTTGGACTGACCCTGGAGAGGAGAACCCTGCGCATCGTGGCAGGATCGGTCACATGAATCTCCTCCAGGTATGATTCGAAGCATGCTAGCCAGAGTTCGAAAGCGTCGCCGGCTTCCTGGGATTGAGGGTCGAGATCCAATCTGTCGGGTCATAAAATGCTCTCCATGTTTTAAAATTGCTGCTAATAAAATTGATGCACCATCAATAACTCTTGGAGACTGGAAGTGAACGATAGACTTTCATTAGCAGCAAAAAGGGAGCACGACATCTCGGAGACTGAGGGAGGAGCAGTGCCCCAATCGTCTTTATACAGGGGTCTGTGGGAGGAGCCACAGGAGCAGTCAACATAGGAGCGTGTCCAGACAGGTATAGATAGTTTACCACAGGCTGAAGGCCTGTTTCTCTGATGGCCATGGACAGAGTGGGCTGAATGCCTGTTTCTGTGACTGTGTACATGGCCAGAGTGGGCTGAAGACCTGATTCTTTGATGATGGACATGGACAGAGTGGGCTGAAGGCCTGTTTTTGTGATGATGGACATGGACAGAGTGGGCTGAAGGCCTGTTTCTGTGACTGTGCTCATGGACAGAGTGGACAAAAGGCCTCTTTCTGTGATGATGGTCATGGACAGAGTGGACAAAAGGCCCCATTCTCTGATGATGGACATGGACAATGTGAGCTGTAGCCCAGTTTCTGTGATAATGGACATGGAGAGAGCAGGCAGAAGGCCTGTTTCTGTGACTGTGTACATGGCTGGATTGGGCTGAAGGCCAGTTTCTGTGTTGATGGACATGGAGAGAGTTGGCTGAAGGCCTGGTTCTGTGACAATAGACATGAACAGAATGGGCTGAAGGCCTGTTTCTGTGACAAAGGAAATGAACAGAGTAGGCTGAAGGCCTGTTTCTCTGATGATGGACATGGACACAATGGGCTGCAGGCCTGTTTCTGTGACTGTCGACATGGACAGAGTGGTCTGAAGGGCTATTTCTCTGATGATAGTCATGGAGTGTGTGGGCTGAAGGCCGGTTTCTGTGAGTGTGGACTTGGACAGAGTAGGCTGAAAGCCTGTTTTTGTGATGATGGACATGGACAGAGTGGGCTGAAGGCCTGTTTTTGTGACTGTGGTCATGGACAGAGTGGACAAAAGGCCTCTTACTGTGATGATGGTCATGGAGTGAGTGGGCTGAAAGCCAGTTTCTGTGTTGATGGACATGGACAATGTGAGCTGTAGCCCAGTTTCTGTGATGATGGACATGGAGAGAGTTGGCTGAAGGCCTGGTTCTGTGATTGTTGTGATGGACAGAGTGGGCTGTATGTCTGTTTCTGTGATGAATGGCATGGACACACTGGGCTGAAGGCCTGTTTCTGTGACAAAGGAAATGAACAGAGTAGGCTGAAGGCCTGTTTTTGTGATGATGGACATGGACAGAGTGGGCTGAAGGCCTGTTTTTGTGACTGTGGTCATGGACAGAGTGGACAAAAGGCCTCTTACTGTGATGATGGTCATGGAGTGAGTGGGCTGAAGGCCAGTTTCTGTGTTGATGGACATGTAGAGTGTGGGGTGAGAGCCTGTTTCTCTGATGGTCATGGACAGAGTGGGCTGTATGCCTGTTTCTGTGACTGTGTACATGGCTGGATTGGACTGAAGGCCTATTTCTTTGTTGATGGACATGGACAATGTGAGTTGTAGCCCAGTTTCTGTGATGATGGACATGGAGGGACTTGGCTGAAGGCCTGTTACTCTGACTGTGGTCATGGACAGTGTGGGCTGGAGGCCTGTTTCTGTGACTGCGTATATGGCCAGAGTGGGCTGAAGGCCTGTTGTTGTGCTGATGGACATGGACAATGTGGCTTTGTTTCTCGGATGGTGGACAAGGAGAGTATGGGCTGAGGTCCAGTTTCTGTGCATGAACAGAGTGGGCTGAAGGCCTGTTTCTCTGATTATGGACATGGACCGAGTGAGCTGAAGGCAGCTAATAGTGTGATGATGGACATGGACAGAGTGGGCCGAAGGCCTATTTCTGTGTTGATGGAGAGTGTCTGCTGAGGGGCATTTTTCTGTTGCAGTTTGCATGTATAGAGTGGGCTGAAGGCCTGTTTCTCTGATGATCCCCATGGACAGAGAGGGCTGAAGGCTTGTTTCTGTGACTGTGGTCATGGAGAGTGTGGGCTGAGGGCCTGTTTCTGTGTTTCAAACTCTTCTGGCTTCAGTCTCTTTGCCGTCTGTTCTGAAATTGTTAGGTTGCATTCAAGAAAACAATGAAATAGCGCGCTGCCGTCTGATAGCATTTTCAAAAGTCTCCAGTTACCCCGTCCACACTGATCTGCCCGAGCAGCGTTTTCAAAAATACCCACCCTGGAAAGCGTTTCTGAAAAGCTCCGGTTTCGGGGGACGAAAACGCCGTTTTAGTGTGGACGGAGGGTAAAAACGAAGAGAAAAAGCTTCGGTTATGGATTTATCCGGCATAGTGTGGATGTAGCCTTATTAATCACCCCTGCTGTGGACCACCTGGAGGTCCAAGACGCTCTCGTTACATGCACGTGCAGTTCAACTCTTTGAGCGATAATGCAGAAAGTTTGAAGTTAATAACTCATCTCCTTCTACCTTAGGCCATGAACTTATCAATCACCCCTGCTGTGGACCACTTCTACAAAGAAGGGATCCGTATGCTCCACAACCGCTGGACTAAGTGTGTACATGTAGGAGGGGACTATGTTGAAAAATAAATGTGCTAGGTTTTCTAAAATTGACTCCTTCCACCTTAGACCACAAACTTAACTATCACCCCTCGTACTTTAGAAATTACCTAGGGTTACCCATAGCCCTCTATTTTTCAAAGCTCCGTGTACCTACCCAGGAGTCTCTTAATAGACCCTATCGTATCCGACTCCCCCACCATCACCGGCAGCCCATTCCACACACTCACCACTCCCTGCATAAAAAACTTACCCCTGACTTACCTCTGTACCTACTTCCAATCACCTTAAAAATGTGCCCTCTTATGCAAGCCATTTCAGCCCTGGGAAAAAGCCTCTGACTGTCAATGTTAAACCCTTTTTGTGGCTCAATCACAATACACAATTATTGAGAGGTGAAAGATCAAAGGCCGCTGCCGAGGTGAACTGACCTTGATGAAATCAATGGCTTTCATCCGTTTTGTTCAAATAAAGTTTATCCATATTGGCTGAAATTATTATACTTAAAGCACTTTAAAGCAAAAGCAACATTTTGGGAATAAATTAATGTTCAAATTGCAATAATTCTGTTGCATTTTATATTACTCTAAACAAGTGACCTGTGTGATCCCAAATGTTTATTTTATTTTGCAGCCTCTAAACTCATCCAGACATTGAATGCATGTTTGGAGAATATTTTCCAATGAATTAACATGGTAAAGGCCTTTTTGAATATAAAGGCATATCTTAATTTTTCTATACAATTCTATTTTCCATGCATGCTATTACTTTTGTGCTAATTCAACACCAACAGTTTAATAAAAAGTAATTTGGTTTAGATTTTCCATTGAAGGGAAGTTGGCTCCCTGACTTTAGATAAGTGAGCTGAGAGATCTTTCAGGCTCACTTTGTCAGTCTGGAAACTTCCCTCGCCTCCCATAATATTGTTCGGTTGACATTATCATTCAATGCCAAGAAGCAGCTGTAGTTATGGGCATTCTGCCTCTCAAAAACAACATTAAGTCAAGCTATATGTACACTAGGGTGGATCCCAGGGTACTTCTTTGAAAAGAAAAAAGAATTACAACCAGTGTCAAAAGTTCAAAGTAAATTTATTATCATGTAGAGGTGTGCTACACCCAGCGCTGAAATAACGACACGTAGTCGGTGACTGCAATTGCAAAAGAGGTTTATTCAAACTTCACGGCCTCGCTTTAAAGCCTTCCTGATCCCGCCCTCCCTGGGCGGGAATGCATATTCACAGTCCCGTCCCGCGCGCAGGCTTTTCCCCTTGTTGGTGAAGCAAGCTTGGCGCCCTCTTTTGGACCGGCTTCAATGCTGGCGCGCGCCACTTTGTGAGCCGGTTCGAGTGCACTGGGAAGTGGGTCACCACATAACCCCTGCCCCCAGAACTGGTGATACACCCCCCAGTGTCCTCAGTCTGGGTCGGTCCCTGTTTGGGAGGTCTGCCTCTGCGCTGCGGTGTCTGAATCTCGACCAGCTGCGCCAAGACCACATGGGCCGGTTTGAGTCGGTCCCAGGTTACCGAGCCTCTCGTGTAGTCTGTCCAGGACTGCTGCGGGTTCTTCCTCTTGCCCCCTTGGGGCTGGTATGAACTCTCCTGGGACAACCAGGGGTGCGCCATACACCAACTTGGCCGACGAGGTGTGCAGATCCTTTTTGGGTGCCGTACGGATTCCGAGCAGGACCCAGGGGAGCTCGTCCACCCAGTTAGGCCCTTTGAGATGGGCCATGAGAGCCGACTTCAGGTGATGGTGGAAACGCTCCACTAGTCCGTTGAACTGTGGGTGGTAGGCAGTTGTGTGGTGCAGCTGTGTCCCCAAAAGGCTGGCCATAGCTGACCACAGGCTGGAGGTGAACTGGGCACCTCTGTCGGAGGTAATGTGGGGCGGTATACAAAAGCGAGATACCCAGGTTGCAATCAGTGCTCGGGCGCAGGATTCGGAGGTGGTGTCGGTGAGCGGGACCACCTCTGGCCATCTTGTGAACCGGTCCACGACAGTCAGGAGGTGCCGCGCTCCTCACGACACTGGCAGTGGGCCCACGATATCCACATGAATGTAGTCGAAATGCTGCCGGGTGGGGTGGAACTGCTGCGGCAGGGCTTTGGTGTGCCGCTGCACCTTGGCTGTTTGGAACTGCGTGCACGTTTTGGCCCATTCACTGTCCTGCTTGCGGAGTCCGTGCCAAACGAACCTGTTGGCTACCATCCGGACGGTTGTCCTGATGGAGGGGTGCGCTAAGTTGTGAATGGAGTCGGAAACACGCCGCCACCAGGCTGCCAGGATGACGGGGCGGGGTTGGCCGGTGGTGACGTCACAGAGTAGGGTCCTCTCACCTGGGCCTACGGGGAGGTCCTGGAGTTGCAAAGCGGAGACTGCAGTTCTGTAACTAGGGATCTCCTCATCTGCCTGCTGCGCCTCTGCCAGCGCTTCATAGTCTATCCCCTGGAACAGGGCTTGGATGTTAGGTCTGGAGAGAGTGTCTGCCACGACATTGTCCTTTCCCGAGACGTGCCAGACATCCGTCATGTATTCTGAGATGTAGGACAGATGTCGCTGCTGGCGGGACGACCAAGGGGCTGATGCTTTCATGAACGCAAAGGTAAGAGGTTTGTGGTCCGTGAATGCGGTGAAGGGCCTACCTTCTAAGAAGTACCTGAAATGCCAGATTGCCAGGTATAGCCCCAACAGTTCCCGGTCGAAAGCACTGTATTTGAGCTGGGGTGGTCGTAGGTGTTTGCTGAAAAACGCCAGGGGTTGCCAGCGACCCTCGATGAGTTGTTCTGGGGTGCACTAACATCGCGGCGTTTGCCAAGGCTTCTTTGGTTTTAATGAAAGTGGCGGCGGACTCCTCGTCCCAGGTAATGTCCTTGCCCTTACCCGACATCAGGGTGAACAGGGGGCACATGATTCAGGCTGCTGAAGGGAGGAAGCGGTGGTAGAAATTCACCATACTCACGAATTCCTGAAGGCCTTTGATTGTGTTGGGTCGGGGGAAATGGCGGACCACGTCTACCTTGGCGGGCAGAGGGGTTGCCCTGTCTTTAGTAATCCTGTGGCCCAGGAAGTCAATGGTGTTGAGCCCGAACTGGCATTTGGCCGGGTTGATTGTTAGGCTGTATACACACAGTCGGGCGTAGAGTTGATGGAGTTGGGACAGATGCTCCTGACGACTACTGCTGGCTATGAGGATGTCGTCCAAGTAGATGAAAGCAAAGTCCAGGTCGCGTCCCACCGCGTCCATTAACCGCTGAAACATCTGTGTGGCATTCTTTAGGCCGAATGGCATGCGGAGGAACTCGAAAATGCCGAGGAACTCGAAAATGCTGAACGGGGTGATGAGTGCCGTTTTGGGGATGTCGTCCGGATGCATCGGGATTTGATGGTATCCCCTGATGAGGTCTACCTTGGAGAAGATCCTTGTGCCGTGCAGGTTTGCTGCAAAGTCCTGAATGTGTGGCACAGGGTAGCGGTCCGGTGTTGTAGCCTCGTTCAGCTTGCAGTAGTCGCCGCATGTTCTCCAGCCCCCTGTTGCCTTGGGCACCATGTGCAGGGGGGAGGCCCATGGGCTGTCGAACCGCCGTATGATCCCCAGTTCCTCCATCCTCTTGAACTCCTCCTTCGCCAGTCGGAGCTTGGCCGGGGAAGCATTTGAGCAAGGGCATGTAGGGGTGGTCCTTGTGTCAGGATGTGGTGCTGTACTCCGTGTCTGGGCGTGGCTGCCGTGAACTGCGGCGCCAAAACCAATGGGAAATCCACCAGGACTCTGGTGAAGTTGTTGTCGGACAGCGTGATGTAGTCTAGGTGTGGTACCGGCAACTGGGCTTCACCCAGGGAGAACGTTTGAAAAGTCTTGGCGTGGACCAGTCTCTTCCTTGGCAGGTCCTCAGGGTGGGACCCAGATCTCTGTTGCGGGTGTCGTAACTCGTTGGAGGTAAGACGCTGATCTCGGCTCCGGTGTCGACCAAAAAACGGCGTCCCGACTGCTTGTTCCAGACATACAGGAGGTTATCCCGATGGCCAGCCGCCATAGCCATCAGTGGCGGCTGGCCCTGGCATTTCCCGGGAACTTGCAGGGCGGGCTACAGTGGCGGGCTTCTGCACCCCACCGCTGGTGGTAGAAGCACCATTGTTCGTTGGTCTCCTCACCCCTGCCTCTGGGGTTAGTGGGCTCTGTAGCCGGGCCTGGTCTGGTCTGCTGCTGGGAGTGTGGCCTGGTGATCTGTGATACGGACGCCCCACTCTCCTTCCTGGCTTTCCACAGCACGTCTGCCCGGGCCACCACCTTCCGGGGGTCGCTGAAATCTGCGTCGGACAGCAGCAGGCGTATGTCCTCGGGCAGCTGCTCCAGGAACGCCTGCTCAGACATGAGGCAGGGCTCGTGTCTTCCGGCCAGGGACAGCATCTCATTCATCAAAGCCGACGGTGGCCTGTCTCCCAAACCATCCAGGTGCAGTAAGCGGGCAGCTCGCTCGCGCCGTGAGAGTCCGAAAGTGCTTATGAGCAGGGCTTTGAATTCTGTGTATTTGCTGTCCTCCGGGGGCGACTGTATGAACTCCTCAACCTGGGCGGCTGTCTCCTGGTGGAGGGAGCTCACCACGTAGTAGTAACGTGTGGCATCCGAGGTTATCTGCCGAATGTGGAATTGGGCTTCTGCTTGCTCGAACCATAGGCGGGGTCGCAGCGTCCAGAAGCTTGGCAGTTTTAATGAAACTGCATGAACAGATGCGGCGTCGTTCATCTCCAGTCAAAATATCGTTTAGGCCGTTTTGGTCACCAATTGTAGCGGTGTGCTACACACAGCGCTGAAATAACGACACGTAGTCTGTGAGCTGCAATTGCAAAAGAGGTTTATTCAAACTTCACGGCCTCGCTTTAAAGCCTTCCTGATCCCACCCTCCCTGGGCGGGAATGCATATTCACAGTCCCGTCCCGCGCGCAGGCTTTTCCCCTTGCTGGTGAAGCAGGCTTGGCGCCCTCTTTGGGACCGGCCTCAATGCTGGTGCGCGCCACTTTGTGAGCCGGTTCAAATGCACTGGGAAGTGGATCGCCACAATCAAAGTACATATACTTCACCATATACAATGCTGAGATTCATTTTTTTGCAGGCATTTACAGTAAGTGCTGATGCTGAGATTCATCCTAGGATACGCTGGGTCACATCATCAGTGATGTAACCTGGTAACCTGGGGTCATCGGGTATTTCTGGGTTTTCAACATCAGACACGCTTACCCAGGTGACGGAGCCAAGGTTGGTCAGGACTTGGCTTTTATCCCAACAGCATTTGTCCATGGTCACATCTCTCAATCCATAGCCATTTGGAGGCTCGTTCCAGCAGCCTCTGTGATGGTGCTGATGGCTTTCTGCAGCCCCTGTAATGCCAAGAAGAGATAAGTTCACCACAGCAAGCCAGCAGAAAAACCTCTACACCTTTCTACTAGCTCCTGGTATTTGGCTTTCCGACAGTATGTTAAACACCTCCTCAATCCAGTCTTCCCAAGGAAATTTCAATTCTACCATGACCACCTGCTTTGAGGTTTCTGACAGAATGAATCTATCTGGCCTCAGGGATGGTGATGCTATGAAGTCAGGGAACATTAATTGCTTGCCAAGATCAACTTTCAGTTGGCAGTCAGATGCCGAGGTGAGCATGCCTGCTGATGATAGAAACATAGAAAACCTACAGCACAATAAAGGCCCTTGGGCTCACAATTCTGTGCCGAACATGTACTTACCTTAGAACTACCTAGCTCTCTATTTTTCTAAGCTCCATCCAGGAGTCTCTTAAAAGATCCTATCGCTTCCACCTCCACGACCGCTGCTGGCAGCCCATTCCACGCACTCACCACTCTCTGCGTAAAAATCTTACCCCTGACATCTCTTCCATGCTGGTTTTGTATCCTATCGATGTCCCGCTGTAACCTCTGACTGCCCACCACACTATCCACAACAGCCCCAACTTTTGTGTCACCAGTAAATTTACTATCTCATCCTTCCACTTCCTCATCCAGGTCTTTTATAAAAATCACGAAGAGAGGGGGTCCCAGAACAGTTCCCTGAGGCACACCACTGTCACCAAGGGAGTGCAAAAGAGTTGGAGCCATTTCCCATTGTATGAGATACATGAGCTTGTTAGGACAAACTCTTCCTGGTCACCTAACTGCTATCTAATCTCAGCAGGTCAGGCAGCATCTATGGTGGAAAATGAACTGTGAACATTACAGACCAAGACCTTTCATCAAGATCACTCATTTTTGTGTGCATTGCATTTAATTGTCCCTGAGAAAGTGCTGGTCAGCTGCCTTCTTGAACTGCTGCATAGCTTTCTAGTGGCTCGTCACAACTAAGAGTCAAGTTCAGTTGGTCTAGGATCACGTGTGCCAGATCAGGGTAAGGATGACAGACATCCTACTAAAGAGATCAGGACTCGACGAAGTGTCTCAGCCGAGATTGTCAACTCTTTATTCCTTTCCATAGATGTTGTCTGACTTGCAGAGTTCCTCCAGCATTTTGTGTGTGCTTCCCTTTGTCAGAACTGGAAAGGAGATAAAAAGATAATTTTATTTTGCAAAGATAGGGATAGGAGGGGCAGATAGTACAACTGTATATATATCTCAGGTTGATAGTAGATAAAGAGTGATTATGCTTCTTTGTCTGATTTATGTGTTGATAATTGCAGGGTCGTGGGACATTTCTATCAGGTTAGACCGTATTAATGGAGAAACAAAAATGAAGGTGAAAACCACAGATATATGACTTCAAAGTGACCAGCTCTGATACAGGTAGAAAAGATCTGTTCTTGCTTGGATCAATGGTTATGATATAAATAGTATGCTCTGACCATGTCTCTTGTTCCTAACAATCCATTAGCAATAATTGGTAGGACCAGTCCAACCTTACTATGGTAGAAGCCAGAGAATATTGGCACTGAACATCACTCTTGCCTCACATGACACACTACACAATAGGCTAGGGTTTAATGCTGGGTGGCATGGCTCAAAGGGCCTGTTCTGCACTGTATCTTAATCAATAAACAGCTTTAAAAACTGCTTTGCAGTCTATTAATATTTTCCAATAAGGACACTCTAAATATTTTCCCCCTTGACTTCTGCTGCAATAGAATTGCATAAGTAAACTGGAAAGGAGCTTGTGACCCCAGCCAATGACGTGTCACCTTTTCTACAACCATCTGTTTCTATTTCGCTTACCTCACACAAATCAGTCTTCAGTGCTAACAACTTGTATACTGTGAAATCTCATCTGCACTCTCTCAAATAGTCCAGACAAGCAGCTGTCATTCTCAGTGGTTGAAAGAAGCATTCTCTGAAAGTTTGAAGAGAAAACCGCTCGCTCTTTATCATAGGATTTCTATGTTACTGACATTGTGTACTAAAATACAGTAACAGCTTTTGTTTTGCCTGACATTCATAAGGCCATAAAACATAGGGGCAGAATTAGGCCATTCGGCCATTTGAGTCTGTTCTGTCACTCCATCATGGCTGATTTTTTATCCCCCCCCCCACCTTCTTCCTGTAACTTCTGACACCCTTGCTAATCAAGAAGCTATCAACCTCTGCTTTAAATATACCCATTGACTTGAAATTTACAGCCATCTATGGCAATGAATTCCACAGATTCACTGCTCTATGCTAAAGAAATTCTTCCTTATTTCTGTTCTAAAGGGACATCCTTCTATTCTGAGGCTGGTGCCCTTTGGTTCTAGACTCTCCCACTATAGGAAACATACTCTCCATGTCTACTCTATCAAAGGATTTCAATATTGGAGAGGTTTCAATAAGATCCCCCAAATTCTTCTAAACTCCAGTAAGTACAGGCCCAGAGTTATCAATCATCCTTCATACATTAACCATTTCATTCTTGGGATCATACTTCTGAATGTCCTCTAACCCTCTCCATTGTCAGCACACCCTTTCTTTGATAAGGGGCACAAACTGCTCACAATACTCCAAACGTGGTCTGATCAATGCCTTAGAAAGCCTCAGCGTTTCATCCTTCAAGTAGATCCTGCTATAATAATTACAGCAAAGTAGTAAAAGTGGATAACTGCAGAATATATCACCCCAGTTGCAGAGAAAGTGCACTGCATGTAGTTAATAAGTTCTAAGAGCCACAACAAGGTAGACTGAGAGTACAAGAGTTTAATCTTTAGAGCATGAGAGCCTGATAACCGCAGGGTAGCAGCAATCCTTAACTCTGGTGATTTCTGCTTTCAGTCTTTTGTATCTATTGCCCAACAGGAGGGCAAAAAGAGAGAATAACCAGAATGGAAGGGGTCATTAATTATATTGGCCATTTTCCCAAGACAGCAGGAAGTGTAGAAGGAGTCAAGGAGAGGTTTGTTTATTTTGTAATAAGTGTTTCTTCGTCCATTAAACTATAGAAAATGAAGGTGTCGGGAAGCAAGCAGGAGCTGAGGTAAGGATTAGATCAGCCATGGCATTAATTAACTGATAAACCAGGCTCAAGGGATTGTAGAACTTCTTTCCATTTCTATGTAATGTTTAAGGCTTTTGTTAATTTGGTGATACCTGACCTCAACTGCAATGGCTGGATGGATTGATTCATTTCCAAGGAACCTGGTCTTCCTATTGGTTCCATCAGTTGTTCCTGAACATCTTCTTTGGGTAACTGGCATACATCCCAGCCACTAAACTCTTTGTCAACTGCCACCTCATTCCCAGGCCTCCCCCTTGTAGCAGACTTTGTAAAGCGAAGCAAACCTTTGTTACGAATGTGGAGCAACTCTGATGGGCCGAAGGGTGCAAAGTCGCCCCCGCCTTTTTGAGAATCGCAAGATCGCTATTATTTCAGGTCTGATACCCAGGAAATGAAAGCGATACACATCATGTCAGTAATGAGAGAGAGACACAGGACAACAGAAAAGGCAGTTGTTATTGACAACACAATTGAATACACAAAAAGTGGAATGTCTCCTAACAAAAGCAAATGGAACCACTGATTACTGTTATTGTCTCTTGGAGAAGGAATTGTGTATTGAGTACTGTACTATTCATTGAAACCCCTCAGGGAGCAACCAGAGTGGTCTGGTTGAGGGATTGCATCATCCCAACCTGATTGACATCTGAGACCCCGTGAGTGAGGATAAAAGTCGGTTCTGGGGAACACCCCTCAGACACACCAGGAGAAATGTACGAGACCGGTGGGGGGCTTGTGTGTATGTCCATCTTTGCCTGGGTGGCGAGTCCTCCATGGAATGGTCTAGCTAAAGGACGGATACGGATCAAGATCGTAACAAGAAAAGTCGGCAAGTTTTTCTCTTTCTCTCTCTCTCTCCAACAATTGCAACACAGCGATTAACAACGGCTGCAGCCTGTATGAACTGAACTGAACTGTATATTTCCATCGGACAATTCATTATCCCCTAGACAACAATAGAGCTTATTTCTTATTGATGATTATTATACCCGCACTTTTAGGTTTAGTATTGATGACGTATATTATCTGTATATTTGCATTGATATTATTTTTGTGTATTTTTACTAATAAATACTGTTAAAAATAGTATCATCAGACTTCAACGGACACTCCTATCTTTGCTGGTAAGGCACCCAGTTATGGGGTTCGTAACAACTTGGGGGCTCATCTGGGATTTTGATACCAAATTGGAGGCCAGTAAATCGGGCTTTTAAGTCCAGACTTGGATCTGGTTGCGCAGGTAACCAGACGGGAAACCAGCAAAGATGGACGTAGATGAATTTATAAAAAACCCGACTCTGGAGGCGCTAGAGGCTGCCACAAAGTCGGACTTGATAAATATTGTGAAAGGACTAAATCTCGCAGAGGTGAGGTTGTCAATGAAAAAGTGGGAGATGCGGAGGGCCATAACTCAGTATTATATTGAGAACAATGTGTTTTTGGCTGAGGTAGTGGAACACATCCCTGAAAAGTTACCAGCTAGAGGGACAGCTCAGTTAGAGTTGGAAAAATTAAGGTTGGAACATGAAATTAAGTTAAAACAGCTGGAAGCAGCTGAAAAGGAGAAGGAAAGAGCTGAAAAGCAGAGGGAGTATGAGGAAAAGGAGAAACAGAGGCAGCATGAGCTGGACATGGAGAAGTTAAGGCAAGAGCGAAGAGCTCAAGGGCCAGACCGAGAGGAGAGGTTTAATGTTAGTAGGGAGTTTAGGTTAGTACCTCCGTTCAAGGAGACGGATGTTGATAGTTATTTCTTGCATTTTGAAAAGGTGGCAGTGAATCAGAAGTGGCCCAGAGATCAGTGGGTGGCATTGTTACAAAGTGTGTTAAAAGGGAAGGCACAACGGGCATATGCGGCGTTATCTGTGGAGGAGGAGGAGGAGGATGAGAATTAAGAGGAAGTAAAACAGGCCATTCTTCGGGCCTACGAATTGGTACCTGAGGCATATAGACAAAAGTTCAGAAATTTAAAGAAAGTGTGGAATCAGCCGTATGCAGAGTTTGCCTATGAGAAGGGTGTGCTCTTGGATCGCTGGTGTGCGGTAGAAAGGGTGGAAGAGGATTTTCGGCGTTTCAGGGAGTTGATTCTGATTGAGGAATTTAAAGGTTGTGTTTCGGATGATATCCGGATGTATTTGAACGAGAAGCCGAATAAGTCCATATCCGAATTTGCCCGGTTCGCAGATGAATATGCCCTAACCCACAAGACAAAGTTTTCCTCGAATAAGAGTTACCAGAAAGACCATAGGAACGGTAGAGAAAGCCCGCCGGCTGAGGCAGAAATTCAGCTGGGAGCTAGTGGTAAAAATAAGGAGGAAGAAAGACAAGATGGCAGGAGGGTTCCTGGCTTGACCTGTTTTAATTGTGGAAAGGTGGGTCATATTGCATCTAAGTGCTTTGCTCCGAGGAAGGAGACAGGAAAAGGGAAAGCAGCAGTCCCTACAGGGTGTATTGTGTTGATCAGTAAATCGATGAGAAAGCCCCAGGTAGATAGAATACGAGAGGGGTGTGAGAAATTTATTTCAGAAGGGACCGTGTCTGTGAAAGAAGGAGAAACACCAGTTCCAGTGCGGATCTGGAGAGATACTAGAGCTGAGCAGTCATTGATTCTCAGTAAGGTACTAAATTTTGGTCCTGAGATGGGAGAGGTAGCTTTGAGAGGCATAGAAAAAGGGACAGAAGCTGTACCTTTGCATAGGATCATTATAAATTGTGATCTGGTATCTGGACCAGTTGAAATAGGGGTGCAATCAGAATTCCCGAAAGAAGGCATTGACGTCCTTCTTGGTAACGATTTAGCCAGGGGTGAGGTTTGGTCGGCAATGAAGCTGATGAGCAAGCCTGTAAGTGTTGAGGACCCGTCCCTAGGTTCCAAGATCTATCCCGCATGCGCGATCACTTGCAGCATGTCGAGAAAGGCAGCTGAGAAAGAGGCCAGTTTAAATCAGTCCAGTATCAATTTGGCTGAGACGTTTTTACCGACCCTGTACCAAGAGGGGTTAGAGGGTTGTAAAACAGAGATTAGGGAGGTGAAAGAGAGTAAAGGAGAGGAGGTAGACCTACTCTTAGCCAGGAGGAAATTTATAGAGGCACAGAGTAAAAATGAGAAACAGATAAGGCTGTTAGAAGGTCCAGGGTTGGACATGGATGATCTGTCTGGCTTGACAGAACTGTTTGAAGAAGTTGAAAATTTCAAAGGTGTTCCTGATAATGAAATGAGGGCAGTCCTAGATAAAAAGGATGCCATTACCTTGAAGGAGTCTGCTAGGTTGGCAGATGAGGTTGTTTCAGCCCGCAGGGTGGAGTTTACTCCGGAAGGGAGTTGCCCAGAGAGTAAGTGGGAGGATCAGGGGAACTTAGAATTTGAAAAGGGGATGGGTATTGAAAGCCTGGAAGAGGCAGATGTCCCATTTGAGTGTGTTCAGGATGTGGATGCACTTGGTACTGAACCTAGTAATGAAACTCAGGAAAGGTCTGAGGTATCTGATTCAGTTAAAAAGGAATGCAGTCCTTGTGGGTCAGATGGACTTGGTTCAGTGAAGGAAGGGTTAATCTTGGTACTAGTGGGAAATGAGAATTCCCAGTTGTTTGTTTTCGAAGGTGTGTTAAAAGTTAGTGAGGAGATAAAAGGTGGTGAGGTGAATATTATTATTGAAGGAGAAGGGAAAAGTTTAGTTCCGAAATTGAATGAAGAAAATTTAAAGTCTGGATTGGTGTCAGAAGCAGTAACCAGGCTGAAGGAACAATGGCTTATTAACACGGTGCCTGCGAATCAATTACAGTTTGATTTGGAATGTAAAGGTGCCCCACTCACTAATGTTATTCAAGGGTGTGCTGTGAAGAGACAGAATTTGAAATGCTGTTTGGACAAAGAGGGATCGCTTGCAGATATTAAACTGAAAACTAATAGAATGAAGGGTCCTGAAGATAAAACTAACGACTTGCTTAAAAATAAAGAATTGTGTGCAAGTTCAGAAAATGGGCTAAGTTTGGAAAACATTGTTGATAAAATAACTCCTATGAAAGGAGCATACAAAGGCCTATTCCACACTGGTAAGCAAGCTAACCATGTGAGACTTAACTGGAAAAGGGGCGAGGGTTGACAGGATGCCACTTTAAATAACAGGATCTGGTTTTAAGGGATTTCGACAAAGCATGTAAATAATAAAGGCAACACCATGGAAGATTGACTGTTAAGTTTGAAAGTAAAATAAAGATTAGTATTTGCATAAACTTTTGTAATATACACGTAAGCTAAGATCACAACTCTAGTTTTGTTTTTCTGAAGAAAAGGAATAAAAAAAATAAGTGGTTATTAATTTGGAGTCTGATGCTACAGGAATTTATTAAGGTACAAGATATTAAGATATTAAAGGAAGTGATAATGTGCTCGCTGACTGTTTATCTAGATGCTGAATTGAGTGTATAACTGTATTACTCTGTAGTGAAAAAAAAACTCTTTTGTATTGTGTTAGATTCTGAAATTCTGTAAGACTCTGTATTAGTTAATTTTTCCCTGTGGTAAAAATCCTTAGAAGGATGGGGGTGTTACGAATGTGGAGCAACTCTGATGGGCCGAAGGGTGCAAAGTCGCCCCCTCCTTTTTGAGAATCACAAGATCGCTATTATTTCGGGTCTGATACCCAGGAAATGAGAGCAATACACATCATGTCAGTAATGAGAGAGAGACGCAGGACAACAGAAAAGGCAGTTGTTATTGACAACACAATTGAATACACAAAAAGTGGAATGTCTCCTAACAAAAGCAAATGGAACCACTGATTACTGTTACTGTCTCTTGGAGAAGGAATTGTGTTTTGAGTACTGTACTATTCATTGAAACCCCTCAGGGGGCAACCAGAGTGGTCTGGTTGAGGGATTGCATCATCCCAACCTGATTGACATCTGAGACCCTGTGAGTGAGGATAAAAGTCAGGTCTGGGGAACACCCCTCAGACACACCAGGAGAAACGTACGAGACCGGTGGGGGGCTTGTGTGTATGTCCATCCTTGCCTGGGTGGCGAGTCCTCCACGGAATGGTCTAGCTAAAGGACGGATACGGATCAAGATCGTAACAAGGAAAGTCGGCAAGTTATTCTTCTATTTCTCTCTCTCTCTCCAACAATTGCAACACAGCGATCAACAACGGCTGCAGCCTGTATGAACTGAACTGAACTGTATATTTCCATCGGACAATTCATTATCCCCTAGACAACGATAGAGCTTATTTCTTATTGATGATTATTATACCCGCACTTTTAGGTTTAGTATTGATGATGTATATTATCTGTATATTTGCATTGATATTATTTTTGTGTATTTTTACTAATAAATACTGTTAAAAATAGTATCATCAGACTTCAACGGACACTCCTATCTTTGCTGGTAAGACACCCAGTTACGGGGTTCGTAACACCTTCAAGGAAGGATATAGACAAGAACAAAAGTGAATCCAGGCACATGCATTAAAAAAAACTCCAAAAGTTATTAAAAGACTTCACATTCCTGATTTAATGTTATGATATACACATCTTTAAAAATTATTCTAAAGAAAAACATTTATGCAGATTAAATTGCTTTCCCAAAAAAATAAAATTTCCTGCTGACTTTTGCAATTTATTGCAATTAATAAAAGGAAATATCACTTTTCTGCAATGCTGTCTGTCTTCTTAGCTTAGCCATGATTTTTTGAAGTTCTCCCATAAATATCAAGTGATAATGGAGTTTGAAGCTGATCGTCAAAGAAGCAGACTTCAATACCCAAAGAACTTCTACATGCGAAGATAATCCGCCTGACCACTGGAACCTTATGAACCCATGTTCTCTGAACTCTACTTTTTTCTAACTTTATGTTATAAGACCAAAAGACATAGGAGCAGAACTAGGCAATACGACCCTCCATGTCTCTTCTGCAAATCAATCATGGCTGATTTATTACCCCTCTCAAACCCATTCTTCTGCCTTCTACCTGTAATCTTTAATGTCCTTACTAATCAACAGCCTGTCAACTTTAAATATACCCTATAACTTAGTCTCCACAGACATCTGTGGCAATTAATTCCACAGATTCACCAACATCTGGCTAAAGAAATTCCTCTTCCTCTCTGTTCAAATGTGATGTTCTTCTATTCTATTCCCTTTGGTCCTAGACTCACCAACTATAGGAAATATCCCCTCCACATCCACTTTTTATAAGCCTTTCAATATTCAATAGTTTTCAATGAGATCATCCCCCTCATTCTTATAAACTCCAGTGAGTGCAGGCCCAGAGCAATCAAACACTCTTCATACATTGGTCTGATCATTCCTGTCATCATTCTTTAGACTCTTTCCAATTCCAGTACGTGTTTTCTTAGGTAAGTAGCCTACAACCGCTCACAATACTCCAAGTGCAGTCTGACCAATGCGTTATCAGCATTACACAAAACACAGAAATCTACAGCACATTACAAGCCCTTTGGCCCACAATATTGTACTAACCATGTAACCTACTCTAGAAACTGCCTAGAATTTTGTTACCACATAGCTCTCTATTTTTCTAAACTCCATGTACCTATCTAGGTGTCTCTTAAAAGACCCTATTGTTTCCATCTCCACCACTGTTGCTAGCAGTGCATTCTATGCACCTACCACTCTCTGTGTGAAAAACTTACCCCTGACATCTCCTCTGTACCTACTCCCCAGCACCTTAAACCTGTGTCCTCTTGTGGCAATCACTTCAACCCTAGGAAAAAGCCTCTCACTATCCACACAATCAATGCCTCTCATCATCTTATACATCTCTATCGGGTCACCTCTCATCCTCCATCGCTCCAAGGAGAAAAGGCCAAGTTCACTCAACCTGTTCTCTTAAGGCATGTTCCCCAATCCAGGCAACATCCTTGTAAATCTCCTCTGCACCCTTTCTATGGCTTCCACATCCTTGCTGTAGTGATGTGACCAGACTGAGCACAGTACTTCAAGTGGGGTCTGATCAAAGTCATATTGATCTGTAACGTTGCCTCACAGCTCTTGATCTCAATCCAATGGTTGATGAAGTCGAACACACCATACACCTTCTTAACAACACTGTCAACCTTCACAGCAGCTTTGAGTGTCCTATGGACACCGACCACAAGAACTCTCAGCGCCTCCATACTACCAAAAATCTTAGCATTAATATTATATTCCGCTTTTCAATTGGACCTACTGAAATGAATCATTTCATATTTACCTGTGTTGAATTCCATTTGCCACTTCTCAGCACAGGTCTGCATCATATTGATGTCCCACTGTAACTTCTGACAAACCTCCAGACTATCCACAACACCCCAAAATTTTGTGTCATCAGCAAACATACTAACCGACCCTTCTACTTCCTCATCCAGGTCATTTATAAAAATCACAAAGAGGAGGAGTCCCAGAACAGATCCCTGAGACACATCACTGGTCACCGACCTCCATGCAGAATATGAACCATCTGCGATCACTCTTTGCTTTCAGTGGGCAAGCCATTTCTACATCCACAAAGCAAGTTCTATTTGGTTCCCATGCCTCAAAGCTGAATGAGGCTTTATGAACCTTATCAAATGCCTTACTGATTTCAATGGGATAGCTTTAGATAAAAGTAAAAGTTGCAATTATGTATTGTGCTGATAACAAAATAAAATCATAGGATCTTTCATTTACACATTGCACATTATTTATCAATCATGGAGTCACAAAGAAATACACCACAGAAGTTGGTACTTCTGCCCAGCAACTCTATGCTAACCACATTGTCCACCTAGCTAGTCTGAATGTTCAATGGCCAAAGTAAATTTATAATGAAAGTACATATATGTCATAAAGTCATAGAGAAGTACAGCACTGAAATGGGCCCTTCAGCCCATCATCCATGCCAAACCATTTAAGCTGCCTACTCCCATCAACCTGCACTGGGATCAGAGTACTCCATATCCCTACTGTCCATGTACCTATCCAAACTTCTCGTAAATTATGAAATCAAGCTTGTATGCAGCACTTGTGCTGGCAGTTCATTCTACACTCTCACAACCATTTCAGTGAAGCAGTTTCCCCTCATGTTCCCTTTAAACTTCTCACCTTTTACCCTTAACCGATGAACTCTGGTTGTAGCCCCACCTAACCTTGGTGGAAAAAGCCTGCTTGCATTTATCCTATCTATACCCCTCATTATTTTGTATACCACTATCAAATCTTCTCTTAATCTTCTGCATTATAAAAAATACAGTCCTAACTTTTTAAACCTTGCCTTATAACTCAGGTCCTCCAGACCTGGCAGCAACCTTGCAAATTTTCTCTGTACTCTTTCAACCTTATTTACATATTTCCTGTAGGTAGGTGACAATACTCCAAATTAGGTCTCAACAATGTTTTATACAATTTCAACGTAACATCCCATCTCCAGTCCTGAATAGTTTGATTTATGAAGGCCAATGTGCAAAACACATTCTTTATGACATTATATACTGTACCTGTGAAACCACTTAACAATGAATTACGGACCTGTATTCTGAAATTGCTTTGCTCTACCACACTCCTTAGTGCCCTTCTGTTCACTGTGTAAGACCTACCCTGGTTGGTCCTACCGAAGTGCAAAACCTGAACGTGACTGTATTAACTTCCATCTGCCATTTCTCAGCCCATTTTTTCCAGCTGTACCAAATCAGTCTGCAAGCCATGATAGTCTTCCTCACTGTTCACACCCAAACTCTTGGTGTTATCCACAAATTTGCTGATCTAGTTAACCATCCAAATCAATGATATAGATGACATGGACCCATTACTGATCTCTGTGACAGTATCCAGTCAGATAGCCAAAGATCTGCTACCACTCATAGGCTTCTCACGCAAAGCCAATGACTAATCCAATTTACTACCTCATCTGAGTGGCTGAGTCTTCATGACTAACCATGCGGGAACGTGTCAAGTTCCTTGCCATAGTCCATGTAGACAACATCCACTACCTTACCTTCATCAACTTTCCTGGTAACTTCCTTGAAAAACTTTGTAATATTGGTTAGACATAACCTACCACGCACGAAGCCATGCTGACTATCCTTAAACAATCCTTGTCTATTCAAATACTTACATATCCAGTCCCTGGGAATACCCTCCAATAACTTTCCCACAACTGATGTCAGACTCACCAGAGTATAATTTTCTGTTCTATGTTTAGAGACTTTTTAAAACAGCAGAACAACATTGGCTATCTTCTCCTGTTGCTAAGGATGATTTAAGGATATCTGCTAAGGGCCTGACAATTTCTGCACTTCTCTTATTGGGTCCGAGAGAACACCCTGTCAAGCCCTGAGGATATCCACCCTGATTTCTCTCAGAATAGCAATCACTTCCTTCTTTATAATCTGTCAGAGTCCATGAAGTTGATGCCCCTTTGCCACAGTTCTATAGATTCTGTGTCCATCTCCTGAGTAAATACAGGTGACAATAATTTCTTTAAGATCTCCCCTGTCTGTATTGGCTCCACACATGCTCCATTATGATCCTCCAGAGGACCAATTTTGTCCCTTGCAATCCTTTTGCTTGTAACTTATCTGTAGAGTAACCTCTTGCCTTCTTTTAGCCCTCCTGATTTCTTTCTTATGTGTTCTCTTCCATTTCTTATACTCCACAAGTATGTCATTTGTTCCTACCTATCTTTTTAAATATATTTTTATTCAATTTTTAAGATAATTACATAGAATGAATAGAATAATAGTGTATAATATCAGCCCCCACCACTCCCCTTAACCCTTCCCCCCTTAACATCCCTATCTAAAAAATAGAAAAAAAAAGATAAAAAGCAAGAAAGATTGCCTGGATATCGGAAGATCCCCACATGCTCCATGGAATTCAAAACAACTTTAATATATATATTTATTTCTTTCCCCAAATGGCTAATAACTTTATCTTCAAAGGGCCTATATATTTAATCCTATCTTTTGTAAATAAGGATGCCAAATTTTCAGAAATATATCATATTCATTTCTTAAATTATAAGTAATTTTTTCAAGTGGAATACCGCTTTATTCCAAGCTGTATGTTCAATAATGTCGTTCAATAATGAACAATTTCATTATTCCAACAGTCCATAGTTAAATATGAATCTGATTTCCAAGTAACTGCAATTGCCTTTTTGGCTACTGCCAATGCAATTTTTATAAATTTTTTCTGATATTTGTTCAATTTAAGTTTTGGTTTTATCCCTTCAAAATCACCTAGTAAAAATAATATTGGGTTATGTGGAAGTTGTATTCCAATAATTTGTTCCAATAAAACTCTTAAATTTATCCAAAAAGGTTGAATTTTAAAACAAGACCAAGTAGAGTGTAAAAAAGTACCAATTTCTTGATTACATGGAAAACATTGATCAGATAAATTTGGGTTTAATCTATTTATTTTTTGTGGTTTAATATATAATTGATGTAAAAAATTGTATTGTACTAATCTGTTCCTACCTATCTATACCTTGCTAAGCACCTCCTTTTCTTTATTAACCAGGGCCTCAACATCTCTTGAGAAGCAAGGCTCCCCACTATTGTAATCCTTACCTTTTATTCTGACAGCACACAAGGCTGTGGGAATATTTCAGTGATGGGGCAAGTGAAGTTAAGTGAAGTTATCACCATTAGTTCAATAGCCTGATGGTTGAGGGATAACAACTGTGCTTAAAGATAGTAGTGTGAGTCCTGAAGCTCCTGTACCTTCTTCCTGATATGCTGCCATCAGGAAGAGAGCATGGGTGGTAGAGTCCCTAATGATGGATGCTGCTTTATTGCAACTATGCTCCACATAGATATCTTAATTGTGGGAATGGCTTTACTCATAATGGGCTGAGGTGTAGACACTACTTCTTATAGGATTTTCCATTCAAGGTCCCTGGTGTTTCTATAGCAAGCTGTGATGCAGCCAGTCAATATACTCTCCACTGCACACCATAGAATTTTGTCAAAGCTTCAGATGTCATGACGAATCTTCGTAAACTCCTAAGTGTAGGGGCTGCCGTGCTGATGCACCATCAATAACTCGCTGAGACGTGAAGTGAGATATAGGCTTTTATTGACTGGATGAAAGAACAAGCAGCAATTGACCACCATACTACATCCTGGAGACTGAGGGCAGGGCTCAGACCCCAATCGCCTTTATACCGGGGTCTGTGGGAGGAGCCACAATCAGTGGGAGGAGCCACAGGAGCAGTCAGCGGGGGGGGGGGGGGGGGGCGTGTCCAGACAGGTATATGTAGTTCACCACACATGCTATCTTCGTATTTGCACTAATGAATTACCCAGGACAGGTCCACTGAAATGACAACACCGGGGTATTTAGTTGCTGAGCCTCTCCACCCTTTGATTCTCGGATGTGGACTGGCTCTTGGAACTCTGGTTTCCTCCTCTTAAAGTCAATAATCAGCTCCTTGGTCTTACTGACATTGAGTAAGAGGTTGCTGTTGTAGCACCACTCAACTACATTTTCAATCTCCCTCCTATATGCTGATTCATCACCACCTATGATTTGGCCTACAGCAGAAAACTTGAATATGGCATTGGAGCTGCACTTAGCTGTACAGACATAAATGTAAAACAAGTAGAGCATGAGGGAAAGCATGCAGTCTTGTGATGCACCTGTGCTGATGGAGATCATGGATGCAGTCCTGATGAAGGTTCTCAACCTGAAACATTGATTGATCTTCCTCTCCATATTTGCTGCCTCACTGGCTGTGTGCCTTCAGCATTTTGCGTGTCTCACTCAAGATTTACAGCATCTGCAGAATCTTTTCTGTTTGTGAATGTAAATACATTAATCATTTTCCACAGGTCAAACATTTCAGAATCATTACATATAGAATCTTAGCAACATTATTAATCAGGGACACTTCTGTAATCAGCAATAGTTATCAAAAACAACACCTCTATGATTCATATAAGACCATAAGACACAAGAGCAGAAATAGACATTTGGTCCATCAAGTCTATTAAGAAAAAGGATGTGCTAGAGCTTTTGAAAAACATTAAGTTAGATAAGATTCTGGGACTGGATGAGATATACCCCAGGATACTGTGGCAAGCGAGGAGGGTGATTGGTGAGCCTTTGGTGATGATCTTTGCATCAGCAATAGGGATGGGAGAAGTACCAGAGGATTGGAGGGTTGCAAATGTTGTTCCTTTGTTCAAAAAAGGGAGTAGAGATAACCCAGGAAATTATAGACCAGTGAGTTGTTGGAGAAGGTCCTGAGAGGCAGGATTTATGAGCATTTGGAGAGACATGATCTGATTATGGATGGTCAGTATGGCTTTGTCAAGGGCAGGTCGTGCCTTATGAGCCTGATTGAATTCTTTGATGATGTAACAATTGTTAGCTAAAGCTATCCCATTGAAATTAATGACCAGAATTTAGCCAGAGTCGTTGTAGAAAAACACTGCATATACGGACTTCCTGGTTCTGCTCATCTAGGAGCTCACTACGTGCAGTCAAATTCACAAGTTCATGGTGAGAAGGAGGAAAAATAGCAAGATCATAACTCTCATTCTGCCAGTAGACTGAATCACGAGAGCACCATGTTGTTGAGGAGTGGAGTGGGATGCTCTTCATTTCAAACTGGTATTATAGAATCATGCCCCATTCATTGTCCAACCCTCTGAAGAACTAAGTGAAAGTAAATCAAAGGTCATCAACTGGTGTAGCAGACCTTAGTGTACAACTCTGGGTACCCATTGTAGCAGAGGCCGACGAGGCAAGAACACAACAAAAATTCACTCATGCTCTACCAGGACTATCCTTTTGAAGAAAACCTCAAATAACCGGTTCAAAAGGGGATTAGTTTTATTTATTTTGTACAGGCAACTGACTCATCCAGGCAACATGAAGGCAATGTAATTGAAGGTGTTTTCATTTGTATCAAATTTATTTTCATCATTTTTAATCTGTTTTACGTTAGCTAAATGAACTGAATGGTTTTAAAATGTCAGTAACATTTAAAAAAATGATAAAAGCCTTTATCAGCATTGGACCATTAAAGACAACATGGTCTTGCAGAGGTGCAGACACAATTGCTTTATCTCTCAAGTGCAGAAGGTTAGCTCAAATAATTCAGATTTGATTTGTTTATTTATCACATGTACATTGAAACACAGAGTGAAATGCATTGTTTGTAGTAACAGCCAACACAATTTAAGGATGTGTTGGGGCAGACTGTTGGGACCACACATACCCATGCCAACATTGTCCACAATGTTCAGTAGAACAACATTAGCAACAACAACAGTATATGAAGTCCCTTTCCTTCCTCCCATCAACTCACACACCCAGACAGGCCTCCAACTTTGGTCTTTGACCTCCGAGCTTCGATCTTCAGTGAATCGCTGATGACAGCACCTCGGACTTCAGGCCTTGAATTTGACACTAACCGGGTCTCATGCCAGCTGCCTGATTGGTCCTCAATTCCCTGAACTTGGCTGGGGAATGCTGCTGGGGTGTGGGGGGAGAGGTTACCAGCTCTCATCATCAATGGTCTTCATCTACAGTGCTTGCTGGCCCATATCAGTCCATTGGAATTGCTGGCCTTTGACCCACAGTTCTGTTGCTCTGAATCTTGGACAAATTAGTGTGGGCAACATGCCAGCCACTTCAGCCAATGCTTTCTAAAACCATGAGGGCTGTTTTAGGTAGATAATCTGTGGGGAGAATCGAACTTCCAAATTGAGAGGGCACAAGACAAAACAAATTAGTTCTTCAATATTTGTGCTAACGAATAGCTACAAAGTAATGCATCTCATCATGTAGACAACAATATACTTCTTGATGGGTCCTGGCTTCAGCAACATTGTGTTATCATGTTAAACAAGCTGATAAATTTTCATGTTTCTGTTTGTGCCAAAGCCTGAACAATATCCGTAGATTTCTGGTAAGATGGTGCTGTACCAAAGGAGGTTTTCTCTTTGTAAAATTTATTTTTTACATCCAGAGACATTTCTACTCCAAGATCACAGAGTACCACAGAGTTACTCTCATCAGTGAGCTGCTCATTGATTGGAGTAGCTGGACTGGTGTAGGTGGCAGAGCCAGCCAAGGTGGAGAAGGGTTTAGTTGGGTATGGGAGGAGCCAGTCGGGATATCGGGGGAGTCTGTTGGGATATCAGGGGAGTTGGTTGGGATATCAGAGGAGCCGGTTTGGATATTGGATGAGCCTGTTGGGATATTAGAGGAGCTGGTTGGAATTCTGGAGGACTCTGCTGATATGTTGGAGGAGCCGGCTTGAGAGTGGGGGAGATGTCCTGGCTGCAGACCATGTTGCTGCATCAGTGTTGATTTCGGTATAATCATGGGAGACTACCTCGGACATTTCGCTTGCGATCGCAAGACTCTGTTGGACAGCGATATTGTAAGTTGACGCAGGCCTGTTACCCTAATCTGGTGGAGGGACAGGCAACATAGGAGCTGTGTGGCTTCGGTTGTAGTGAGAACTAGGCCTCAAGATTTGGGCTTGCCTGCTGCTACAGACCAGGTGAGAGGTATAGCATGGTTGAACTCAGCTGGTGCTGCCTTCCATGTTTGAGCGGTGGAATGACAGGCTGGTTTGCATGTGTTTGTACACTGCCAGGAGACTGTACCATCAATTGCTGGACATTGTCGTTCAGGGTCTTGGACTATATATGTTTTATTTTTTGAGTTGAATATGCATCTTTGCTTGCTATTTTGAATGTTTTGCACCTTGGCCCCAGAGGAATGCTATCACATTCAGTTGTATCTACAGTATGTATGGTTTGAATGATAATTAAACTTGATTTGATTTGATTTGATACCACCATTGTCAAAAAAATCCTTAATAACCAGAGCTACAGCTTACTTCAGGTAACAATTTAGCACCGTGAACCCCAAGGAACCTGTTTGGATATTCTTTGTGTCAGTGCTGATATTTAGTGATGAAAAGGTTGGGCTTCTTTCCAAAGCCAATGACTAGAATTGTTGTTCAGTGGCAAATCATGGAAGCAGGATTGATAAGAAATGTGTCTGTGGATGAAATCAGCAGGATCAAATTTCAGAAGTAGACTGCTGTAGATAAAGATTAGATTTATTTGTCACATGTATATTGAAATATTGAAACTATAGTGAAATACATTGTTTGCTTCAAATCAAATCAGTGAGCATTGTGCCGGGCAGCCCATAAGTATGGTGGCTTCTGCCACCAGTATAGCATACCCATAACTCACTAACATTAACTGTACATCTTTAGAATATTGGATGAAACTAGAGCACCCACTGGAAACCCATGCAGTCACAGAGGGAATGTATAAATTCATTGAAGACAGCAGTGGGAATTGAACCTTGAATGGTGATCGCCGGCACTCTCAGGCGATGCACTAATCACTACATCACTACTATGCCTATTTCACAGGCCAATATAATTGACCAGCTATATGATACATATGACATCAGGAAGAAGCTTGTGCATACACATAGGGTGAGCATTAGGCTTCTGAAACAAAGAGGCTTACAGATGAGGGAATCAAAATTTCCCTATGTAAGATGGATCTCTGGCACATTATGAGAATATTGATTACAGGATCATAGGATTGTACAGCGCAGAATCAGGCCCTTTCATGCCAACCTCGTCCATGCCCTCTGTGGTACCTATTTATGCTAGTCCATTGTCTGTGTTAGGCCTATATCTTTGTAAATATTTCTGATCTGAGTACCTGTTCAAAAAACTTTCAAATGTTGTAACTGTATTTGTCACAACAAGCTCTTTGGCAGTTCAGAACAAGAAAGCCAGAGTAGTCTGCTTTTCCTTCGCTCAGTCCATTTTCTGGTGCTTATCCTGAGTTGGTGGAGGAGGAATACCATCTTTATCACCATGAACTGTGAACA
Source organism: Hemitrygon akajei (assembly GCF_048418815.1). Taxonomy (NCBI): domain Eukaryota; kingdom Metazoa; phylum Chordata; class Chondrichthyes; order Myliobatiformes; family Dasyatidae; genus Hemitrygon; species Hemitrygon akajei. The sequence goes on along the minus strand of NC_133146.1, from coordinate 1,422,882 downwards.
AATCTCAGCATTCAGAGAAACTGGGAGACTAAAACAATTCCCTTCCTGAAGTACAGGTTAAGACATATGATATAATATTTGAATTCTCTTAAAGTGAAGTAATGACTTACCAAGGAACAAACTGTACACAGAGATACTTATTTTACTGTTTGGTCTGCTTTTGAAAGGGGAGCAGTGATCCAGCCAAAACATTTTCTTTTTGGCAAGCCTTTTAGAGTCGACTGTAGATAAGTAAGAAGATTGGAAGGTTGGCAGAAAAGTCAGTTTATTCCGGTCGTAATGTAGAAAGCACAAGCACAGACACAAACTGATTGCAGAAGTCACAACCAACCTATAAACTGTTTTATGTGTTAGTATACAGAACAGCCAATTCCTGCCTTATCAGTAACCTAGCCAAAGCTCCAGCTGATCCTCAGGAAGTTTTCCTTTAATGTGTTGAGCTTTTAATCTACATTTTGCCATTCAAATAATCCCAGGTTCAGAAGCATGCTGATTACATCTGGTATCGTCTAATTCTTTGAAAATGTAGAATACTTTAATCTCCAGCCAGATCTGTGATTTACTAGTTGGTTTGTAGTTTATGTAACGCGCTATAAGGATAGCTAATGTAATGGCTTCTTTGTAATGTTTTGCTGCTGAGGCAACGGTTTCTCTGTAGCAGCAATGTCTGGGTTACTGTTGGAGATAACAGGACTGTGGTATGCACGTTAACCAGTCAGAGATTGTTGCTCTGTCTTGTGAATCTGGAAGGATGTTTTTGCGGTTTTTGTTGAGGAGAGATGAAGAGGGAAGACATGTGGAGAGAGCTGGTAGACCACCAGATGGAGTGGACTGGGATGTGAGGGTCCGAAGGTCGGTGACACTTGAGGAGATCAATGGTAGAAGAATGATGACTGAGTGGTCTCCAATGTGCACTTTTGACTTTTCCTTGAATTGGGCCCTTTTTAAAATTTTCATTACTAACCCTATATTGAGAGTAAGATTCATAAAGTTCAGTCATTTAATTGCATATGGTGTACTGTCTGATATTTTACATTGTGGGTTTGTAACTGGTGGTACCTTACACAGCATCCACACAAATGTGATTTTTCAGTTCGGCTGTTTCCCCTAGACCAGGGGTGTCAAACTCATTTTAGGTCATGGGCCGGATTGAGCAAAATGCAGCTTCATGCGGGCCGGATCAGTCGGACGCGTGCGAACGCAGCTTTTGTTGCCTCTGTTTTTTCAGCCTGCTCTCATGTGTCTCAGTCTCTGCTATAACTACAAAGTGTTTCACTTTACAACTTCCGTTTCTTATGAAGAAGACTGCCGAATAAACACTAAAAACCCTGAAATCCTGGTACCTGAATAAACTCAGCATTAGCCATATCATACGCCATAGGCGCTTTGATTGCTGGGGCCAGCTTTAATAGTAATTAGATATTATCTCACGGGCCAAAGATAATTCCACCGCGGGCCGGATTTGGCCCGTGGGCTTTGAGTTTGACATATATGCCCTAGACGAACACGAGTCGGGCGAGCCTGAGGCTTACATTTATTTTCTTTCATTTGCACCATTTCCTTCCTTCCTGCCTTTCCAACACAGAGAATGTCAAAGAAATGAACTGATTTGGTAAACATCTGTGCATATTATATGAGAGATCACTGAAGCAATAGCGTAATATAATTTATTAACATTCTACCAGGAGCTAAATTTCTGAAGGAAGTCTTATATAATTGGGTTTTAACTGGACCAGGGGAGATTAATTTTATTTAGTTAGCTCAGACAGCTGAGACAATATGACAGCAACATCAGTGGCAGAGTTACATGCTCTTTTTCATGCTTACCCAGCGGACAATGGTATGGGAGATGATGTGGGATGTGGAATCATGCAATGATAGTCACCACAATCAAGTCAGTACATTGTTTGTATGTATGTCAGCTGGCAACCCTCTGAAAACTGTCTAGAATCACCCACCTGTGGCATCACGGAACAAAATTGATAATCTGTTCCACTGTATCACGTCTGAGCTTGGAATTAATAGATGAATTAACTGTCATGACTCTCCCCCTGTCACTCTGATTTTCCTCAATATGCAAATGTTCTACTTACAAATAACAAAAGCATTTTGGGGTTTGTAGCCTTGATGCTTTTAAAAATACTGTATGCATACTCCATGCATAGGAATACACTGTATAGAAATACTTAGAATGCACTTAGCTTAACTTTGAATGAAATTTCATAATTCAGGGAATACCTGTGATGTTAAGAGGTGATAAGGGCAGATAATGTACTATAGTGTTCATTCTCACTTCGTTATGATTTGTACTACTTTATTGCACTGCATTTCTGCTGGAGTTGTTACACTTTTATTCTATATTTTGTTATACTTTTACATTTTTTTTACTTCAATGCACTGTGTAATGATCTGATCTGTATGGATTTTGGAATGTATGGAGAAGCTTTTCACTGTATTTCGATACATGTGACAATAATAAACCAATATCGACTCATATAACACATCACTAGAGATGTCAGGATTTATTTTCCAATCCCCACCTGGCCTGGAGGAAGTGAGGCAACTTGAACTGCTATAGTCCTCATCTTAGACCTATTCCCACAATAAACAATGCCTGTTAGTCCCCAGCAGCTATTTTCAACATCCACCTTTTTAAACATTATGGAAGTTGTGTGTTGAACATTTGATTTCCCAGGCTGGCATTGGAGAAAGCCTGAGAGCTGAATAAAATTTCAGATGTCCCAATTCATGGCTTAATTTAGGGACGGAAGGAGAAACATAAACATTTTCCAGTAACTTGGACTATATTTTCATAATTCTATAATTGACAATGTACAAAGGAGGTCAGTAACACACATGTTTGAAATATACACTTAGTGGCCACTTTATTAAGTAGAGGAGTGGAATCCGATGTGGTCTCCTGTTGCTGTAGTTTATCCACTTAAATGTTTGATGTGTTGTGCATTCAATAGACAATAGACAATAGACAATAGGTGCAGAAGTAGACCATTCGGCCCTTTGAGCCTGCACCGCCATTCTGAGATCATGGCTGATCATCTACTATCAATACCCGGTTCCTGCCTTGTCCCCATATCCCTTGATTCCCCTATCCATAAGATACCTATCTAGCTCCTTCTTGAAAGCATCCAGAGAATTGGCCTCCACTGCCTTCCGAGGCAGTGCATTCCAGACCCCCACAACTCTCTGGGAGAAGAAGTTTTTCCTTAACTCAGTCCTAAATGACCTACCCCTTATTCTCAAACCATGCCCTCTGATACTGGACTCTCCCAGCATCTGGAACATATTTCCTGCCTCTATCTTGTCCAATCCCTTAATAATCTTATATGTTGCAATCAGATCCCCTCTCAACCTCCTTAATTCCAGTGTGTACAAGCCCAGTCTATCTAACCTCCCTGCGTAAGACAGTCCGGACATCCCAGGAATTAACCTTGTGAATCTACGCTGCACTTCCTCTATAGCCAGGATGTCCTTCCTTAACCCTGGAGACCAAAACTGTACACAATACTCCAGGTGTGGTCTCACCAGGGCCCTGTACAAATGCAAAAGGATTTCCTTGCTCTTGTACTCAATTCCCTTTGTAATAAAGGCCAACATTCCATTAGCCTTCTTCACTGCCTGCTGCACTTGCTCATTCACCTTCAGTGACTGATGAACAAGGACTCCTAGATCTCTTTGTATTTCTCCCTTACCTAGCTCTACAGCGTTCAGATAATCTGCCTTCCTGTTCTTACTCCCAGTGGATAACCTCACACATTCACATTAAACGTCATCTGCCAAGTATCTGCCCTCTCACTCAGCCTATCCAAGTCACCCTGAATTCTCCTAACATCCTCATCACATGTCACACTGCCACCCAGCTTAGTATCATCAGCAAACTTGCTGATGTTATTCTCAACGCCTTCATCTAAATTGTTGACGTAAATCGTAAACAGCTGTGGTCCCAATACCGAGCCCTGTGGCACCCCACTAGTCACCACCTGCCATTCCGAGAAACACCCATTCACCATTACCCTTTGCTTTCTATCTGCCAACCAGTTTTCTATCCATGTCAATATCTTCCCCCCAATGCCATGAGCTCTGATTTTACCCACCAGTCTCCTATGTGGGACCTTATCAAATGCCTTCTGAAAATCGAGGTACACTACATCCACTGGATCTCCGCCGTCTAACTTCCTGGTTACATCCTCGAAAAACTCCAATAGATTAGTCAAGCATGATTTGCCCTTGGTAAATCCATGCTGGCTCGGCCCAATCCTATCACTGCTATCTAGATATGCCACTATTTCATCTTTAATAATGGACTCTAGCATCTTCCCCACTACTGATGTTAGGCTGACAGGACGATAGTTCTCTGTTTTCTCCCTCCCTCCTTTCTTAAAAAGTGGGATAACATTAGCCATTCTCCAATCCTCAGGAACTGATCCTGAATCTAAGGAACATTGGAAAATGATTACCAATGCATCCGCAATTTCCAGGGCCACCTCCTTTAGTACCCTAGGATGCAGACCATCTGGACATGGGGATTTGTCAGCCTTCAGTCCCATCAGTTTACTCATCACCGTTTCCTTCCTAATGTCAATCTGTTTCATTTCCTCTGTTACCCTATGTCCTTGGCCCATCCATACATCTGGGAGATTGCTTGTGTCTTCCCTAGTGAAGACAGATCTAAAGTACTTATTAAATTCTTCTGCCATTTCTCTGTTTCCCTATAACAATTTCACCCAATTCATTCTTCAAGGGCCCAAAATTGTTCTTAACTATCTTCTTTCTCTTCACATACCTAAAAAAGCTTTTGCTATCTTCCTTTATATTCCTGGCTAGCTTGCGTTCGTACCTCATTTTTTCTCCCCATATTGCCTTTTTAGTTAAGTTCTGTTGTTCCTTAAAAATTTCCCAATCATCTGTCCTCCCAGTCACCGTAGCTCTGTCATACTTCCTTTTTTTTAGTGCTATGCAATCTCTGACTTCCTTTGTCAACCACTGTGGCCCCTTTCCCCCCTTTGAATCCTTCCTACTTCGGGGGATGAACTGATTTTGCATCTTGTGCATTATTCCCAAGATTAATACCTGCCATTGCTGTTCCACTGTCTTTTCTGCTAGGATATCCGTCCAGTTAACTTTGGCCAGTTCCTCCCTTATGGCTCCATAGTCTCCTTTGTTCAACTGCAACACTGACACCTCTGATCTGCCCTTATCCTTCTCAAATTGCAGATAAAAACTTATCATATTATGGTCACTACCTCCTAATGGCTCCTTTACTTCAAGATTGCTCTTCAGAGATGCTCTTCTGTGCACCACTGTTATAATGCGTGTTCATTTGAATTACTGTTGCTTTTCTGTCAACTTGAACCAGTCTGTCCATTCTCCTCTATCCTTTCTCATTAACAAAGCATTTCATCCACAGAACTGCCATTCACTGGATGTTCTTGGTTTTTTGCACTGTTCTCTGTAAACTCTCAAAATTGTTGCATGTGAAAATCCCAGGAGATCAGCAGTTTCTGAGATATCCAAACCATCCCACCTAGCACCAACAATCATTCCAGATTCAAAGTCACTGATCAGATTTCTTATCCATTCTGATGTTTAATCAGAACAACTGATCCTCTTGACCATGTCTGCATGCTTTACATTGCTGCCACATGATTGGTTGATTAGATATTTGAATTAATAAGCAGGTTTACAGGTGTACCTATTAAAGTGGCCACTGAGTGTGTAATAAATGAGTCATTAACTTAATAGCAACCAACTTCCCACTCAATTTTGCTACCTAATTTCCTTGTCTAATGTTAATACATTAGTAAATCATACTGATTTAAAATCGCTATTTGCTATGCTGAGTGCTAGTCACATGGATACTAGTTTATCAACACACTCAGGGTGCACAAGATGATGGTGTAAAATGTCTCTCAACAAATTACTATCCTGTTTTACAGTAATTGAAGCAGAAAAGTACAACTACTATAAATATGAACTAAAGGAAGAGGAAATGCTGGGAATTCTCAACAGACCAGAGCATCAGTGAAAAGAGAAGTGGAATCAATATTTCAGATCAATGATGTCAAAACAGTGTCTGTGACCTGTAATGTTAATTTTGTCTTTCTTTCCTCATATGTTGCCTGACTGGTTTTAGCATTTTCTGTTTTTATTCTAGATTTCCAATTTTCTGTTTGATTTCCTTTTAAGCTCACTGCTCTTCTCCAAAGATACTGCTCATTACCCTGAATATTTCTGCTACTTTCTGCTACTCTTCATTATGGCTTGTGTGGGGAAACTTGCCACACATTCACTATCACCTTTTTCATACTCTTACACAAAAAATCCCTAGTTGAGTGGCACAATGCTTTACAGAACAGGTGATGGGTTCAATTCCCGCCGCTGCCTGTAAGGAGTTTGTACGTTTTCCCTGTGAGCACACAAGCTTCTTCTGGGTGCTCCAGTTTGCTCCCATGTGCTGCCTGGTAGGTTAATTGGTCATTGTAAATTGTCCCAGAACTAAATCTGGGGTTGCTGGGTAGGGTGGCTTGAAGGGCTCGAAGGGCCTAGTCCACACTATATCTCAATAAATAAATAAATCAAAGCTACATCAGTGACATTTCCCTTCCCTACATCACCCATAATGATGGGAAATGAGCATGTTTAATATTGATTGCTCATTTATTTATTTAGAGGTACAGCATGGTAGCAGGCCTTTTATGGCCAACACGCCCATGTGCCCATGTGACCAATTAACCTACTAGTCCTGTATGTCTTTGGAATGTGAGAGAAAACTGGAGCACCCAGAGGAAACCTTGATCAAACATATAAACTCCTGACAGACAGTGGTGGAATTGAACCCAGGTCATTGGCTCTATAATAGCTCTACACTGCTTGTAACAACTGATGTTCAAGTTCAGATAGCATTCTAATGCACAGTTGATTTCAGTAATTTCCCGAGTTTCAAAGGTAATTAGTTTCATAAGTTTTGAAGAAAAATCTGTTTTGGCACTTTGATACATCATTTCTTTTTCTAACTTAATTTGCCTTTCCCTCTCTCTTATTCTCAGCATTTGTCATCAACTGCTGTTCCATTTTGTTGCCTTTCAGATGAGGCTGCAACCTTAAATTAAAAAGCGTTTAGTGATTTATTCTGCATCCAACCTTGCAGAATCAAGAATACATTGTTTTTAGACATTCTTGATAAGCTGCCATAGTTAGTTACATACTGTATTTCCCATGGGTAAATATTGAATGTGCTAAAATCAATCATGCTTAATCAAAACTTGAATTATACTTTTTACCAGAATCCAACCTGATTTTGCCGCTAAAATTCAATGAATGCTTTTAATCAGTATCCCAAGCAGCTAAAACCATTTTCCATAAGACTTCTCTGATGTTAAATATATGTTTTTCATAAGCTTCTCACATTTGCAAGAAATTTAATTGACTATTAAAATTATTCCCCGCCTTCAATTTTAATAATAGAGCTATCATGGTTCAGGTCACAATGTGCCAGAGTGAAATATGTTGGATAAAGAGCATGAAATCAAAAGAAAGGGTATAAACATAATAGGATATTGCCAGAACACAGGAGATTGAGCTGTAGAGCTGGTTAGCTATGACTTTATTCATTACAGTACAGGAGAATGAGGGGTGACCATATGTGTACAATCATGAAGGGCATAGATGGGATGAATGCATATTTGCCTTTTCCTGGCATTGGGGAATCAAGAACTAGAAGGCATAGGTTTAAGTTGAGAAGGAAGAGATTTAATAGGAAGTCAAATGGCAACCCAGAGAGGAATGAGCTTGCAGAGGAAGTGGTTGAGGCAGATGCATTCACAACATTGAAAATCACTTGGACAGGTATATGAATAGGAAAGGTTTAGAGCAGGGGTTCCTAACCAGGGGTCCTTGCTTAATGGTATTAGTCCATGGCATAAAAAAGGTTGATAACCCCTGGTTTAGAGGGATTTGTACTAAACGTGATAAAATGGAATGTGGAAAGCATGAAAACAGCTTACCATCTAAGCTAGTAAGGTTGGACTGAAGGGCTTGTTCTGTGTTGTATGACTTTATGAAAACAGTCTCTTTTACATTTTAGTATAAATGTCAAATTTCAGCTGTCCTGTCAAAACTAACTGCACCTTGGGTGCCAATATGAACAGCAATGCACAGTTGAAATATATTGTATGATTTGATAACATTGAAAAGTTATGTACCAGAAATGTTAAATCTGATTCCCTGCATAGATCTGTTTGCCCCACTTCCCCACTTAGGTGTGTCCAATTTATTTTATTGTTTTTCAATAATACATTTCACTGCACTTTCAAGAAATTCTGGAGTGTTTCATAATCATTGAAGTAGTCTTGAAGTGTTGTCATTACTGTGTGGGAAACTGGTTTGCACTTGATAAATGCTGAAACCTGCTGAACTTAAAGACAAATCTCTGTGACTACTGTCCCAGCTCTGTACACCATTCTCGATCATGGCTACAGTCATCTACTACATGGTAACACATTATTTGCTCACCAATTCCCAGAATAAAATGACCCCTTTGGCCAACTGCTCCACTTTTATCTGTGAGCTGACCTTGGTTGATTAAATGAAATGAATATTAACTGGTCACGCAAATTGTTATGTCATGATATCAAATTTATAGCTTTAAGAAATTTAACCCATAAACATATCTGTGTAATGAGCTGATATCTGATGTCAAAAGAGTCAGAGAAATGAGATTTCGTGGTTGCAGGGTAACCTTGATGTGAATCATTGACATGAACTAAAATATAAAACTGGGATCCTGTTAGCATGCTCAGAGGGTAGAGAGGATCCATACTCATTACTCAAAGAAGAACAGAAGAAATTCACAGAGACCGACCAACACTTGCTCTTCATCCGACAGATTGGTTTAGGTAAATTTGATAAATTATCACACGCACCAAAGAACAGTACCTTATCATCTGTACAAAATGTAATGCCACCTCAGTAAGTACAAGGGAAAAGCAATAACAGGACACAGAAAAACATGTAACGTTTACAGGGATAGTGCAGTGCAGGCATCTATAAAGTACGAGGACATGAGGAGTTAGATTGTGATGCCCCCAGGAGATCGAAATATCACTATTCCTGTATGTAGATTAAAAATAATTCTTAGAGTCATAAAATTTAGATTTAAAAGAGTAGAACAATTATAATAGAAGTTCTGAGCAGATCTGCAGCTTGCAATGAATCACCATTCTGTTGTCTCATGTGCTGAAATTTTTATTCCTACAAGATAGCTTTAAGCAACTCGCATTGTCAGAACCACAAACAGATCTCCTTCAATGACTCAATCATTTTAAGTGCAATAAGACCACATACTTTGAGATTCAAAGCTATTTCTCCATTGACCTATCAGCTGCTAGAGCTTTAGCAATAAGTTTCTGATTTATGCTTGATAGGAATCTTTATTTAATCTTTATTTTGATTCAACCATTTGAAGTTTATCAAATCAATAGATCAAAAACGTGTCCCAGGAACCAAACACGTGAGTCTAGTTTCTCTAGTGGAATACAGTACGATAGCTGGCATAAACAAATCTGGAAATGGATCTTCCATTGTGCAGAAGGCAGCTGCCTGTAGGGTAATAAGTGGATGTTCTGTGAGCCCAGGATGAACTGCTGCACAAAGACCTTCTCCAGAGACAAGGAATAATACCTTGCCTTCATATTAAAGTCTTATCATCTTGGCTTCAGACAGATTAGTTCATTAGCATGGTTCAAAGTACAAAGTAAGTTTATTATCAAATACGTATATGTCTATAACCCCTTAAGACATAGGAGCAGAATTAGGCCATTCAGCCCATCAAGTCTGTTCTGCTATTTCATCATGGCTGATCCTGGATCCCACTCAACCCCATACACCCACCTTCTCACCATATCTTTTGATGTCCTGACCAATCAGGAAACTCTCAAATTCCACTTTAGTATTTTGTTATGTACTCCGTCCGTAATGGGTTAAAAGAATCAGCAGAAATGGTACACACCTGGAGTTTGGTTTTGCTATACAGTCGGCCCTCCTTATCTGCGAGGGATTAGTTCTGGGACCCCTTGCAGATACCAAAAAACACGGATGCTCAAGTCCCTTATTCAACTTGTCTCAATGTGGTGGACCTTAGGACCCAGCGGAACACCAGACCTTATTTAACCTGTCTCAGTGCGGTGGACATTAGGACCCGGCATTGGTGCTCTGAATCCACAGTGTTTCTGTTTACGAAAATAATCACGATCACGATTGAAAATAAAGTGAAAATAATAAAGCGATCAGAAAGAGGTGAAACACCATTGGTCATTGGAAAAGCATACGTCGGTCAACGATCGGAACAATTTTAAAGGATAAAGTGAGAAAGGCCCTGCCCTGATGAAAGCTACAATTATTACTAAGCAACGCAGTGGTTTTATTATTGGGTTTTGGGGTTTTGAGTTTTTGATCCTCCACATCAACCCAGCACGAATGGAGAGCGCACTCGATAGCGGTCTGTCACTGCCTGGCGCTGAAACATAAAAGTGTTTTACATGCATAGAAATGTGAAATATATACTATATACTAAGACAAACATTTGACTAACTGACGTTAAATAATACCGGATGTACCTGTTCCCACTTACTTAGTAAGAAAACTTCCGATTTTTTGTCGACCCCTATCCACGATAACCCACGCACATCCTCGGGTATACTTTAAATCATCTCTAGATTACTTATAATACCTAATACAATGTAAATACTATGTAAAATAGTTATTATACTGCATTGTTTAGGGAATAATGACAAGAAAAAAGTCTGTACATGCTCAAACAACAAGTGCTGGAAGAGCACTTCCGGGTTTACTGGATTCGCAGTTGGTTGAATTTGCCAATGCGGAACTTGCGGATAAGGAGGGTCGACTGTAAACAAAACACCATTTATTAGTATCTACATAATATAGTAATAAAACCAGATAAATCAAACAGGTTAGCAGATATAAGTGTAGAAACTTCTTCAAGCTTATGTGGTAAATGATGTAGCCTTTAGATGGTATAGGAATGAAGTCAGTTCAGTTCGTGATATTGAGTTGAGTAGAATTGAGGAGAGAGATTTTTAATCCAAAGGCGTATGTTGTGAGAAGGCAATTACATTGATATTCCACAGATTCCACAACAGCAATACAAAATAACAATAGCAGTAGGTTTTATCTCTGAAGTTGTTCCACTCCACACACAAAATATCACCGACAGTGATCTTCAACGAATATCCTTTCAACACAAGTGGTACCACACCCGAATTCAGCTACGGGACATCTCAAAGTGGTGGCCACAGGATACTCGAACAGAATCCACGTATGGATTATCACCAACAGTAGCTCATCACAAGAAAGGGGACCATCTTCAAGGGAACCACCACCCAGGCAAGGGACAACACACAAAGGTTTTTTCCTCACCAGAGAACCCACTCCTGTGGATTAACTAAGTGACAATCACACTTCCGTAGCCGAATGGAAACAAACATACCCTTACGGGTTACTTAGAGAGAGAGTCCAAACAGTGACCTCTCTGCCACTAGGTTTCTTATGTTCCAAACCTTCCTCTCCTCTCTTCTCTTCCTGCAAACTTCTTCTAGTTGCAGAAAACTTGTGAGAGTCATTTATCAATACTCTGGATCGATCTCAACTCACCCCTTTTGGGCTACTGAAAGTTTAAACCAGCGACCGACTCACTGGTGTCTTCCATTGACCGAATCCATCTTGACTCTGTGCGTCTGTAAGAGGATCATCTGACCTTGCTTATTCAAAACACGCTGCAGAGTACATGTAAACACAAGCTGCTCACCATAGCAACCAAGCAATTCTACAGTCAGTAGAAATCCAAAAAAACAAAAGTCAGTCTCAATTCTTTTGGCGTTTTAAAGTGACAGTACACAGAAAATATAAACCCTAGGGGTACATAACTTGGACTTGGCCTCCACCGCAGTCTGTTGCAGAACAGTCTACAGATTCACTACTGTCTGGCTAATAGATTTCCTCCTTACCTTTGTTCTAAAAGGTTGCCCCTCAATTTTGAGGCTGTGCTCTCTAGTTATAGGAAACATCTTCTTCACATGCCCCCTATGAAGACCTTTCAACATTTGGTAGTTTTCAATGAGATCCCCCCCCCCCCCCCACACACACACACATCTTTACTAATTCCAGTGAGTACTCATGAAACTCCTCTGGATTCTCTCCAATGACAACACATCCTCTCTGAGATACGGGGCCCAAAACTGTTGACAATACTTTAAGGGCAGTCTAACTAGTGTCCTATAAAGCCTTAACATTATCTCCTTGCTTTTATATTATTTCTCCCTTGAAATAAATGCAAATGTCGCATTTTCCTTCTTGACCACAGACTCAACCTGTAAATTAACCTTTTGGGAGTCCTTCATGAGGAATCCTAAGTCCCTCTGCACCTCTGATGTTTGAATGTTCTCCCCATTTAGATATCAGGCTGCACCATTGTTCCTTTTACCAAAATACATTATCATACATTTCCCAACACTGCCACTTTTTTGTCCATTCTTCCAACTTGCTTTAATGCCCTGGCTGCAATTACATTGCTTCCTCAACACTACCTAATCCTCCACCTATCTTTGTATCATCTGCAAACTTTACCACAAAGCCATCAATTCCATTATGGAAATGTGAAAAGTAGCAGTCTGAATACTGACCCCTGAGGAACACCACTAGTCACTGGCAGCCAATCTGAAAAGGCCCTTTTTATTCCAACTCACTGCCTCCTGTCTGTCAGCCATTCTTCCATCCATGCTAGCATTTTTCTTGTAATGCCATAGGACTTTATCTTGTTAAATGGCCTCATGTGTAGCACCTTATCAAACATCCAATTGAAGATAGCCTTTCTTCAAGTAGGCTCAAGCACAACCTACCTGATTTTCCTAATCCTCTTGCATATTGAAGTCCTCCATTACAATTGTGACATTACCCTTATTATGTGCCTTTTCCAGCTCATTTGCAATCTCAATGCCACATCTTGGCTACTATTTGATTCTTATATTTTTATTACCCTTGCAGTTTCTTAACTCCATTCAGAAAGAGTCAACCATTCTCTGACCCTATGTCACCTCTTTCTAAAGATGTAATTCCATCTCTTACCAACATAGCCACGCCACAGCCTATATCTTCCTACCTGTCCCTTCAATACAAAGTATATCGTTTGATGTTAAGCTCCTAACTATGGCCTTCTTTCAGCCACGATTCAGTGATGCCCACAGCATCATACTGACCAATCGCTAATTGCGCTTCAAGTTTGTCCACCTTATTCAAATGCTACTTGTATTTTAATACAGCACCTTCAGTCCTACATTCTTCACCCTTTTGAATTTTCCCTCTGTGGTACAATTTAACTCTTTGCTCTGTCTGCATTTGTACCCAACCATTGGTTTGTCCTTCCTTACATTCATGTTACACCCATCATCTACTTGTAAACCTGCTGGCTCATCTTCAGTTCTATCATCCTGGTTCCCATCCCTCTACCATATTAGTTTAAACTACTCCCAACAGCTCTAGTCAACCTGTCTGCATGAAAATTTGACCCACTTGGATTCAAGTGCAACCAGAAATCTGTATCCTTGCCCCCACTCCAATTCTTCAGCAATGCATTTATCTGCCACCTCATTCTATTCCTATCCTCACTATCACATGGGACAGGTAGCAATCCTGAGATTACTACCCTTAAGATCCTGCTTCTCAGCTTCCTTCTTAACTCCTTGCATTTTGTTTTTAGGGCCTCCTCCACTTTTTCTACCAATGTCTACCACGACTTCTGGCTGCTCACCCTCCCTTTTCAGGATATTGTGGATGCGTCCAGAAATATCATGGGCCCTGGCATCTGGGAGACAAATTACCATCCATGTTTTTTTTTGCATCCACAGTATTTCCCATCTGTTCCCCTAACTATTGAGTCCCCTATTAATGCTGCAATCCTCTTCAGCCACAGGGCCAGACTCAGTACCAGAGGTACGGCTGCTATTGTTTCCCCCATGTAGGTCGATCCCCTCCAACAGTAATCAAAATGGAGTATTTATTGTTGAAGGAGATGGCCATAGGAGGTGTTCTCCTCTATCTGATGTTCTCGCTTTTCTCTCCTGACAATCATGCATTTATCTGCCTCCGGTAGCCTTAGGGTAACTACCTCCCTGTAGCTTCTATCACCTCTTCATTTTCTCTCAGAAGCCAAAGGTCATTGAGCCGCAGCTCCAGTTCCTTAACAGGGTCTTTTAGGAGCTGCATCTCAATGCATCTGATGCAGCTGTGGCCATTGAGGAGGCTGGTAGTCTCCCACACCTGACTCTGACATCCAGAACAGAACACTGGCCCTGTAGACATATCCCCTCACAAACAAGAGAAAATCTGCAGATGCTGGATATCCGAACAACAGACACAAAATGCTGGAGGCAATCAGCAGAACAGGCAGCATCTATGGAAAAGAGTATAGTTGACGTTTTGGGCCAAAACCCTTCGGTAGGACATACCTCCTATTCTCTCAAGATTTAAATAAGATAAAAGAAAGAAGAAATAAGGAATAAACTTACCTCTGCCTATTCTTGCCAAAGTGCTAGTGAGCCAAAACCTTACCACTCTGACTCAGACAACTATGATGACAACTGCTCTGCAAGACGGTATCCCTCTTTTATAGAGATTGGGTTTTTAAAATTCTTCACCAGACTTGCATGGGAATGTTTCTACTGTTACGATATACTATCCTGAGATTTATTTTGTTGCAGGCATTCACAGAAGAAATACAATAGAATCAATGAAAAAAACTACACACAAAGAAGGAGAAACAAGCAGAAGAAGATGAATTGCGCAAGTAGAAAAATAAAACTACTACTAATGATAATAATATGATAGGATACAAGGACAAACTTCAGCAACTGATTACAATACAATATCCCTCCATGCAAATCAATGCATAATGAATAGCAGATCAATATAGAGTGATAGCAAAAAAAAACTTAATCCCTCTAGATATGTCAAAACAAGTAAAACATGAAGTTGTACAAGAGCTAGAAAGAAACCAAACTAAAGACCATGAGAATACTACACAAGAAAATAATGAAATTGCAACCCGCTGGTGAAAATACAATTACTTCATCTGCTTCACAACCAGACGTTAACAGCAGCAACACAGTTTCAAGCCTCTGCAGAATGCTGATGATGAAGCTGAGCTACAGATAAAATTATCCTAATATTTAACACCACACTAACAGAATATATGGGCATTGACCTAAGAAAAAGACCCTATGTACCAAAACAGATATATCATCAAAATTTGCAAAAATTGTTGATGCTCTCAACAAAATTATATTACCAGAACATTTAGGAAAATGTTAAACATTTGAAGAATGACATACAAAACATACTGTGGCACTTTAAGAGGAGCGCAGTGCAATGGCTCCAAAATCGAGGCGCTCATTAGTAGAAGCTCAAAACTGAGTAATGAAATAAGAACACCAAAATGGCCATGCAGATTAAAAAACAAAATTGAAACCTTAAGAAGAGAACTAGCCTGCCTAGTGGAGTATAAAAAGGATAACCTGAACAAGAAAATTAAGAAAAAAAGCTAAGGAAATATAAGGCCCGTACAAGATATATCAGCCTAACAAAAGCAAAGCACAGTAGAGTTTATAGATACACTAAAACAAAAGTTTGGTGGATATGAAACCAGACTAAATGAAATGCACCAGATGAAGAAAACAGAATTATCAGTTCAGAAACAATGAAAAAGGTTGAGATAGGTTATTTCTTCAGCGGTTTGATCGGGGCATGACTGTGCAAGTACGTGGATGTCAGCCAATGAGAACAGTGAAAAGAGTTTAAAAGCAAAAGAGTTTAAAAGGGGATGGTTATTTCTTCAGCGGTTTGATTGGGGCATGACTGCGCAAGCGCGTGGATGTCAGCCAATGAGAATAGCAAGAAGAGTTTAAAAGCACACAGCTTTATAGAGCAGGCTTCAGAGTAGAGGGAGACAAAGTAGGAAGGCTTTGGCTCAATGGGGCTTCAGCAATAATGGGTTGAGGCGAGGTAGGTCACCTATATAGAATACAGACAGGGAGAATGTGTGTGAGGCTGTTGTTCTGTGCTAGGTGTCAGATGTGGGAAGCCCTGGAGACTCCCAGCCTCCCAGATGACCATATCTGTGACAGGTGCGTCAAGCTGCAGCTCCTTAGGGACCCTATTAGGGAACTGGAGATACAGCTCAATGACCTTCATCTGTTCAGGGAAAGTGAGGAGGTGATAAAGAGGAGCTATAGGCAGGTACTCACTCCAGGGCCTCAGAAGACAGATAAGCGGGTAACAGTCAGGAGAGGGAAGGGCAGGAGTCAGATGCTAGAGAGCATTACTGTGACTGTAACCCTTGACAATAAGTACTCCTGCTTGAGTACTGTTGGAGGGACATCCTATCTGGGGGAAGCAACAGAGTCTGGCACTGTGCCTCAGAAGGGTAGGGAAAGGAAGAGGATAGCAGCAGTGATAGGGGACTCTATAGTTAGGGGGTCAGACAGGCGATTCTGTGGATGCAGGAAAGAAGCACGGATAGTAGTTTGTCTCCCAAGTGCCAGGGTCCAGGATGTTTCTTCCGCAATATGCTGAAGTGGGAAGGAGAACAGCCAGAGGTCGTGGTACATATTGGTACCAACGACATAGGCAGGAAAAAGGAGGAGCTCCTGAAAGCAGACTACAAGGAGTTAGGAAGGAAGTTGAGAAGCAGGAGCACAAAGGTAGTAATCTCGGGATTACTGCCTGTGCCACATGACAGTGAGTATAGGAATAGAGTGAGGTGGAGGGTGAATGCCTGGCTGAGGGATTGGAGTAGGGGGCAGGGATTCAGATTTCTGGATCATTTGGACCTCTTTTGGTGCAGGAGTGAGCTGTACAAAATGGAAGGGTTGCACTTGAATCCCAGGGGGACTAATATCCTGGTGGGGAGCTTTGCTAAGGTTATTGGGGAGAATTTAAATGAGGATTGCTGGGAGGTGGGAAACAAACTGAAGAGGTGGAGGAAGAGGCAGTTGGCTCACAGATAGAGAAAGCTTGGAGACAGTGTGAGAGGGAGGATAGGCAGATGATAGAGAAGGGATGCACTCAGACTGATGGTTTGAGATGTGTCTATTTTAAGACAAGGAGTACTATGAACAAAGTGGATGAGCTTAGAGTGTGGGTCAGTACTTGAAGCTATGATGTTGTGATCATTATTGGATGGCTTAGGGGCAGGAATGGTTACTTTAGAGGGAGGGAGGCAAAAGTGGTGGGGGCGTGGCACTGTTGATCCGAGATAGTGTCACGGCTGCAGAAAAGGAGGAAGACATGGTGAGATTCTTTACGGAGTCTCTGTGAGTGGAAGTTAGGAACAGAAAGGGGTCAATACCTCTACTGGGTGTTTTTTTATAGACCACCAATAGTAACAGGGACATCGAGGAGCAGATAGGGAGACAGATTCTGGAAAGGTGTAATAATAACAGGGTTGTTTTGGTGGGAGATTTTAATTTCCCAAATATCAATTGTTTTCTCTCTAGAGCAAGGGGTTTAGATGGGGTGGAGTTTGTTAGGTGTGTTCTGGAAGGTTTCTTGAGACAATATGTAGATAAGCCTACAAGAGTAGGAGCTGTACTTGATCTGGTATTGGGAAATGAACCTGGTCAGGTGTCAGATCTCTCAGTGGGAGAGCATTCTGGAGATAGAACACAGAGCATAGAACAGTACAGCACAGTACAGGCCCTTTGGCCCACAATGTTGTGCCGACCCTTAAACCCTGCCTCCCATATAGCCCCTCACCTTAATTGTGATAGTGATCACAATTCTGTCTCCTTTACCATAGCATTGGAGAGGGATAGGAACAGAAAATTTAGGAAAGTGTTTAATTGGAGTAAGGGGAAATATAAGGCTATCAGGCAGGAACTTGGAAGCATAAATTGGGAATAGATGTTCTAAGGGAGATGTACGGATGAAATGTGGCAAATGTTCAGGGGATATTTGCATGGAGTTCTGCATAGGCTTGTTCCAAGAGACAGGAAAAGGATGGTAAGGTACAGGAACCGTGCTGTACAAAGGTTGTTGTAAATCTAGTCAAGAAGAAGAGGTTATGAAAGGTTCAAAAAATTAGGTAATGATAGAGATCTGGAAGATTATAAGGCTAGCAGGAAGGAACTTAAGAAAGAAATTAGGAGAGCCAGAAGGGTCTATGAGAAGGTGTTGGTGGATAGGTTTAAGAAAAACCCCAAAGCATTCTACAAGTATGTGAAAAACAAGAGGATATGATGTGAGAGAATAGGACCAATCAAGTGTGACAGTTGAAAAATGTGTATGGAACCAGAGGAGATAGCAGAGGTACTTAATGAGTACTTTGCTTCAGTATTCACTACGGAAAAGGATCTTGGTGATAGTAGAGATGACTTACAGCAGACTGAAAAGCTTGAGCATGTAGATATTAAGAAAGAGAATGTGTTGGAGCTTTTGGAAAGCATCAAGTTGGATAGGTCACTGGGACCGAATGAGATGTATCCCAGGCTACTGTGGGAGACGAGGGAGGAGATTGCTGAACCTCTGTCTATAATCTTTGCATCATTAATGGGGAAGGGAGATGTTCCAGAGGATTGGGGGTTGCGGATGTTGTTCCATTATTCAAGAAAGGGAGTAGAGATAGCCCAGGAAATTATAGACCAGAGAGTCTTACTTCAGTGGTTGGTTAATTGATGGAGAAGATCCTGAGAGGCAGGACTTATGAACATTTGGAGAGGCGTAATATGATTAGGAATACTCAGCATGGCTTTGTGAAAAGAAGGTCATG
Organism: Hemitrygon akajei; assembly: GCF_048418815.1. Lineage (NCBI taxonomy): Eukaryota > Metazoa > Chordata > Chondrichthyes > Myliobatiformes > Dasyatidae > Hemitrygon > Hemitrygon akajei. The sequence goes on along the minus strand of NC_133146.1, from coordinate 1,404,029 downwards.
CCTTATGAGCCTGATTGATTTTTTTGAGGATGTGACTAAACACGTTGATGAAGGTAGAGCAGTAGATATAGTGTATATGGGTTTTAGCAAGGCATTTGACATGGTACCCCATGCAAGGTTTATTGAAAAAGTAAGGAAGGATGGGATCCAAGAGGACATTGCTTTGTGGATCCAGAACTGGCTTGCCCACAGAAGAAAAGAGTGGTTGCAGACGGGTCATATTCTGCATGGAGGTCAGTCACCAGTGGTGTGTCTCAGCGATCTTTTCTGGGACCCCTACTCTTTATGATTTTTATAAATGACCTGGATGAAGAAGTGGCGGGATGCGCTAGTAAATCTGCTGATGACACAAAGGTTGGAGGTGTTGTGGATGGTTTGGAGGGCAGTCAGAGGTTACAGCGGGACATTGATAGGGTGCAAAACTGGGCTGAGAAGTGGCAGATGGAGTTCAACCCAGATGAGTGTGAGGTTGTTCATTTTGGTAGGTCAAATATGATGGTAGAATATATAAACTTTGTAGTATTAACGGTAAGACTCTTGGCAGGTTGACTCTGTGGTTAAGAAGGCATATGGTGCATTGGCCTTCATCAATCATGGGATTGAATTTAAGAGCTAAAAGGTAATGTTACAGTGAAAGAGGACCCTGTTCAGACCCCACTTGGAGTACTGTGCTCAGTTCCGGTCGCCTCACTATAGGAAAGACGTGGAAACCATAACAAGGGTGTAGAGGAGATTTACAAGGATGTTGTCTGGATTGGGGAGCATGACTTATGAGAATAGGTTGAGTGAACTCATCCTTTTCTCCTTTGAGCAACGGAAGATGAGTGGTGACCTGATAGAAGTGTATAAGATAATGAGAGCCATTGATCGAGTGGATAGTCAGAGGCTTTTTCCCAGGGCCAAAATGGCTAGTATGAGAGGAATGGGTTGCCAGCGATGGTGATGGAGGTGGATATGATAGGGTCTATTAAGTGACTCCTAGACAGGTACTTGGAGCTCCGAAATATAGGGGGGTATAGGTAACCCTAAGTGATTTCTAAGTTAAGGACGTGTTTGGCACAGCTTTGTGAGCTGAAAGGCCTGTATTGTGCTGTAGGTTTTCTGTGTTTCTATGTTTCTAGGACATTGAAACTAAATTTGATGCACCAAAATTTCACCAGCCCCTGTACAGTATTACCAGAAATGCAGAGATAATGAACTTTTGTCTAGTATCTGGTCAAACAGGGTGACTTACAATAAAGAAGCAAGCTGGATTAAGGAGGAAAAAGAATGCACTCACACAATTGAAGAAGTGCAAATACCTGATGCTACAATGGATATGCTGAAAGAATCATCTGTGTTTTAAATGGAAGCCCCTTATCCTGAGGCTGTGCCCTCTTGTCCTAGACTCCCCCACCACGTGAAACATCCTTTCCACATCTGATCTGTCTAGGCTTTTCAACATTCAAAAGGTTTCAATGAGATCTCCCTTGATCCTTCTAAATCCAGCGAGTACAGACCCAGAGTCATTAAATGTTCCTCAGATGATAAACCTTTTCATTGACAGAGTCAGCCTTGTGAAGCTCTTCTGGACCTTCTCCAATGCCAGCACACCTTTAAGATGAGGGGCCCAAAATTGTTCAGAATGCTCAAGGTGAGGCCTTACCAGTGCCTTATAAAGCCTCAGCATCATGTCTCTGCTCTTATATTCAAGATCTCTTGTAATGTATGCTAACATTGTATTTGCCTTCCTCACCACTGACTCAAGTGTTCTGCACATGGACTCTCAAGTCCCTTTGCATCTCAGATTTTTGGATTTTCTCCCTGTTTAGAAAATAGTCTGCACATTTATTTCTACTATTGAAGTGCATGTCCATGCATTTTCCAACATTGTATTTCATTTGCCACTTCCTTGCTGATTGCACCCTATCTGAGTCCTTCTGCACCCTACCTGCTTCCTGGACATTATCTGCCCCTCCACCAATCTTCGTATCTTCTGCAAACTTGGCAACAAAGCCATCTATCCCATCATCTCAATCACTGATTAACAGCATAAAAAGAAGTATCCCCAACACTGACCCCTGTGGAAAACCACTAGTCACTACCAGCCAACCCAAAAAGGTTCCCTTTATTCCCACTTGCTGCCTGCTACCAATCAGCCAATGCTCTAAGTATGTTAGTAACTCTCCAGTAACACCATGGTCTCTTATCTTGGTAAGCAGCTTAGATGTGGCACCTTGTCAAAGGCCTTCTGAAAGTACAAACATACAACATCCCCTTTATCTATGGTATTTAGAATCTGTTCAAAGAATTTCAAAAGGTTCGTCAGGCTAGGTTCTCCCTTAAGGAAACCGTGCTGACCTTGTTCTATCTTGTCCTGTGTCACCAAGTACTCCATAACATCATAGAACATAGAATAGTACAGCACATTACAGGCCCTTCGGCCCACAATGTTGTGCCAACCCTCAAACCCTGCCTCCCATATAACCAGCCACCTTAAATTCCTCCATATACCTGTCTAGTAGTCTCTTAAACTTCACTAGTGTATCTGCCTCCACCACTGACTCAGGCAATGCATTCCACACACCAACCACTCTCTGAGTGAAAAACCTTCCTCTAATATCCCCCTTGAACTTCCCTCCCCTTACCTTAAAGCCATGTCCTCTTGTACTGAGCAGTGGTGCCCTGGGGAAGAGGCTCTGGCTATCCACTCTGTCTATTCCTCTTAATATCTTGTACACCTCTATCATGTCTCCTCTCATCCTCCTTCTCTCCAAAGAGTAAAGCCCTAGCCCCCTTAATCTCTGATCATAATCCATACTCTCTAAACCAGGCAGCATCCTGGTAAATCTCCTCTGTACCCTTTCCAATGCTTCCACATCCTTCCTATACTGAGGTGACCAGAACTGGTCACAGTACTCCAAATGTGGCCTAACCAGGATTTTATAGAGCTGCATCATTACATCATGTCTGTTAAACTCTATCCCTCGACTTATGAAAGCTAACACCCCATAAGCTTTCTTAACTACCCTATCTACCTGTGAGGCAACTTACAGGGATCTGTGGACATGTACCCCCAGATCCCTCTGCTCCTCCACACTACCAAGTATCATCCTTAATAATTGACTCCAACCATTGAGGTCAGACTAACTGGTCTATAATTTCCTCTCTGCTGCCTCCCTCCTTTCTTAAAGAATGGAGTGACATTTATAATTTTCCAGTCCTCTAGCAGCATGCCAATCCAATGATTTTTGAAAGATCATTACTACTGCCTCTACAGTCTCTAACACTACCTCTTTCAGAAACTCTGGGTGCAGTTCATCTGGTTTGGGTGACTTGCATACCCTTAGATCTTTCAGCTTTTTGAGCACCTTCTCCCTTGTAATAGAAACTGCATTCACTTCTCTTCCTTCGTACAGAACATCATCTGGCACACTGCTAATGTCTTTCACAGTAAAGTTGATGCAAAATACTCATTTACCGGTAGTTCTTCTGCCATCTCCCCCCCCCCTGTTATTATTTCTCTGGCCTCATTTTCTAGAGGTCCTATATCAAGTCTCAACTCCCTTTTATTTTTTACATGCTCGAGAAAGCTTTTACTATCCACCTTGATATTGCTTGGCAGCTTGCTTTCATATTTCATCTTTTCCCTTCCAATGATTCTTTTAATTACTCTCTAAGGTTTTTAAATGCTTCCCGATCCTCTTTCCCACTAATTTTTGCTTTGTTGTATGCCCTTTCTTTTGCTTTTACATTAGCTTTGCCTTTCCTTCATCAGCCACAGTTGTACTATTTTGCCATTGAGTATTACTTTGGTTTTGGAATACATCTATCCTGAACCTTCCTCATTTTTTCCCAGAAACTCATACCATTGATGCTCTGCTGTCATCCCTGACAGCAACTCCTTCCAATTTATTTTGGCCAGCTCCTCTCTCAAACCACTATAATTTCCTTTACCGCACTGAAATACTGCTCCATCAGACTTTACTTTCTCCTTATCAGGTTTCAAGTTGAACTCAATCAAATTGTGATCACTGGCTCTTAAGGGCTCTTTTATCTTAAATTCCCTAATTACTCCAGTTCATTAACATAACACCTAATCCAGAATAGCTGATTCCCCAGTAGGCTGAATGACAAACTGCTCTGAAAAGCCATCTCATAGACATTCAACAAACTCACTCTTTTGAGATCCATTATCAACTTGATTTTCCCAATTCACTTACATATTAAAATCTCCAATGACTATCAAAACATTGCCCTTTTGACCAGCCTTTTCTATTTCCTTTTGTAATCTGTAGTGGTCCATATCCCAGTTACTGTTGGGAGGCCTGTATATAGCTGGTCCTTTTACCCTTGCAGTTTCTCAACTCAACCCACAAGGATTCAACATTTTCTGATCCTATGTCGCATCTTTCTACTGATTTGATGCCATCCTTTATCAGCAGAGCCATGCCACCAGCTCTGCCTACCTTCCTATCTCTCCAATACAACATGTAACCTTGGAAATTCAGCTCCAACTACAACCATCCTTCAGCTACAATTTAGTGATGGCCACAACGTCATACTTGATAATCCATAATAGTGCTACAAGATCATCCATCTTATTTCTTATACTCCATGGATTGAGTTTTAACACTTTGAGTGCTGTATTTGCTACCCTTTTTGATTTTGCATTCTGAATGCAACTGATACTCACCCTGCTGGCTACAATTTTGTCCTATCATTTGCCTGTAATGATGCTAGTAGAATACAAAACAGAGCAGCAGGATACAATACAGCTGATAGATGAATATGAAACATATTTTTATCAATGAAAACAGAAAGCAGCACTCCACACAAACATATGCAATTCCAAAAGGAAGTACACACCACTAAACTTAATTGAGACCACAACCCAGAAAAATTAAAACATTATGACTCTTGAAGGAAAGGTTAACCAATGGAAGAGCATGACCATCATGGAAGAGCCCACAATCTAAGCAGACTAGATCTCAAAAGGGAAGCACTGAATGCCTGGATCAGAGTTGGAGACCTCTTCCCAGAAACTGAAGGGTTACTTGTGGCAATACAGAACCAGGTGGTTATAACAAAAAATATCAGAAATAAATAATAATAGACCAACAAATACAAGATTATAAATGTAGAAAATGCAGAAAAAATCAAGAACAATCCAACACATTACAGGATCCTCTAACAGTTTAATGCAATCTGATTACTTACCGAAGCATAATCAAGTGGCAAATATCATTCATCAAAAGCTTGCTTTAAAATACAAACTCATAAATAAAATCACATCTCACTATAAATACAATCCTGATCAAGTTTTAGAGTCAGAATACCATAAATTATATTATGACCAATCAATTATTACAGATAGGACAATCCATAATAAATGCCCAGATTTAATAATACAGGATAAACAAGCAAGAACAACCTATTTAATAGATATGGCTATTCCAAACAGACATAAATTACAGCAATCAGAAAGTGAAGAACATCAGAAATATGCTGAATTAAAAGAGGAAATTGAAAGACTATGGAACATGAACAGGGTATACATTATCCTGATAGTAATGTCTACAACAGGTGTCATCCCAAAGTCACTACACAATTGCATTAAACCATTAGGGCTACGTAGTAATACTTATGTAAATCTTCAGAAAGCCACGATACTAAACACCACTAGAATAGTCTGAAAGTTCCTAGCAATTGACAAATGAGTGTGCTTGGCTATGTCCGTGCCTCAGATTTTACCAGCTTGAGCTGGACAAAGATGAAAATACAATAATAATAATAATTATTATTATTATAAATACATAAAAAATGTTGAGAACTTGAGTTGTAGAGTCCTTGAAAGTGTGTCCATAGGTTATGGAATTAATTCAGTGTTGAGGTGGCTGAAGTTATCCACACTGGTTCAGGAGTTAGTGGTTGAAATGTAATAACTGTTCCTGAACCTGGTAGTGTGGGATCTAAGGTTCCTGTGCCTCCTTCCTGATGGCATCAGTGATAAGAGAGCAATAGCCTGTATGGTGGGGGCTTGATGATGGATGTTTCTTTCTTCTACAAGGAGTGCGGTCACAAGAAAGAAACAAGATGTGCTCACTGGTGGCGAGGGCTTTTCCTATGACGGACTGGAATGTATCCATTATTTTTTGTTATAGCAATGCACTCATGTCTTTGTCGTGGTCTGGTCCAAGGTCTGTGTTCCGGTCCACGGGCTCCGAACTCCGGATCCTCCGGCTGTCCGTTATTTTGGTTGGACTAAACCATAAACACCTGATGCTCATCTTGTTGGCTGGGAATATAAGTGGCCCTGGGATTGAGTGTGGTTGGGGGGGGGGGGGGTTGTCTTGTCAAGCTTCCCTGGCAAGATTCTCATGGAACAAGTGGCTGGTACGGCCACTTGCCATCTTTAGGCTGCATTGGAGAACCATTGCTTCTTGGAGCCTTACTGTCTGTAGTTGGAGCTGTCATTATGGTATGGATTTGGCTGTTTCCTGGGCCATTCAGAGATGGAACTGTTCGCCATTCTTCAGTGTTTGTCTCTTCCTGTTTTTGCCCCGTGGGCTGTTCTGCTGTTGCCCTGTGGGAGAAATCTGTCTTGTCTTGTCCTCACCTCTGTGGGGTAAGTCAGGCTGTTCTACTGTTGCCCTATGTGGGGGGGGGGGGTATCTGTCTTGTCTTGTCTTTGCCTCTGTCGGGTAAGTCCAGCTGTTCTGCCATTACCCAATGGTCCTGCCCCACCTTGGTGTGGAGTGAAAGTTGAGTCCTGGCTTGTCGAAGGAGAAGTCTTGGCTCTATGCCTATGTTCTGTCCAGTCTCATGTTAGTGTCTTGTGAAAGTTGAGTCCTGGCTTGTCGAAGGAGAAGTCTTGGCTCTATGCCTATGTTCTGTCCAGTCTCATGTTAGTTTCTTGTGAAAGATGAGTCCCGGCTTGTCGAAGGAGAAGTCCCGGCTCTATGTCTATGTTCTGTCCAGTCTCATGTTAGTGTCTTGTGAAAGATGAGTCCCGGCTTGTCGAAGGAGAAGTCCCGGCTCTATGTCTATGTTCTGTCCAGTCTCATGTTAGTGTCTTGTGAAAGATGAGTCCCGGCTTGTCGAAGGAGAAGTCCCGGCTCTATGTCTATGTTCTGTCCAGTCTCATGTTAGTGTCTTGTGAAAGATGAGTCCCGGCTTGTCGAAGGAGAAGTCCCGGCTCTATGTCTATGTTCTGTCCAGTCTCATGTTAGTGTCTTGTGAAAGATGAGTCCCGGTTTGTCGAAGGAGAAGTCCTGGCTCTATGTCTATGTTCTGTCCAGTTTCATGTTAGTGTCTTGTGAAAGATGAGTCCCGGCTTGTCGAAGGAGAAGTCTTGGCTCTATGTCTATGTTCTGTCCAGTCTCATGTTAGTGTCTTGTGAAAGATGAGTCCCGGCTTGTCAAAGGAGAAGTCCCGGCTCTATGTTTATGTACAGTTCCTAGTCTGCCTCCAAGCTCCAGCCAAGCCTCTAGACCCCAAGTCTCTAGCCTTGTCACATCCTCGCCTGGTTTTGGGGGTCCGAGCCTGAGTCAAGATCCAGGTTCTGGATCCTTGTCCAGTCTCGGGCTCAGAGTCCACCCCAGGCTCCTTGTTCCCAGTCCCTTGTCCTGCCCTGTTCCTAGCACTACAGTGTCTGTGTCCTGCATTTGGGTCCTGATACAACACCCCCGTATGACAGTCTTCAAGTCAATGGCACTGACAATTGCAGTGTCAGATGAAGAACAGCCATTGAAATGGAGAGGGATCGAGTCACGTTTGTTACCCAACTCTCATTTCAACTACAGAAGGAATGGAGACAGGCTAGCCCCTATTGGTATTAGTGGGTGAACAGCTTTAAGTTCCTCAGCATAAACATCACCAAGGATCTCATGTGGTCTATACCGGCTGAGTGCTGAAAAAAGCACAACAGTGCGTCTTTCAACTCAGATGGTTGAAGAAGTTTGGTATGGGCTGCAAAATCCTAAGAATTTTTTACAGGGGCACAATTGGGAGCATCCTAACTGGCTGCATCACTGCCTGGTATTGGAACTGTACTTCCCTCAAATGCAGGACTCTGTAGAGAGTGGTACAGACAGCCCAACGCATCTATGGATGTGAACTTCCTACTATTTAGGACATTTACAGAGACAGGTGTGTATAAAGGGCCCGAAGGATCATTGGGGACCCAAATCACCCCAACCACAAACTGTTCCAGCTGTTACCATCTGGGAAACAGTACCACAACATAAAAGCCAAGACCAACAGGCTCCGGGACAGCTTCTTCCACCAGGCCATCAGACTGTCATTCATGCTGTCATAATTGCATTTCTATGTTATATTGACTGTTCTTTTGTACCTACTATTTATTCCAAATTACTGTAAATTGCACATTGCACATTTAGATGGAGATGTAACGTAAAGATTTTTACTCTTCATGTGTGTGAAGGATGCAAGTAATAAAGTCAATTCAATTCAGTTCAATTCAACCAGTGACTGACCTTCTTGCACTGGGAGTGAGCAGAGATAGCAAGTCATAAAAAGACACCTCTCTCCGATCTCCACGCCTTGCAGAGCCATTCAAATAGAGGATTACCTAGCATGCATTCATTCTGAAAATGGATGTAAAACTCCTGTTATATTCTAGTCTTTTCCCAGAATGACAGTCTATCTAGAATTCTTTGAAATTAAATCTTTTAAATGACAGCTACACACACTGCAAATGTTTGATGAAGTACAGACATCAACGAGTAAGATGTTGATTCTGATGCTGAGGTGAGAGAGGGGATATTAAAGGGGGATATGAGGGGAAAGTTATTTTACCCTGAGAGTGGTAGGTATTTGGAATATACTGCAAGGACAGTAGTGGAAGTAGATAGAACAATGACACTCAAGAGGCTTTTAGACAGGCACATGAAAATGTAGGGAATGGAGGGATATAGATCATATAGATCATAGATATAGGCAGAAGGATTATCAGTTTTACATCATGACGGTTTGAAGGGGCTGTTCCTTGCTGCACTGTTCTATGTTTTCTGTTCTATACTGCCATACAGGCATTCACAGGAGTAGCTATTGTTAACATTTTACATACTGCCATCTCTCAGTCCTTGTATCCTGAAGCCAGATTAGACGCAAGGTTGGTTAATGACATTTCCAGTACACATCTGTAAAGAAGAACAAAATAATTGTTACTCTTTCTCTAACACAGCAGTAATAAAAGCACAATAAGTTAAAGATCACAGTAATAAACGTGTTGGACAGATCTAACTACCATGTGGAGCCATCTTAACCGCCACACTGTGGTTTCCATACAGTGATGCAGCCTGTTAGGATGCTCTCTACTGCATATCTGTCGAAAGATTTCAGTATAGATGTGCATAATCCATCTCCAGAGTCCTCGAAAACAGAGGCATTGGTGAGCTTTCTTGACTGTATAGGATGTGTTCTGGGACCATGAGAGTTTATGCGAGATGTCCACTTGCAGGATTTGAAATTGCTCACATTTTCCACTACTGTACAGCTGATGTGTGAGTTCTCCTGAAGTCAATAACTATCTCCGTTGTTTTCTTGATATTGAGGAAGCGGTCCCGACCCTCCAAGCAGACCATTGCCTTTGTCAGAGCTGGGGAGCAGCCAATACCTGCCAAAAGAACATTTGCAGGTATCCTGACCTCTGCAAGGGACTGGCAGCTGTTGGTGGACCTCGAAAGGCAGCTGAAGTTCCCCAGCCATATCGCAGCCACCACCCTGCAACCAGACATTGTCCTTGTGTCTGAGTCTACGAAGCAGGTGGTGATGCTGGAGCTGACAGTCCCATGGGAAGATCACTTGAAAGGAAGCTTTGAAGTTCGCAGGACTGGTCAGCAACTGCCAGCAGGCTGTCTCCCAGTGGAAGCTAGTTGTAGGGGATTCGCAGCCTGTTCCTTGGCCAGAGCCTTCAGCAATTTGGGCAGCGAGGGAGAGCGGAAGAGGAGAGCCATCCGCAGTACCAGCAATGTGGCAGAGAGGACCTCAAGATGGCTGTGGCTCAAGAGAGGGGAAGCCATGGAGTCATATGTAGCCAGCCATCTGGACACAAGCTGGGGTCTGATCAGCCCCAGCTGGGTCACCTGGAGGAGGGTGTATGATGTTGAAAGACCTGAAACACTCGATGATCCCAGGAACATCACTGATGATGTGTCCAGAGGAATCAGTAGATATATGCACACAGCTTTCCTTGGCACTAGGCCCTGAGGCCTTCTACCTCCTGTCAGCTGTGTCATCACGGTTGGTGATGAGTGTTGTCACTGTTATGTCATTGGCAAATTGACAATGTGATTACTGAGGTAATTGGCTGCGGTCATTTGTGAGTAACAACGGGCTCAGCTCACAGCCTTTGGGGGTGGGGGGCAGCTGTATGAGGATAATGGAGAGGGAGGAGCGTTTGTGCATTCTGACTATCTGAAGTCTGTTCATTCAGAAGTCCAACACCCTGTTGCACAGAGGTGTATTTAAACCAAGGATATGAGCTTGTTCACCAAGATCTGTGGGACAACAGTGTTGAATGTCAAACTGAAATCCAGAAACGGCATTCTGACATAAATGTCCTTGTTTTCTATCTGTGTCAGTGGTGGGGATAGGCTGGGCAGTATCCACTACTTTTTCTAGGAATTTCGGTTCAAAGGCATTGGTGTTTCCATTCCCATCAACCAACACATTTCTATTGAAGTTTGTCAAAGTTTTAGATGTCATGCCAAATCTTCTCAAACCCCTAAGGATGTAGATAGAGACACTGCTGTGCTCTCTTTGTAATTGTAAGGCAGGTCCCATGAAATGATAACAATGAGAAATTTAAAGTTGCTGACCCTCTCCACCTCTGATCCACTGATGAGGACTGGCTCATGATCCTCTGGTTTCCTCCTCCTGAAGTCAATAATCAGCTCTTTGGTCTTGCTGACATTGAGTGAAAGATTATCATGGCACCATTCAGCCAGATTTTTAATCTCCCTCCTATATGCAAATTCATCACCGGCTTTGTTTCACCCTACGACAGGGTTGTCTTCAGCAAACTTGACTATGGTCTTGGAGCAGTGCTTAGCCATAAGTGTAAAGCAAGTAGAGCAGGGGGATATACACACAACCTGTAGTGCACCTGTGCTGATGGAGATTGTGGAGGATATGTTGTTGCCAATTTGAAATGACTGAGGTCTGCAACTGAGGAAATTGAGGATCCAATTGCACAAGGAGATATTGAGATCAAGATCTTGAAGCTTGTTGATTAGTTTTAAGGGGATGATAGTACTGAATGCTGAGCTGTAGTCGATAAAGAGGATCCTGATGTATGCATCTTTGCTGTCCAGATGTTCCAGGGTTGACTGCAGAGCCAATGGGATGGCACTCACTGTGGACATGTTGTGCCCTTAGGCAAATCAGAACGGATCCAAGACACTTCTCAGGTAAGAAGTTGATATGTTTCATCATCAACCCCTCTCAAAAGACTTCATCCACTGGGTGTAAGTGCTACTGGAGGCAGTCATTTGATGCGGCTTCACAACTTTTATTGACCTACATGTCCACAATGACACAGTGGTGTCAAGAAAACAACCTCTCTCTTAATGTCGCAAAAACAAAGGAGCTGGTTGTGGATTACAGGAGGAGTGGAGATGGCTAACCCCTATTGACATCAATGGATCTGGGGTTGAGAGGGTAAATGGCTTTAAGTTCCTTGGCATAAACATCACCGAGGATCTCAGGTGGTCTGTACACACCAGCTGTGTGGTGAAAAAGGCACAACAGCACCTCTTTCACCTCAGACGGTTGAGGAAGTTTGGTATGGGCCCCCAAATCCTAAGAACTTTCTATACTTCCCTCAATCACAGGACTCTGCAGAGAGTGGTGCAGACAGCCCAACTCTTCTGTAGTTGTGAACTTCCCATGATTCAGGACATTTACTAAGACAGGTGTATATAAGGAGCGCGAAGGATCACTGGGGATCTGAGTCACCCCAATCACAAACTGTTCCAGCTGCTACCATCTGGGAAGTGGTACTGCAGCATAAAAGCCAGGACCAACAGGCTCCGGGAGAGCTTCTTCCACCAGGCCATCAGACTGATGAACTCACGCTGATCTGATTTCTATGTTACATTGACTGTTCTATTTATTATAAATTATTGTAAATTACTATGATTGCACATTGCACATTTAGACAAAGACGTAACATAAAGATTTTTACTCCTCATGTATGTGAAGGATGTGAGAAATAAATTCAGTTCAATCCAGTTTAGTTCACAGAGCCTGAAATAGTGGGGCTGTCATGAGCTATTGCTTTAAGTGCATCCCACACGTGAATGGTGCTGGCTTTGAAGAATGCATGATTACATGCCTCATGCTCTGTGTGGGACTACAAAGAAGTTGTGGTTGTCTGATAAACTCAATGACAGACAGGTTTGTCAGACTTCAAAACACACTTTGAAAGACACAGGAGTAGAATTAGACCATTTATTTTCCCTCTCAAACCTATTCTCCTGCTTTGGAGTTATAGAGTCGTAGAAAAGTAGAGCAGATTTAAACTATGCAGGATTATTTAAACTGCCAGCTCCCATTGACCTTCACCAGGAACATAGCCCTCCATACACATGCTGTCCACGTACCTATCCAAACTTCTTTTAAATGTTAAAATCAAGCTCATATGCACCACTTGTGCCAGCAGCTCGTTCCACACACTCAGGACCCTCTAAGAAGATGTTTCTCCTCATGTTCAATTTTCACTCATAACCCATGACCTCTAGTTGTAATACCACCCAACTGCAGTGAAAAAAACCTGCTTGCATTTATCCTATCTATACCTTTCATGATTTTATATCTCATTATCAAGTCTCCCCTGAATCTTTTACATTCCAAGGAATCAAGTCATAACCTATTCAATCTTTCCTTATAACTCAGGTCCTCCAGCTCCAGAAAAATCCTTGTAAATTTTCTCTGTACTCTTTTAACTTTGTTTACAGCTTCCCTGTAGGTAAGTGCATCACAACTGTTTACAATACTTTCAATGTAGTCCAACTACTGCCTTATAAAGCCTCAGCATTACATCTTTGTTGTCATATATTGTCCTCTCAAAATGAATGCTAATATAGTGTTTGCCTTTCTTATTGCAAACTCAACTTGCAAGTTAACCCTTAGGGAATCTTGTTCCTCAGCACTACCTGCCTCTCCATCTATTTTTGTATTGTCCACAAACTTGGCCACAGAGCCGTCAATTCTGTCATCTAGATACATTAATGTGAAAAGTAGCTGACCCTACACCATCTCCCGTGGAACACCACTAGTAACTAGCAGCCAACCAGACAAGGCTCTGTTTAATCCAACTCTGTCTTCTGCCAGTCGAACAATCTTCCTTCCATACTAGTTTTGATTGAATGGATGAGTAGGAGTAGGCCACCTGACCCATAAAAACTTATTTATAGAGAGATACAGCCCTTCTGCCCAATAAAGCACACTGCCCATCAACTCACCTCTCTAACCCTCACCTAATCACAGGACAATTTAAAATGACTAATAACCTACTAACTGGAATGTGGGAGGTAACCCACACAGTCATGGGGAGAAGGTTATTATTCATCAAAGCCTTTGCTGATCTACTCCAGAGCCATCTTCAAACCTGATCTCTTGATTCCCTTCTCCTCCAACAATCTACTGATCTCTGCTTCAGATGGATGTATTAGCTGAGCCCTCCAAGGGTAGGGAATTCTAAATGTTCACCAGTCTTTGGCTGATCATCTCACCTCTGAACAGTGAGCAATTATTGCCAAAGTGTGCTCCTTGATCCTAGACACCTCATCTAGGGGAAATGTCCTACCTACGTTAAGCTCATTCAACCATGTAAGAATTTATAAGCTTTGATGAGATCTCATCTCATTTCTCTGAACTCCAAACAACACAGTACCAATCTACTTGATCTCTCCTGGTGTAGCAAAGCTGCAATCCCTGGTATAGTCGAGTATGTTTTTTGAAACTATCTCTTATGGTAGTAGGAACCATTTTGTTTCAATGTGCTGGTGTAATGTCATATGAAAAGTACTGAGAATTCTGTCATCTTACTGTACATTTCATTAATTTGTTTCTGAATGCTATTTCTTGATAGATTTCATTTGTTATTTCTAGATCAAATATGCTCTTGTAAAATAAAAGTCCCCCACCCCCAGCATTGTTGCTTTATCAACACACACAAAATGTTGGAGGAACTTGGCAGGTCAGGTAGCATCTATGAAAAAAAGAATAGTCGACATTTTGGGCCGAAACCCTTCAGCAGAACTGGAGAAAAAAAAGCTGAAGAGGAGATTTAAAAGGTGGGAGGAGGGGAGAGAGAAACGCCAAGTAAAATCTGCTCCTCAGCCTTTTTTCTGATAGATAGATAGATAGATAGATAGATAGATACTTTATTCATCCCCATGGGGAAATTCAACTTTTTTCCAATGTCCCATACACTTGTTGTAGCAAAACTAATTACATACAATACTTAACTCAGTAAAAAATATGATATGCATCTAAATCACTATCTCAAAAAGCATTAATAATAGCTTTTAAAAAGTTCTTAAGTCCTGGCGGTTGAATTGTAAAGCCTAATGGCATTGGGGAGTATAGACCTCTTCATCCTGTCTGAGGAGCATTGCATCGATAGTAACCTGTCGCTGAAACTGCTTCTCTGCCTCTGGATGGTGCTATGTAGAGGATGTTCACGGTTTTCCATAATTGACCGTAGCCTACTCAGCGCCCTTCGCTCAGCTACCGATGTTAAACTCTCCAGTACTTTGCAGTCCTGCTGAAGGGTTTCAGCCCAAAACATTAACTGTACTCTTTTCAATAGATGCTGCCTAGCTTGCTGAGTTCATCCAGCATTTCATGTACATTGCTTGGATTTCCAGCTTCTGCAGATTTTCCTGTGTTTCTGCTTTATACCATGTTCCAGTATTTCATAGTCCCAATTTAAGTATTTCATCTAATTTTCTAGCCCTCTAAGGGTGGAGAATCCCATAACCATCTCACCCCTTTACATTTTGTACTTATCCTCAAACTATGCCCCTCAGTTTGAGGCCACTCTGCTAGATGAAATATCCTCCTTGCATAAAGGTTATCAAGCACTCTAAGAATTTATATGCTTTGATAAAATTACCTTTCAATTCTCTGAAGTCTAAAGAAAACAGTAGCAGTCTACACAATTGAAATTCCTTAACCTCCCCCTCCCAGAAAGGGTATTCATGTGTGTTGCTACATGTTCTCCTGACAGATCAGCCATCAGTTATGGGCTACTTCAGGACATTGTTCAAGCCAGGTGATGATTATTCTTCATTTAAGATTTCCATTAGCAGAAAATGGTTCATATGATAGCAATAACTTTCACTACAGGATTTAATCTCCTCTCTCTGCCTCATGTCACCAATATCCTGATTGACTGTCACAAAGTAATCTTCTATCCAACTGGCCTAATCTTATTTGAACCTGTATTATTCCTAACATTATTATACATTCTGTTACTTTATTAACCTTCATGGTGATTTTACACTGATGAAGTTGTAACTGTTAAAGAATGAAATCATGGTTGTTAAAGTGGGCAAGAGTGTCAGGGGCAGAACTGAGTGTCTAAGAAGGTACTTAGGAAGCTGAAAAGTCTGGACCAGGTGGACTGTGCACAGGGTTCTGAAAGAGGTTGCTGAAGAGATTGTGGAGGCATTAGTCATGATAATGATGATGAGGCCTTCATTAGTCGGGGTCAACCAAGACCCTACATCCTAGCTGTCTAGATATGCAGTACAATATGGAGAGCAAGCTTTTGCCGATGTAGCAGGTTCCTACTGTCAACACATCTGATGAACTCAAAGGAACGGCAGCAGAGACTCATACAGTTTGGTACCAGTAGTGTCACAAGAGTTGCCAGACAGTATTCAACTCAATATAGGACTGCCATAGGGACACCAGCTCTGGATTCTTCCCTGAGAGTTTACTCCCAAAACCTTCCCCATTGGTGGGTATAGTCGCAAGGCAGTGAAGGTTTGAGATCAGAGTTTTTCTTCTCCTAGATGAGCTGCCAACCATGGCTGACAAGCCCCATTTGCCCAAAGTAACTGGTTTTAAGGCACCAGTAACCTGCCTTTGCCCTTTCTCCTGTCAGTAGTTGCTAAGCCACATGTAAAGGCCAGGAGCTGGACATGGTTGTCAGAGGCTATTTGAGCTGCACTCCACTGGGAGCATTTAATAGGTACTGGGAGCTTGATCCCTTTACCAGCCCTGGCTATAACAACCTTAAGGAACCTTAAGGCATTAGCATTGGTCTTTTAAGTATCACTAGATTCTGGAATGGTCCCAGAAGACTGGATAATTGCAAATGTCACTCCACCCTTTAAGAAGGGAGGGATGTAGAAGATGTAGAAGAAAACAAATTATATGCCAGTTAGCCTGACTTCAGTGGTTGGAAAGATGTTGGAGTCTATTATTACGATGAGGTTTCGGGGTACTTGGAAGCACATGACAAAGTCAGCACTGTTTCCTTCAGGGGAAGTCTTTCCTGACAAATCTGTTACAGTTCTTTGAGGAACTAACAGGCAGGATAGATAAAGGAGAGTGAGTGGATATTGTTTATTTGGATTCTCTGAAGACCTTTAACAAAATGCCACACGAGACTGCGTAACAAGATAAGAGCCCATGGTATTACAAGAAAGATACTAGCATGGATAGAAGATTGGCTGACTGGCAACAGGCAAAGAGTTGGAATATAGGGGGCCTTTTCTAGTTGCCTGCTGGTGACTAATGGAGTCACACAGAGGTTGGTGTTGGGACTACTTCTTTTCACATTATATGTCAATGTTTTGGATGAAGGAATTGATGGCATTGTGGCCAGGTTGGCAGAGGCTACAAAGATAGGTGGAGGGGCAGGTAGTGTTGAGGAAGCAAGGTGTGTGAAGAAGAACCTAGACAGATTGGAGAATGAGCAAGGAAGAGGCAGATGGAATAAAGTGTAGTATAGGGAAGTGTAGGGTCATGCACTTTGGTAGAAGGAGTAAAAGTATAGGCTATTTTCTACAAAAATCCAAGATGCAAAGGGATTTGGGAGTTCTCATGCAGGATTCTCTAAAGGTTAACTTGCAGGTTGAGTCGGTGGTGAGGAAGGAAAATGTAATGTGAGCATTCATTTTGAGAGGACTAGGATACAAAAGTAAGGATGTAATCCAGAGGTTTTATAAAACATTGGTCAGACTGTATGGTGTACTGTGAGCAGTTTTAGGCCCCTTATCTTAAAAAAAAGTGTTCTGTCATTGGAAGGGGTCCAGAGGAGTTTCACAAGAATGAAAGGGTTAACATATGAGTAGTATTTGATGGCTCTGGGCCTGTACCCACTGGAATTTAGAAGAATGACAGGGGGATCTCACTGAAACTTATCGAATATTGGAAGGCCGAGACAGAGTAGATGTGGAGAAGATAGTGGGGGAGTCTGGGACTAGAGGGCAAAACTTCAGAATAGAAGAATATCCATTTAGAACCCAGATAAGGAGGAATTTCTTTAGCCAGATGGTGGTGAATCAGTGGAAATCATTGTTATAGAAGGCTGTGCAGGCCAAGCCATTGGGCATGTTTAAGGTGGAGGTTGATAGATTCTTTATTAATCAGAGTTATGGGGAGAATACAGGAGAATGGGGTTGAGAGGGATAATAAATCAGCTATGATGGAATGGTGAAGCAAACTCGATGGGTCAATTTGACCTAATTCTGTTCCAATGTCGTTCTTATTCTTTCAGGAAAATAAGAGACATTTTCATGTTTTACATTTGGTTAAAAATTGTATACAATGAAGTGAGATTGAGATACATACACAGAATGCTGGAGGATCTCAGTAGCTTGGGCACCATCTATGAAGACGAATTAACAGTTGACTTTTCAGGCCAAGACCCTTCATTAGTACTCATTATGAGATATAGATTTGTATGTAATATTAAGTTAGAAACTCTTTCAAATGTGATCCAAAAGTTACACATGGTTTGATTATATATGGGTTATGCTTAGTAAATTGTGGGCGTGCTATATTTGTGGTAGAAGGATGGCAAAAGACCCAAGATCTGGGGTTAAGTTTGCAAAGAGAGCTGGAAAAGGCATGTAATAAGAGTAATGTGACAGTGGTAATGGGGGACTTCAATATGCAAGGGGATTGGGATAATCAGGTTGGTGTCAGATTGCAAGAGAGGGAACTTGTTGAATGCCTACGAGATGGCTTTTAAAGCAGCTTGTGCATGAGCCTACACAGGAAGAGGTTATCATAGACTGGGTGTAGTGTAATAACCCCAATTTTATTAGGGAGCCTAACGTAAAGGGAACTTTAGAAGGCAGTGATCAGAATATGACTGAATTCAGGCTGCAATTTGAGAGAAAGAAGCATAAGTCACATGTATCTACATCGCAATGGAATAAAGAGAATTACAGATGCATGTGAGAGGAGCTTGCCCAGGTGGATTGGAGGAGGATATTGGTGGGAATGACAGCAGAGCAAAGATGGCTGAAGTTTCTGGGAGTAGTTCATAAGCTGCGGGACAGATATGTCCCACAGAGGAAGAAGTTCTTAAATGGCAGGGGCAACCATAGATGACAAGGGAAATTAAGGACTGCATAAAAGCCAAGGAAAGGGCATTCAAGGTAGTAAAAGTGAGTGGGAAGTTGCATGATTGGGAGTCCAACAAAAGGCAACTAAAAAAACTATGAGAAGGGAAAAGATGAAATATGAGGGCAGACTAGCTGATAATATAAAGCAGGATACCAAAACTTATATAAAGAGTAAAAGGGAGGTGAAAGTTGATATTGGACCACTGGAAAATGATGCTGGAGAGGTAGTAAAGAGGGACAAAGAAATAGCACATGAACTTAATGGGTACTTTGCATCTGCCTTCACTGTGGAAGGTACTAGCAGTGTGCCAGAGTTTTGTGAGTGTCAGGGAGCAAGAGTGAGTGCCATTGTTATTACAAAGAAACAATTGTTGGGCAAACTCAAAGATCCTGAGATGGATAAGTTAACTGGGCCAGATGGATGACATCCCAAAGTCCTGAGAGAGATTGCTGAAGAGATAATCAATGATCTTTCAGGAATCACTTGATTCTGGCATGGTCCCGGAGGACTGGAAGATTGCAAATGTCACTCCACTCATTAAGAATGGAGGAAGACAAACAAAAGGAAATTGTAGGCCAGTTAGTCTAACTTCAGTGGTTGGGAAAGTTAAAGATGAGGTTTCGAGGTACTTGGAGACTAATGATAAAATAAATCAGTCAGAATGGTTTCTGTAAAGGGAAATCTTGCCTGACAAATCTGTTCATGGAGGAAGTAACAAGCAGGGTGGACAAAGGAGAGGCAGTGGATGTTATTTGCTTGGATTTTCAGAAGGCATTTGATAAGGTTAAAGGTTAATGAGGTTGGTTAACAAGATAAAATCCTATGGTGTTACGGGAAAGATACTGGCATAGATAATGGAATGGCTGACAGGCAGGAGGCAGTGAATGGAAATAAAAGGGGCATTTCTGGTTGGCTGCCAGTGACTAGTGGTGTTTCTCAGGAGCCAGTATTGGGACTGTTACTTTTCACATTGTTTGTCAATGATTTAGATAATTGAATTGATGGTTTGTGGATGGTAGGATGATAGATGGAGGGGTAGGTAGTGCTGAGGAAGCAATGTGATTGCAGCAGGACTTAGAGAAATTGGAAGAATGGGCAAGAAAGTGGCAGATGGAATACAGTGTTGGGAAATGTATGATAATGGGTTTTGTAAAAGGAACAATATGTCATGGTTCTGGTTGGCCGTTCCCCTTTAACACTACTTTCTCCCCAATTATGCCCCAATTTCAGTCAATTGCTACTAGTTACTCAATTACCGTACATCTGGCTCTCATCAGAGACTGGGAAATAAATACAATGGCGACTCTGTCACAGGTTGCCAGTTCATTGGTCAATTGTCGTGTGATACTTCGTTCCCTGTTCCGATTAGAACCGGTAGTTCTAAGTTCTGCTCTAGTTTCTAGAGCGTCCCTGTGAATCCCATCTCCTTGTCAAGATCCCTCTGGTTTCCTGCTCTACGTTCAGGTCTACGTCAGCCTCCCCAACTGAGTCGACGTGCCAGTGTCCTGCATTTGGGTTCTAATAGTGCAAACTATTATCAAAATGGGGAGAAAATTCAA
The DNA here is from genome assembly GCF_048418815.1 of Hemitrygon akajei. NCBI lineage: Eukaryota > Metazoa > Chordata > Chondrichthyes > Myliobatiformes > Dasyatidae > Hemitrygon > Hemitrygon akajei. The sequence continues at coordinate 1,383,870 of NC_133146.1, read as the reverse complement.
ATATCAGAGGTTCAGAGGGAAATAAGAATCCTCGTCCAAGACTACCAGAAGTTTAATTTACAGGTTGAGTCTGTGGTAAAAATGGCAAATACAATGTTGGCATTTATTTCAAGGAGAATAGAAAATAAAAGCAAAGAGAAAAGCTGAACCTTTATAAGACACCAGGCAGGCAGCACTTGAAGTATTGTTAACAGTTTTGGGCCCCATATCTCAGAAAGGATGTGTTGTCATTGGAGAGAGTGCAGAGAAGGTTCACAATGATCATTCTAGGAATGAAGGGGTTAACACGTGAGGAGTGTTTGGCAACTTTAGGCCTGTACTCACTGGAATTTAGAAGAATGCAGGGAGATCTCATTGAAACCTACCGAATTCTGAAAGAACTAAATAGGGTGGAAGTGATGTTTCCAGGGTGGGGGTGTCCAGAAATAGAGCGCACAGCCTCAAAACTGAGGGGTGACCCTTTAAAACACAGTTAAGCTGGAAGTATTTTTAGCCAGAGTAGTAAATCTGTGGAAAGCTCTGCCACAGACTATGGTGGAGGCCAAGTCCATGTGTATATTTAAGGCGGAATTTGATAATTTCCTGATTGATCAGAGTATCAAAGGATATGGCAAGAAGGCAAGTGTATGGGGTTGAGTGGGATCCAGGATCAGCCATGATGGAATGGCGGGTGGGCTGAATGGACTAATGCTGCCCTTATATCTTAAGATCTTATGGATGCTGGGTGCTGCTATGTAGGAAGTAACGTAGGAAGAACTTCCTGCCAGAGTTGATGTGCATCCAATGTAAGCCAGGTAACACACAAAAAATGCTGCAGGAACTCAGTAGGTTAGGCAGCATCCATGGAAGGAATAAAAAAATGACCTTATTAGCTGAAAACCTTCATTAGGACTATTAGATTAGGTAAGGAACCTAACCAAAGATTAGGTCTGCTGCGTTCCACCAGCATTTTGTGTGTGTTGCTTGAATTTCCTCATGTTTGCAAAGATTAGGTCTATATGCTTTTGAGTTTATAAGAACAAGGGGCAATATTATTGATACTTAAGTGCCTAAGCAGGCATGATAGGGTTAATGGCTAGAAGTTTTGATGCGTGGGAATTCTTGAACAAGCAAAATCAGGTAAAATGATTCTAGGTAAAATCATTTAAAACTGAGGTATGTAGGAATATCTTCTTGAAGAGCATGTGAACCACTGGCATTCTCTGCTCTAGAGAGTTGTAGAGGCCAGCTGCTCAGAGTAGTTAACGATGTTCTTAAAAGTGGAATGTAACATAGCAGTTAGCATAGTGCTGTTGCATCATCAATGAAGCAGGTTCAATTCTGCCATTGTCTGTAAGGGATTTGTATGTTCTCCCCTTGGCTGAGTGGGTCTCCTCCAGTGCTCTTGTTTCCTTCCACGTTGCAAAGATGTCTGGGTTAGTATGTTAATTGTCCACGTGGGTATAATTGGGTGGGGTGGGCTTTTAGGGCTGGAAAGGCCTGTGACCATGTTGTATCTCTAAAAAAACAAACAAGAAAATGAAAGGTAGATAAATTTTTGGAAGTTTGGTGGGTTGAGGGTTCTGACACGGGTGAGGGATGGATCTGAGGCTTGGGTAGACCAACTAGGATTATTGAATGGCCTGGAAGGTTTGGAGGGTTAGGTATTTTGTTGCATCTTTATGAATTGCTCAGGGAACAATTGCTTTTAAATCAAAGCAAGAGGCAGAGAGTGAAGAAGTAAAGGCATCTCGGAGAGAAGCCGTTTTTTTAACTGATCAGGAAACGAGGCTAGACTGCGCAGGTACATGACGTAGCGCTCCAAAGATTAAAAAAAAGACCACCATATACAGCAGCCATCATCGGAGTAGACTGAGGCAGAGTGGAATGGCTTTGGCTCAACAGGCTTTGGCAAGAACAGGCAGAGGACGAGCTTCACTCCAAGTGAGGTAAGGCCGGGTAAGTTCCTTTAATTAATTTAATTACCTTAGGAGTAGGTAATGGAGGCAGCAGTTAGGGCAGTTGAGTGTTTGCAGTATGTGGGAAGTCAGGGTGAGCACAATTGTCCCTGATGACTACACCTGTAAAAGGTGCATCCAGCTGCAGCTCCTGACAAACCATGTTAGGGAACTGGAACTGGAGCTGGATGAACTTCGGATCATTCGGGAGGCAGAGGCAGAAATAAACAGGAGTTACAGGGAGATAGTCACCCCTAAGAGTCAGGAGACAGGTAGCTGGGTGACTGTCAGGAGAGGGAAGGGGATTAGACAGAATGAGCAGAGCACCCATGTGGCTGTTCCCATCAATAATAAGTATACTGTTTTAGATACTGTTGGTGGGGATGAACTACCAGGGACAAGTTGCAGTGGTTGCATCACTGGCACCGAGACTGGAACCGCAGCTCAGAAGGGAAGGAGGGAAAAGTGGAGAATAGTAGTGATAGGGGATTCGATAGGTAGGGGGACAGACAAGAGGTTCTGTGGAAGAGATAGAGAATCCCGGATGGTTTGTTGCCTCCCTGGTGCCAGGGTCCGTGATATCTCGGCTCGAATTCAAGGTATTCTCAAGAGGGAGGGTGAGCAACCGGATGTCGTGGTCCATGTAGGGACCAATGACGTGGGTAGGAAGAGTGAGGAGGTCCTGAAAGGTGAGTTTAGGGAGTTAGGTGCCAAGTTAAAGGACAGGACCTCCAGGATAGCAATCTCAAGATTGCTACCAGTGCCATGTGCAGGTGGGTTTAGAAATAGTAAGATAGTGCAGATCAACACGTAGCTGAAGACATGGTGCAAGAGGGGGGGGGGGACTTCAGATTTATAGATAATTAAGCAGTTTTCCAGGAAAGGTGGGACCTGTTCCGGTGGGACGGTTTACATCTGAACTGGAGGGGAACAAATATTCTTGCAGGTAGGTTTGCTAGAGAGGCTCCAGTGGATTTAAACTAGATACAAGGGGGGAGGGGAACCAGAGTGTAAGAACAGATGTATGGGAGAAGGAAGAAAATGAAGATAAAGTTGTTTCCACTGTTAGAGATAAACAGAGAATAAGAGGTGGAGAATTTCTTAAATGCATTTATTTTAATGCTAGGAGCATTGTAAGAAAGGTGGATGAGTGTAGAGCATGGATTGATACCTGGAAATATGATGTTGTAGCTATTAGTGAAACATGGTTGGAGGAGGGGTGTGATTGGCAACTAAATCTTCCTGGATTTCGTTGCTTCAGGTGTGTTAGAATCGGAGGTACAAGAGGGGGAGGTGTTGCATTGCTTGTCAGAGAAAATATTACAGCGGTGCTCTGGCAGGATAGATTAGAGGGCTCATTTAAGGAGACTATTTGGATGGAATTGAGAAATGGGAAAAGTGTAATAACACTTATATTATTGACCACCTAATGGGGAGCGAGAATTGGAGGAGCAAATTTGTAAGGAAATAGCAGATATTTGTAGTAAGCACAGGGTTGTGATTGTGGGAGATTTTAATTTTCCACACATAGACTGGGAAGCCCATTCTGTAAAAGGGCTGGATGGTTTGGAGTTTGTAAAATGTGTGCAGGATAGTTTTTTGCAGCAATACATAAGAGGTACCAACTAGAGAAGGGACAGTGTTGGATTTCCTGTTAGGGAATGAGATAGGTCAGGTGACGGAGGTATGTGTTGGGGAGCACTTCGGGTCCAGTGATAACAATACACTTAGTTTCAATTGTTACCATTCAGCAACAATGAATATAGAATTGAGACAGGTTTTTATAAACAAATAAAACATTTATTAAACATTTCTCAAAAAAACCCAAAAGTAAACAAATGACTAACTTAACCAGAAGTGGACTGCTATACGGCAGTTTGAACAGTTCTTAAAATGAGAAATGTGACCACAGTTCTTAAAAGTAGTAAATGCAAAAGTTGAAATGATTTACACAGTCACTTAGGAGAGATTTTCCTAGAAGTAACGAATTCCTCGATTTCATGATGTTACTGCTGATCCCAGATGAAGTATGCCTTGCCTGAAGGATTTATGATGAAAGCAATAAAACGGCTTAAAATCACTGACCTTTCCTTGGTGAAACCTTGCTCCAGTCCTTTCTGCTTTTTAGCAGGGACTGTCTTGGAAGCAGGTTACTAATTCCTTCCGAATGAGGATCAAATAAGGTCGAACCTGTTTTACCGCCGACAACACCAACTTTTCTCGATCCTTCAGCTTCCATACTACAATAAATTCTTCACTCTCTGACTGGACTTTAACTGGCAGCAATTTTAAGAACTGCTGGCACAACGATTCTTACATTAGAAATTAAAACTCCACTTTTAAAACGAAACTGCGTCATGAAATCAAATACGCAGCAGAACGGAGTCACTGACGAATTAAGCCACGAACTGACCTGCGTCACAGTGTTGCATGCTCCTTTTATACCCTGTTGAAAGACAGGCCATCACATGACCTCTCACTGGTGGGAAAATTACATCACTCCACCATCACAAGACCATTACATCATGCCCAGCAGAGCCTCAATTACATCATGATCACGTGACAGTCACAAGATACCCACGAGACCCTCGGACCTACCTGGAGAGTACCCGAGGAGGAAGGTAAAACTGCGCAAGCGCGGGTGACGTTAGCAGCGAGTGCGGGCTTTAAAAAGCAGCCCACTTGCAGGAGCAGGCAGCGTCGGTGCGGGCTGCGGAGTGCGCAGGAGGAGAGTGCTGGGCTTTGGCTCAGCGGGCTTCGGCGCAAGAGGACTTCGGCAAGAAGCCTGTTTTTCATTTATTCTAATTAATCTAGGATCAGGTAATGGGGGAGACAGTTAGAGCAGTGGTGTGCTCCGTATGCAGTATGTGGGAGGTCAGGGTCAGCACAGTTGTCCCTGATGACCACACCTGCAAAAGGTGCATCCAGCTGCAGCTCCTATCAGACCGAGTTAGGGAATTGGAGCAGGAGCTGGATGAACTACGGATCATTCGGGAGGCAGAGGCAGAGATAGGTAAGAGTTATCGGGAGGTAGTCACACTGAAAAGACAGGAGGTAGGCAAATGGGTGACAGTCAAGAGAGGCAGGGGGAGCAGACAGAGAGAGAACAGCACCACTGTGGCCATTCCCATCAAAAATAAGTATACCGTTTTGGATACTGTTGGTGGGGATGACCTACCAGGAACAAGCTGCAGTGGTCGTGTCTCTGGCACTGAGGTTGGACCCTCGACTAGGAAGGGGAGGAGGGAAGAGAAGAGAGCGGTATTGATAGGGGATTCTATAGTCAGGGGGGCGGATAGGAGATTTTGTGGGGAAGATCGGGAGTCTCGGATGGTATGTTGCTTCTCTGGTGCCGGGGTCCGAGACATCTCAGATCAGGTGCAGGTTATTCTCGAGAAGGAGGGCAAGAATCCAGAAGTTGTGGTCCATGTAGGGACCAATGACGTGGGTAGGATGAGTGAGGGGGTCCTGCGTAGGGAGTTCAGGGAGTTAGGTGCAAAGCTGAAGAGCAGGACCTCCAGGGTAACAAGCTCAGGATTGCTATCTGTGCCACGTGCGAGTGAGGCAAGGAACAGAAAGATTATAAAGATTAATACGTGGCTGAGAAGATGGTGCAGGAGGGAGGGCTTCAGGTTTGTAGATAATTGGGCTTTGTTCCAGGGAAGGTGGGATCTGTTCCAACGGGATGGTTTACACCTGAACTGGAGCAGTACTAACATTCTTGCAGGAAAGTTTGCTAGTGCTTCTTGGGGGGGGGGGGGGGGGGGTTTAAACTAAATTTGCAGGGGGCGGGGATCCAGAATGTGAGAGAGGATAGCGAGAGGAAGAATAAAGGACAGGTGGGAACTACACGGTTCCGGAATATTAAGTGTGTAGTAGAGAAAGGTGAGGCGGAACAAGTGATAAGGAGGACACATGTACAGAGGGATGGTCTGACGGAACATAGTTAAATGTGTTGAAAGAATATGTAAATTTAGGAAGGACAACAAAATTCAAGGGGCATATAGCCCGATGGGAGTTCGGGGAGCTGGGTTAAGCACAATAGGCAGCGATTCAAACAGAGAGAGGAGAAATGGGCTAAAAATTCTATATCTGAATGCACCAAGTGTCAGAAATAAGGCGGATGAGCTTGAAGCCCAGGTGCGAATGGGTAACTATGATGTTGTTGGGATAACGGAGACATGGCTGCAGGGAGATCAGACCTGGGAAATGAATGTACAAGGGTATACGTGCTATCGTAGGGACAGAAATGTGGGCAGAGGGGGTGGGGTGGCCCCGTTGGTGAGGAATGAGATTCAGTCCTTTGCAAGGGGGGACATAGGGTCAGGAGAAGTAGAATCTGTGTGGATAGAACTGAGGAACAGTAAGGGCAAAAGGACCCAAATGGGTGTTGTCTACAGGCCACCAAACAGTAGCATGGATATTGGGTGCAAGTTGAATAGGGAGTTAACATTGGCATGTGGCAAAGGTAATGTCGCAGTAGTTATGGGGGATTTCAACATGCAGGTGAACTGGGAGAATCAGGTTGGTGCTGGACCACAGGAAAGGGAGTTTGTAGAGTGCCTACGGGATGCATTCTTGGAACAGCTTGTACGAGAGCTGACCAGGGACAAGACTATTCTGGATTTAGTGTTATGTAATGCACAGGATTTGATAAGCGATCTTGCAGTAAAAGAGCCATTAGGAGGTAGTGATCATAATATAATAAGTTTTTATCAGCAATTTGAGAAGGATAAGGGCAGCTCGGAGGTGTCAGTGTTGCAGTTGAACAGGGGAAACTATGGAGCCATGAGGGAGGAGCTGGCCAAAGTTGACTGGACAGATAGCCTAGCAGAAAAGACAGTGGAACAGCAATGGCAGGTATTCTTGGGAATAATGCACAAGGTGCAAAATCAGTTCATCCCCCAGAGAAGGAAGGATTCAAAGGGGGGAAAGGGGCCACAGTGGTTGACAAAGGAAGTCAGAGATTGCAAAGCATTAAAAAAAAAGGAAGTATGACAGAGCTAAGGTGAGTGGGAGGACAGATGATTGGGAAGTTTTTAAGGAACAACAGAACTTAACTAAAAAGACAATACGGGGAGAGAAAATGAGGTACGAATGCAAGCAAGCCAGGAATATAAAGGAAGATAGCAAAAGCTTTTTTAGGTATGTGAAGAGAAAGAAGATAGTTAAGAACAATGTTGGGCCCTTGAAGAATGAATTGGGTGAAATTGTTATGGGAAACAGAGAAATGGCAGAAGAATATAATGAGTACTTTAGATCTGTTTTCACTAAGGAAGACACAAGCAATCTCCCGGATGTATGGATGGGCTAAGGACATAGGGTAACAGAGGAAATGAAACAGATTGACATTAGGAAGGAAACAGTGATGAGAAGACTGATGGGACTGAAGGCTGACAAATCCCCATGTCCAGATGGTCTGCATCCTAGGGTACTAAAGGAGGTGGCCCTGGAAATTGCGGATGCATTGGTAATCATTTTCCAATGTTCCTTAGATTCAGGATCAGTTCTTGAGGATTGGAGAATGGCTAATGTTATCCCACTTTTTAAGAAAGGAGGGAGGGAGAAAACAGAGAACTATCGACCTGTCAGCCTGACATCAGTGGTGGGGAAGATGCTAGAGTCCATTATTAAGGATGAAATAGTGGCACATCTAGATAGCAGTGATAGGATTGGGCCGAGCCAGCATGGATTTACCAAGGGTAAATCATGCTTGACTAATCTGTTGGAGTTTTTCGAAGATGTAACCAGGAAGTTAGACGGGGGAGATCCAGTGGATGTAGTGTACCTCGATTTTCAGAAGGCATTTGATAAGATTGATAAGGTTGAAAGGAAAGGTTAAAGGTTTGAAAGCGCCATGGTTTTCAAGGGTTATTAGAAACTTGGTTCGAAAAAAGAGGGATGTCTACAATAGATATAGGCAGCATGGAGTAAAGGAATTGCTCGAGGAATATAAAGAATGTAAAAGGAAACTTAAGAAAGAGATTAGAAAAGCTAAAAGAAGTTACGAGTTTGGTTTGGCAAATAAGGTGGATGTAAATCCGAAAGGCTTCTACGGTTATATTAAAAGCAAAAGGATAGTGAGGGATAAAATTGGTCCCTTAGAGAATCAGGGTGGTCAGCTATGTGTGGAGCCGAGGGAGATGGGAGAGATTTTGAACGATTTCTTCTCTTCGGTATTCACTAAGGAGAAGGATATTGAATGGTGTAAGGTGTGGGAAACAAGTAAGGAAGTTATGGAACCTATGACAATTAAAGAGGTGGAAGTACTGGTGCTTTTAAGAAATTTAAAAATGGATAAATCTCCGGGTCCTGACAAGACATTCCCCAGGACCTTGAGGGAAGTTTGTGTAGAGATAGCAGGAGCTCTGACGGAGATCTTTCAAATGTCATTAGAAACGGGGATTATGCCGGAGGATTGGCGTATTGCTCATGTGGTTCCATTGTTTAAAAAGGGTTCTAGAAGTAAGCCTGGTAATTATAGACCTGTCAGTTTGACATCAGTGGTGGGTAAATTAATGGAAAGTATTCTTAGAGATAGTATTTATAATTATCTGATTAGGAGTAGCCAGCATGGATTTGTGCGTGGAAGGTCATGTTTGACAAACCTTATTGAATTTTTTGAAGAAGTTACGATGAATGTTGACGAGGGTAAGGCAGTGGATGTAGTCTATATGGACTTCAGCAAGGCCTTTGACAAAGTTCCACATGGAAGGTTAGTTAAGAAGGTTCAGTCGTTAGGTATTAATGCTGGAGTAATAAAATGGATTCAACAGTGGCTAGATGGGAGATGCCAGAGTGTAGTGGTGGATAATTGTTTATCGGGATGGAGGCCGGTGACTAGCGGGGTGCCTCAGGGATCTGTTTTGGGCCCAATGTTGTTTGTAATATACATAAATGATCTGGATGATGGGGTGGTAAATTGGATTAGTAAGTATGCCGATGATACTAAGGTAGAAGGTGTTGTGGATAATGAGGTGGGTTTTCAAAGCTTGCAGGGAGATTTATGCCGGTTAGAGGAATGGGCTGAATGTTGGCAGATGGAGTTTAATGCTGAGAAGTGTGAGGTTCTACATTTTGGCAGGAATAATCCAAGTAGAACATACAGGGTAAATGGTAGGGCATTGAGGAATGCAGTGGAACAGAGAGATCTAGGAATAACAGTGCATAGTTCCCTGAAGGTGGAGTCTCATGTAGATAGGGTGGTGAAGAAGGCTTTTGGAATGCTGGCCTTTATAAATCAGAGCATTGAGTACAGAAGTTGGGATGTAATGTTAAAATTGTACAAGGCATTGGTAAGGCCAAATTTGGAATATTGTGTACAGTTCTGGTCACCGAATTATAGGAAAGATATCAATAAATTAGAGAGAGTGCAGAGAGGATTTACTAGGATGTTACCTGGGTTTCAGCACTTAAGTTACAGAGAAAGGTTGAACAAGTTAGGTCTCTATTCATTGGAGCGTAGAAGGTTGAGGGGGGATTTGATCGAGGTATTTAAAATGTTGAGAGGGATAGATAGAGTTGACGTGAATAGGCTGTTTCCATTGAGAGTAGGGGAGATTCAAATGAGAGGACATGATTTGAGAGTTAGGGGGCAAAAGTTTAAGGGAAACACGAGGGGGTATTTCTTTACTCAGAGAGTGATAGCTGTGTGGAATGAGCTTCCTGTAGAAGTAGTAGAGGCCAGTTCAGTTGTGTCATTTAAGGTAAAATTGGATAGGTATATGGACAGGAAAGGAGTGGAGGGTTATGGGCTGAGTGCGGGTAGGTGGGACTAGGTGAGATTAAGAGTTTGGCACGGGCTAGGAGGGCCGGAATGGCCTGTTTCCGTGCTGTGATTGTTATATGGTTATATGGTCCCACATAGGAGATTGGTGGGTAAAATCAAAGCTCAGGGCATCGGGGGGAAGACATTGACATGGATAGAAAACTGGTTGGCAGATAGAAAGCAAAGGGTAGCGGTGAATGAGTGTTTCTCGGAATGGCAGGTGGTGACTAGTGGGGTGCCACAGGACTCGGTATTGGGACCACAGCTGTTTACAATTTACGTCAACGATTTGGATGAAGGCATTGAAAATAACATCAGCAAATTTGCTGATGATACTAAGCTGGGTGGCAATGTGACATGTGATGAGGATGTTAGGAGAATTCAGGGTGACTTGGATAGGCTGGGTGAGTGGGCAGATACTTGGCAGATGACGTTTAATGTGAATAAGTGTGAGGTTATCCACTTTGGGAGTAAGAACAGGAAGGCAGATTATTATCTGAATGGTGTAGAGTTAGGTAAGGGAGAAATGCAAAGAGATCTAGGAGTCCTTGTTCATCAGTCACTGAAGGTGAATGAGCAAGTGCAGCAGGCAGTGAAGAAGGCTAATGGAATGTTGGCCTTTATTACAAAGGGAATTGAGTACAAGAGCAAGGAAATCCTCTTGCATTTGTGCAGAGCCCTGGTGAGACCACACCTGGAGTATTGTGTACAGTTTTGGTCTCCAGGGCTAAGGAAGGACATCCTGGCTGTAGAGGAAGTGCAGCGTAGATTCACGAGGTTAATTCCTGGGATGTCCAGACTGTCTTACGCAGAGAGGTTAGAGAGACTGGGCTTGTACACGCTGGAATTAAGGAGATTGAGAAGGGATCTGATTGAAACATATAAGATTATTAAGGGATTGGACAAGATAGAGGCAGGAAATATGTTCCAGATGCTGGGAGAGTCCAGTACCAGAGGGCATGGTTTGAGAATAAGGGGTAGGTCATTTAGGACAGAGTTAAGGAAGAACTTCTTCTCCCAGAGAGTTGTGGGGGTCTGGAATGCACTGCCTCGGAAGGTAGTGGAGGCCAATTCTCTGGATGCTTTCAAGAAGGAGCTAGATAGGTATCTTATGGATAGGGGAATCAAGGGATATGGGGACAAGGCAGGAACCGTGTATTGATAGTAGTAGATCAGCCATGATCCCAAAATGGCGGTGCAGGCTCGAAGGGCTGAATGGTCTACTTCTGCACCTATTGTCTATTGAGGATAGGACTGGACCCAGGATTGAGATTTTTGATTGGAGAAAGGCTAACTTTGAGGAGATCCGAAAGGATTTAGAAGGAGTGGATTGGGACAATTTGTTTTATGGGAAGGATGTAATAGAGAAATGGAGGTAATTTAAAGGTGAAATTTTGAAGGTACAGAATATTTATGTTCCTGTTAGGTTGAAAGAAAAGTTTAAAAGTTTGAAAGAGCCATGGTTTTCAAGGGATATTGGAAACTTGGTTCAGAAAAAGAGACAGATCTACAATAAATATAGGCAGCATGGAGTAAATGAGGTGCTTGAGGAATATAAAGAATGTAAAAAGAAATTAGAAAAGCTAAAAGAAGATATGAAGTTGCTTTGGCAAGTAAGTTGAAAATAAATCCAAAGGGTTTCTACAGTTATATTAATAGCAAAAGGATAGTGAGGGATAAAATTGGTCCCTTAGAGAATCAGAGTGGACAGCTATGTGTGGACCCAAAAGAGATGGGGGAGATTTTGAGCAATTCCTTTTCTTCAGTATTCACTAAGGAGAAGGATATTGAATTGTGTAAGGTAATAGAAACAAGTAGGGAAGTTATGGAAACTATGGTGATTAAAGAAGTACTGGCGCTTTTAAGGAATATAAAAATGGATAAATCTCCGGATCCTGACAGGATATTCCCCAGGACCTTGAGGGAAGTTAGTGTAGAACTAGCAGGGGCTCTGACTGAAATATTTCAAATGTCATTAGAACCCGGGATGGTGCTGGAGGATTGGCGTTTTGCTCATATTGTTCCATTGTTTAAAAAGGGTTCTAAGAGTAAAAACCTAGCAATTATAGGCCTGTAAGTTTGACGTCAGTGGTGGGTAAATTAATGGAAAGTATTCTTAGAAATGGTATATATAATTATCTGGATAAACAGGGTCTGATTAGGGATAGTCAATATGGATTTGTGCGTGGAAGGTCATGTTTGAAAAATCTTATTGAATTTTTGAAAAGTTTACTGGGAAAGTTGACGAGGATAAAGCAGTGGATGTTGTCTATATGGACTACAGTAATGCCTTTGACAAGGTTCCGCACTGAAGGTTAGTTAGGAAGGTTCAGTCATTAGGTATTAATGTTGAAGTAGTAAAATGGATTCAACAGAGGCTGGATGGGAGATGCCAGAGAGTAGTGGTGGATAACTGTTTGTCAGATTGGAGGCCGGTGACTACTTGTTTGCCTCAGGGATCTGTACTGGGTCCAATGTTGTTTGTCATATACATTAATGATCTGGATGAATGGGTGGTAAATTGGATTAGTAAGTATGCAGATGATACTAAGATAGGTGGCGTTGTGGCTGATGAAGTATGTTTTCAAAGCTTGAAGAGAGATTTAGGCCAGTTAGAAGAGTGGGCTGAAAGATGGCAGATGGAGTTTAATGCTGTTAAGTGTGAGGTGCTACATTTTGGTAGGACTAATCCAAATAGGACATACATGGTAAATGGTAGGGCATTGAAGAATGCAGTAGAACAGAGTGATCTAGGAATACTGGTGCATAGTTCCCTGAATGTGGAATCTCAAGTGGATAGGGTGGTGAAGAAAGCTTTTGGTATGCTGGCCTTTATAAATCAGAGCAGAGTATAGGAGTTGAGATGTAATATTAAAATTGTACAAGGTATTGGTAAGGCCAAATTTGGAGTATTGTGTACAGTTCTGGTCACCGAATTATAGGAAAGATGTCAACAAAATAGAGAGAGTATAGAGAAGATTTACTAGATTTACCTAAGTTACAGTGAAAGGTTGAACAAGTTAGGTCTTTATCCTCTGGAGCATAGAAGATTGAGGGGGGACTTGATAGAGGTATTTAAAATTATGAGGGGGATAGATAGAGTTGACGTGGATAGGCTTTTTCCATTGAGAGAAAGGGAGATTGAAACAAGAGGACATGAGTTGAGAGTTAGGGGCAAAAGTTTAGGGGTAACACAAGGGGGAACTTCTTTACTCAGAGAGTGGTAGCTGTGTGGAACAAGCTTCCAGTAGAAGTGGTAGAGGCAGGTTCAGTCTTGTCATTTAAAGTAAAATTGGATAGGTATATGGACAGGAAGGGAATGGAGGGTTATGGGCTGAGTGCAAGTCGGTGAGAGTAAGCATTCGGCACAGACTAGAATGGCCGAGATGGCCTGTTTCTGTGCTGTAATTGTTATATGATTATATGGAACAGAGGTAAGCATGGCTCCTGACCAGCAATTGAAAGTACTTGCATGCACTTGGAAAAAAATATGGAGCAAAGTATATTTGCCCCATTATCTTACATTTTCCTTGTGTACTGCAAGGATAAATGACTTGTTTTTCTCTGTAATCTAACCCACCCAGCTACATTATCACTTCCTTCTATTAAGTTTTACACTGGTGACTGGGTAATAAAATAGTGTGTACCAAACGCAACCTAAATTTAGAACCCACCAGCTGTGTTACATCTCTGTTTACTTTTGTAGGTCAAGTGTCCCATCTAGTGGAAGTTTAACAGCTGATGTACACATAATAGAAGGGATCACTGCAGCAGAAGCCACCCAGATGGTTAACCTCAGAGTTTTGCTTTTCCAAAGAGGCTCATTGCTGTACATTTTTGCTGTAAACCTCTACTCTAGCAGCTAAAGGAGTTATTGACAGAGAGCCTAAAGTGACCTGAGAGAATCTGTAACTTAATAATTTAGTGGCAGTTGTCAAGAACAGATCTTGCTCTGAACTTAGTTGCTGCCAAGGTTTTTTGGCTTGCTGTGGGATTTAGAAATCTTCAGGAGCAGAAAGTTCCTATTTACAGGTAGCTTGCAGATTAGGGCACCAGTGATAGGTGGATATGCTGATTCATTCCAATTTCGGGGGAGAATGAATAGAGTCTGACAATATTTTATAGATGCACAGTGGAGAATATCCTAACTGGCTGCACCATGGCCTAGTATGTAAACATAAGCAGGAATAGAGAAGTCTACAAAAAGTGTTAGATGCAGGCCAAGCCCTCACAAGCAACAATTTCCATCATTGAGCACATTTATATGGAGCGCTGCCACAGGAAAGCAGCAGCCATCATCAATGACTCACATCATGCAGGCCATGTTCTCTTCTCGCTACTACCACTGAGCAGGAGGTTTTGAAGCTATAGGTCCCACACCACCAGTTTCAGTAACAGTTCTTTCTTTCAGCCATCATGGTCTTGAACCAGCATGGATCACTTCACACTGAACTGATCCCGCAACCTATGAACTCACCTTCAAGGACTCTACAATTCACGCTCTCAGTATTATTTGTTATTACTTGCATGATTTAATTTCTTCTGCACATTGGTTGTTTGTCAATCTTTGTTATTTATAATTTTTCAATAAATTCTATTGTATTTTCTTATTTTCCTGTAAATGTCTGCAAGAAGATGAATCTCAAAGCAAAATCTACTTTGAAGTTTTAACTTTGAGTTCATTAATGAATTGCTTTCAAAATTCGGTGAGATTTCTCTGACCACCAAACTACGATCTATTTGCCACAAGTCAGGTGTGTGATTGAATACATTTGCTTGGATGAGTACAACTCCAACAGCACACAAGGAATTGTACACCACCAAAGCAGTTAGCAAGTTTTGTTATCGCATCCACCATCCCAAACATTCCTCCTCCCGAAACCAGTCAGCATGGGTGTATAATTTATAAAATGTAAAACAGTTGTTTGTCAAGCCCACTCTAATAGCACCTCCTGAAACTACCACCACTGCCACTTAGAAGGGTAAGGACAGCTGGAAAGAGGAACATCACCACTTTCAAATTCCCTTCCAAGTCACACACTACCCACATTTGTTTTCTCTATGTTATGTATTGAATTGTACTACTGCTGCAAAGACAACAAATTTCACAACATATGCCGGTGATGTAAATCTGATCCAGTGTGTGAATTACTATGAAACCCTAGCTTCCTATCTGGATGCTGAAATTGCAAGACAATCTCCCTTCAGTTGACCATTTCATCTCAACACTGGTGTCTGGATTTCGTGTGCAGTTTTACTGCACTGAACACTATGGAGTCCCCTCCCTCACACCAAGGTCCAGTTAGTTATTTTTTTCTCAGTTGACAAGTTAAATTAACCAAGTCAGATCAGCAGCAGAACCATGAACTGCACAAAATGAAACTAAATATGATTTTCCAGTCTGGCAATTCCACTAAAGTGACAAACATTGAATCAACATTATACATCAAGTATTTCAGAATCAGAGAGCATTCACAACTCTAGGATTTACTGCATGAGATTAACAGCTGAGCAGACCTCATGGAGAGTTAATGGTAAAAGTTAAGGTCACTTCAGAATACTTAGTTGTCAATTGTTCACTAAACGTGAGCCGGAGGATGAAAACTAGTTTTGATAGAACTGGGTAAACACGAACAGGGTTAATAATTCTACTAATTACATCCATTTCTTTTTATCAAGACATGGCTGGGAGCAGCTGTGTATTTTCCTGCCCTTTATATAGACCTATTACACTCAAAGACACAACCTTAAGTGCAGCAAGAAGTGTTGGTATTGCAGGGGGACACATTAACAAAGATTGTGTCTGTATCTGCACCTGTGGGTGTAATTGCGGGCTCATTGGGCTGGAGGGGCTTGTTACCGTGCTGTACTTTGAAATTTAAAAAAATGATAGCTACAATTATCACAAGTGCGACTCTCAGCAAATCCTTTCAATGACCTAATCTACTAAAATATGTCACTTTGACAAGGATGTATCTTACCAAACTTTGATTTCAGAACCAATTATTCATAATTGTATTTTTCCCAGTGAATAAAATCTGATTTGATTTCCTGCTTCTCAGTTTGGAATTAACAATAAAATTTCTAAATTTCCTTTAATGTTATGCCATTAAATGAACTAGAGTAAACCATTCCTGTGAAATACTATTAAACGGTGCCTATATATTAGTGTAATGGTGCTTCTCATTGATAGCAGTGTGTCTTATGAATAAGAAACATGTTAAAGCATAAACATGAATCTTATTGCTCCATATTGTTCCACAACATTTTTCACAATCTAGTGTCAACCCATAATAAATGGTATGAATGTAACCTTTGAATAACAATTAAATAAACAGCATTGCATTACTGTTAAACAACCTCTCCACTATGATAGACATGAACCTATGGTATATACCATATACACTTCAGATGGCATCAGAGTATCGTGGTTTCTGTTTTGTACCTCAATGAAAAACTCAAGAAATCAGATACTTTTCAAATGACATTAACACAACTAAAATATCAAAAGCATTAGCAGGTTATGGCAGCTAATTAACAAATGTGTTGATTAATAAGCACTATTAAAGATCAACAAGTAACATTACATCCAAATGATGTATACCCATGTTTCATTTACTGACTTATTAGTGTGCAACGTGCTGCAGAAACTCTGTTTTACTATGTTCTTCTTATCAGTGGTTCTTCAGCCAAGGAAATTCAAATCTATTTCCAGATGTTTTGAATTTCCACTCACTGAACTTCTAGTGGAACTGTCTAACTATCACTCCTTTCTGTGTCAACTTCTCCAGATTAAGTAAAACATTTAGATGCTGCAGTTTCAGGACAGTCACATACAACGTGTACATTTTGCTAAATTTGCGGTCTTAATGAGGTAAAACAGTCCCATGTAATTTTAGAGAAGTATTACTGTAACCAGCCCTTTACGAAATCTTTTCCTTTCTGCAGAAATAGCAGTGTGTCTGGTTGCCCTTAATTAATCTAGTTTTTGCAAGATTGCAGTTCTTTTGGTGAAGGTAATCCCACTGTGCTGTTGGAATGGATACTCGAAAATGTTGATGCAGTGAAGATGAAGGAAGGGCTAAACAAAGACGTGGGAGACAACACTCCATCTTGGCAAATAGATTCTCAACTTCTTGAACAATTGGTAAGGATAGGCTGTCACACCTCCACTATGATTATTCTCAACACCGGTGCCCCACAAGGTTGCATTCTCAGCCCCCTGTTCTCCTCCCTGTATACTCATGACTGCCTGGCCAGATTCTGCTCCAATTCCATCTACAAGTTTGCAGATGATGCACTAGAGTGGGTGGGCCCTGTGTCAAATTATGATGAGTCAGAATACAGGAAGGACATAGCTTAGTAATATAAGGTTACAGGGAAGAAGACTCATGATTTGGTAAGTGGGACGAAAGACCCTGACTGTGAGTAAGCACGTTAACAATTTACTTGCAGACAGTCAACAAAACACTCAGCAAAACATCTAAGTCAAATGAATCCCTAAATTACAAGACTAAAGGACTAAACATTGAATAAGCCTTCAAGCCAAACTGGTCACAGGTATCTATCTAAACTGAGATCCCCAGGTGCAAAGACAAAACAAACACTAAACATACACACAGTGGCAAATATTTAAAGTTAAGTAAGTTTAGCAAATGCTTTAGAAATGCTTAGAATGAGGAAATATAATTTCTGATGCCATTTCCATGAGCTCTGCAGAGAATAGATTGTGAAGGCACAAAGCTGAAACCTCTCAAACACCCTACAATATGCCATTCAAATGCATTTATTCAAGTGAAAGAACCTAATTCAGACCTCGCTGAATGTCAGTTCTTTCACAACTATGTTTCTCCGTACAGGCAAGATCCATAATGATCTCATTAACTGAAGGAGCAGGCTTGAAGCACTGAATGTTCTGAATCAGGTTTACCGTCATTGATATATGAGACCATAAGGCTTAGGAGCAGAATTAGTCCATTCAGCCCATTGAGTCTGCTCCGGCATTCCATCATGGTAATCTGGATCCCACTCAACCCCATGTACCTGCCTTCTCGCCGAATCTTTTGATGGCCTGACTGATAGGCCTCCACAGCAGTCTGTGGCAGAGCATTCCACTGATTTTCCACTCTCTGGCTAAAGAATTCCTTCTTACCTCTGTTCTAATAGGTTGCCACTTAATTTTGAGATGGTACCCTCTAGTTCTGGATATCCCTGCCATAGGAAACGTCCTCTCTACATCCACCTTATCTAGTCCTTTCAACATTCAGTAGGTTTCAATGAGATCCACCCCCCTCCGCACTCTTTGAAATTCCAGTGAGTACAGGCCCAAAGCTGCAAAACACTCTTCACATGTTAACCCCTTTATTCCCAGAATCATTCTCATGAACTTACTCTTTACTCTCTCCAGTGGCAACACATACTTTCTGAGATATGGGCCCCAAAACTTTTGACAATACTCCAACTGTGGCCTAACTATTGTCTTATAAAGCCTCAGCATTATCTCCTTGATTTTATATTCTATTCCCCTTGAAATAAATGTCAGCACTGCATTTGCCTTCTTTACCACATACTCAACCTGTAAATTAACCTTCTGGGAATCTTGCATGAGGACTCTAAAGTCTCTTTGCGCCTCTAATGTTTGAAACTTCTCCCCATTTAGATAATAGTCCACATTATTGTTCCTTTTACCAAAATATAAAATCATACATTTCCCAACACTGTATTCATCTGCAACTTTTTTGCCCATTCTTCCAATTTGTCTAAGTCTTGCTGAAATTTCAATGGCTTCCTCAGCACAAGCAAACCCTCCACCTGTCTTTGTATCATCTGCAAACTTTGGCACAAAATCATCAATTTCATTATCCAAATCATTGACAAACAATATGAAAAGTAGTGGTCCCAATGCTGACCCCTGTGGGACACCACTGGCAGCCAACCAGAAAAGGCTCCCTTTATTCCTCCTCGCTGCCTCTTGCCTGTCAACCACTCTGCTGTCCATGCCAGTATCTTTCCTGCAACACCATAGGGTTTTATTTTGTCAAGCAGCCTCAAGTGTGGAACCTTATTAAATGCCTTCTGAAAATCCAAGTAACTGACATCCACTGCCTCTCCTTTGTCCACCCTGCTTGTTACTTCCTCGAAGACCAGATTTGTCAGGCAAGATATCCCTTTACAGAAACCATGCTGACTTTGGCTTATTTTATCATTAGTCTCCAAGTACCCCGAAACCTCATCTTTAATATTTGACTCCAACACTTCCCCAATCACTGAGGTTAGGCTAACTGGCCTATAATTTTCTTTCTTTTGCATTCCTCCCTTCTTAAAGAGTGGAGTGACGTTTGTAATTTTCCTGTCATCCAGGACCATACAGAAGCAAGTGAATTTTGAGTGGCTTTAAACCAGCTATCTCCCCTCTATCATTCAGTCCAGATAAAGGGTCTCGATCTAAAACATCAACTCCCTAGTTCCACTTATAGGTTCTGACTGACTGCTGAATTCTTCCAACTTCTTAATTGCTGATCCTGATACCAGCAGTCTCTTGTGTCACCCTCCACAGTTACTTTTTATCTTATTAAGGATATCATTGTTGTCCAGTGCTGAGCTGTGAGCATCTGGGCAGTGAAGGAGCCTTAGCTTGGGATTTAGAATATCAGGAGACACAGTTTTTCATTGTACCTCTCCCTTATCATACTTGCTTTCATACAATAAACACAGTTTGATTTGACCTGACTTTCCTGCCACTACAGACATGTAGCCATACTACAGTTGCAGCCTGATGCAGGGATCTCAGAAGATTAGTTGGAAAACTCACAAATTGTCTTCAAGAGAGAGGATGGTATTGTGAAGATGCATCATACCTATTGTGGTAAACTATGTATACCTGTCTGGACACACCCCTCTGCTGACTGCTCCTGTGGCTCCTCCCACAGACCCCTGTATAAAGGCGATTGGAGGCACTGCTCCCCCCTCAGTCTCCGCGATGCTGTGCTCTGTTTTGCTGCTATAAAAGCCTATCGTTCGCCTCCTGTCTCCGAGAGATATTGATGGTGCATCAATTTTATTAGCAGCAATTTTAAAACATAGAGAGCATTTTACGACCGGACAGATTGGATATTGACCCTCAATCTCCGGAAGCCAGCATCACTTTTGAACTCTGGCTTGCATGCTTCCAATCGTACCTGGAGGAGATTCGTGTGACCGAGCTTGTCACGGTGCACAAAATTCTCCTCTCCAGGGTCAGTCCGCAGGTCTACTCCCTGATCAGGGACCTGCCGACCTACCAAGGGGCACTGGACGTCCTCAAAAGACAATACCTGCGGCCGGTGAACACCGTCTACGCAAGACATCGCTTAGCGACACGGCATCAGTGGGCCGGAGAGTTGAGCGCTGAATTTGTCCAGGTCCTACAGACACTCGTATGGGCCTGCAACTGCAGGGGACTGACGGAGGAGCAGCATGCAGAGCTGCTAGTAAGGGACGCCTTTGTTACGGGGATCAGGTCCGTGTACGTGCACCAGCGGCTACTGGAACATGCCGATCTTATCTTACATTTGGCGATCGAGCTGGCCAACATGGTGGAGGCCACTCTGCACAACGCTGATGCTCTCCAGGCGCGTGATCTCCCACCGGCCCCGTGGATGCTGCAGACCCCGCAACCCGCCGGCAAATTGACCACGGCTGCTGCCAGTCGCAAGTCCGCGCAGTGTTACTTCTGCGGACTCGAAAAGCACCCCCAAAAATGCTGCCCGGCCCGAGCAGCTACCTGCTCCAGCTAAGGTAAGAAGGGCCACTTCGCCAGGGCCTGTAAGTCCAAACCACGAGCGGGGTCGAGCAGCGCCGCATGTGAGGAATGGGGGTCGCCATCTTGGTTGCCGCCATCTTGCCTGCCCACCGCGTGCGAGGCATGGGGGCGGCCATCTTTGTCGGCGCCACCTCGCCCCGCCTCCGACCCATGGGTGCTTACCAGGCACCAAGATGGCGATTCAACTCTGGCCTCTGTGACCCTTGACCAAAACGCACCACACCAGCTCGCCAGGTCGATGATGGACATCCGGGTGGAGGGGTACAGGACTAGCTGCCTGTTTGACATGGGCAGCACTGAGAGTTTTATTCACCCGGACACAGTGCAACGCTGCAGACTCGTGACACAGCCGATAAGCCAGAAGGTCGCCATGGCTTCTGGATCGCGTTCCACAGACATCCAGGTGGGGTTGTGTAGTGACACTGGTGGTGCAGGGCACAGAATATCGGGACTTTACATTACTGGTCATGCCTCAACTGTGTGCCCCTGTGCTATTGGGGCTCGACTTCCAGAGCCACCTGAAAAGTGTGACAATGGAGTATGACGGGTCCCTCCCACCAATCACTGTCAGAAATCCTCAGTTCTGTGGGACTTCATCACATACCCCACTACTGACCACACACACACACCGACCCGCACATCCCACCCAACATCATGCCAACAGCCACGCTACAGACACCACTTGCAGCCTCTCCACCCTCAAGATCCCTCCCTCACCGCTGTTCGCCAACCTGACCCCCGACTGTAAACCTGTGACAACTAAAAGCAGGAGGTACAGCACGAGGGACATGGCCTTCTTTAAGTTGGAGTTGCAGCGGCTACTTAGGGAGGGGATCATTGAGCCAAGCACAAGTCCTTGGAGGGCCCAGGTGGTCGTTGTTCGGACCGGGCAGAAAAATAGGATGGTCATGGACCAGCATGGACCAGCATGGATGGCCAGACCAACAATAGGTTCACACAGCTTGACACGTACCCCCTAACCATCCCCCTAACCTAACCCCCTAACTAACCATATGGTCAATTAGATAGCTCAGTACTAGGTGTACTCAACCATAGACCTAAAATCCGCTTACCATCAGCTCCCCATCCGCCCAGAGGATTGCCCCTACACCGCCTTCGAGGCAGACGGCAGGCTCTATCACTTCCTGCGCGTCCCCTTCGGTGTCACGAATGGTGTCTTTGTCTTCCAGAGGGAAATGGACCAGATGGTGGACCAGTGCCAACTGAAGACCACGTTCCCATATCTGGATAACATCACCATCTGCGGTCATGACTGGCAGGATCACGACACCAACCTCCAATGATTTTTCCAAGCAGCCAAAGCTCTTAACCTCACCTATAACAGGGACAAGTGTGTGTTCGGAACCACCCGACTTGCTGTCCTTGGGTATGTCGTGGAGAATGGGGTCATTGGCCCTGACCCTGACCGTATGTGCCCGCTGTTGGAACTCCCTCTTCCCACCACGCTCAGAGCCCTCAAATGGTGCCTGGGCTTCTTTTCCTATTACGCCCAATGGGTCCCTCACTACGCAGACAAGGCCCGCCCCCTGGTCAAGTCCACCACATTTCCCCTCTCAGCTGAGGCCTGCGCGGCCTTCAGCCGCATTAAAGGGGACATTGCCAAAGAAACGATGCATGCGGTGGACGAGACCATTCCCTTCCAAGTAGAGAGAGACACCTCCAACTTCACGCTGGCTGCTACCCTCAATCAGGCAGGAAGGCCAGTAGCATTCTTCTCTCATACCCTTCAGGGCCTTGAAATTTGAAACTCCGTGGTGGAGAAAGAAGCCCAGGCCATAGTGGAAGCTATTAGGCACTGGAGGCACTACCTTGCCGGCAAAAGGTTCACCTTGCTGACCGACTAGCGCTCAGTTGCGTTCATGTTCAGCAGCGGGGCAAAATCAAAAATTATAAAATTTTGAGGTGGAGACTAGAACTCTCCACCTATAACTATGACATCCTGTACCAGCCTGGAAGGCTCAATGAGCCCCCTGATGCCCTATCATGGGGAGCATGTGCCAGCGCGCAGCTCGACCGGCTATAGGCCCTCCATGCAGATCTTTGCCACCCAGGGGTCACCCGGCTTTACCATTTCGTGAAAGCCCGGAACCTGCCTTACTCCCTTGAGGAAATCAGGACGATGACCAGGGACTGCCAAGTCTGTGCTGAGTGCAAACTGCACTTCTACCGTCCTGAAAAGGCACAACTTATCAAGGCCACCCGCCCCTTTGAGCGACTGAGTGTCGACTTTAAGGGCCCCCTTCCCTCCACCCACTGTAATGTCTACTTTCTCAACATAATCAACGAGTACTCGCAGTTCCCCTTTGCCATCCCCTGCCCCGATACCACTGCCACGTCCGTCATAAAAGCCCTGTGCCAGCTCTTCACTCTGTTCAGATATCCCTGCTATATCCACAGTGATAGAGGGTCCTCGTTTATGAGTGATGAGCTGCGCCAGTACCTGCTGGCTAGGGGTATTGCTACTAGTAGGACCATGAGCTATAATCCCCGGGGAAATGGACAGGTGGAGAGGGAGAATGCCACGATGTGGAAGGCCACACTTTTAGCCCTTAGGTCAAAGGGATTGCCGGTCTCTCGATGGCAGGAGGTCCTCCCCGAGGCACTCCACTCGATCCGCTCCCTATTATGCACGTTCACCAATGCTACCCCTCATGAGCGACTCTTTTCTTTTCCCAGGAAGTCGGCCACTGGGACCACCCTACCGGCTTGGCTGATGTCCCCAGGGGCAGTGCTGCTCCGGAAACATGCAAGGAGCAATAAATACTCCCCGATGGTTGAGAGGGTTCACCTACTTCATGCAAACCCCCAGTATGCCTATGTGGTCTTACCTGATGGGTGGGAGGACACGGTCTCCGTCCGCGACCTGGCGCCCGCAGGAGCACCAGACCAATCTCTAGATCTCTAGGCATCCCATTCCATGAAAGATGTGATTGCCCCATTTCCCTCAGGCTGTTTGATTGGATCTGACTCATGAAGGTGGGAGGTACATGGAGCAGGAAATCTCTGGTTAAATCCTTAAATACATTGTTTTCACCAATATTCTCTAAATGTAGTGACAAAAAAGATCATTCATATGGCCTGGAAAGGAAATTTAATTCACCAAATTTTTATTGTATGAGGGAATCACTTTGCGAAGGAGCAAAGCAGTTTCCATTATAAAATGCAGGAAGCAAAATCTGTCAAATTCAGTAATTGTTGCGATGCTATTTGAACATAATGTAAATACAGTTAACAACAATTACACTGGATTTTCAGACAAAAATGGGGAGCAAGCTATAGGGAAGGAAAATGAACAGTGATAGATTGGCCTAGCACAGGACCAAGAATAGGCTTAAAGGAGAATTTTTTACTTCACATTGCTCTGCTAATGGAGAGGGGAGACTGCCTTTTGATCACTGCTGGGATAGCTCTGCTAGCAGAGAAGGGAGACTGTCTCCGATTTCTCATGGGATCACTCTGCTACTGAGTGGGGAGATTGCTGGTGGGATCGCTCTGCTAGCAGAGAAGGGAGACTGTCTCCGATTTCTCATGGGATCACTCTGCTACTGAGTGGGGAGATTGCTGGTGGGATCGCTCTGCTGCTGGGGAGGGGAAACTGTCTTCAATTGCTGGTGGGATCGTTCTGCTAGTGGAGAGGGGAGACTGCCTTTTGATCTCTGGTGGGATCGCTCTGCTAGTGGAGAGGGGAGATTGCCTTTTGATCTCTGGTGGGATCGCTCTGCTAGCGGAGAGGGGAGACTGCCTTTTGATCACTGGTGAGATCGCTCTGCTAGCGGAGAGGGGAGACTGCCTTTTGATCTCTGGTGGGATCGCTCTGCCTTTTGATCTCTGGTGGGATCGCTCTGCTAGCGGAGAGGGGAGAGGCTACCACTGTGCCTGGAGAATGGTACCCAGGTTTTCAGCATTTTGGATATTGATATGAATATGGACTTAGACTACGGACTTTTTCAGTCTTATATTCTGTGTTTTTTCATCTGATCTTTCTTGTTTTGTTTTTGTGTGGGGTAGGGGGATTTGGGGGGGGATCAATGTGCCTGTTCCATTTTTTTGGTCTTTTTGTGCAGGGACGGGGTGTAATTGTGCTGCCATTCTTTTCTTTCTTGGTTTTGTGGCTATCTGGAGAAGAAGAATTTCAGAGTTTGATAATAAATGTACCTTTGAAGTTTTGAACCTTTGATGTTAAAAAGATCTATCCCACTAAGTCAATAAGGACATGAATGAGGAAAGAATGGGTGCCTGTTCCTATTTCCATTTCTGTACAGGAGCCAGCAGGAAAGGAGAAGGTTGATCATACTCACATAGACTCATCTGACTCTGGTACACAGTTCACCTGCTGGCTAAGTTATTTGATATTGTAGCACCACAATATGCAGAAACAGAGCATCATTGACATCAAAACTGACACTAACAGCAAGATCAAAAGCTTGTTTGATTAAAGAAGATGATAAATTAACTTTTTCACCAGAGAAAAATATTATTTAGACATGAATCACTGAAGGAAGAAGCAAAATGTTCAACCTGTCAAAATTTTTAATCAAAGAATTGGCATGAGAACAAATTGTTGCTTCCAATCTTATACGAATACTGACTTTTTCACTAAATTTATCAATGTGACAAATTTCACCCTTTGGGTCAGTCAGGGAAATTTATAGCAAAATGCACTGCAGGTCTGCTTGACTCTGAAGAATAATTAATTATGTGAAGGTCTGTGTAGTGTTTTAATATGCTGAGTCATTTTGAATGTATTTGTTAGTGTAAAGTAACTGGACTATGAAAACTGGTTAAAGGTCTTCTGTCTCTTTCACAGTGAACCATTGATCTGTTCTTGTGCAGAGACCAATCAATATACTTTGTTCCCCCAGTTGCTTCAGTTTTAGGGCACAATTTTTCACCATCCCTCCAGTTACCCTTCTTTTCCACTTTAACGAGCTCCTTAAGAACTACTTCTTTCCATAAACTCTTGATTGGGGCCCTAATAGTTCTTTATGCCTCTTAGTGGAAATGTTTGCTAACACTCAGTGAAAGGTCTTGAGGACATTTTGGAACTTTAAAACAACTACTGTTGTTTGCAGCTGTTCTTTGCCCAGGATCATCATTGAGCATATGTATAAAGCAGAGGTTAATAGGTTCACGGTTAGTTAGGGCATCAAAGATTATGAGAGGAAGGCAGGAGAATGGGTTTGAGGAGGATAATAAATCAGCCATGATGGAATATTGGAAGAGACTTGAATGGCCGAATAGCCCAATTCTGCTCCTATGTCTCATGATCTTATGGTCTTATGATTAATCCCAGTACTTAGAGAAGAGATACTTATGGCCAATATTTATATTAGCCTAGTATAATTTTCTTTACTTGTATGTTTTTAAGAAAGGCATAGTCACTTGGAGTTTGTGCAGCGCCATTCTCCTTATAGGATAGATATTGCGCACTGTGGTCATTTTGTACTTTGAATTTAAGATAAATGTTCCAAATAAATGAGCCACCTGCTGAAAATTTCAGCTCATTACTTGGTTGCTTATGAAGTGCCTGAATGGCATTGCCATAGACAATATCAGTGACCCATCCAACTTCAGAATCTGTGGAAATTTCCAGCAATGTTTTATGCAGCTGCCATATCAACTAATAATTAAAGTGGATTGTTTTGTTCTTACCTCCTCAAGGAATTAAATTTAACTTCATCCTGCTATTAAAAATAATTTTAAAAAACTCATGAACCCATCATCCTTTGCATCTTTATGGCACCCAAAGACAACAAGGTTTCAGATCCTGTAAAGTTGAGTAGAGGATGGGAGTGTGCTCCAAGTTGAAAAGAATTGCCTTTGATTAAAACTTATCTGTAATTTATTCCCCAGTTATAGATATTTGATCAAAGTTGTACACTTTCTATTAGGTTTGTGTAATATGTGAAATGGACATGAAACAACACATTATCACACTCTTACAATCATTATTATCTCAGGAGAGTTTGTCGAGGCTTCCAAAAATGTCACGTTCTTTCTGTTTTTTATATAACCAGAGACAGCAGTCCTTACTTTAGATTGCCTTTTAAAGAAAGATCTCTCCCTGACTAGTTCACTGCTAAGCCAGGCTTATCTATTGGAGTGGTGGTGAAAAGATTTAGGTGGATGTTGCCAGGACTTGAAAATTTGGGTTACAGGAGGAGGTTGGGCAAGCCAGAGCTTTATTTCTCGGAGCATAGGAAATTGTGGACTGATCTTATAGGGGTGTATATGATTATGAGGGGCACAGATTGGATGAATGCACTCATTCTTTTTCCCAGGGTTGGGGAGTCAAGAACTGGAGGGAATTGAGGAGGGGAAAGATCTAAAAGGAAACCGAGGGGTAACTTTACATATAGCCTAGTATATATATGGACCAATCTGCCAGAGAAAGTGGGTACAAAATAACATTTAAAGGACCTTTGGATCAGCACATAGATAGGAAAAGTCTGGAAGTGCATGGGCAAATGGGACTAACTCAGAAAGGCATCTTCATAAGCATGGATGAGTTGGGTCAAAGTTACCTGTATTATTCCGTGTTTATTGCATATCCAGGATATTTGCTCCATGATCTCTTACTGCATGTATTCCTTTGTGGTCACACTGGAGAAAGAATTTCTTGGATTTCCAGGTCCAGCTGTGGATAGCAAATTCCATTGTCTTAGCAAAAGAATCTAATGGCTGATAGGTAGAAGTTCTGGACCTCGATCAAAAGACAGTACGGTGTAATGACTTTAATGTAATTCCATGTATGAAGTTGGCTTTGAGAGCAAACTTTGGAGTAGGACTATTGCATTTTACAATCTTGTGTGAAATAAATTAACTTATTTTAGGATCATATTATTTTAGACAACATCTGCCGGAAGTAAATTCCTTGTATGTGCATAGGTACTTGGCGATTAAAGTCTGATTCAGATTCTGATTCTGATATAGCAATGGCAGGATGACTCTGGACAGAACAGATAAATAATATATAAGTATTAACCATGACACAATAGGCTGGGTTTCCAAAGAGCATACTGTAGCTATGGCAATAGAAAATAGTTTAGGTCTTTTTGTTAACAAATATTAATTCCTATGCTGTCAGAAAACACATATAAATTCCAGCCATTATTGATCTTTCCCCACACATTGACAAAAACATATACACAAGCAAACCTCATTAAATGAACAAACTCTTCTCAAGCTTCCATCTGGGTACAGATGTTGATTATAACCGACGTTATATGATAAACTCTGCCATCTTCATCAGGAACGAAGCCTGGGTATGTCTCGTCCAGTGGTATTTATACCCCTGTGGTATATCCCTCCTGACTGGTTAATCCTCATCCAGTCAGGTTTCTGCTCTCTCACCTTGTTTACAATTGAATTCCAGTTCTTACTTGAGTGAGGCATTCATCTTTGTTAAGATTCTTTTCCTCTAGTTTTATTTCAATGGCTTCTTTTACCATTGCTGCGACACAGTAGTTTTGTTCCGTCAAAGTCAATCCTACGCCTATTCCAAATGCAAATTTCAGTTTTGCTACAGCTAATTTTCTCCAGGTAATCCTAACAGATACACTTCCTGATGCAGGTTTCCATTGTGCTCTGCATTCAAGATTCAAGATTCAAAAACTTTATTGTCATTCTAACTGTACATCAGCTCTGCAGGGCAGAATGAGACAGCGTTTCCCAGGAGCAGTGCAATCATAACATAACAAACACAACACTAAATAATAAACATAACAATAAATAGTAAAACACAACATCCACATGTCAGTTACAAACAAGTTATAAGTGTCCAGTGCAAGTTAAAAGTGTCCAAAGCAGAGTCAGGTAGAGCAGCTATTTAGCAGTCTGACTGCCTGTGGGAGGAAGCTGTTTAGTAGCCTTATGGTTTTAGTTTTGATGCTCCTGTGACGTTTACCTGATGGCAGAAGAACAAACAGTTCATGGAGAGGGTGTGAAGGGTCTTTAATGATGTACCGTGTCTTCTGGAGGCATCGACTCTGAGAAGTCTTGAACAAAAGGTAGGGAGACCCCAATAACCTTCTCTGCTCCCCTAACCACCCTCTGCAAGGCTTTTTTGTCAGCAGCACTGCAGCTGGAGTACCAGGTTGTGATGCAAAAGGTCAGCACACTCTCAACCACGCCTCTGTAGAATGTAGTTAAGATGTTAGTGGGGAGTGATGCTTGTTTAAGCTTCCTCAGAGAGTGCAATCTCTGCTGGGCTCATTTCACAATCCCAGTGGTGTTCCTGGACCAGGTGAGATTGTCTGAGATCTCACAGGGAATCCTAGAAACACCAGTCAACCTGAGTCCCAGGTCATCTTTGACCTGCATAAGCTGTGATTTGAGATTCTTTACGAGTTTGTGGATGGTTTCCTGGTTTTACCATCGGCTCTTTTAAGGGCCTGATTGTTTTCCTTCACCTTGTAGTAATTCTGTTAGAATGTCATGCTTAATCGTTTTATATCCATGGGGAGACTCTTCATGTCCAAAATAGTTTTTTTAAGGTTAATCAAAGTAGAAAGAACTGCTCCACGTTGGGAGGCATGATGGTGGTTGTTATTGTTGAGATTTAAGTCTGTATGAGTGGGTTTCCGATATATAATAAAATATATATTATATTTTATTAAGTGCTACACTTGCCCCTACATCTCCTCCCTCACTACCATCCAGGGCCCTAAGCAGTCCTTCCAGGTGAGGCGAAACGTCACCTGTGATTCTGTTGTGCTGATCTACTGTGCTCTGTTCCTCTTGTATATCTGTGAGACCCGACATAGATTGGAGATCGCTTTGCTGAGCATCTATGCTCCATCCACCAGAACAAATGGGATCTCCCAGTGGCCACCCATTTTAATCTGTTGTGATGAGCCCACACTTAGGTTGGAGGAACAACACCTTATATTCCGTTTGGGTAGCCTTCAACCTGTTGGCATGAATGTCGATTTCTCAAACTTACGGTAATGCTCCGCACCCCCCCCCCCACCCAGCCCTCACCATTCCCCATCCCCCTTTCCCTCTCTCACCTCATCTCCTTATATTCCATCTGGTGCTCCTTACCTCTTTTCCTTTCTTCCATAGCCTTCTGTCTCTTTCATCAAATCAACTTACCAGCTCTTTACTTCATCCCTCCTCCTCTAGGTTTCACCTATCAGCTGGTGTTTCTCTCTCCCCTCACCTACCTTTTAAATCTACACCTCAGCTTTTTTCTCAAGTCTTTCCCAAGGGTTCCAGCCTGAAACGTCAACTGTACTTTTTTCCATAGATGCTACCTGGCCTGCTGAGGTCCTCCAGCATTTTGTGTGTGTTGTCCTTAAGAATTCTATGTGAAAGATCACATGCAGCATTTGAGGAGGGTGAGAGAGACCTTTGCTTGATCTAATGGCCCTTATTCTAACCTTTCTCTGGTCATGGAAAGGGAAATTCTTACTCCCAATCTCTTTTTTCCATTTTTTCAACAGATTTTTACTTCAAAACATTGTATGCCATGCAGAAAAATGGGAAGGTTGGTTTCATGAAGGATCTGGAGTTTTAAGAAGATGACTTTTGATACACATTCTTCATTTTGTAATGTTTTGAACTTAATGGGGGTGAGGGAAGGGAGGTCAATCAAGAAGTGTGGGAGAAGGGAAAATTTCAAATTCAGTATTTTGATGAGTTTAATTTTCTCCTGATTTGAACCCAAGTCAAGGATCACTTGGCAGTCAAAAAAAATATGCAAGAGCAACTTTAGGAGGTAGTCAGTATCTTTTCATGTTGCATGTGGGGCAAGGGAAGTAGATATAATTACACTTCTGCTCACCAACTCCTGATTTCAGGGACCAACATGTAACAGATAAATGGACTTAAACCTCAGGGCATGCCAGTAAACCTGGACTTCCAGATTTCCGGTTGGAAACTATACAAACCCCTACCAAATCCACATGCATGTAACATGACCTGTAAATAACCAGACTGTGGGCCACAGAAATGATGGTTCATGGCTCACCTGATAAAAAGTACTTAAAACAATGAAAGCCAATGATGGCTGGAGGGTAGACACGTCTCTCTGTGGAAAATACATGATCCAAAGTCAAAAATATCCGGCAGTAAACTCAGTGGGGCTGGGGATAATGGTTCAAATGTGAATCTTGCTACTATGTGGAACAGTTGCATGGAGCATGATAAATGGAGAAGCATGGGGGGAAGGAACGGTAACATATGTTGGTGGCGTTAGATGGAGTGAAACATAAATGGCAGCACGGACTGAGATAGCTGTTTTATGCAATATATTCAGAATAATACCAGGCAGACCTCTGCAGTGATGGGCACTGATGCCTGGAAATGCTGCTGCAGACAGGGACTTTATCTTTTCATTGGCATTAGACAGTGAAAAGATGACAGCAGCAATTCTGCAACTGTTGTTATGTTTCTCCTTAAAGTACGGCATTGAAAAAAATATTAGTGAAATAAT
Organism: Hemitrygon akajei; assembly: GCF_048418815.1. Taxonomy (NCBI): domain Eukaryota; kingdom Metazoa; phylum Chordata; class Chondrichthyes; order Myliobatiformes; family Dasyatidae; genus Hemitrygon; species Hemitrygon akajei. Next base: position 1,352,905 of record NC_133146.1, on the reverse strand, counting down.
TATGTGGAGAGTCAGAATCTTTTACTAATGGTAGTACTTGGTACTGCCTGCCAGGGGTAGTGGTGAAATCAGATACAATAGTGGTATTTAAGAGTCTTCTAGATAGACACGTGGATATGCAGAGTGGAGGAATATGGATCATGAACATACAGAAGAAGTTTGAAATAATTAAGCATCATGTTCAGCACAGACTTTGTGGCCTGAAGGGCCTGTTTGACATTCCATGTTCTATGAAGGAACAAGGAATAGAAGATGGCTATTTGATGGTTGGTATAGAAAGGACCTTCTTAGGTTGAAAGGCTTAGGCAAAGTACAATGCATAGATACATACACAGGACCAGCACAGAACACTTGTGCCAGATGGTTGGATTCAATTCTGCAAGGGAACATTAAAGTAATATATTTTTGAGATACAAAAAGGCTTCTGTCCAATCCATTTCTAAGGCATAAAACTAACCAAAGTCTGCTTTTGTCTATTATCAGGTGAGCATAGTTCCGGGCTCCAATTCAGCAGAAGAGCACACATATTTGTATGTTAGATAGATTGTGACTTCATTAGAGTTGACACTGCAGGCACTAAGAGTTACTGACATGTTATTTTAATGCTACCTTATCTGAAGTCAAAGTCTGAGCCAATTTATATCACAGTCCTTATAATAAAACTTGAATGCCGAACAATTTGATTTATAGAGTGAAATTCTAAAAAAACTATTACTGTCATTATTCACCACATCCATCATGCTATCCTAACCCTAATGCTTGAACTTCCACTTACTCTTAGACCTTTCATGTTGATAGACCTTTTTAAAGGCATAAAATAAATGTTGGCAATATGTGTCAGTTGTGAGTAAGCTGAAAATAGAAATGACGTTCAATAGCATAGATGAGTCTTGGGATCCACAGTAAGGGATGAGAGATTATAACAAGGTCATTATAGACTTGTTGGGAATCTGAAATGAAACAAAAACAAAAATGGTGAAAACACATATCTGGATGAGGTGCATCTGTGCAAACAGAAAAGGAGTTAAGGCTCTAACAAAGCGTCTTTGACTGGAAATGCTAACTCTGTTTCTCTTTCCACAGATGCTAAATTCCAGATTTCTGGAATTATTTCAGTTTAACCAGTAATTGTTTCGATCAGCAGGACTTTAACTTAACCATTGGATATTCTGATATGCTGTGATCAGCATCTTATTCTAGGGTAGGGATTTGTAGCCTGGGGTCCATGGTCTACTTGCTTAATGGTTTTATAACCATATAACAATCACAGCACGGAAACAGGCCATTCCGGCCCTCCTAGTCCGTGCCGAACTCTTAATCTCACCTAGTCCCACCTACCCGCACTCAGCCCATAACCCTCCACTCCTTTCCTGTCCATATACCTATCCAATTTTACCTTAAATGACACAACTGAACTGGCCTCTACTACTTCTACAGGAAGCTCATTTCACACAGCTATCACTCTCCTAAGAAGGTTGGCGTCATTCAATGTCTGTAGTGAGATGCTGAAGATGTTCTATAGGTCAGTTGTGGAGAGCGCCCTCTTCTTTGTGGTGGCGTGTTGGGGAGGAAGCATTAAGAAGAGGGACGCCTCACGTCTTAATAAGCTGGTAAGGAAGGCGGGCTCTGTCGTGGGCAAAGTACTGGAGAGTTTAACATCGGTAGCTGAGCGAAGGGCGCTGAGTAGGCTACGGTCAATTATGGATAACTCTGAACATCCTCTACATAGCACCATCCAGAGACAGAGAAGCAGTTTCAGCGACAGGTTACTATCGATGCAATGCTCCTCAGACAGGATGAAGAGGTCAATACTCCCCAATGCCATTAGGCTTTACAATTCTACCGCCAGGACTTAAGAACTTTTTAAAAGCTATTATTAATGCTTTTTGAGATAGTGATTTAGATGCATATCATATTTTTACTGAGTTAAGTATTGTATGTAATTAGTTTTGCTACAACAATGTATGGGACATTGGAAAAAAGTTGAATTTCCCCATGGGGATGAATAAAGTATCTATCTATCTATCTATCTATCTCTCTGAGTAAAGAAATACCCCCTCGTGTTTCCCTTAAACTTTTGCCCCCTAACTCTCAAATCATGTCCTCTCGTTTGAATCTCCCCTACTCTCAATGGAAACAGCCTATTCACGTCAACTCTATCTATCCCTCTCAACATTTTAAATACCTCGATCAAATCCCCCCTCAACCTTCTACGCTCCAATGAATAGAAACCTAACTTGTTCAACCTTTCTCTGTAACTTAAGTGCTGAAACCCAGGTAACATCCTAGTAAATCCTCTCTGCACTCTCTCTAACTTATTGATATCTTTCCTATAATTCGGTGACCAGAACTGTACACAATTGGTCATTAATCCTCTGATCTTATCGAACAGCCTCAAGGGACACAATGGCTTAATGCTTTTCCTATGTTCCTGTATTGAACAATAACCTGCTGTGTGGTTTTTAGTGAATCTGTTTCTGCTTGAGTGGATCTTTTGTGACTTCAAAAGAGTTCCAATAATCCGTATTAACATATCTGAAGTATATCAAATTTTCACATAACTAGTAGCATAACTTGATGACTTATTAATAGGTATTGGTCAGTCTATGGCATAAAAAAGGTCAGGAACCCCTGTTCTAATGGGTTTCAAGAAGCCAAGTGTAGGACAGTATGAAGTTATGGAATCTTGGAATGTGAACAGAAGAATCTGCAAGTGACAGGCATTATTCTCTACTAAAGGCAATGTCAGAGTGAGGTGGAAAGAAGTACAGTGATTAAAAAGTCTGAGCATTTACAGTGGTCAGAGTTTCAACGTAACCACGAGAAAGCACTGAGCTGGCAAATTGAAATTAATGAGGAATATAAGATGATCAGTTCCTCTTTTAACAGTCCATATTTTGTGTTCCATTCATGTGAAATTTCTGAGACAACATTATTAGAATTGCTTTAAGAATCTGTGAACCCAACCCAGAGAGCTTCACATTTCAAAAGCATGTATCAGCTGGGGTCAGTCAGAACAATCTAAAATTCTGAAACACCTGGATACCATGGCTTACTCTTTCTAAACCACTCAAAATTTTGGAAACCAGCGATAAATTTATGCTTAAATATTTCTACTCCAAGGAGGATATTTCCAGTTTCCCTACTGCCTCCTCATAAAAAAATCAGTAATTTTTACAATGTTTTATGGCTGCTTTACAAATGTTCTACATTAGAATCTTTGGAAACTTCAGTCATAAGAAAGAAAAGCAGAAGTTAATTATTTGGACTTGCTCCAGCATCTGGTCGGTCCTGGGAATTACAGAAAAGCAGAGGTTAAAATGGTGTTCTAACAGAACAGTGCTGTTCTGTTGGTGAAATCGCCCATATGGGGTGACGGCAGACGTGCGCAAAATGGAAGAGATGCAGTTGAGGGCAGCATTGATGGTGGAGGAAGAGAATGCTAAATGCTAATATTGCCCACCTACAGACTATAGAATTTGCCATCTCCAATGCCAGCAGCCACGGATGTCCCCAGACTGCAGTCCCTGCTGCCAACCTCTATGGCCCCAACGATCCTCAGCACATTCCAATTCCGGACTCCACCACCATCAGTGCAGGTTGCAACAACCCCAGACACCTTCAAACTGTCTATAACGCAGCATCCAACTCCAACTCCAGCCTAGATCTTGACCGACAGCAACTCCGGGCCTGCACCAATGACCCCTACTCCCATCTTCAACACTCTTCCTCTTTCTGGGCACATGGCTCTGGATCTTTTCATTGCTAACTGTTGACGAGCCATCAGCCGTCTCGACTTTAATACTCCTCTCTCCAATTCAAACCTCAATCCCTCTAAACTCGCTTCTCTCCAGTCTCTCCAGATTAATCCTAACCACCCATTAAACCCCCATATTAGGGGGGTACTGTAGTAGTCCAGCAGACTGACCTCTATATTGTTGAGGCCAGACAACAACTCTCAGACACTTCCTCTTACTTACCCCTTGAACAGGACCCCACTAAGGAGCATCAGGCTTTTGCCTTCCACAGCATCACTAACGTTATTGACTCTGGGGATCTCCCATCCACTGCTATCAACCTCAGTTCCTTTACCCTTTGACTTCCCATTTTAACCTCCTACCCAAGATCCACAAACCCGCTTGTCCAGGTAGACCCATTGTTTCAGCTTGTTCCTGCTCCATTGAACTCATATCTGCATACCTCGACTCTGTTTAATACCCCCCTTGTTCAGTCCCTTCCTACCTACAGCCATGACAGTTTACATGCTCTGGATCTCTTCAATAACTTCATGTTCCGTGGCCCTGATGGTCTCATTTTCACCATAAATGTCCGGTCCCTATACACTTCCATACCCCATCAGGAGGGCCTTAAAGCTCTCTGCTTCTTTCTAGACAACAGACCCAACCAGTTCTCCTCTGCCACCATTTTCCTCTGTCTGGCGGAACTGGTCTCATTTTCAATAATTCCTCTTTTGGCTCCTCCCACTTCCTTCAGACAAAAGGTGTGGCCATGGACACACACATGGGTCTTAGCAATGCCTACCTTTTTGTCAGCCACATGGAATAGTCTATGTTCCAAGCTTACACCGGCATCGCTCCCCAACCCTTCCTACGCTACATCAACAACAGCATTGGTGCTGCTTCATGCATCCGTGCCGAGCTTGTCGACTTCATCCACTTTGCCTCCAACTTCCACCCTGCCCTCAAATTTACCTGGTCCACTTCTGACACTTCTCTCCACTTTTATGATCTTTCTATCTCTATCTCTGGAGGCAGTTATCTACCGATACCTTATAAAAACCCACTGATTCTCATAGCTACCTGGACTATGCCTCCTCCCACCCTGTTAATTGTTGAAATGCCATTCCCTTCTCTCAATTCCTCTGTCTCCACCACAACTGCTCTCAGATTGAAGCTTATCATTCTCTTCCTCCACCATCAATGCTGCCCTCAACCGCATCTCTTCCATTTTGTGCACGTCTGCCGTCACCCCATCCTCCTGCCACCCCATCAGGGATAGGGTTCCTCATGTCCTCACCTATCACAACACCAGCCTCTGTATCCAGCACATAATTCTCTGTAACTTCTGTTATCTCCAAGGAGATCCCACCACTAAGCACATCTTTTCCTCACCCCCACTTTCTATTTTCTGCAGGGATCACTTCCTACGTAACTCCCTTGTTCATTCGTCCCTCCGCACTGTTCTCCCTCCTGGTACTTATCCTTGCAAGTGGAACAAGTGCTACACCTGCCCCTATGCCTCTTCCCTCATTAACATTCAGAGCCCCAAATAGTCCTTCCAAATGAGGCAACAGTTCACCTGCGAGTCTGTGGGATCATCTACTGTATTTGTTGCTCCTGGTGTGCCCTCCTGAATATTGGTGAAATCGCCCATAGATTGGGAAATCGCTTCACTAAGAACCAACGCTCTGTCTGCCAGAAAAAGTGGGATCTACCGGAGACCACCCATTTTAATTCCACTTCCCATTCCCATTTCAACATACCAGTCCATGACCTCCACGCTGAGGCCACACTCAGGCTGGAGAAACAACACCTTATATTCCATTTGGGTAGCTTCCAACCTGATGGCATGAAAATTGATTTCTTGAACTTCTGGTAATTGCTCCCCCCTTCACCATTCCCCATTTTCCTCCCCCACCTTATCTCCTTACCTGCCCATCACCTCCCTCTGATGCTCATCCACCTTCCCTTTCTTCCATGACTCTCTTATCAGAATCCCCCTTCTCCAGCTTTTTATCATTGCCACCAATCAACTGCCCAGTTCTTTTCTTCACCCTTCCCCTTCAACCAGTTTCACCAATCACTGATTGGTGTACTTGTACTTGTACAATCACTTGTACTTCTTCCTCCCCTCCCCCCACCTTCTTACTCTGACCTCTCATCTTTTTCTCCAGTCCCAATGAAGGGTCTCGGTCTGAAATGTCGACTGTTTACTCTTTTCCATAGATGCTGCCTGGCATGCTGGGTTCCTCCAGCATTTTGTGTGTGTTGCTAAATGCCTTCTTCACATCCCCGTGTACCTACATTTCAGCAAACTGTGTACTTGTTCCTCTGTTCCGCAACACTAATCAGCATGCTGCCATTCATTGTATAAATCCAACCCTGGTTTGAGTGTTCAAAACACATTACCTCACATTTATTTAATTTGAAATCTATCTGCCATTCCTCAGCCTATCTTCCAAGCTGATCAAAATCTCTTTGCAATTATTTGTGACGATTCACTATTTCCAGGAGCACCATTGAGACGGCCCTGGCCAGCTGCTTCATCATCTGGTACAGGAACTTCAAGGCATTTGACCACAAGTCTCTACAAAGGATTGAGAGGTCCGCTGAAGGGATCCTTGAGGTCCCTTGTCTGTACATCCGAGATATTTACCAGGAGCTCTGCATATGTAGAGCCGTTAGCATTTTCACAGATCCTACCTTTCACAGATTGAAGAGAAGGAGGTGCTTGCTTGAGGTAAATCAGAATAGATAAACCTCCAAGACCTGACAGGGTATTCCCTTGGACCTTGAAGGAGACTAGTGTTGAAATTGCAGGGGCCCTGGCAGATATATTTAAAATGTTGGTATCTACAGGTGAGGTGCCGGAGGATTGGAGGATAGCCCATGCTGTTCCGTTGTTTAAAAAAGGCTCTGAAAGTAATTCAGGAAATTATAGACTGGTAAGTTTGATGTTGGTAGTAGGTAAATTATTGGAAGGAGTACTAAGAGATAGGCTCTACAAGTATTTAGATAGACAGGGACTTATTAGGAAGAGTCAACACGGCTTTGTGTGTGGTAGGTCATGTTTAACAGATCTATTTGAGTTTTTCAAGGAGGTTACAAGGAAAGTGGATGAAGGTAAGGCAGTGGATGTTGTCTACATGGACTTCAGTAAGGCCTTTGACAAGGTCCCGCATGGGAGGTTAGTTAGGAAGATTCAGTCGCTAGGTATACATGGTGAGGTAGTAAATTGGATTGGACGTTGGCTCAATGGGAGAAGTCAGAGAGTGATAGTGGAGGATTGCTGCTCTGAGTGGAGACCTGTGACTAGTGGTGTGCCACAGGGATCAGTGCTGGTTCCATTATTATTTGTCATCTATATCAATGATCTGGATGATAATGTGGTAGACTGGATCAGCAAATTTACTGATGATACAAAGATTGGAGGTGTACTGGACAGTGAGGAAGGTTTTCAAAGCTTGTAGAGGGATCTGGACCAGTTGGAAAAATGGGCTGAAAAATGGCAGATGGAATTTAATACAGACAAGTGTGAGGTGTTGCACTTTGGGAGGACAAACCAAGGTAGAACATACAAGGTAAATGGTAGGGCACTGAGGAGTGCAGTAGAGCAGAGGGATCTAGGAATACAGATCAAAATTCCCTATAAGTGGCATCACAGGTAGATAGGGTAGTAAAGAGAGTTTTTTATTGACCTTTATAAATCAAAGTGTTGAGTATAAGAGTTGGAATGTTATGGTGAGGCCGTGTTTGGAGTATTGTGTGCAGTTTTGGTCACCTAATTACAAGAAGGATATTAATAAGGTTGAAAGAGTGCAGAGAAGGTTTACAAGGATGTTGCCGGGACTTGAGAAACTGAGTTACAGAGAAAGGTTGAATAGGTTAGGACTTTATTCCCTGGAGCATAGAAGAATGAGGGGAGATTTGATAGAGGTATATAAAATTATGATGGGTATAGTGTTCTCATTCAGGTGTAAGAACTCTGAACTAAACACCAAGGTAAACCGTAGTCAATGAAGTACGATCCCAGTAAGATTAACCATTTACTGTTCACTCTTCCACATTAACATATGGTGAAAACTGTTGATAAAACAATAGAAAATATATACAGTATTTGGTTCCTTCTTGGCATCGCATTTACATCATAGATACTTGCAAAAGTAAAACTACAACAAACTATATTACATTAAATTATGACATACAGTCAGAATCTACCTACGTCATTGACTGGCTTTAAATACACCACATAAACTATCCAGCAATGCTTTCAATAACAAAAAACATAAACTTTATCAACCATCATTACTTTTAACAGAATCAGCATTAACATTTTTACTTCAACGTATCGATTTTTATGAACTTATGGTGTTGCCTCTATGATATTTCTTAGTGCATAGAAAGGAAACTTTTCTCGCGCCGATCCTGCACACACAAGCCCCCTCCTTCCCGTTTCTCCAAAACCGGTATTTACCCACAAGATGCGGCGAAATCGGGTGTGACATCATCGCATGCCACGATACATCACAGACAACAAATTTACTTTCAACAACCTTAACTTTAACTAGATAATAATTACAAACGAATTACTAAAGCGAAAATGTTATAAAGCTAAACAAATGCCTTAAGGGCAACACAATGGGTATAGATAGAGTGAATGCAAGCAGGCTTTTTCCACTGAGGACAGGGGAGCAAACAACCAGAGGACATGGGTTAAGGGTGAAGGGGGAAAAGTTTAAAGGGAAAATTGGGGGGGAGCTTCTTCACACAGAGTGTGGTGGGAGTGTGAAATGAGCTGCCAGATGAAGTGGTAAATGCGGACTCACTTTTAACATTTAAGAAAAACTTGGACAGGTACATGGATGAGAGGTGTACGGAGGGATATGGTCCTGGTGCAGGTCAGTGGGACTCGGCAGAAAAATGGTTCAGCACAGCCAAGGTCCAAAAGGCCTGTTTGTGTGCTGTAATGTTCTGTGGTTCTATGGTTCTACCTATCCATCCAGCAATTTCTTTGATCACCTACCATCGGGCAGGAGGTAATGGAGCATGAGGAAAAAGGCTGCTGGGATGGGAAAAATCTTCTTCCCCCAGGCCATGAAACTACTAAAATCCCTACCACCACCCATATCATCACTTATGAAGTGCCACTGGTGTTATACTATTTACTTTTTAACTTGTGTTGTAAATGTATCTTATGGTAATTATCAATTTTATGGATTTTTCTTATTATTTATTAAATTATTTTTGGTAATATTACTTTGTGTCTTGTGTGTGAGTAATACATACTATGTTGTGCACCTTGTTCTGGAGAAACTGTGTTTCATTTGGCTGTGTACATGTGTATGGTTGAATGACAATAAACTTGAACTTAAATCCACCAGACCCATGGACCTTCATATCCATATTATTTACATCAATATTGAATAACAGAGGTCCCAATACTGACCCCTGAGGGCACCACTGGACTTCCACTGTCCTAATTGAGTCTGGCTTCCATTGGTTCAATGGGGTAACTTTGACCAACCAGACATCTGAATTCTGTTAAACTTTGAGGGACATTCATAACTGCGGGAGCAAAAGTTATTCCTGAAACTGTTGGACTGTTGTTAATTTACTCCATTAATTAAGCATTGTTCTCGGGGGATAAAATCTATAAAGATTTAGACTTCAAGCCTGCATGTAAAAGGTTGACACTTTCAAATAGCTGACCCAGTCACTCAGTTAAACAGTGCAGTTGGGGATGGGCACTGGATACCAGACTTGTCAGCAGTGCCTGCAGTCAGTTAATTATTCCTCCCCTCTTCTTGCCTCCCTCCTGTCCTCCCTTTCTCTTTAATTCATAAAAACAGAAGGCCATCAGGCCCCTCACACTGGCCCCACCATTCAATATGATCTTGGCTAACTCCCTTCATCGTTCTATCGCTCTATCCCTCCTTTTCTTCTTCCTTCTTTGTCTCCTACCTCCCTCCTGAGTTTGTCTACATTTCACTACTGTTCAAGTTCAAGTTTATTGACACAGGCTCGCGCACGCGCATACACACACACACACACACACACACACACACACACACACACACACACACACACACACACACACACACACACACACACACATACACACACACACACACACACACACAGTGAGGTAGCATTTAGGGCTTTTCAGGTCAGTTCAAAACCAGATGACAGTGGGGACAAAGCTGTTGTTATGTTCTCACCTCCTGCCTGCTGGCAGTAATGAGAAGAGGACAAGGCTCAGATGGTGGTGGTCAATAATGGTGGCTGACACCTTCCAGAGCCATTACCTGTTGTAGATGTCTTCAGTGATAGAACTGCCTGAGTCTACTACTCTGTGTAGCCTTTTGCATTCTTGTACATTAGCATTTCCAGACCAGGCTGCCATTACTGCTGTTAATTCAGAATATGCCTAACCTATCCTCACCCTGACTTGCTTCATACTGTATTCAGGGATTCATCTTTGAACCTGGATGAGTATGCTGCAGTTGTTACTGACTTCATTAAAACCTGTGTGCAGGAGTGTGTGCCTACAAAGACTTAAGGTACATTCCCAAACCAAAAACCATTAGGTACAGAAACATAGAAGCATAGAAAACATACAGCACAATACAAGACCTTCGGCCCACAAAGCTGTGCCAAAGATGTCCCTGCCTTAGAACTACCTAAGCTTTACCCATAGCCCTCTCTTTTTCTCAGTTCTATGTCATCTCTTGAAAGATCCTATCGTTTCTGCCTCTACTACTGCCGCCTGAAGCCCATTCCATATACTCACCACTCTCTGCGTAAAAAACTTACCCCTGACATCTCCAATGTACCTACTTCCAAGCACCTTAAAACTATGTACTCTCGTGCTAGCCATTTCAGCCCTGTGGAAAAGCCTCTGACTATCCACAAGATCAATGCCTCTCATTATCTTGTACACTTCTATCAGCTCATCTCTCATCTTCTGTCGCTCCAAGGAGAAAAGGCCGAGTTCACTCAACCTATTCTCATAAGGCAACATCCTTGTAAATCTCCTCTGCACCCTTTCTATGGTTTCCACGTCCTTCCTGCAGAGAGGCAACCAAAATTGAGCACAGTATTCCAAGTGGGGTCTGACCAGGATCATATGTGGCTGCAACATTACCTCTCGGCTCCTAAAGTCAATTCCACGATTGATGAAGGCCAATGTATGCCTTCTTAACCACAGAGTCAACCTGCATAGCAGCTTTGAGTGTCCTATGGACTCGGGCCCCAAGATCCCTCTGATCTTCCACACTGCCAAATATTCTGCCATCATATTTGACCTACCAAAATGAACCACCTCACACTTATCTGGATTGAACTCCATCTACCACTTCTCATCCCAGTTTTACATCCTATCAATGTCCCGCTGTAACCTCTGACAGTCCTCTACACTATCCACAACACCCCCAACCTTCATGTCATCAGAAAATTTACTAACCCATCCCTCCACTTCCTCATCCCGGTCTTTTATAAAAATCACAAAGAGTAGGGGTCCCAGAACAGATCCCTGAGGCACTCCACTGGTGACTGACCTCCATGCAGAATATGATCATTTACAACCACTCTTTGCCTTCTGTGGGGAAGCCAGTTCTGGATGCAAAAAGTAATATCTTCTTGGATCCCATGCCTCCTTACTTTCTCAATAAGCCTTGCATGGGGTACCTTATCAAATGCCTTGATAAAATCTATATACACTACATCTATGGCTCTACCTTCATCAATGTGTTTAATCACATCCTCAAAAAATGCAATCAGGCTTGTAAGGCACAATCTGCCTTTGACTAAGCCATGCTGAGTATTCCTAATCATATTATGCCTCTCCAAATGTTCATAAATCCTGCCTCTCAGGATCTTCTCCATCAACTTACCAACCACTGAAGTAAGACTCACAGGTCTGTAACTTCCTGGGCTATCCCTACTCCCTTTCTTGAATAAGGGAATAACATTCATAACCCTCCAATCCTCTGGAACCTCTCCTTTCCTCATTGATGATGCAAAGATAATCAGAGGCTCAGCAATCTCCTCCCTCACTTCCCTTGCTTGGATAAGCAGGTACGTCGCCTGCTGAAGGCTAGATCTGTAGCATTCAACCCTGGAAAACCAGGCCTGTACCATAAAATCAGGTATGACTTGTGGAGGGCTATTTCAACAGTGAAGAGACAAGATTGAACAAGGTTGGAGGCGGCATCAGATGCACAGCAGCTCTGGCAGGGTATGCAAGACATTACATAGGTGTACAAGATTTTAAGAGTGGACAGCCAGCGCCTCTTCCCCAGGGCACCACTGCTCAGTACAAGAGGACATGGCTTTAAGGTAAGGGGAGGGAAGTTCAAGGGGTAAATTAGAGGAAGGTTTTTCACTCAGAGAGTGGTTGGTGCGTGGAATGCACTGCCTGAGTCAGTACTGGAGGCAGATATACTAGTGAAGTTTAAGAGACTACAAGACAGGTACATGAAGGAATTTAAGGTGGGGTTTATATGGGAGGCAGGGTTTGAGGGTCAGCACAACATTGTGGGCCGAAGGGCATGTAATGTGCTGTACTATTCTATGTTTTATGTTCTATTACTTCCTACAAAACAAAACCCAATAGCATGAATGACAGCGATGCTTCACTACCAGATGAACTCAGCACCTTCTATGCCTTCTTTGAATGGGAGAACACAACTACAGTTGTGAAGGTTCCTGCTGCACCTAATGACCCTGTGATCTCTGTCTCAGAGGCCGATGTTAGGCTGTCTTTAAAGAGGGTGAACCCTTGCAAGGAGGAAGGTCCAAATGGAGTACCTGGTAAGGCTCTGAAGACCTGTGCCAACCAACTAGCGGGAGTAATCAAGGACATTTTCAACCTCTCACTGCAATGGGCAAAAGTTCCCACTTGCTTCAAAAAGGCAACAACTATACCAGTGCCTAAGAAGAAGAATGTGAGCTGCCTTAATGACTATCACCTGGTAGCAATCACAGCTACAGTAATGAAATGTTTTGCTGATGATACAGCCATTGTTGGTAGAATCTCGGGGGGTATTGAGAGGGTGTACAGGAGTGAGATACACCAACTAGTGGAATGGTGCTGCAGCAACAACCTGGCATTCAACATCAGTGAGACGAAAGAGCTGATTGTGAACTTCAGGAAGGGTAAGATGAAGGAACACATACCAATCCTCACAGAAGGATCAGAAGTGGAGAGAGTGAGCAGCTTCAAGTTCCTGGGTGTCAAGATCTCTGAGGATTTAACCTGGTCCCAACATATCAATGTAGTTATAAATAAGGCAAGCTAGCAGCTATACTTCATCTTACTCCATCTTACTTCAGTTTGAAGAGATTTGGCATGTCAACAAATACACTCAAGAACTTCTATTGATGTACTGTGGAGAGTATTCTGACAGATTGCATCACTGTCTGGTATGGGGAGGGGACTACTGCACAGGATCAAAAGAAGCTGCAGAGGATTGTAAATCTAGTCAGCTCCATCTTGGGTACTAGCCTACAAAATACCCAGGACATCTTCAGGGAGTTGTGTCTCAGAAAGGCAGTGTCCATTATTAAGGACCCTTAAACTTTTGCCCCCTAACTCTCAACTCATGTTCTCTTGTTTGAATCTCCCCTACTCTCAATGGAAAAAGCCTATCCACGTCAACTCTATCTATCCCCCTCATAATTTTAAATACCTCTATCAAGTTCCCCCACAACGTTCTATGCTCCAAAGAATAAAGACCTAACTTGTTCAACCTTTCCCTGTAACTTAGGTAAATCTAGTAAATCTTCTCTATACTCTCTCTATTTTGTTGACATCTTTCCTATAATTTGGTGTCTAGAACTGTACACAATACTCCAAATTCGGCCTTATCAATGTCTTGTACAATTTTAACATTACATTCCAACTCCTATACTCAATTCTCTGATTTATAAAGGCCAGCATACCAAAAGCTTTCTTCACCACCCTATCCACATGAGATTCCACTTTCAGGGAACTATGCACCATTATTCCTAGATCACTCTGTTCTACTGCATTCTTCAATGCCCTACCATTTACCATGTATGTCCTATTTGGATTATTCCTACCAAAATGTAGCTCCTCACACTTATCAGCATTAAACTCCATCTGCCATCGTTCAGCCTACTTTTCTAACTGGCCTAAATCTCTCTGCTAACTTTGAAAACCTACTTCATTATCCACAACGCCACCTACCTTAGTATCATCTGCAGACTTACTAATCCAATTTACCACCCCATCATCCAGATCATTAACGTTTATGACAAACAACATTGGACCCAGTACAGATCCCTGAGGCGCACTACTAGTCACCGACCTCCAACCTGACAAACAGTTATCCACCACTACTCTCTGTCATCTCCCATCCAGCTACTGTTGAATCCATTTTACTACTTCAATATTAATACCTAATGATTTAATCTTCCTAACTAACCTTCCATGCGGAACCTTGTCAAAGGCCTTACTGAAGTCCATATAGACAACATCCACTGCTTTACCCTCGTCAACTTTCCTAGTAATCTCTTCAAAAAATTCAATAAGTTTTGTCAAACATGACCTTCCATGCACAAATCCATGTTGACTGTTCCTAATCAATAAAATAATAACAATAATATAATAATAATATTGTAATATAATAATAATAATATTTCTAATAATAAACTTGATTTATTTATTATTAGTTTATTTTTCTCTTCTATATTATGTATTGCATTAAACTGCTGCTGCTAAGTTAACAAATTTCACATCACTTGCCGGTAATAATAAACATGATTCTGATTCTGATTCTGAAATTAGTCCCAGAACTTTTTTTCTATCACTACACACAAAGCACTCTTAATGTTCATTACAAAATAATATTTTTGGACTGGCTCTGTAATAACTAATAGCAATTTAAAGATTAATGATTAGTTTTATTTGTCACATCTATATTGAAACATACCATGAAATATTTGAATCAAATCAAATCAAAAAGTGTTTTACACAGTTGTTTAGGTGTCATGCTTTCATGACAGCAAAGCTTGCCCACAAGTAACTAATCTTATCCATATGTCTTTGAATATGGGATGGAACTGGAGCACAGGGAGGAAACCAATGTGGTCACAGGGAGAATACACACACGGCTTACAGACAAAGTGGTGGGAATTAAACCCTGATCTTATGGGACTGTAACAGTATTACACGAACAGCTGCATTCCTGTGCCATCCATTTTCTAATTAGTCCTTCTCTTAATAAGCAAGCTGGACCAGGTGTATCAATTGAGTGCGTCTCCCCAGTTTTTAGATGTCATATTGAATTTCTTCAGGCTTACCTTTGAAACATTTCCTTTGCCCACTAAGAGCTTGTTGACCTTCCTGCAACTGGGAGTGAAAGGATCTGTTTGCAGAGACATGATTTAGGCATCCAAATGATATGACCTATTCATTGGAGTTGGTGTTGCTTTAACATGGTGGAGATGCTGTTCATGTCGGAAAGCATAGCTAACACCAAGGTTTGCTCCCAGATGAGCCGAATACCTTTTATGTTCATTTAGACCATCAAACCATGAAGGCACTCTCACAAATTCCCATAGCTCCCATGATCCTGAGATTTCAGTCTCTGAGGCCAACGTGGGAAGATCCTTCAGGAGGTACTCTGTTTTTTAACTCCAAAAGATAAAAAGTAATTGAAAGGAAAACAAGAGAGCCGGGAATGTGAGTGTAACAGTTTTTTTTACTTTAATCAACGCACGTACGTATGACACAGTGGCGTGATGACATATGCCATTCACTTACTTAGTACATAAAGCCAAATCTTCTTCTCTTCGGCTGTCCATCGATTTCAATGTTGACTGAGGCCTGGGCAAGGTTGTATGGAAGACCAGCAGTTGCCCATGCTGCAAGTTTCCCCTCTCCATGCCACCGATGTTGTCCAAGGGAAGGGCACTAGGCCAATACAGCTTGGCACCAGTGTCGTCGCAGAGCAATGTGTGGTTAAATGCCTTGCTTAAGGACACAACACGCTGCCTCAGCTGAGGCTTGAACTAGCGACCTTCAAATCACTAGACCGACGCCTTAGCCATTTGGCCATGCGCCAACACGTATAGCCAAAATTCATTGTTTAAGCAACAAAGAATAATTAATAAAGCAATATATTAACAATATACTCAAATATTACTCATTATTAAATCCACAACACTCCTCCCTGCTTAGGTATAAACTCCAACTTAATATAGAATGCATTTCAACTTATATACATTTACTTTATACATACACATATATATATATACATACACTTTATAGGCATCCGTTAGTCTCGTGAGACCATGGATTTGCACCTTGGAAGGTTTCCAGGGCGCAGGCCTGGGCAGAGTTGTATGGGAGACCGGCATTTGCCCAAGCTGCAAGCCTTCCCCGCTCCACACCACCGATGTTGTCCAAGGGAAGGGCACTTGGACCCAAGCAACTTGGCACCAGTGTCGTTGCAGAGCAATGTGTTGTTAAGTGCCTTGCTCAAGGACACAAACACGCTGCCTCAGCTGAGGCTCGAACCAGTGACCTTCAGATTACTAGGCCATGCACCAACACATACATACAGTATATATACATTATACTATATAATAAAACTACTATATAGCAATCCATTCAGGCCTAAAGATAACATCCTTTTTGACAGGAGAGGTCTCTCTGCTTGGCAGGTGAGACTTGTGGCTGTGAATGAAATGTCAGGTTCTGGGGCCTCCCCTGTGGTGGTTGTAGGAGTTGATACTGAGACAGCAGGGAGTGTTTCTGACAGTTCTGAACCCCTTTCTTG
Organism: Hemitrygon akajei; assembly: GCF_048418815.1. Lineage (NCBI taxonomy): Eukaryota > Metazoa > Chordata > Chondrichthyes > Myliobatiformes > Dasyatidae > Hemitrygon > Hemitrygon akajei. Next base: position 1,336,359 of record NC_133146.1, on the reverse strand, counting down.
TCCTTTTCTCATCTTTTCTCTGGATCTACTTTGATCCTTGCTTCTTTCCTGGTCCTGGCTTCTTTCTCTCTCTTCATCCTGCTCTCAATCCCTTTCTTCTTCTTTCTCAAGTTCATTCTTTCCTTTATGCCTTTCTCTTTCTTGCTCACATTCTTTCTTTCTATCTCCTCTCTCCTTTCCAACTTCTTGTCTTACTTTTTCTCACCTTCCTTTTTCCTCTTCTGATTTCTTGTCAGTAGCTTTGAATTGTCTAACTTCTCAAGAACTTAGGTCTCATTTATCCTCTTCCAATTGCATAGCACATATCATCCTCCTCTTTCTTTACTTTTTTTCTTTTTTTGAGGACGTGCGTCTTGATCTTGGGAAGGAGCATTTAGTTCACTGCAGTATTCACTTATTAATCCATCTATTGCTTCATTTATGAACTGATCTCTTCTCTTGGTTTCCTCATCCATAACTTCATCTGATGAATCCTCTGCTTTCATATCTACATAGACTCCTTTCTTTTTGGCTTTCCATTCATCCAGCTAAGATTTCGTCTTTGCATCTACTTTTACAAGCAGCTTTTTGTCTCCCACTTGATGTACATGCAATAACCTTAATGCACACAGAGTAGATTTTGCTTCTTCATGCACACAAAAACTGAATGATTGCAACTTTCATGAAGCTCCTTAAAGTATTTTCCAGCTTAAAATCAAGTCACATTTCATAAGGAACTACCTGATTAATGTTCTCAGAAATGTTGTTTATAAAACCTGCTGTAGTCAGGCCAATGCTTTCATCACTTTTAAGATTCCTCTGAGTATCATGGCCCATCCTTGGTCCAATATGCTTTCCAACCAGAGGCTCAGAGATTGGCATCAATAATAGTTAGCCCCTGTTGGACAACGGTTCATGAGGTACAGGGTGGAGACAGTTTTGACATCATCCAGTACCTTTCTTAATTTGCTTTCAGTTGAGTTCACTACAGGGGGAATCTCCAGTCAAGTTGTCATCTCAGTCACTTAGATTTCTACATTGTTGGCCCTCCTGCTTTTGCCACATTCAAGCCTAATATGGCTTGATGGTTGTTGTATTTCACTGTTAGGAATGTCATTACTACAGGAGTTATCTTTTCTCCAGTAAAAGTTCTTAGTTGGCTATCAGCAGGCTTCAGTTCAATATCTTTGAAATGCAATTCAAACTCAGTTGAATGGCTGAAAGAGCAGAGCCAGTATCCAATTCCATTTTAATTAATTTGCTGTTCATTTCTTGTGTAAGCCATATTCCTATATTACTTGTCCATTGTTAGCTTTCACATGGTAAATCTCAAGTGTCACTCTCATCATTATCAGATTTTACATCAACAGCATGCAGATTATTGTTCTTTTTTCTACTGCAAATTGACTGTGTTGGGGAACACTTTGCATCTAGTGACCACAATGCCATTATTTTCAAAGTAAATATGCAAAAAGATAGGTCTGGTCCACAGATCAAGATTCTAAATTGAAGAATGGCCAATTTTGATGGTATCAGATGATTTGACAAGTGTGAATTGGGACAGGCTGTTTTCTGAAAAAGGTGTACTTGGTAAGTGGGAGGCCTTCAAAAGTGAAATTTTGTGAGTACAAAGCTTGTATGTATCTGTCGGAATAAAAGGTAAAGATAATAAATGTAGGGAACCTCAGGTTTCAAGAGATATTGATGCCTTGGTTAAGAGAAAAATGGAGGTGCATAGCCAGTATAGGCAGGTAGGAACAAACGAGGTACTAATGCAAAAGAACACTTAAGAAAGAAATCAGATGGGCTAAGAAAAGGTATGAGGTTGCTCTAGCAGACAAGGTGAAGGAGAATCCTAAGGGATTCTACATATATGTTATTGTCCTTTTGCACAAAGGATTGCACGGGACAAAATTGGACCTCTGAAAAAGGAAAATGGTATTCCATGTGTGGAGCCAAAACAAATGGGGGTGATCGCAAATAAACTATTAGCATTTCAGGAGATGGGTATGGAGTCTATGAAACTGAGGCAAAGGGGCATCAACTTCATGACTCTGACAGATAACAAAGGAGGGTGTGTTTGCTATCCAAGGACTGACAATGTGTTCCCTTGGACCATATGCAATGCAAGCGCAGAAGTTGTTGGGGCCCTAGCAGAGATATATAAGTCATCCTTCGTGACAGGAGAGGTACCAAAGGATTGAAGAATAGCCAATGTTGTTCTGCTGTTTCAAAAAGGCTCAAAACATAAATCAGGAAATTATAGGCCGGTGAGTCTGACATCAGTTGTGGGAAAGTTATTAAAAGGTTTTCCAAGGGACTGGATATATAATTATTTGGATAGACATAGACTGATTATGGCTTCATGTGTGGTAGATCATGTCTAAACAATCTTATAAAGTTTTTCAAGGAATTTACTGGGAACATAAATGAAAACAAGGCAGTAGATATTGTTTAGATGGACTTTAACCAGGCATTTGACAAGGTCCCGCATGGGAGACTGGTCAAAAAGGTTCAATTGCTCGGCATTCAGGATGGGTTAGTAAATTGGATGAGACTTTTTTTTGTGGGAGAAGCCACAGATGGTTGCCTCTCTCAATGCAGGTCTGTGACTAGTGGAATGCTGCAGGGATCAGTGCTGGGTCTGTTGTTGTTTTCCATCTATAGCAATAATCTGGATGATAATGTGGTTAAATGGATCAGCAAATTTGTGGAAGACTCTAATATTGGGGTTGTAGTTGACAGCGAGGAAGACTATCAGAGCTTGCAGCTGGATCTGCACCAAATGGAAAAAAGGGCAGAAAAATGCCAGAGGTGTGAGGTTTTGCACTTCGGTAGGACCAACCTGGGTAGGTCATACACAGTGAATGGTGGGCACTGAGGAGTGTGGTAGAACAAAAGGATCTGGGAATACAGTCCATAATTCATTAAAAGTCATATCATAGGGAGATAGGGTCATAAAGAAAGCTTTTGGCACATTGGTCTTCATCAATCAGTGTGTTGTTATGTTGTTATCTCATGTTAAAGTGGTGTAAGACATTGGTGAGGCCTAATTTTGAGTATTGTGTGCAGTTTTGATCACCTACCTACAGGATAGATTGGGTTGAAAGAATACACAGAACATTTACAGGGATGTTGCCGGGTCTGGAGAACTTGAGTTATAAGCAAAGACTGAATAGGTTAGGACTGGCAACACACAAAATACTGGAGGAACTCAGCAGGCCAGGCAGCATCTATGGAAAAATGTATAGTCAACATTTTGGGCTGAGACCTTATGGCAGGACTGGACTATTCTCCAGTCCTGCTGAAGGGTCTTGGCCTGAAACATCGACTGTAGTTTTTTCCATAGATACTGCCTGGCCTGCTGAGTTCCTCCAGTATTTTGTGTGTGTTGCTTGGATTTCCAGCTTCTGCAGATTTTCTCATGTTTATAGGTTAGGATTGTATTCCCTACAATGCAGAAGAATGAGAGATTTGATAAAGGTATACAAAGTTTTGAGGGGCATAGATAAGCTTTTTTTTCTACTGAGTTTGGGTGGGACCACAATCAAAAGTTATGGATTAAGGGTGAAAGGTGAAAATTTTAAGGGGAACATGAGGGGGAACTTCTGCACTCAGAGATCTGTGAGCGTGTGGAATGAACTGTGTTTAAGAGTCGTTGGATGGGTACATGGATAAAAAGGAGTATGGAGGGTTATAATCCCAGTGCAAGTTGTTGGGAGTAGGCAGATTAAATGGTTCCAGCATGGACTAGATGAACCCAAAGGCCTGATTCTGTGCTGTACTTTTTTTATGACTCTCTGACTTTTTAGCTTTTTCTCCTCCCCGTGCAGTCCATTTATTTTTGTCTGCCTGACATACTCTTTGTATGTGTCCTACTGTGTTGCATTTTCTACGTGTTTCACCAGTAAATCTGTATTGGTCTGGTGTATGTGAGCCCCTGCCACAATTGGATTGGGAAAAATCTTCCTGAGAAACTAGGATCAAGTGTGTACTAGAGGAAGAGAGGAGCAGCACCTGGTAGCACTAAAGTTTGAAACAGCCAACTAATGGACAGAGGTCCACAAGAACCCATTTATCCTCTCTGAAACTGCTTCTGAATTCTGTTGCTGGTCAGACATGATTCAATACCTTTCTCAAGGATACAGAAAAATAGAGTAATTGAATTGAAGAAGATAGGGTACTTGATGAAATAAAAGAATAGATTGCATTGGAACAGAAAGTTTTGCAGAAATGGAACAAAGTAGAGTAGTTCACATATTACAATTCTTAAGGTGGTACAAGCTGATGTAGCATATGACATGGAGACACGTGTCTGCAAAATCTGGAAACAGAATGATCTGCTGGAGGAACTCAGTGGTTCAGGCAGCATCTGTATAAGGAAATAAGCAGTCAACATTCAGGTCAAATTATCTCATCTGGAGCAGTCAGTCTCAACTGGAAACACTGACCCCCCCCCCCCCCACCCCACTTCCCTCTACAAATGCTATCTTACCTGCTAGATCTCTCCAGGAGCTTCAATTTTTGTAAAATTATTTCAAGACATACCACATGCTCATTTTTTCATGTAAATACATTCATCTAGATACAGTACCTGCTTCTCATTGACAAGGTAACCACAACAGAACCACACTTCAATGGGTTTCTTTACAAATCTTTTCAATGTGAAAGTGGCTTGTTTGTAATCAGCCACTGGGGATTTGCCAGTAAGCAATAAGGATATTCACAGAAGAAGGACCCTCCTGCTTGCAGAGATACTAAACATTTTCCCCACAGTTATCAATGTTTTAAATATGTGTCTTTCTTGGGTGAATCTTCACAGTAGTGTTCACAATCTTAAAGGTTTGCTACTCTTTTGAACAACACAATGGCATGGCCCAGTCAGGACTCTTTACTGCAGTAGTATCTGTTGAATTGAGCAGATGTGATGGAGGGGAATTAAACAGAGGACATGGAATATGAAAGACATTTACTGATATGTCTTTTCTACAAATTACATGTGCATTGGTGCCTTCAGTCAGAATGCCTACGAAAGTAATTCTGTTTATTTTCGATTTTATTTAGAGATACAGAACAGTAACAGTCCCTTTCAGACCAACAGCCCAAATACTTCCAAGTGACCAATTAGCCTACTAACTCATACCTCTTTGGGATGTGGGAGGAAACCAGAGCACCCAGAGGAAACACATGTGGTTATGGGGAGAACATACAACTTCATACAGTCAACAGCATGAATTGAACCTTGGTCACTGTCACTGTAAAGCGTTATGCTAACCACTTTGCTACCATTAAAGTCAAATCACTCGAAGCCTGATTTGTTTGGTGAAACATGGGCCTACAGAGACTGCCTACTGAAGACTCAAAGTATTGGACATGGAGAAGGACATAAGTAACTTTGCTGAGGTGAACTGGGTGTTGGCTCCAGATCTATTGGGTAGGAAACAAAACATTCAGAATACTTCATTGTTCAAACATTTAAGTGTTTAAAGATGAAAGGAAACTAAGTTGTTAAAACAGCTTCTGCCAACAAAAGCAACAAGGTGATCTCAGAATACTGCAGGGAGTAGAGGATAGTTACTGTAGGAGTCATGTATCTGTTTTTCATCTGCATTGTATTGTCTTGTGCATTTATTAGGTTTATTATGGTAACTAGTCATGTGAGTGGGGGCATGGTTAAAGCATATTAGGCTTATTATGGTAACTAGTCATGTGAGTGGGGGCGTGGTTGAAGCATACATATTGGTGTTTTGTTCTCAGCAGTTTTGTAGCTGGGAGCCGACGGATTTCGTATCTTTTGCTAACTGCTCAATTACTCTCAACTTACACTTGGGTATGCTTAAGTTTCATCATTTCAAGGTTGTATGTCTGCTAATTACTAATAAAGAATTGAATACATATCTTTGAATTCTGGAACAATCACTATTGAAGCTGAGTGACAGTCATGCAAGCATAACAAATAGTCAAACATCAGAGGTGTAAAAGGTCTTAGGAGTCCTTGTGCAAGACTCCCAAAAGGTTAATTTAGAGGTTGAGTTTGTGGTAAAGTACGGTAGGTAAATACAATGTTGGCATTCATATCAAGGGGAATAGAATATAAAAACAAGGAAATAATGCTGAGGCTTTATAAGACACTGGTCAGGCCGCATTTGGAGTATTGTCAACAGTTTTGGGTCCCATATGACAAAAAGGATGTGTTGTCAATGGAGAGAGTCCAGAGGAGGTTCACAAGGATGATTCTGAGAAGGAAAGGGTTAACTTATAAGAAGCATTTGGTAGCTCTGGACAGTACTCACTGGAATTTAGAAGAATGCCGGGGGGAGGGGGGTGGGGAGGGATCTCATTGAAACCTACAGAATGTTGAAAGAGCTAGATAAGATGGATGTGGAGAGAATGTTCCTATGGTGGGGCTGTCCAGAACTAGAGGGCATAGCCTCAAAATTGAGGGACAACCTCTTAGAACAGAGGTAAGGAGGATTTTTTTTATCCAGAGAGTTGTGAAATGCACTGCCACAGACTGCAGTGGAGGCCACGTCCATGGGTATATTTAAAGCAGAAGCTGGTAGTTTCCTGATCAGTCAGGGCATCAATGGACTCGGCAAGACGCAGTTGAATTGGGTTGAGTGGAATCCAGGATCAGCCATGATGGAATGGCAGAACAGACGCGATGAGCTGAACAGCCAAATTCTGCTTCTATGTCTTATGGTCTTAAATCTGTGGGGATCACCCGCAGAAGCAATTGGTTTAGTTAGAATTAGCAACTACAGTTGCATACAAACTAAGTGCACAAAGACCATCTCAATCAGTTGTGATAAAATTACACAAGCATTATTGTCTCGAATTCTGAATAGTTCTTTCTGTTACATGTAGCCTCAAAGACAAAGAGTTAAGGGTTAATGCTAACAAATGATGGACTAACTTTAATTGTGGAATTATGGTATAGATTGACAGAGATATAACTTGTGAAAACTTTAATTTGTTGAGTTAGAATTATAGAAGAGATATCCCCTCAGAAATATTGATTTTTTGAAATTTTGACTTCAAAAGAAATCTCTTATAGTCTGACATTCTGTCTTATTGAAGTCACATGTCTCGGCTCATGAAAATATAAACAAATGGTTTGATATCAAACCGCATAAACTGATGAGCATTGTTAACCATCAAACACAATCATTGCACATGATATATTAAACATGAAGTGCTCTTCAGTCTAACAAACTGGAAGTAAATGCTACAGGTGTGTTACAATGGTTTCTCCAGCAGAACATTTCCTTGAAGTAATTTTGTTGTTCATTTTCCTTTCCAACTTTCCATGGTTGCTGCTATGATTTCCCAGATGAGCTGATAGGTTTGTGTTGTGAGGGTTTATTTTTCAAACAGATCATTTGCTCTGTCATCTTGCACAGAAATCACAATAGAAGACCAGGTAGAGGTCTTGCACAGAGATCACGATAGAATCTCTGGTGAGACAGCACTTAGAGTATTGTATTTAATTCTGGTCACCTTATTATAGGAAGGATGTGGAAGCTATGGAGAGGGTGCAGAAGAGATTTACCAGGATGTTGCCTGGATTGGAGAACAAGTCATATGAAGCAAGGTTAGCAGTGTTGGGACTTTTCTCTTTGGAGCATAGAAGAATGAGAGGGGACTTGATAGAGGTCTACAAGATTATGAGAGGCATAGATAGGGTGGATAGTCAGTATCTCAGGGCACCAATAGCAAACACCAGAGGGCATAGGTACAAAATTAAGGGAGGGAAGTTTAGGGGAGACATCAGGGGTAAGTTTTTTACACAGAGTGTTGTGAGTGCCTGGAATGACTTACCAGGGATGGTGGTGGAGGCTAAAACATTAGGGGTATTTAAGAGCCTCTTGGACAGGCACATGGATGAAAGAAAAATGGAGGGTTATGGGCTAGTGTGGGTTTAGTACTTTTTTTTGAGGATTATATGGGTCAGCACAACATGGAGGGCTGAAGGGCCTGTGCTGTAGTGTTCTATGGTTCTATGATCTAGAGATAGACAAAATGAATTGGAAAATAACCTTGCGGAGTAATTGACAACAGTTGTATGTGGCTTAAATCCAAAATATTGTGTCCAGAAATATTACTAACTAAGCCAGATTTTCACAGAGTAAAGATGTTGGAAACCTCAAATAAGAAACAGAGAATGCTGTAATGAAGTAGTTTAAATGCAAGATAAAGGAAGGACTGAATTGAGAAACTACTGATCCACCTTTGTGACTATTAGGCTATGTGATGAAGGATCTTGGCCCGAACTGTGGACTCTTTACTCTTTTCCATAGATGCTGCCTGGCCTGCTGAGTTGCTCCAGCATTTTGTGTACGTTGCTTGGACTTCCAGCATTAGCATTTTTTCTCGTGTTTGTGCTTAAGTTTGATGTGGGAGAACTACATATGTCTGTTATGGTCCAGTCTGGAGCCCACATTCCATGTCTTGATCTGGTCCACGGACTCCGGACTCTGGGTCTTGCAGCCATCCCTCCAGTCACCTTTAAGCCAAATAGGATCATCTTGGCTTAAGAAGGTGCACCTGTTGCCTATCAACTGGCAGGTGGATATAAGGGACTCTGGGACTGAGCCTAGTTGGGGGGTTGTCCTGCTTGCAGGTTGTCTTGTACAAGCTGGTTTGCCATGTTCTGAGGTGTTTTGTCTGATTGGCTCTGTTTGTTCTGGTCGTCCTGGCTTGGAGGGCCCATGGCTTCATCCCCAAGTTCTGTAAGTCAGCCCTGGAGTCACCCTGGACCAAGTTCCCTCCTGATCCCTTGCCTCTGTCGGGTAGCAAGCCGGACTGCCATTGTGGGGTGGGAGGACTCTGTCCCCTTCCTACTCCTCACCTCTGATGGGTTGTGCCTGCTACCTGCCCAGGTGTTCTGCGTCTTGCCCGGGCCTGGGAGGCGGCCCTGCCCAGGAGTTATGCGGCTGCCCGGGGGGCTCTCCTGCCTTGCCACAAACTCTGGGACCCAGCCCAGCCACGAACTCTCTCTGAGAGCCCAGGATTACCTAGCATGCCCTGTCTCTTTCGCATGCCCTGGTCTCCCCATCTGGTTCTATCCTTTAGTTATTCCTGTCCTGCCCCTAGTACTTCAGTGCCTGTGTCCTGCACTTGGGTCTAGCCTCCTGTCCCCTTGTGACAATGTCAGTTACATTGTAGACCGTGCAATCAATCATTCTGTAAGATCATTAAGACAAGACTTGTAAACTCTCAAATAAAACCATATATGTACTGTAAAGTACATTCCTGCACATCTGCCCTCACCTCATCTGCCCACTCGGGATAGTGTTCCTCTTGTCCTCGCCTACCACCCCACCAGCCTCCGAGTCCAATGTATAATTCTCCGTAACTTCTGCCACCTCCAACAGGATCCCACTACCAAGCACATCTTTCCCTCCCCCCCCTCCTTCTGCTCTCCACAGGGATCATTCCCTACATGACTCCCTTGTCCATTTGTCCCCCCCCATCCCTTCCCATCAATCTCCCTCCTGGCAATTATCCTTGTATGCGGAACAAGTGCTACACCTACCTTTACACTTCCTCCCTCACCACCATTCAGGGCCCAAGACAGTCCTTCCAGGTGAGGCAACACTTCACCTGTGAATTAGCTGGTGTGGCATACTGTGTCCGGTGCTCCCAGTGCGGCCTTTTATATATTGGTGAGACCCGACGCAGACTGGAAGACCGTTTCGCTGAACACCTACCAGAGAAAGCAGGATCTCCCAGTGGCCGCACATTTTAATTCCACGTCCCATTCCCATTCTGATATGTCTATCCATGGCCTCCTCTACTGTCAAGATGAAGCCACACTCAGTTTGGAGGAACAACACCTTATATACTGTCTGGGTAGCCTCCAACCTGATGGCATTAACATTGACTTCTCTAACTTCCGTTAATGCCCCTCCTCCCCTTATTACTCCATCCCTGATATATTTAGTTTTTCCCCCTCCCCTTTTTTCCTCTCTTTACCCATCACTCTGCCTGTTCTCCATCTCCCTCTGATGCTCCCCTCCCCCTTTCTTTCTCCCTAGGCCTACCATCCCATGATCCTTTCCCTTCTCCAGCTCTGTATCCCTTTTGCCAATCCCACCCCCTCTGGTCTTCTCCTATCATTTTGCATTTCCCCTCCCCCTCCTACTTCCAAATCTCTTACTATCTTTCCTTTCAGTTAGTCCTGACGAAGGGTCTCGACCCGAAATGTTGACAGTGCTTCTGCCTATAGATGCTGCCTGGCCTGCTGCATTCCACCAGCATTTTGTTTGTGTTGCTTGAATTTTTGGCATCTGCAGATTTCCTCGTGTTTGCTGTAAAGTACATACTTCCTTTTTACAATATACACCAGTTATTGTAACTGTTACTAGGTAACATGTAGCAGAAGACAGAAAAATTTGAAAGGAACCATTCTAAATGTAATTAATAAACTATATCATGTTTTATTGAAAATATTGTAGGAAATGGATATGCACTTCTGCATTGCTAATTAATTCAATAACTGGTTTAGTAAAGTAGGGTCTATTGAAAACTTCTAGCAGTGCTTAATTCCTTATTCTTCACATGGGAAAAAATGATTGCCATGGTGATATTTTTCAATTAACCATGAGGGAAATGATTGGTTCATTAAGGTTCTATTAATTAAGATTGAATGCAATGTAATTGGGTCAATAAGATTCCGTAGAGCAGGAATTGATGTACATTGTTGTCTAACTAATTAAAAGTATGTACAGCAGCAGTGAATAAGTTTATTTTATTCATGTAAATATAGAAAATGAATTGTTGTGATGAAAGATCATCAAACTGAAATAATAACTGTGCTTCTTTCTCCTCAGATGTTACCTAACCAGCTGAGTAGTCCTGACGAATGGTCTCAGCCCGAAACATCAACAGTGCTTCTCCTTATAGATGCTGCCTGGCCTGCTGTGTTCCACCAGCATTTTGTGTGTGTTGTTTGAATTTCCAGCATCTGCAGATTTCCTCTTGTCAGCTGAGTAGTTTCATCATTTACTGTTTTATTTTGGGTTTCCAACATCTGCAGTTTATTTTTTGCTTTCTATTTGTGATTAGTTCACAAACAAGATAAAAACATAATCCAAGAGGAAATTAGAGACACAAGGGATTCTGCAGATGCTGGAAATCTTGAGCAATACACACATAATGCAGGAGTTGAGAGATAAGGGGCAAAAGTTTAGGGGTAACATGAGGGGGAACTTCTTTACTCAGAGAGTGATGTTTGTGTGGAACGAGTTTTCAGTAGAAGTGGTAGAGGCAGGTTTGATTTTGTCATTTAAAAAAAATTGGATAGGTATATGGACAGGAAAGGAATGGAGGATTATGGGCTGAGTACAGGTAGGTGGGACTAGATGAGAGTAAGTGTTCGGCACGGATTAAAAGGGCCGAGATGGCTTGTTTCTGTGCTGTAATTGTTATATGGTTAACTCAAGAGGCCAAATGAAGATTTCTGATGAAGCACCTTACCCCAAAATGTTGAATGCTTATTTCCCATGATAGATGCTGCCTGACCTGACTAACATTTTGTGTGTATTGCACAGAAAGGAAACCACATAATCCCAGGAGCCTACTTCGCTTTTCAGCCTCCACCCTTTTGGTTAATCCCCATCATCTCTGATTCCTGGCAAATTCAGAAATCTACCAAAATAGCTTTGACACTTCAATGACACTTCATTCACAACTCTCTGCTGCAGAGAATTCTGAATACTCAAGTTCAATTGTTCATAAGACCATAAGACATTGGAGTAGAATTAGGCCATTCAGCCCATCTAGTCTGCTCTGCCATTTCATCATGGCAGATCCTGGATCGCACTCAACCCCATACACTTGCCTTCCCATCGTATCCTTTGATGACCTGTCCGATTAGGAATCTATTAACTTCAGCTTTAAATATACCCATGGACTTGGCCCCTATTGCAGTCTGTATCAGAACATTCTACAGATTCACTTCTCTGATTAAAATATTCCTCTTTACCTCTGTTCTAAGAGGCTGCCCTTCAATTTTGAGGCTGTCCCCTCTAGTCTGGATACCCCCACCATTGAAAACATCCTCTCCACATCCACCTTATCTAGTCCTTTCAACATTTGATAGGTTTCAATGAGATTTCTCCCCCACCCCGCATTCTTCTAAATTCCAGTGAGTACAGGCCCAAAGCTTCCAAACGCTCCTCAAAAGTTAACCTTCATTCCCGGAATCATCCCTACTGAACCTCCTCTGAACTCACTCTAATGACAACACATCTTTTCTGAGCAAAGGACATGCCCTGGGTGCTGGATGTCCTTAATAATGGACGCTGCCTTTCTGAGGCATCATTCCTTGAAGATGTCCTGGGTACTTCGTAGGCTAGTACCCAAAATGGAGCTAACTAGATCTACAAACTTCTGCAATGCCAACATTGCATTTGCCTTCTTTACCATAGACCCAATCTGTAAATTAACCTTCTGGGAGTCTTGCACAAGGACTCCTAAGTCCCTCTGGATCACTGATGTTTGAATTTGCTCCCGATTTAGATATCAGTCTGCACTATTGTTCCTTTTACCAAAGTGCAGTATCATACATTTCCCAATACTGTATTCCATCTGCCATTTTTTCCAATTCTTCTAATTGGTCTAAATCCTGCTGCAATCACATTGCTTCCTCATCACTGTATACTCCTCCACCCATCTTCGTATCATCCACAAACTTTGCCACAAAGCCATCAAGTTCATTATGTAAATCATTGTCAAACAATGTGAAAAGTAGCGGTCCCAATACTGATCCCTGAGGAATGCCACTAGTCACTGACAGCCAACCAGAAAAGGCTCCTTTTATTCCCACTCGCTGCCTCCTGCTTGTCAGCAATCCCTCTATCAACAGTCAGTATCTTTCCTGTAATGGCATAAGATACTACCTTGTTAGCCAGCTTCATGTGTGTCACCTTATCAAATGCCTTATGAAGTTCTATTATCTGTAATCGTTCATGATTCTGATACAAGGTGTTCGATCAGATGCATTAAATGCATTTTTTCATGGATGCTGCCTGACCTGTAGTACTTTGCTTTCAAACTAACATTTAAATGCCACACACTTGGAAACCTGCAATGAATAAAATCTCAATTTTATTCAGAGTTTACAAAATGACTGAGAGTCTTGAAACGTGCTTACTCTGGTATTTATCCCATTCCCTCCCCAGCACTGTTCAGCTCCAGCTGATAATTCCAGTGTCGTCCTGGCTGTTTCTTCTACGTAGCTCTTCACAAAGACTACACTGTGGCATCATCAACAAATGCACAAATCCTTAAACCCAAAGAAGAGAGGTTTCAAATATGGTGTTGAATCACTCAGTTCTGTCGATAGTCTTAAATCATTTCAATTATTATCGGATTCATTTGCAATGAATTATGCTTTGTAAATCACTTCCAGGCGCTTATTATCTTATGTACACAAAGTATCACACAACGTACAAATTTAACATAAGGTTCACGTCCCTGAAATTTGATCTGGAGGCAATTTGAAACAATCTTTCTTTGAGTTAGCTGTGTACTTCACTATGATAACTGAAGAGGAAATGTCTATTGATATGTGAACAAGATGAAGCACAGACAGCAGAACAGTGCCAATCAATTAGTAAGAGACGGTGAACTGACAAATAAATGTCAAGTGCAGGTGACTGATTCTGAACATCATTAAATCTCCATGAACTTGTTCAGCACGTACATTTGCAGGCCTGAAGCTGTCTGTGTACATGAATATCATGTGCATCTGGGGCTGTGTGCATGTTTTCATATCCATCATGATTTTGATGCTTACATATCTGTTTGTACCTATTTTCTGCCTCACAACACCATTCAGCCCACAATGTTGTGGTGAACCAGATAAAAACTAAATCAAATACACCCAAACACTAATTCCTCTTACCTACACCATGTTCATATTCCTCCACCTTCCTTACATCCATGTGCCGATCTAAATGTCTCTTCCAAGCCTCCAATGTATTTGCCTCTTCCACCATTATAAGGTAGCACATTCCAGGCATCCATCTGAAAGGAACCTACCCATCACATCCCCTTTGAACCTATTCCTTCTCACCTTCAATGCATGCCCCCTGCTACTAGAAATGTTAATCCTGGGAAACAAATACTCCCTGTCTAATGTATCTATGCTTCTCATAATCTTAAAGAGTCACAGAGAAGTACAGCACACAAACAGGCCCTTTGCACAATCTAGTCCATGCCAAAACCATTTAGTTTGCCTACTCTCATTGACCTGTACAGAGATCATAGCCCTGCAGACCCAAGCTATCTATGTACCCATCCAAACTTCTCTTAAATGTTGAAATAGAGTTTGCATGCACCACTCATGCTGGCAGTTCATTCCATATGCTCACAATCCTCAAAGGGAAGAAGTTTCCCCTCATGTTCCCCTTAAACTTCTCACCATTTACCTTTAACCCATGACATCTGCTTTTAGTTCCACCCAACTTCAGTGAAAAAAACCTGCTTGCATTTATCCTATCTATACCCTTCATAATTTTATATACCTCTATCAAATCTCCCCTGAATCTTTTACATTCCTAGGAATCAAGTCCTAACCTATTCAATCTTTCCTTATAACTGTGGCCCTCCAGACCCAGCAACATCCTTATAAATTTTCTCTGCACTCTTTCAACCTTGTTTACATTTTTCCTTTGGCAGATGTCCAAAACTGCACACAATACTCTAAATTAGGCCTCACCAACGTCTTGTACAACTTCAACATAACATCCTATTTCCTGAACTCAATTCATTGATTTATGAAACCCAATCTGGCAAAAGTTTTCTTTACGATGCTATTTACCTGTGGTGTCTCTTTTAATAAACTATGGATCTATATTCCTAGATCCCTTTGTTCTACCACACTCCTCAGTGTCCTACTGTTCACTATGTAAGATATACCCTTGTTGGACTTACCGAAGTGCAAAACCTCACACAGGTCTCATTAAAATCCATCTGCCATTTCTCAGCCTATTTTTTCAGCTGATGCAGATCTCTCTGCAAGTCATGATAGCCTTCCTCACTTTTCACTACAACCCCGTGCTAGGTGTCTTCCATAAATTTGCTGATCCAGTTAACCACATTATCATCCAGATCATTGATATAGATAACAAAGAACAAACATCACTAATTACATGCCTCCAGTCAGATAAGCAACCCATTATTATCACTCTCTGGCTTCTCTCATAAAGCCAATCTCTAATCTGATTTACTACCTTATCCTGAATGCCGAGCAACTGAATCTTTTTGACCAGTCTCCCATGCCGGACATTGTCAATTACGCTACTAAAGTCTATGTAGACAACATTCACCACCTTGCCTTCATCCACAGTCCTCATAACTTCCTCGAAAAGCTCTATGAGATTACTTAGACACAACCTACCATGCACAAAGCCATGCTGACTATCTTTAATCAGTCCACATCTATCCAAATACTTATATATCCAGTCTCTTAGAATACCTTCCAATAACTTTCTCACAACTGATGTCAGACTCACTGGCCTATAGTTTCCTGCTTTATGTTTAGAGCCTTTTTTAAACAGCAGAACAACCTCTATCAGATTATAATTATAATTATATTTATTTTATGGGAAGGATGTAATAGAGAAGTGGAGGTCATTTAAAGGTGAAATTTTGAGGGTACAGAATCTTTATGTTCCTGTTAGGTTGAAAGGAACAGTTAAAAGTTTGAGAGAGCCATGGTTTTCAAGGGATATTGGAAACTTGGTTAGGAAAAAGAGAGATATCTACAACAAATATAGGCAGCATGGAGTAAATGAGGTGCTCAAGGAACATAGAGAATGTAAAAAGAATCTTAAGAAAGAAATTAGAAAAGCTAAAAGAAGATACAAGGTTGCTTTGACAGGTAAGGTGAAAATAAATCCAAAGGGATTCTACAGTTATATTAATAGCAAAAGGATAGTGAGGGATAAAATTGGTCCCTTAGAGAATCAGAGTGGACAGCTATGTGTGGAGCCGAAAGAAATGGAGGAGATTTTGAACAATTTCTTTTCTTCAGTATTCACTAAGGAGAAGGATATTGAATTTTGTAAGGTAAGGGAAACAAGTAGGGAAGTTATGGAAACTATGACAATTAAAGAGGAGGAAGTACTGGTGCTTTTAAGGAATATAAAAGTGGATAAATCACCAGATCCTGACAGGATATTCCCTAGGACCTTGAGGGAAGTTTGTGTAGAAATAGCAGGGGCTCTGACAGAAATATTTCAAATGTCATTAGAAACAGGGATGGTGCCGGAAGATTGGTGTATTGCTCATGTGGTTCCATTGTTTAAAAAGAGTTCTAAGAGTAAACCTAGCAATTATAGGCCTGTAATTTTGACATCAGTAGTGGGTAAATTAATGGAAAGTATTCTTAGAGATAGTATATGTAATTATCTGGATAGACAGGGTCTGATTAGGAACAGTCAACATGGATTTGTGTGTGGAAGGTCATGTTTGACCAATCTTATTGAATTTTTTGAAGAGGTTATGAGGAAATTTGACGATGGTAAAGCAGTGGATGTTGTCTATATGGACTTCAGTAAGGCCTTTGACAAGGTTCCGCATGGAAGGTTAGTTAGGAAGGTTCACTCGTTAGGTATTAATATTGAAGTAGTAGAATGGATTCAACAGTAGCTGGATGGGAGATGCCAGAGAGTAGTGGTGGATAACTGTTTGTCAGATTGGAGGCCAGTGACTAGTGGTGTGCTTCAAGGATCTGTACTGGGTCCAATGTTGTTTGTCATAAACATTAATGATCTGCATGATGGGGTGGTAAATTGGATTAGTAAGTCTGCAGATGATACTAAGGTAGGTGGTGTTGTGGATAATGAAGTAGGTTTTCAAAGCTTGCAGAGAGATTTAGGCCAGTTAGAAGAGTGGGCTGAACAATGGCAGATGGAGTTTAATGCTGATAAGTGTGAGGTGCTACATTTTGGTAGGAATAATCTAAATAGGACATACATGGTAAATGGTAGGGCATTGAAGAATGCAGTAGAACAAAGTGATCTAGGAAAAATGGTGCATAGTTCCCTGAAGGTGGAATCTCATGCAGATAGGGTGGTGAAGAAAGCTTTTGGTATGTTGGCCTTTATAAATCAGAGCATTGAGTATAGGAGTTGGGATGTAATGTTAAAATTGTACAAGGCATTGGTAAGGCCGAATTTGGAGTATTGTGTACAGTTCTGGTCACCGAATTACAGGAAAGATGTCAACAAAATAGAGAGAGTATAGAGAAGATTTACTTGAATGTTACCTGGGTTTCAGCACCTAAGTTACAGGGAAAGGTTGAACAAGTTAGGTCTTTATTCTTTGGAGTGTAGAAGGTTGAGGGGGGACTTGATAGAGGTATTTAAAATTATGAGGGGGATAGATAGAGTTGATGTGGATAGGCTTTTTCCATTGAGAGTAGGGGAGATTCAAACAAGAGGACATGAGTTGAGAGTTAGGGGGCAAAAGTTTAAGGGTAACATGAGGGGGAATTTCTTTACTCAGAGAGTGGTAGCTGTGTGGAACGAGCTTCCTGTAGAAGCAGTAGAGCCAGGTTCGGTATTGTCATTTAAAGTAAAATTGGATAGGTATATGGACAGGAAAGGAATGGAGGGTTATGGGCTGAGTGCGGGTCAGTGGGACTAGGTAAGAGTAAGCGTTCAGCATGGAGTAGAAGGGCCGAGATGCTGTAATTGTTATATGGTTATATAAACCTCCATCAGATCTCCCCTCAGCTTCCACCACTCCAGAGAAAACAACCCAAGTTTATCCAGCCTCTCATGATAGGACATGTCTTCTAAACCAGGCAGCATCCTGTAAACCTCTTCTGCACCCTCTCCAAAGCCTCAACATCCTTCCTGTAGTGGGACAACGAGAACTGTATGCAATATGCCAGATGTGGTCTTGTCTCTTGACTCTTGAACTTAATGCCTCAACTAATAAAAGGAAGCCTTCCTAACCATCTTATTGACCTATGTTGCTATTTCCAAGGAGTAATGAATGTGGATCCCAAGATCTCTGTGCTCAGCAACATTGTTAAGGATTTTCCCAGGAGCAGTGCAATCACAACATAACAAACGCAAAACTAAATAATAAACATAACAATAAATAGTAAAACACAACAGCCACCCGTCAGTTAAAAACAAGTTAAAAGTGTCCAGTGCAAGTTAACCCTGGGATCCGCCTCTGAACCCTGGGATCTGCCTCTGAACTCCGGGATCCTGCCTGAACTCCAAGATTCTCTCTGAACCCCAGAATCACCTTGAACACCACATCTCTCACGCATGCCACAGTCTCCACATCTTGTCTATCATTTAGTTGTTCCCGTCCTGCCCCAGTACTTCAGTGCCTGCGTCCTGCACTTGAGTCCAGTCTCATGTCCCCTTATGACACACCAGTACCTTGCAGCATAACCACACTACTTTTAAACTCAATTCCACTAACAATGAAGACCAACATTGCATCTGCCTTCTTGATAGCCTGCTGCACCTGCAAACCGACCTTTTGTGATTCATGCATAAGCACTCCCAAGTCCCTCCGCACAGCAGCATGCTGCAATTTTTTACCATTTAAATAATAATCTGCTCTTTCATTTTTCCTTCCTCACATTTACCAACATTATACTCCATTTGCCTTTTGCCCACTCACTTAACCTATCTATATAGGTCCGGGACGTTTCTGATCGCGTCCAAGATATCCTGAAGTGGGAGGGTGAGGAGCCAGAGGTCGTGGTACATGTAGGTACCAATGACATAGGTAGGAAAGGGGAAGAGGTCCTGAAACGAGAGTATAGGGAGTTAGAAAGGCAGTTAAGAAGAAGGACTGCAAAGGTAGTAAGGTCGGGATTACTGCCTGTGCCACACGACAGTGAGAGTAGGAATGGAATTAGGTGGAGGATGAATGCGTGGCTGAGTGATTGGAGCCGGGGGCAGGGATTCAAGTTTCTGGATCATTGGGACCTCTTCTGGGGCAGGCGTGACCTGTTCAAGAAGGATGGGTTACACTTGAATCCTGGGGGGACCAATATCCTAGTGGGGAGGTTTGCTAGGGCTACAGGGCAGACTTTAAACTAGTAAGATGGGGGGGTGGAAATAAATTTGAGGAAACTATGGGAGAGGAGGTTAGTTCACCAGTAGAGCAAATAAGTAGACAGTGTGTGAGGGAGGAAAGGCAGGTGATGGAGAAGGGATGCGCTCAGCCTGAAGATGTAGGGGAGAAGAAAGAAAAGAATAATAAATTTGAATGCATTGTTAGGGATGAAAAGAGAGGAGGAGGTGGAGAGTATCTTAAATGTATCTATTTTAACGCTAGGAGCATTGTAAGAAAGGTGGATGAGCTTAAAGCATGGATTGATACCTGGAATTATGATGTTGTAGCTATTAGTGAAACATGGTTGCAGGAAGGGTGTAATTGGCAACTAAATATTCCTGGATTTAGTTGCTTCAGGTGTGATAGAGTAGGAGGGGCCAGAGGAGGAGGTGTTGCATTGCTTGTCCGAGAAAATCTTATGGCGGTGCTTTGGAAGAATAGATTAGAGAGCTCCTCTAGGGAGGCTATTTGGGTGGAATTGAGGAATGGGAAAGGTGTAGAAACACTGATAGGAGTGTATTATAGGCCACCTAATGGGGAGCGTGAGTTGGAAGAGCAAATGTGTAAGGAGATAGCAGATATTTGTAGTAAACACAAGGTGGTGATTGTGGGAGATTTTAATTTTCCACACATAGATTGGGAAGCTCATTCTGTAAAAGGGCTGGATGGTTTAGAGTTTGTGAAATGTGTGCAGGATAGTTTTTTGCAACAATACATAGAAGTACCAACTAGAGATGGGCAGTGTTGGTTCTCCTGTTAGGGAATGCGATAGGTCAGCTGACAGATGTATGTGTTGGGGAGCACTTTGGGTCCAGTGATCACAATAGCATTAGCTTCAATATAATTATGGAGAAGGACAGGACTGGACCTAGAGTTGAGATTTTTGATTGGAGAAAGGCTAACTTTGAGGAGATGCGCAGGGATTTAGAGAGAGTGGATTGGGTCAAGTTGTTTTATGGGAAGGATGTAATAGAGAAATGGAGGTCATTTAAGGGTGAAATTATGAGGGTACAGAATCTTTATGTTCCTGTTAGGTTGAAAGGAAAGGTTAAAGGTTTGAAAGCGCCATGGTTTTCAAGGGATATTAGAAACTTGGTTCGAAAAAAGAGGGATGTCTACAATAGATATAGGCAGCATGGAGTAAAGGAATTGCTCGAGGAATATAAAAAATGTAAAAGGAATCTTAAGAAAGAGATTAGAAAAGCTAAAAGAAGTTACGAGTTTGGTTTGGCAAATAAGGTGGAAGTAAATCCAAAAGGTTTCTACAGTTATATTAAAAGCAAGAGGATAGTGAGGGATAAAATTGGTCCCTTAGAGAATCAGGGTGGTCAGCTATGTGTGGAGCCGAGGGAGATGGGAGAGATTTTGAACGATTTCTTCTCTTCGGTATTCACTAAGGAGAAGGATATTGAATGTTGTAAGGTGTGGGAAACAAGTAAGGAAGTTATGGATCCTATGACAATTAAAGAGGTGGAAGTACTGGCGCTTTTAAGAAATTTAAAAGTGGATAAATCTCCGGGTCCTGACAGGACATTCCCCAGGACCTTGAGGGAAGTTTGTGTAGAGATAGCAGGAGCTCTGACGGAGATCTTTCAGATGTCATTAGAAACGGGGATTGTGCCGGAGGATTGGCGTATTGCTCATGTGGTTCCATCATTTAAAAAGGGTTCTAGAAGTAAGCCTGGCAATTATAGACCTGTCAGTTTGACATCAGTGGTGGGTAAATTAATGGAAAGTATTCTTAGAGATAGTATTTATAATTATCTGGATAGACAGGATCTGATTAGGAGTAGCCAGCATGGATTTGTGTGTGGAAAGTCATGTTTGACAAACCTTATTGAATTTTTTGAAGTAGTTACGAGGAATGTTGACGAGGGTAAGGCAGTGGATGTAGTCTATATGGACTTCAGCAAGGCCTTTGACAAAGTTCCACATGGAAGGTTAGTTAAGAAGGTTCAGTCGTTAGGTATTAATGCTGGAGTAATAAAATGGATTCAACAGTGGCTAGATGGGAGATGCCAGAGAGTAGTGGTGGATAATTGTTTATCGGGATGGTGGCCGGTGACTAGCGGGGTGCCTCAGGGATCTGTTTTGGGCCCAATGTTGTTCGTAATATACATAAATGATCTGGATGATGGGGTGGTAAATTGGATTAGTAAGTATGCCGATGATACTAAGGTAGGAGGTGTTGTGGATAATGAGGTGGGTGTTCAAAGCTTGCAGGGAGATTTATGCTGGTTAAAAGAATGGGCTGAACGTTGGCAGATGGAGTTTAATGCTGAGAAGTGTGAGGTTCTACATTTTGGCAGGAATAATCCAAATAAAACATACAGGGTAAATGGTAGGGCATTGAGGAATGCAGTGGAACAGAGAGATCTAGGAATAACAGTGCATAGTTCCCTGAAGGTGGAGTCTCATGTAGATAGGGTGGTGAAGAAGGCTTTTGGAACGCTGGCCTTTATAAATCAGAGCATTGAGTACAGAAGTTGGGATGTAATGTTAAAATTGTACAAGGCATTGGTAAGGCCAAATTTGGAATATTGTGTACAGTTCTGGTCACCGAATTATAGGAAAGATATCAATAAATTAGAGAGAGTGCAGGGACGATTTACTAGGATGTTACCTGGGTTTCAGCACTTAAGTTACAGAGAAAGGTTGAACAAGTTAGGTCTCTATTCATTGGAGCGTAGAAGGTTGAGGGGGGATTTGATCGAGGTATTTAAAATTTTGAGAGGGATAGATAGAGTTGACGTGAATAGGCTGTTTCCATTGAGAGTAGGGGAGATTCAAACGAGAGGACATGATTTGAGAGTTAGGGGCCAAAAGTTTAAGGGAAACACGAGGGGGTATTTCTTTACTCAGAGAGTGATAGCTGTGTGGAATGAGCTTCCTGTAGAAGTAGTAGAGGCCAGTTCAGTTGTGTCATTTAAGGTAAAATTGGATAAGTATATGGACAGGAAAGAAGTGGAGGGTTATGGGCTGAGTGCGGGTAGGTGGGACTAGGTGAGATTAAGAGTTTGGCACGGACTAGGAGGGCCGGAATGGCCTGTCTCCGTGCTGTGATTGTTATATGGTTATATGGTTATATCTCTCTGTAGACTCCATATTTTCTGCACAATGTGCTTTTCCACTCGATTTAGTATCATCAGCAAACTTAGATACACTACACTTGGTCCCCTCTTCCAAATCATTAATGTACAGTTTATCGTGAACAGTTGCAGGCTCAGCACTGACCCCTGTGGCACACCGCTCACCACTGATTGCCAACCAGAGTAACACCCATGTATCCCAACTCTCTACTTTCAATTAGTTAACCAATCCTCTATCCATGTTCATACATGCATCCATCCTAACTCCATGCATCCTTATTTTATGGATATCTCTTTTATCGAATGCCTTCTGGAAATCCAAGTAAATAACATCCATCTGTTCCCCTTGTAGTGCCCTGGGAAAGGTTTCACTGCTAATGTAATGGTTTTTCTGTAGCAGCAGTGTTTGGGTTATGACTAGAGATAACAGGGGCTTTGGAATATGCCCCATCCAATGAGGGGAATGTTTTTTCTTGTTGTGTGCCCAAGCGTGAGGCATTCATGGTCTTTTGTTCGACGAGAGATGCAAAAAAGGAGAGGCTGTAGACCGCAGGACTGAGTGGACTTGGAGTGAAGGGCTGGGAGTCAACGAATCCCAGGGAAAATTGATGGAAGACTAAGAGCTCCAACATGCACATCAGACTGTTTCACTAAAATAGGACCTTTTCTTTTAGTTTTTCTTTACTAACCCTCTAGTCAAATTAAGAATTATAAAGCTAAATAGTTTAATTGCATATAGTATACTGTCTGATATTTCGTGGTACTGGTTTGTAACAGGGTAACACATCACACAACATCCACATACAGGATATTTCACACCTTTGGTGGGGCCGGAGACTGACTTCCCTAGACTAACGTGGCCAGCCAAACCTGAGGGTTACACCTTCTATCCACTGCACTTGTTATATCCTCGAAGAACTCCAGTAAGTTTATCAAACAGGACCTGCCTTTGCTGAATCCATGCTGCATCTGCCTGATGGATCAATTTCTTTCCAGTTACCTCGCTATTTCTTCTTTCATGGTAGCTTCAAGCATTTTCCCAACTACAGATGTTGACCTTCGTAATTTGCCCTACTCCAATTTAAAATCCCCCTGCAAAGACCATACCTATCCTTATCTACAGCTATCCTGAAAATTAAGGGGTCCTGGTCACTTTTCCCTATATTGATTTAGGAAAACTTCCTAAAACCCCTTGAGCCAAGTAGATTCCAGTTTATATACACAATTTTAAATCCCCTGTGATAATAAACCCTATTATTTTTATACATTTCTTTAATCTGATTACATACCTGTTTCTCAATGTCGCGGTGGCTACAGGGAGGTCTGTAGTACAATCCCATCAGTGTGATTGCACCCTTCCCATTTCTGTGTTCTGCTGAAATGGACTCAGTGTCTGACCCCTCCATGACTGGAGACACAGAAGGTTGCAGATGCTAGAATTTTAGCCAAACACAACATGCTGAAGAAATTTTGTGGGTCAAACAGTGTGTGTGGCAGGTAAACAATCGTCAATCCTGAAGTTCAATCCCAAAGCAGGGTTTCGAACCAAAATATTGTCAATTCCTTCCCACCACAGATGCTGCTCAACATGCTGACTTCCATATCAGCATTTCTAGTTGTTTATGACTGTCTGTGAATACATCAAACTTAAGAGAGAAGTGAAGCTTCCCAGAAGAGAAGCCCTATACCCTTCTATTTAAAGATGGGAAGACAACATTGGGACATCCTGTGGTGATGGTGAATGTTGGAGATAGATGAACAGAATGATGGGATCTTGGGAATCACAGGCAGGGATTTTAGATCAAAGACCTAGTCCTAGGATTAGAAATAAAGGTCTGAGATTGTGGCTGAAAGTCAGGAATTGGAACTGTGGCTCCAGGACTGTGTTCAACATTAGAGGGTGTGCTCCAGTGTTGGAAATTCATTCATATTACCTGATAGTGTTGGACCACTATTTCTTGGAGACCTGCCTCCTCTTCCCCTCCGTAATAGGATGCAGTATGAGGTACACATAGGCAGGTCAATAGCGTAGCATAGCAGTTTGTGCAATGATTTATAGTGCCAGCTGTGAGAATGAGATTGAATTCTTGCTGCTATCATTAAGTAGCTTGCATGTTCTTCCTGTGGGTTCCTCACACATTCCAAAGATACTGCGATGCTCTGGGGGAGGGGGCGCATGGTTGAAATGCCCCTGCATTTCTAATGATCAACACTGTTTATTGCTTTTGTGCTAAAGTGCTTTTGTGGGTTTATGTTGGGAAGTTCTAGTTCATTTATTATTACATTTTAGTTTGGGTTATACAGTTATTCACTCGTATATTTGTGGGTCACCCTGACTGTACCAGGGGTGTGCAATGGTCACCTCCCCTGTCTGTGTGAGATTGATAGTCTCTCCGGGTCATGGTACTCAGTGTTTTGTGTTTATTAGAATAAAATGGTTGTTGAGTTTAACGAGCTTCCTCGTCTGTCATTATGGACCAAATCCTCACCTGTGGTATGTCAAATACCGGTTGAACAAGTAGTCTTTGGAGCACTACAAGTCTGTCTTTGCTGTTGCTTTGATCACGCTTGAGTGCAGAGTGGCGGGTGCTGATATTTTTTTTCCTGGTGGGGGGAAGGGGATCATTGCTTGCTGCCGCTTACACGTGGGAGTGGGAAGCTGGGGGGGGGTGCTTTGAGGTTCTAACATTTAACTGTCATTCATTCTTTGGGGGCACTCCTCTGTTTTTCGTGGATGGTTACGAAGGTAAAGCATTTCAGGATGTATATTGTATACATTTCTCTGACATTAAATGTACCTTTGAAACCTTTGAAGTTCCAGTACATTTATTGTTACATTTTAGCTTGGGTTGTATAGTTATTCACTTGTGTATCTTGGGTCACCCTAACTGTAACCGGGGTGCGTGATGGTCATCTCCCCATCTCTGTGAGACTGGTTGGGTTCACTCTCTGGGTCAGGGTGCCAGGTCTGTGTGTATCACAATAAAATATTTGTTGAGTTAACAAGTTTCCTTGTCTGTCATTATGAACCAAATGTTTGCCACAATGAGTTAAGGTGAGTTAAGGTTTGTAATTTGCAATAAGGCATTTTATATTGGTGCTGGCAGCATAGCCCTCAGCACATTCTCGGACAATGTTGGTTGGTTGATACAAACGGCATATTTCAAAGCACATGTGACAAATAAAGCCAATCTTAATTGAATCTTTGGGTTTTGTCAGGGGTCAGGTGGTGCTGAGTGATAGTGGGTAATCACTTCCATAATTTGGATAAAAAGTTAAAATGCCCTCCCTACCTAAGTAGGATAGAATGGAGCATCATTCTCCATAATCTAACCGTTGCCCAAAAATAATTTGTCTAGTATTTAACATTCCAACTTCAAAACACAGATGATTTGTCCAAATGTCTTCAAGTGGGCTTCAAGGGAGAGAAGCAATTAGTACACCTAGCTCAGTTGCTGCTGAATTTCATAAAGTAATGGTGTCGTTAACTGAGCCTTGCTAATGCTTGTTGAAGTGACTGACAGTCAGTCAGTCTTTAAAAAGGATAGTAAGTGTATGAATCCTGAGATGCATTTGTGTGGTTGCTGTCAACAGCTTGGAGAAGAGTGGCACGTTTCCCTGACAGACTGATCCAGCGAGATTAACTGACTTGCCACACAGCATTTTGACATGGATTACATGACACTGGATGCTGTGCAGGTCCTCTGCTCAACCGAGTAAACAAGAAAAACAGAACATGATGTCCTTTCCTTTCATTAGCTTGGGAAATTCCTTTAATAACCCATATGTGGCATTATTACAGATAGTGGGAAAACATTCTGCTCAGTCTGTGACAAAAAAATCCCAAATGCAAATTAAGATTTAATTGAAGACCAATGGAAGTCTGTTTTGAATTTCTGTGAAATTCTAGAATTACATGTCAGGGGTCAGGTGGTGCTGAGTGATAGTGGGTAATCACTTCCATAATTTGGAAAAAAAAATAAAATGCCCTCCCTACCTAAGTAGGATAGAATGGAGCATCATTCTCCATAATCTAACCGTTGCCCAAAAATAATTTGTCTAGTATTTAACATTCCAACTTCAAAACACAGATGATTTGTCCAAATGTCTTCAAGTGGGCTTCAAGGGAGAGAAGCAATTAGTACACCTAGCTCAGTTGCTGCTGAATTTCATAAAGTAACGGTGTCGTTAACTGAGCCTTGCTAATGCTTGTTGAAGTGACTGACAGTCAGTCAGTCTTTAAAAAGGATAGTAAGTGTATGAATCCTGAGATGCATTTGTGTGGTTGCTGTCAACAGCTTGGAGAAGAGTGACACGTTTCCCTGACTGACTGATCTAGCGAGATTAACTGACTTGCCACACAGCATTTTGACATGGATTACATGACACTGGATGCTGTGCAGGTCCTCTGCTCAACCGAGTAAACAAGAAAAACAAAACATGATGTCCTTTCCTTTCATTAGCTTGGAAAATTCCTTTAATAACCCATATGTGGCATTATTACAGATAGTGGGAAAACATTCTGCTCAGTCTGTGACAAAAAAATCCCAAATGCAGATTAAGATTTAATTGAAGACTGATGGAAGTCTGTTTTGAATTTCTGTGAAATTCTGGAATTCCATGTTTGCTTCCTTTTTCCTTTGTTCAAGCATGTCTCGTTCATGCATTGTTCCTCTGAGACCCAGTGGGAGAAACTGAAGAAGCTTTGGATCTTTCATGCATACTGCAGAATATAATGAAGATGATGTTGTGGATTATGATTTATGATTTATGATTTATGAGCATGAATGGCAGTGATGCTTCACTACCAGATGAACTCAATGCCCTCTATGCCTGCTTTGATAGGGAGAATATAACTATAACTGTGAAGATCTCTGCTGCACCCGGTGACCCTGTGATCTCTGTCTCGGAGGCTGATGTCAGGCTGTCTTTCAGAAGGGTGAACACTGAAAGGCAGCAGGCCCTGATGGAGTACCGGCTAAGCCTCGGAATGACTATCTCCCAGTAGCACTTGCATCTGCAGTATTTTGAGAGGTGGCCATGGCCAGACTGAACTCCTACCTCAGCACAGACCCCTACACATTGCAATTTGCCTATCTACGGCAGATGCAATCTCAATGGCTCTTCACGCAGCCTTAGATCACCTGCACAATACAAACACCTATGTCAGTTTGTTGACTATGGCTCAGCATTTAACACCATCATTCCTACAGTCTTGATCAATAAGCTACAAAACCTGGGCCTCTATACCTCCCTCTGCAATTGGATCCTCTTCTTCCTAAATGGAAGACCACAATCTGTGCTGATTGGTGATAATATCTCCTCCTCGCTGACGATCAATACTGATGCATCTCAGGGGTGTGTGCTTAGCCCACTGCTCTACTCCCTCTATACCCATGTCGTGTTGCTAGGTATAGATTAATTTGCTGATGATAGAACAATTGTTGGTAGAATCTCAGTTGGAGACCAGAGGACATACAGGAGCGAGATCCACCAGGTAGTTGAGTGGTGACGCAGCAAAAACCTTGGACTCAACATCAGTAAGACAAAATAGCTGATTGAAGGGTAATACAAGGGAACACAATCCAATCATAGAGGGATCAGAAGTGGAGAGAGTGAGCAATTTCAAGTTCCTGGTAGCAAGATCTCTGAGGATCTAACCTGATCACAACGTATGGATGCAACTACACAGAAGGCAAAACAGTGCTATATTTAATTAGGAGTTTAAGGAGATTTGATTTGTTAACTAAAGCACTCAAAAACGTCTATGAATGTACCATGGCTGCATCACGATCAGGTATGGTGGGGGGGGGGTGGTTGGGGAGGCACAAGTGCACAGGATCGAAAGAGCTACAGAAAATTATAAAATTAGTCCGTGTCATCTTGGGTACTTTAGTATCCAAGATATAGAATATAGAACAATACAGCACAGTACAGGCCCTTCGGCCCACAATGGTGTGCCGACCCTTAAACCCTGCCTTCCACATAACCCTCCACCTTAAATTCCTCCATATAACTGTCTACTAGTCTCTTAAATTTCACTAGTGTATCTGCCTCCACCACTGACTCAGGCAGTGCATTCCATGCACCAACCACTCTCTGAGTAAAAAACCTTCCTCTAATATCCCCCCTGAACTTTCCACCCCTTCCCTTAAAGCCATGTCCTCTTGATTTGAGAAGTGGTTTTCTGGGGAAGAGGCACTGGCTGTCCACTCTATCTATTCCTCTTAATATCTTGTACGCCTCTATCATGTCTCCTCTCATCCTCCTTCTCTCTAAAGAATAAAGCCCTAGCTCCCTTAATCTCTGATCATAATCCATACTCTCTAAACCAGGCAGCATCCTGGTAAATCTCCTCTGTACCCTTTCCAATGCTTCCACATCCTTCCTATACTGAGGCGACCAGAACTGGACACAGTACTCCAAGTGTGGCCTAACCAGAGTTTTATAGAGCTGCATCATTACCCAATGACTCATAAACTCTATCCCTCGACTTATGAAAGCTAACACTCCATAAGCTTTCTTAACTACTCTACCTACCTGTGAGGCAACTTTTAGGGATCTGTAGACATGTACCTCCAGATCCCTCTGCTCCTCCACACTCCCAAGTATCCTGCCAATTACTTTGTACTCTGCCTTGGAGTTTGTCCTTCCAACATGTACCACCTCACACTTCTCCGGGTTGAACTCCATCTTCCACTTCTCAGCCCATTTCTGCATCCTATCAATGTCTCTCTGCAGTCTTGGACAACACCACCAACCTTTGTGTCGTCTGCAAACTTGCCAACCCACTTTTCTACCCCTACATCCAGGTCGTTAATAAAAATCACAAACCGTTAATAAAAATCCAGAACCGATCCTTGTGGGACACCACTAGGTACAACCCTCCAATCTGAATGTACTTCCTCCACCACGACTCTTTGCATTCTGCAGGCAAGCTAATTCTGAATCCACCTGGCCAAACTTCCCTGAATCCCATGCCTTCTGACTTTCAGAATAAGCCTACCGTGTGGTACCTTGTCAAATGCCTTACTAAAATCTATGCAGATGTTCGGCATGGACTATAAGGGCCGAGATGGCCTGTTTCCATGCTGTAATTGTTATATGGTTATAGATCACATCCATGGCACTACCCTCATCTATATGCCTGGTCACTTTCTCAAAGAACTCTATCAGACTTGTTAGACACAATCTGCCCTTCACAAAGCCATGCTGACTGTCCCTGATCAGACCATGATTCTCTAAATGCCCATAGATTCCAACTCTAAGAATCTTTTCCAACAGCTTTCCCACCACAGACGTAAGGCTCTCTGGTCTATAATTACCTGAACTACCCCTACTACCTTTTTTGAACAAGGGGACACCATTTGCCTCCCTCCAATCCTCCGGTACCATTCCCATGGACAGCGAGGTCATAAAGATCCTAGCCAGAGGCTCAGCAATCTCTTCCTTTGCCTTGTGGAGCAGCCTGGGGAATATTCCATCAGGCCACGGGGACTTATCCGTCCTGATGTATTTTAACAACTCAAACACCTCTTCTCCCTTAATATCAACATGCTTCAGAACATCAACCTCACTCATATTGTCCTCACCGTCATCAAGTTCCTTCTCATTGGTGAATACTGAAGAGAAGTATTCATTGAGGACCTTGCTCACTTCCACAGCCTCCAGGCACATCTTCCCACCTTTACATAATCGGTCCTATCTTTGCTCCTGTCAACCTTTTGTTTACACATAATTGAAGAATGCCTTGTTTTCCTTTACCCTACTCGCCAAGGCCATCTCATGATCCCTTCTTGCTCTCCTCAGCCCCTTCTTAAGCTCCTTTCTTGCTACCCTATATTCCTCAATAGACTCATCCGATCCTTGCTCCCTAAACATCACGTATGCTGCCTTCTTCCATCTGATTAGATTCTCCACCTCACTTATCACCCATGGTTCCTTCACTCTTCCATTCTTTATCTTCCTCACCGGGACAAATTTATCTCTAACGTACTGCAAGAGATCCCTAAACATCGACCACATGTCCATAGTACATTTCCCTCCAAAAACATCATCCCAATTCACACCTGCAAGTTCAAGCCTTATAGCCTCATAATTTTCCCCTAATTAAAAAATTTCCTGTCCTCTCTGATTCTATCCTTTTCCATGATAACGTTAAAGGCCAGGGAGCGGTGATCACTGTCTCCCAGATGCTCACCCACTGAGAGCTTTGTGACCTGACCCAGTTCGTTCCCTAATACTAGATCTAGTATAGCATTCCCCCAGTCGGCCTGTCAACATACTGTGACAGGAATCTGTCCTGGACGCACTTAACAAACTCTGCCCCGTCTAAATCATTGGGAACTAATCAGATGCCAATCAATATTAAGGAAGTTAAAGTCACCCATGATATCAACCCTGTTATTTTTGCACCTTAACCATATAAAAATTACAGCACGGAAACAGGCCATCTCAACAGGCCTTCCCAAAATCTGCCTCCCAATCTGCTCCTCGGTATCTCTGCTGCTACTAGGGGGCCTATAGAATACTCCCAATAGAGTAACTGCTCCCTTCCTGTTCCTGACTTCTACCCATACTGACTCAAAAGAGGATACTGCTACATTACCCACCCTTTCTGTAGCTGTAATAGTATCCCTGACCAGTAATGCCACCCCTCCTCCCCTTTTTTCCCGCTCTTTATCCCTTTTAAAGCACTGAAATCCAAGAATATTGAGAATCCATTCCTGCCCTTGTGCCAGCCAAGTCTCTGTAATGGTCACTACATAATAATTCCATATATGTATCCAAACACTCAGTTCATCACCTTTGTTCCTCATGCTTCTTGCATTGAAGTGCACATATTTAGCCCTTCTACCTTACTACCTTTACACCCTTTATTCTGTTTCTCTTTTTTCAAAGCCTCTTTATATGCTAGATCTGGCTTTACTCCATGCACTATACTTGGAGCTCTCGCATGACCTTTATCCTCCTCCACCTCCCTACCTGCTCTAACACTCTGGCTCCCCTCCCTCTGCAAATCTAGTTTAAACCCCCCAGAGCAGCACTAGCAAACCTTCCCGCAAGGATGTTAGTTCTCCTCCAGTTCAGGTACAACCTGTCCCGTCGGAACAGGTCCCACCTTCCCTGGAACAAGGCCCAATTGTCCAGAAACAGGAAGCCCTCCCTCCTGCACCAACTCTTTAGCCACATATTTAGCTGCATTATCTTCCTATTTATAGCCTCACTGGCACGTGGCATGGGTAGCAATCCCAGGGACCCTGGAAGTCCTGTCCTTCAACTTTGCACCTAACTCCCTAAATTCTCTTTGCAGGACCTCCTCCTCCTCCTCAAAATGCATTGCCTCAGGAAAGCAGCTACTATCATTAAGGACCCCCACCACTTAGGGCATGCCCTCTTCTCATTGTTACCATCAGGAAGGAGCTACAGAAGCCTGAAGGCACACATTCAGTGGTTCAGGTGCAGCTTCTTCCCCTCTGCCATATGATTCCTAAATCGACATTGAACCCATGAACGCTACCTCACTTTTAAAATATTACTTCTGTTTTTGCACTATTTTTAATTTAGCTATTTAATATACAGATATGTATATATTTTCTATAAATGATGTACTTATTTATTTTTTTCTCTATATTTTCAATGTACTGCTGCTAATAAGTTAACAAATTTCATGATGTGTGCCAGTGATATTAAACCTGATTCTGATTAATCCAAAGACTTAGAGTGAAAGAAGTATATAACCTGTGCCTACCATGAACTTCCTGATTGATACGCAATCAAAAAATGTTCAGTGATTTAAAGGCATCAACAATTTGGTGCATTTATGTGGCAGTCAGAGGCAACTGGCTTTGACTTCAATGCAATTGTAATGTTCTGAAGAAATGATTGTATAATCCAGTAATGTGGTTTTTAATGCCATCAAAGCTACTTGAAAGGAAAGAGAAGTCATTGAAGTAGCATTAGATTCTTCCACATAGCCCGGTGACATTTTCTGTAGTGGACATGTAATATTTAAATCATTATCTTATCTTTAACCTGATTCTATAATTTACTCCAGGAGGGGTGGGGACCGTGGACTGTCCATACTTTTGGGAGGAGGGGAGTGAAGGCGAATGTTCTGAATCGCAAGTCGAGCCTCACATAGCTGGGGGCGAAAACTTCAAAGACAAGGTTCTCTTGTTTCTGCTTAGCGAGGGGAAGGAGAGGTTCATTTTGAAATGTCTAGTTAGCCCACGTCCCCCAGTGAAGAGTGAGAATTCTGAGTTAATATCCACCCTTGCCTCTCTGGCGAATACATAGAAAAATGCCCAGGCTCCACCTATTGTCTGGAACGAAGCCCACCCCTAAAGGGGAAGAGGAGTATAAGACGTGGGCGGAGCAGATCTCTCAGTTGTTAAATAAATGGCAGTGCTCTGATAATGGAAAACAACAGCGATTTGAGTTTGAGTGGGCGGGCTGCTAACGTAGTGAGTCCTTGTGTAGAACACCCTCAAGGTTAACTTGCAGATAGAGTCAGTGGTGAGGAAGGCAAATGCAATGTTAGCATCTTGAGGTTGCATCTTGAGTATTGTGAACAAAGAAAATATGTGTTGGCATTGGAGAGGGTCCAGAGGGTTCACAAGGATAATTCTGGGAATGAAAGGGTTATCATATGAGGAACATTTGATGGCTCTGGGTTTGTACTCTCTGGAAGTTAGAATTATTTGGGGGGGGCAGATTTCATTGAAACATTTCAAATGTTAAAAGGCTTAAACCGTGTAGATGTGGAAAGGATGTTTCCCATGGTGGGGGAGTCTAGGATATAAAGGCACAGCCTCATGATAGAGGGGTATCCATTTAAAACAGAGATGCAGAGAAATTTGGAGAAGGAAGTCTGAGAATCAGAACAGGAATGCTACGGGAGCCATTTTGAATGTTTCTTCTCATCGGGGTTAAGAGCAGTGGGATTGCGCAGGTGTGTGATGTCGGGCAGTAAAGCTCAGAAGATTTTACAGCCTTATACAGCGGGCAGCAGAGTGAAGGCTTAAAGGCTTTGGCTCAACGGGCTTAGGTGGAAATGGGTGAGGCAACGTAGGTTTAGTTTAAAAAAATTTCTGTTATTTGAGGAAAGGGGGAATTATGAGTGTGAGGGCAGCCTGTTGTTCCTGATGTGGAATGTATGAGGTCCTGGAGTCTCCTAGCCTCCCAGACATCCATATCTGCAGCAGGAGCACCAAGATGCAGCTCCCAAGGGAGATAACCTTCATCTGGTCAATGAGAGTGAGGAGTTGATAGAGAGGAGTTACAGGCAGGTGGTCACACCGGAGCCACGAAAGGCAGACAAGTGGGTCACAGTTAGGAGAGGGAAGGGAAGAGTCAGGTACTAGTGAGTACCCCAGTGGCTGTACCCCTTGACAATAAGTACTCCTGTTTGAGTACTGTTGGGGGGGACAGCTTACCTGGGGGAAGCAACAGTAGCTGTGCTTCTGGCACAGAGTCTGGTCCTGTAGCTCAGAAGGGTATGGAAAGGAAAAGGAAGGCAGTAGTAATAGGGGACTTGATAGGGGGTCAGATAGGCGATTCTGTGGACGCAGTCAGGAGACCCGGAGTCACTAGTCTGCCTCCCTAGTGCCAGGGTCTGGGATGTTTCTGATCACGTCCAAGATATCCTGAAGTGGGAGGGTGAGGAGCCAGAGGTCATGGTACATATAGGTACCAATGACATAGGTAGGAAAAGGGAAGAGGTCTTGAAAGGAGAATACAGGGAGTTAGGAAGGGAGTTGAGAAGAAGGACCGCAAAGGTAGTAATCTCCAGATTATTGCCTGTGCCACGCAACAGTGAGAGTAGGAATGGAATGAGGTGGAGGGTAAATGCGTGGCTGAGGGATTGGAGCAAGAGGCAGGGATTCAAGTTTCTGGATCATTAGGACCTCTTTTGGGGCAGGTGTGACCTGTACAAAAAGGACGGGTTGCACTTGAATCCTAGGGGGACCAATATCCTGGTGGGGAGAATTGATAAGGCTACTGATGGGACTTTAAACTAGAATGGTTAGCGGGTGGGAATCAAATTGAAGAGACTAGGGGAGAGGAGGTTAATTCACAAATAGAGAAAGCTTGTAGACAGTGTGTGAGGGAAGATAGGCAGGTGATAGAGAAGGGGAGCGCTCAGACCGAAGATGTAGGGGAGAAGGAAGAAAAAGAAGATAGTAAAGTTGTTTGCACTATTAAGGATAAACAGATAGTAAGAGGTGGAGAATTTCTTAAATGCATTTATTTTAATGCTAGGAGCATTGTAAGAAAGGTAGTTGAGCTTAGAGCATGGATTGATACCTGGAAATATAATGTTGTAGCTATTAGTGAAACATGGCTGCAGGAGGAGTGTGATTGGCAACTAAATATTCCTGGATTTTGTTGCTTCAGGTGTGATAGAATTGGAGGGGCAAGAGGGGGAGGTGTTGCATTCCTTGTCAGAGAAAATATTACAGCAGTGCTTTGGCAGGATAGATTAGAGGGCTCGTCTAGAGAGGCTATTTGGGTGGAATTGAAGAATGTGAAAGATGCAGTAACACTTATAGGAGTGTATTATAGACCACCTAATGGGGAGCCAGAATTGGAGGAGAAAATTTGTAAGGGGATAGCAGATATTTGTAGTAAGCACAAGGTTGTGATTGTGGGTGATTTTAATTTTCCACACATAGACTGGAAAGCCTATTCTGTAAAAGTGCTGGATGGTTTGGAGTTTGTAAAATGTGTGCAGGTTAGTTTTTTGCAGCAATACATAGAGGAACCAACTAGAGAGGGGCAGTGTTGGATCTCCTGTTAGGGAATGAGATAGGTCAGGTGATGGAGGTATGTGTTGGGGAGCACTTAGGGTGCAGTGATAACAATGCCATTAGTTTCAATATAATTATGGAGAAGGATAGGACTGGACCCAGGGTTGAGATTTTTGATTAGAGAAAAGCTAACATTGAGGAGATGCAAAAGGATTTAGAAGGAGTGGATTGGAACAATTTATTTTATGGGAAGGATGTAATAAAGAAATGGAGGTCATTTAAAGGTGAAATTTTGAGGGTGCAGAATCTTTATGATCCTGTTAGGTTGAAAGGAAAGGTTAAAAGTTTGAGAGAGCCATGGTTTTCAAGGGATATTGGAAACTTGGTTTGGAAAAAGAGAGATATCTACAATAAATATAAGCAGCATGGATTAAATGTGGTGCTCAAGGAATATAAAAATGTAAAAAGAATCTTAAGAAAGAAATTAGAAAAGCTAAAAGAAGATATGAGGTTGCTTTGGCAAGTAAGGTGAAAATAAATTCAAAGGGTTTCTACAGTTATATTAATAGCAAAAGGATAGTGAGGGATAAAATTGGTTCCTTAGAGAATTAGAGTGGACAGCTATGTGCAGAGCCAAAAAAGATGGGGGAGATTTTGAACAATTTCTTTTCTTCGGTATCCACTGAGGAGAAGGATATTGAATTGTGTAAGGTAAGGGAAACAAGTAGGGTAGTTATGGAAACTATGATGATTAAAGAAGAGGAAGTACTGGTGCTTTTAAAGAATGTAAAAGTGGATAAGTCTCCAGATCCTGACAGGATTTTCCCTAGGACCTTGAGGGATGTTAGTGTAGAAATAGTAGAGGCTCTGACAGAAATATTTCAAATGTCATTAGAAACGAGGATGATGCTGGAGGATTGGCATATTGCTCATGTCGTTCCATTGTTTAAAAAGGGTTCTAAGAGTAAACCTAGCAATTATCAGCCTGTAAGTTTGACGTCAGTGGTGGGTAAGTTAATGGAAAGTATTCTTAGAGATGGTATATATAATTATCTGGATAGACAGGGTCTGATTAGGAACAGTCAACATGGATTTGTGCATGGAAGGTCATTTTGACAAATCTTATTGAATTTTTTGGAGAGGTTACGAGGAAAGTTGACGAGGGTAAAGCAGTGGATGTTGTCTATATGGACTTCAGTAAGGCCTTTGACGAGTTCCACAGGGAAGGTTAGTTAGGAAGGTTCAATCTTTAGGTATTAATATTGAAGTAGTAAAATGGATTCAACAGTGGCTGGGTGGGAGATAGCAACCTGACAGTTTGACAGGTTGGAGGCCGGTGACTACTTGTGTGCCTCAGGGATCTGTACTGGGTCAAATGTTGTTTGTCATATACATTAATGATCTGCATGATGGGGTGGTAAATTGGATTAGCAAGTATGCAGATGATACTAAGATAAGTGGTGTTGTGGATAATGAAGTAGGTTTTCAAAGCTTGCAGAGAGATTTAGGCCAGTTAGAAATGTGGCTGAAAGATGGCAGATGGAGTTTAATGCTGATAAGTGTGAGCTGCTACATTTTGGTAGGACTAATCAAAGTAAGACATACATGGTAAATGGTAGGGAATTGAGGAAGGCAGGAGAACAGAGTGAACTAGGAATAATGGTTCATTAACTTTGCCTCCAACTTTCACCCTGCCCTCAAATTTACCTGGTCCATTTCCGACACCTCCCTCTCCTTTCTTGATCTTTCTGTCTCTATATCTGGAGACGGCCTATCTACTGATATCTGCTATAAGCCTACAGACTCTCACAGCTACCTGGACTATTCCTCTTCCCACCCTGTCTCTTGCAAAAAGGCTATCCCCTTCTCACAATTCCTCCATCTCCGCCGCATCTGCTCTCAGAATGAGGCTTTTCATTCCAGGACGAAGGAGATGTTTTCCTTTTTTAAACAAAGGGGCTTCCCTTCATCCACCATCAACTCTGCTCTCAAACGCATCTCTCCCATTTCCCGCACATCTGCCATCACCCCATCCACCCGCCACCCCACTCGGGATAGGGTTCCCCTTGTCCTTACCTACCACCCCACCAGCCTCCAGGTCCAACATATAATTCTCCGTAACTTCCGCCACCTCCAACGGGATCCCACTACCAAATACATTTTTCCCTCCCCCCTTTCTGCTTTTAGCAGGGATCACTCCCTACGCGACTCTCTTGTCCACTCATCCCCCCCCCCCATCCCTTCCCACCAATCTCCCTCCTGGCACTTATCCTTGTAAACGGAACAAGTGCTACACCTGCCCTTACACTTCCTCCCTCACCACCATTCAGGGCCCCAGACAATCCTTCCAGGTGAGGCAACACTTCACCTGTGAGTCGGCTGGTGTGGTATACTGTGTCTGGTGCTCCCGGTGTGACCTTTTATATATTGGTGAGACCTGACACAGACTGGGAGACCATTTCGCTGAACACCTACGCTCTGTCTGCCAGAGAAAGCAGGATCTCCCAGTGGCCACACATTTTAATTCCACATCCCATTCCCATTCTGATATGTCTATCCATGGCCTCCTCTATTGTCAAAATGAATCCAAACTCAGGTTGGAGGAACAACACCTTATATACCGACTGGGTAGCCTCCAACCTGATGGCATGAACATTGACTTCTCTAATTTCTGTTAATGCCCCTCCTCCCCTTCTTACCCCATCCCTGACATATCTAGTTGTTTGCCTGTTCTGCATCTCCCTCTGGTGCTCCCCCCCTCTTTCTTTCTCCTGAGGCCTCCCGTCCCATGATCCTTTCCCTTCTCCAGCTCTGTATCACTTTTGCCAATCACCTTTCCAGCTCTTAGCTTCATCCCACCCCCTCCGGTCTTCTCCTATCATTTTGCATTTCCCCCTCCCCCCACTACTTTCAAATCTCTTACTATCTTTCCTTTTGGTTAGTCCTGACGAAGGGTCTCGGCCCGAAACGTCGACAGTGCTTCTCCCTATAGATGCTGCCTGGCCTGCTGTGTTCTACCAGCATTTTGTGTGTGTTGTTGTTTGAATTTCCAGCATCTGCAGATTTCCTCGTGTTTGCTCTAGGAATAATGGTGCATAGTTCTCTGAAGGTGGAATCTCATGTGGATAGGGTGGTGAAGAAAGCTTTTTGTATGCTGGCCTTTATAAATCAGAGCATTGAGTATATAGTTGGGATGTAATGTTAAAATTGTACAAGGCATTGGTGAGGCCAAATTTGGAGTATTGTGTCCAGTTCTGGTCACTGAATTATAGGAAAGATGTCAACCAAATAGAGAGAGTACAGAGGAGATTTACTAGAATGTTACTTGGGTTTCACACCTAAGTTACAGAGAAAGGTTGAACAAATTAGGTCTTTATTCTTCTGAGTGTAGAAGATTGAGGGGGAACTTGATAGAGGTATTTAAAATTATGAGGGGGATAGATAGAGTTGACGTGGATAGGCTCTTACCATTGAAACAGGAGGATATGAGTTGAGAGTTAAGGGGCAAAAGTTTAGGGGTAACGTGAGGGGGATCTTCTTTACTCAGAGAGTGGTAGTAGTGTAGAATGAGCTTCCAGTAGAAGTGGTAGAGGCAGGTTCGATTTTGTCATTTAAAAAAGAATTGGATCAGTATGTGGACAGGAAAGGAATGGAAGTCGGTGGGACTAGGTGAGAATAAGCGTTTGGCATGGATTAGAAGGGCCAAGCTGGCCTGTTTCCGTTCTGTAATTGTTATATGATTTATATGGTTCTTGAGCTAGAATGTGGTGATTTGGTGGAATTTATGACCACATGCAGCTGTGGAGGCCAGATCATTGGGGGTAGTTAAGGCAGTGTTTGATAGGTTCTTGATTGGCCATGGCATCAAAGATTACGGAGAGAAATGGGAATGGGATTGAGGGTTAAAAAATATGATCAGCTATGATTGAGTGGTGGAGCAGACACGATGAGCAATATGGCCTAATTCTGCTCCTATGTCTTAAATTCTTAAGGTCTAAAAAAACCATAAGAAAATCATGTTGACTTCAGCCTGCTTTACCATGTGCCTCCAAAGACCCCAAAACCTCATCCTTAACAATCAATTCCACCATTTTCCCAACCACTGCAGTCAGACTAACTGGCCAATAATTTAATTTCTTCTGCCTCCCTCCCATCTTGAAGAATGGTGTAAAATTTATAACTTTCCGGTCATTTAGAACCATGCCATGCCAGAGTATAGTGATTCTGAAAAGTTTGTTACAATTTCTCCACAATCTTTTCAGCTACCTCTTTCAGAACCCTATGATGCAGTGCATCTGGTCCAGGTGAGTTATCTACCTTCATAACTTTCAGCTTCCCAAGCACCTTCTCCATATACACTCATCCCACAGTGAAGACTGATGCGAAATACTTATTCAGTTTATCCACCACTTCCTTGTCCTCCACTACTGCCTCTCTAACATTGTTTTCTAGTGGTGTGATATCCACTCTGTTTTACTCTTCATATATCTGAAAAACTTCTAGTATATTTCTAGTACTTCTAGTACGAGATCTAGGTGTCCTTGTTCATCAGTCATTGAAAGTAAGCATGCAGGTACAACAGGCAGTGAAGAAAGCTAATGGCATGTTGGCCTTCATAACAAGGGGAGTTGAGTATAGGAGCAAAGAGGTCCTTCTACAGTTGTACAGGGCCCTGGTGAGACCACACCTGGAGTATTGTGTTAGTTTTGGTCTCCAAATTTGAGGAAGGACATTCTTGTTATTGAGGGAGTGCAGCGTAGGTTCATGAGGTTGATTCCCAGGATGGCAGGACTGTCATATGTTGGAAGATTGGAGTTACTGGGCTTGTGTACACTGGAATTTAGAAGGATGAGTGGGGATCTGATTGAAACATATAAGATTATTAAGGGATTGGATACGCTAGAGGCAGGAAACATGTTCCCGATGTTTGGGGAGTCCAGAACCAGAGGCCACAGTTTAAGAATAAGGGGTAGGCCATTTAGAACAGAGTTGAGGAAAAACTTTTTCACCCAGAGAGTTGTGGATCTATGGAATGCTCTGCCTCAGAAGGCAGTGGAGGCCAATTCTCTGGATGCTTTCAAGAAAGATTTAGATAGAGCTCTTAAAGATAGCAGAGTCAAGGAATATGGGGAGAAGGCAGGAATAGGTTACTGATGGCGGATGATCAGCCACGATCACATTGAATGGCAGTGCTGGCTCAAAGGGCCAATTGGCCTACTCCTGCACCTATTGTCTATTGTCTATATTTTTTTGATTATTGTCTACCTTACCATCATATTTCATGTTTTCCTTCCTTATGGTTTTTTAGTTGCCTTCTGTTGCTTATGAAAATCTTTTCAATTCTCTAACTTTCCATAAATTTTTGCTCCATTCTTTGTCCTCTGTTTGGCTTTGACTTTCCTTATCAGCCACAGTTGTGTCCTCCTGCATTTCAAATACTTCAGAATCAAAATCGGGTTTAATATGACTGGCTTACAATATGTTGTCAAGTTTGCTAACAAGTCAGCCTGTCAGAATGATCACTGCGATATGTCTGTAGGAGTTTTCGAGTGTTTTAGGTCACTATCCAAATCTCCTCAAACTCCTAATGAAATATTGCTGTTGTCTTGTTGTCTTTGTGGTTGCATCAATATCTGGGGACCAGGTTAGATCCTCAGCGATCTTCACACCCAGGAACTTGACATTGCTCACTCTCTCCACTTCTGAAACCTTCATGAGGATTGGTTCACATTCCCTCTTCGTACTCTTTCTGAAGTCCATAATCAGGTCTTTGGTCTTACTGACGGTGAGTGCAAGGTTGTTTCTGACACACCACAATATCAGCATATTGTTACAAACCTGTGGTTGTTTACTGAGACTGTTTCTTTAAGAGCACCTGAGTGAGGCGGGACTATGATGTCAGTCACAGGCTGCTGCGGACAAACTCATAGATATATATGTATATATATATATATGGAGAGAGAGAGAGAGAGAGAGACAGACAGACAGACAGAGAGAGAGAACAGTTACTCTTGTAGTCTTCACAAGACTTGGAACTCCGAACTGCCGGGCAAGTTTGCTCCAGAATGGGTCTAAGGCTTTCCCATTACCCAAAAGA
The DNA here is from genome assembly GCF_048418815.1 of Hemitrygon akajei. NCBI lineage: Eukaryota > Metazoa > Chordata > Chondrichthyes > Myliobatiformes > Dasyatidae > Hemitrygon > Hemitrygon akajei. The sequence continues at coordinate 1,295,338 of NC_133146.1, read as the reverse complement.
TTGGGTTAATCAACATTACTGGGTACAACAAGCATGTGACTGTCACTTTGTATAATCCATAGGAGTGGAATTTGGAATATCCTGTGGGACCACTTGTGTAAAACTTGTGTGGTAACCACTCGAAGACGATATTCCTGTGACAGGTCACTTTTGGTGATAATTCATAAGTGGATATGGATGTATTCTACGGACAAGATCTTCGGCGACTATTACTTTGTTTACCTGACATGGAACTTGTGGACTACTTCGTACTTACCTTTTCTCTACATTACAACATGGATTACAAAAATCTTTCTCCATCATTTATTCCGTGGATTACTGAACCTTACTAATTTGCCATTCTAAGACCTTAATAACTATTCCTAAGCTTGAAAGTTACACATATACACACATAACACTGTTAACTTTTGTTTATTTTAAGTTACTATATTATAAGTAGAAACTGGTAATAAAGATAGTGATTTTAACATTAAAACCTGACTTAATGTGAAATCTCTTGCTGCTGGTTCATTTCTAAAAGGTTACAGTTCATAACAATATTTATAGATGGCATTTGAGCTGTGCCTGGCCACACAAACATGGGTATTGAGAAAGTAGAGCAGTAGGCTAACAAAACATCCCTGAGGTGTGCCAGTGTTGATCGGCAGTGAGAAGGAGGTGCTATTACCAATCCACAAAGATTGTAGTTTTCTGGTTAAGAAGTTGAGAATCCAATTGCAGAGGGAGGTACCAAGGCCCAGGTTCTTTTGCTTTTTGATCAGGACAATAGGAATGATGGTGTTCCTACAAGCTGCTCTAAAAAGCCATCACTTATTCATTCTACAATTTCTCTTGGGAACCTAAATTGCACCAATCTGATTTTCCCAATCTACCTGAATATTGAAGTCACAAAGACCTCCACCACTTTTGCTGGCTGCTTGTTTTACACTCACACCACCCTCTGGGTAAAAAAGTTCTTTCTCGCTTTCCCAAAGCACTTCACCTTTCACATTTAACCTACAGCCTCTAGTTCCAGTGCCACACAACCTCAATGGGAAAAGCCTACTTGCATTTACCCTATCTATAACCTTCATCATTTTAAAAAATAAGAACAGAAGAAATAGGAGCAGGAGTAGGCCATCTGGCCCATCAAGCCTGCTCTGCTATTCAATAAGATCATGACTGGTCTGACCATCGACACATCTCCACCTACCTGTAATTTTCCCATAACTATGAAAAAGTTTTTCCAACCTTGTCTTAAATATTTACTGAGGTAGCCTCCACTGCTTCATTGGGCAGAGAATTCCACAGTTTCACCACTCTCTGAGAAAAGCAGTTCCTCTTCATCTCCATTCTAAATCTGCTTTCCTTAATCTTGAGGCTATGTCCCCTAGTTCTAGTCTTACCTACCAGTGGAAACAACTTTCCTGCCACTATCTTATCTATCCTTTACATAATCCTATATGTTTCTATAAGATTGAAACCAGGTGACTCATAATCTTGTATGCCTCTGTCAAATTACCCTTCATTCTTTTTATGCTCCAGGAAATATAGTGCTAGATTATTTATTTTTTAATTGTAACTTATAGTAATTTTATATTATAATTTTATTTCTGTTGCACTGTATTGCTGCAATGAAATAACAAATTTCATGTCATTTAGTATGTCCATGATAAATTTGATTCTGATACGTCACAAACAGGGATTAAACTCCATTTTGATTTATTTGATTTTGAAACTACTAAGTTGGATGGCTTTCACTTTCTAGAAGGCATATTTATTGGCAGCTGGTTGCTTTAAAAGCTTTGGAAGAGAGTTTTCATCTCTGCTGTGGTTCTCCAGTATCATTGTGACTTGCGAGGCAGGAAGCAGAGTGGTTACCATTGGCAACAATAGAACGAAGGCACGATAGTTAAATGAAGCAGCATTAAAGGGCAAACTCTGATTTGGCCTTGGTCTACAAGACTGAAGTGGAGTAGAATTCTGGCACTCTCAAATCGTGTTTCCACTTGAGACCTGCCAGGCACCATTTTCTCAATTGTGCAAAGGCCCAGTTGATTGTCTGAATAAATTAACCTACACACTGTTACATTCTAAAACTCCAGAAATGAATCAAAAGTAAAACATGTGAGCCAGGAAACATGTCTACTTAGTTTTTCTTTTAGTAAGGCACGTGACGTGATGACATAAGAATATATGCTATTCATGTACTTTTACATATAACCTTAATTGAACAATGTATTTTGAATATTACTTAAATGATAGTAAAATATTACACTATACTCATCCCTGCTTATCTATAAACTCCAATTCAATATAGAATGCATCTCAAATCAAATTTACAACATATTGCTCTAGTCATCATATGTGTATATACTGTGTATAATACAGCTACTATACAGACATCCACAGTATAGTAGATTTAAAATTGTCCTATTCAGGCATAAATATTTAATTGAGTTGCTGTGGACAATTTCATATTTTTGTGGGAATACATCTTTCCTGACAGGTTGGGGGTGGGGGGTCACTCTGCTCGGTAGATGAGATTTGTAGCTGTGGAACAATCTCAGGCTCTGGGGTCTCTTCCATAGTGGTTGCAGGAGTTCAGACAGCAATGGACACCTTTCTTCTTTAACAATTGACTCTGCTCTTCTCAACAGGTCAGTATGTCATCTCCAAATGACATCACGTGCAATCTTAACTGGGTAGGGGTGTTGTCTAGTGCTGTCCTTCATCTTTCCAACTAGCCACTTTTGATCACCTCTGTAGTCCCTCGCCAGTTCTGCTTGTCCAGGAGTGAAACATCAAGCTTCTTTGTTTGAGGAGCCCTCAGTTTGTCTTGGCTGTTGGTCCTACATACTCCTCTGATTTGGATTTGAGTGTGCAAGGGATGACCCAGGAATAGCATAGCTGGTGAATTGTTGTTTGTGGAGAATGCTGCATTATGATATGCACGGAGGAACTTGGCGAATTTTTGATTCTTTGTCAGTGTAGTCTGTTCTGCTGACATTGCTCACAATGACATTGCTTTGGACTAGTGGTCGCCAACCCGTCGATCGTGATCGACTGGTCGATCTTTGAGACTTTCCCAGTAGATCCCAGAAAAAAATGAAAAATAAATACACAAATACTGTTGAGAGATTGTTTCCGGGTTGCGGGGTTTTAGTTCCGTTCTTTCTGCCCAGTGCGCATGCGTACAGCTCCCCCCCCCCCCCCGCACTACATAGTGTACTTCAGTGGTCCCCTACCAAGTAAGGAAACAATGAGTCAGTTGCACCTTTCCTCATTCCCTGTTATGCCCACTGTTGAACTTGAACGCACGCGAGTCGCCTAAACGCAGTGACACCCTCGTGCGGCCGGCGGGAAGTGCCGTTGCTACCGGCCTGGAGCGCAGGCAGATGGGCACTGCCTCTGAAGCTGTTTAGCACACCGAATGTTCGTGGGGAACCCAGTACTAAAATATTCACAGACAACCTAATCCAGGCTCAGCGTTTCATAAGTAGCAGAGCAGCTACTTCGTTGCGATCTACTGAAACAAATTTTTGTCAGCCGATAGAGCCTGTAAGGGGGGTGGGCACGGGCCTGTCGCTCTCCTCACTCAGTCAGTTGCTCTCTCTCCGGACTGCGACCGCCGCGGCCCCAGTACGGGGACCTTCGGCCCTGACCTTGTCCTTTCACTCCACCCACAACCAGCCACACCTGTCCCAAGCCACCAGTCAAGCTTCAAACCAATGCTTTCATTTTGATCACTCCTACGTGACTGGCATGTAGCTCCTCTAACACTTTAGATGGTACAACAACTCACAATCATCACATAAGGTAACTCCCATCAAGGGCAAGTTCATCATGACGCTGGTAAAACTGGGGGAACAGGAGTTTCTGCTGCACGTTCCAGCCACTTTGGGTTGCCATGTAGACCTGAGACAGTGTGGGGTCTTTTCTGGTTTCTCTTTAGAACATCTCTGCTGTAATAGGGAGAGTTTCAATTTGCATGAGAGAGAATGCATCAAGAGAAGTACACTCTTTAGTAAATTTTTCTGTACTTTCCTTTTCCAAGGGTACGCAGGACAATTTATTAGCACTTCCATGATTAGTTATCCTCTTGAATTGAGTCTGGTAATTGTGTCTTCCAAGAAACAGAGCTGTTTCTGCGCTGTTAGTAGAACACTCTTCTATGGATTGAAAATGGACACTAGTCGTTGACCAGTAATGAATGTAAACTCTCCCCCATACTGCTTGAAACATTTCAAAAAAGAGTCAAGGCATTTCTGTCATTCTGTGCATAATTTTTCTCTGCAGTGGTAAAGAAAGGTAATACAAAGGCTATGGGGCGTTCACTTCCATCAATCAAAACCTGTGACATGGCTACACCTATACCATAATCTCACAGGCAAGCTTCACTGTAGATGTAAGTGCTACTGGACAATAGTCATTGAGGCAGGTTACCATGTTCTTCTTAGACACTAGGTACCTGGCCAAGTACTCAAGACCTGTGCTGATTAAATGCCCGGAATGTTTACTGAAATTTTTAATCTCTCACTTCAGGAGACTGAGGTAGCCACCTGCTTCAAACAGGCTTCACTTATACTAGTGTGGGCCAGATGCTTTCATGCTTTCCCACTCCTGAAGGTTACTCACATGTCAGCCTGAGACTGAAATCACAGGATCACCGGGGTTTGTGGGAGTTTGTGATAGTTCCTCCATGTTTAAAAGAGGTGATAGTATTCAAGCCCTGTCATAATTTTGAGCATCATATGATAATTCAAGTTTAGTCTGGAATTGCCACTTTCCCCATGAGGTGGCTTTCTGGAGATTGTTTCTGAACCTCTTGTAACTTTCTTAAGTCACTAGACTTGAATACCTCTGATCTGGCCCTCAGTAGATTACAGATCTTCCTGTTCATCTAAGGCTTTTGATTGTGGAAAATCTGAATGAGTTTGTGGGGATAGACTTGTCTAAAACTGTTTTAATAAAGTCTGTGACAACCACAGTGTATTCATTCAGATCCATAGACCAGTCCTTGAACATGGTTTAGTCCACAGACTCGAAGCAATCCTGTAGCCACTCCTCTGCTTCTCACAACAACTTCAGATTCAGTTTATTGTCATTTAGAAACCACGAGTGCAATGCAGTTAAAAAATGAGACAATGTTCCTCCAGAATGATATCACAAAAGCTTATGACAAAACAGACTACACCAGAAAATCCACATAACATTTGGCAATCCCAAACCAGAGTCCGGAGAGGCTGCTGCGTATTAATATCGTGCTACCATCTTAGCGCGTTCCCCGGAAAGGAGCTCCAAATTCACCAGACAAAACAAGACCAAAAACTAAAGCTACAAGATCTTCACAAAACCACATAGTTATAACATATAGTTACAACAGTGCAAACAATAGCATAATTGATAAAAAAAACAATGGGCACAGTAAAAATAGTCCAAAGATGTTAAAGGACTATAAGTTCAAAGAAATCACCACACAGTTTCCACAAGTCCCCAGGGTCCTGACAGACTCGCCATCCCACGCTGGCAGGTGAAGGGAATACCCCAGCTATGGACTTCCACGGCACTGCCTGACTCAGCCTCACAGACGCAACACACAATGAAAGCTCCTTCGAATTCAGCCTCGCAGACACAGCACACAATGAAAGTTCCGTTGAACCCAGCCTCGCAGACGCAGCACACACCGAAAGCGACCTGACCGCAGTGGACTCTGAGTCCGTCGAACCTCCGGGCCGACGACCATCCCTTCCGGCACAGCTTCTCCGAGCACCATCTTCTGCCGAGCATATTAAGACGGCCCTGCCAACGGCCATCGGCAACACAACCCCCGAGGACTGGGGGCCTGTTCTTCCCAGCAGTGTCCCGGACCTCACAGCAGCAGCAGCAATGAAGAAGGTCTTCCTGGAGATTTCCCGATGTTCCTTCGTGCTCCCACATCCGTTTTCAATCAATTATGATTGCGCACGGCACCCTACTTCACAAATAACAGATAATCAGCTCCGGAGTGGCCGCAGCAAGCTGCGTCACACTACCATCTTGGATTTGTATTTCTTTGTTGTCCTAATTTTTGGAGCTTTGTTCCTTAGCCTCTGCCTATATGCAGGTAGGAGGATGGCCAAGAGATCCGAGTTATCGAAATGCAGTCTGGGTGTGGAAAGGTGGGCATTCTTTATCTTAGTATAACAGTGATCTCCGGTGCTACAGGTTATACATTGATGGTAATTGGACAAGATTTTCTTCAAACAAGCCTAGTTGAAGTTCCTGACTAGGATTTGAAATGTGTCAGATGGACTACTTTTTGTTTGAGATGGCATCATGCAGTGTCTCAAGTGCTTGATCATAGTCAGCCCTTGGTGGCGTACAAGTTGTGGTTAGGATTACGGAGGAGAACTTCTTTGGTAAATAAAATGGACAACATTTGATCATTAGATGTTCAATGTTAGGGAACACAAGGTCAAAAAAACCACCACATCGAGGCACTGAGAGTTATCGTGATTACCTTTTGCCTTTTCCAAATCAGCAGTTTGATCCATACGGTAAATTGGGTAACTTTTGTTTTTGATTTCAGAATCTGGTGTGCCCAGAGGAAGCCATGACTTGCCCAGACATAGAACGCGACAATCCCTCATTTTTCTCCATCTTGCTCTCAGGTCCTCAATTTTGTTCTCCAAAGACTATGCATTTTCTATAAGATGCTGGGTGGAGGAGGCCTCATCCCTTGGTGTTTCAGCCTGGCTTCGTGTCTCCCTCTCTTCCCTCACTTCCATCCATTTGATGACCCTTCATTCACTTAAAGGAGCATTACTTTCTTGATCTGCCAAGTCATTTAGAAGATTGAGAAATCTGAAGATCATTAAGTTGATTTAAATGTATATCACTTATAGGGAAATCACATGCTGCAGATATTACTGCCAATGAGGTATATTTGTGTAACACTTACCCAACAGGCTGGTATATGTCTAGGGGAAAAGGAGATCCAGCCACACACCAACCCACCTCCCGTACACGCAGGTGCTGTGAGAATCGCGTTTATGCCTCGCGCCCGCCAACAGTATCAAACCCACTTTAATCAAATACACTTTAAAGAGTTTACTAAGATTAAAAGAGTATTAGGCAATACAATATATATATATATATATATATACAAGAAAAAAGCAAAAGGCGCCAACTTATCAAAGTTCAGTCAGTTTAGTGCACTCGGTGGAACTCATCCAGCAAACCATTCGACTCCTCTTCGCTTGCCCTCCCGACTTCCACGTCTTCCACCTCGGACTCACCGGTGGTCTTCCGAGCGCACGTCCTCCTTCCTCGGCGTCTCCCTCCAGACTCCCCTCACCCCCAAGCCCGCGCAACCCCTCCCCCAAGTTCCCAGCCTCACAAAACACAATAACATTCCCCATTGATTAACAAATGAATACAATTACCATATCAGCCATTCTAAAGCGAAACAACGGCGAGAAAAACATTTAACAGACAAAGAAACATTCCTACTCGTAACAAACCAAAGAAGCCCTTTTTAGTAACATACACAGGACGTTATACATTCTCTCTCCACCAGCAAATGTCATGCCCTCATGGCATTACTAGAGTTCCCCAAAGCTTCTTGCAACACACAAAACCCAACCCAGGTGCAGAAAGCAGTGACATAACTACCCAGAGCAGTAGAAAACACACTCGGTTCTCCTGGTACCACATATGTCAACCGCTCCGGGGGGCGCCTAATCCTCTGAGATCTCCATACCCCTTCTGCCCCACTGGGCTCCCTCTCCACCTGCGAACCCACTGTCTCAGACACCCCAGGTCTTCCTGACAGACCCTCACCCCCTTCCTCAGGTTTCACCCGGTAAACTGGCAGGTTCGGCATCTGGCTCTCTATTACATAGGGGCTGGCCGCCCATCGGTCTGCCAACTTGTGCTTACCAGGGAGTCCCAAATTCCGTAAAAGGACCCGGTCGCCCGGCAATAATTGAACAAACTTCACCTTTCGATCATACCGCATCTTATTCCTCTGATTTTGTTTGGTAGCTGCCGCCTCGGCCAACTCGTACGCCCGCTGTAACTCCCTCTTCATGTCGGACACATACTTTAGATGGGACTTCCCAGGTAATTCACCCACTTCACCCCCAAAACACAAGTCAATGGGCAACCTCGCTTCCCACCCGAACATCAGATAATAGGGTGAATATCCTGTAGCATCATTGCGAGTACAATTGTAACAGTGAACCAATTGTCCAATATGACGACTCCACCTGCTTTTCTGCCCAATCTCCAGCATCCCGAGCATATCCAACAGGGTCCAGTTGAACCTCTCTGGCTGCGGATCTCCCTGTGGGTGATAAGGGGTAGTCCTGGATTTCTCAACCCCAAGCATAGTCAGTAATTCATGGATAAGGTGGCTCTCAAAGTCCCGCCCCTGATCGCTATGGATTCACCTGGGAAGGCCGTAATGAACAAAATACTTCTCCCATAACACCTTCGCCACTGTCGTCGCCTTCTGATCCTTAGTGGGAAATGCCTGAGCATAGCGAGTGTAATGATCGGTGATGACTAAGACATTCGCAGTGTTGCTGGTGTCAGGCTCAATCGACAGAAAATCCATACATACTGTGGTGAACTAGATATACCTGTCTGACTGCTCCTGTGGCTCCTCCCAAGACCCTGCTGACTACCCCTGTGGCTCCTCCCACAGACCCCTGTATAAAGGCGACTGTGGCCTGCTGCTCTCCCTCATTTCCCCAGGATGTAGTGTTGTTCTTCAGTCAATAAAAGCCGATATCTCACTTCCTAAGTCTCGGCGTGAGTTATTGATGGTGCATCAATTTTATTGACTGAAAGTTACAACATGGAAACCGCTTTACGCCCAGAACGCCTAGACTTGGACCCCCGAGACCCTGGAGCAGCTCTTGCCTTTGAACACTGGCTGGTGTGCTTCCAATCGTACTTAGAGGAGGTTCGTGCCACCGACTCGGCTGTTCGGCACAAACTTCTCTTCTCGAGGGTCGCCCCAAAAGTTTATTCGTTCATCAGGGACATATCCACCTACGAGGAGGCGCTTGCCGCCCTCCAAAGACAGTACCTGCGGCCAGTAAATCCAGTTTATGCACGGCACCGCTTGGCAACGCGAAAACAGCGGCCTACGGAGTCGACTGCTGAATTTTTCCGCGAGTTACTGACCCTAGCGCGGGACTGTGACTGCAAAGCGCTCACAGCGGAACAGCATAAGGAACTCTTGGTCCGAGACGCTTTTGTGACTGGGGTTCGGTCAGTGTGTATCCGCCAGCGGCTGCTGGAAAAAGCTGATCTTACCTTACGCTCCGCGATAGAGACGGCCGATTCGATAGAGGCTGCGCAACTGTACGCCGAAGAAGTCCAACCGAGCCATTCCCCGGTTCCGAGCGAATTCGCCAACGCCGCTGCCAGTCGCGGTATCTCAAACGCCACGAATTCGCCAGGTACGAAACTCTGTTACTTTTGTGGGCTTCGGAAACATGCCCGGGTAAGCTGTCCGGCGCGCGAAGCGACGTGTTCCAGCTGTGGGAAGAAGGGTCATTTCGCCAAGGTCTGTAAATCTAAACCGCGCCCGGGGTCGAGCAGCGCCGCGTCTGAGACCTGGGGGCCGCCATTTTGCATGACCGGATGTGGACAACCATCTTTGCCGACGTCACCAGGCCCCGCCCCCGACTCGCCATCTTGCATGACCGGATGTGGACAACCATCTTTGCCGGCGTCACCAGGCCCCGCCCCTACCTACCCGTGTGCGACCTGGGAGCCGCCATCTTGCATGCCCGGATGTGAGCGGCCATCTTTGCTGACGTCACCAGGCCCCGCCCCCGACTCGCCCCGTTCTACGCTGGCTTCCGTGACCCTCGACCAAAGCGCCCCACACCAGCTCGCAAGGTCGATGATGGACATCCTGGTGGAGGGGCACAGGACTAGCTGCCTGTTTGACACGGGCAGCACTGAGAGTTTTATTGACCCGGCCACAGTGAAACGCTGCGGACTCGTGACACGGCCGGTCCGTCAGAAGATCACCTTGGCTTCAGGGTCGCATTCCACAGACATCCAGGTGGGTTGTGTAGCGACATTGGTGGTGCAGGGCACAGAATATCGGAACTTTGCGTTCCTGGTCATGCCTCGACTGTGCGCACCTGTGCTATTGGGGCTGGACTTCCAGAGCCATCTCGAAAGTGTGACTATGGCATATGACGGGCCCCACCCACCACTCACTGTCAGGAATCCTCAGTTTGGTGGGACTTCGCCATATACTCCGTTACCACACGCACATACACCCCGAACCCCACATCCCGCCCAGCACCATGTCGATAGCTGTGCTGCTGACACTATTTGCAACCTCTCCACCCTCAAGATCCCTCCCCCATCGCTGTTCACCAACCTGACCCCCGACTGTAAACCTGTGGCAACTAAAAGTAGGAGGTACAGTGCGGGGGACAGGGCCTTTATTCATTCAGAGGTGCAGCGGCTGCTCAGGGAGGGGATCATTGAGCCAAGCACAAGCCCATGGCGGTCCCAGGTGGTCGTTGTTCGGACTGGGCAGAAAAATAGGATGGTTGTGAACTACAGCCAGACCATCAATAGATTCACGCAGCTTGACGCGTACCCCCTACCCCGCATCGCGGATATGGTCAACCAGATAGCTCAGTACAAGGTGTACTCGACAATTGATCTGAAATCCGCTTATCACCAGCTCCCCATCCGCCCAGAGGACCGCCCCTACACCGCCTTCGAGGCGGGTGGCAGGCTCTATCACTTTCTGCGCGTCCCATTTGGTGTCACAAATGGGGTCTCAGTCTTCCAGAGGGAGATGGACCGGATGGTGGACCAGTACAAACTGACGGCCACATTTCCCTATCTAGATAACATCACCATCTGTGGTCGCGACTGGTCGGACCATGACGCCAACCTCCAACGTTTTTTCCAGGTGGCCGATGCTTTGAACCTCACTTATAACAAGGACAAGTGTGTGTTCAGAACCACACGACTCGCTATCCTTGGGTATGTCGTGGAGAACGGGATCATTGGCCCCGACCCCGACCGTATGCGCCCCCTGTTAGAACTCCCTCTTCCCACTACTCTCAAGGCCCTCCGGCGGTGCCTGGGTTTTTTTTCCTATTACGCCCAATGGGTTCCCCATTACGCAGACAAGGCCCGCCCCCTGGTCAAGTCTACCACCTTTCCCCTCTCTGCCGAGGCCCGCGCGGCCTTCAGCTGCATTAAAGGGGACATTGCCAAAGCAACGATGCATGCGGTAGACGAGACCATTCCCTTCCAAGTAGAGAGTGACGCCTCTGACGTCGCGCTGGCTGCTACCCTCAATCAAGAAGGCAGGCCAGTGGCGTTTTTTTCTCGTACCCTTCAAGGCTCTGAACTTCGGCACTCCACGGTGGAGAAAGAAGCCCAAGCCATAGTGGAAGCTATTCGGCACTGGAGGCACTATCTCGCCGGCAGAAGGTTCACCTTGCTGACCGACCAGCGCTCGGTTGCGTTCATGTTCAGCAGCCAACAGCGGGGCAAAATCAAAAATGATAAAATTTTGCGTTGGAGAATAGAACTCTCCACCTATACTTACGATATCCTGTACCGGCCTGGCAGGCTCAATGAACCGTCTGATGCCCTATCCCGGGGACCGTGTGCTAGTGCCCAGCTCGACCAGCTGTATGCCCTTCATGCCCAACTTTGCCACCCGGGGGTCACCCGGTTTTATCACTTCATTAAAGCCCGGAACCTGCCGTACTCCCTGGAGGACATCAGGACGATGACCAGGAACTGCCAGATCTGCGCTGAGTGCAAACCGCACTTCTACCGTCCTGACACTGCGCAGCTTGTCAAGGCCACCCGCCCTTTTGAGCGACTGAGTATTGACTTTAAGGGCCCCCTTCCCTCCACCGACCGCAATGTCTACTTTCTCAGTATTATTGACGAGTACTCGCGATTCCCCTTTGCCGTTCCCTGCCCCGACACTACTACCACGTCGGTCATAAAAGTCCTGCGCCAGCTCTTCACTCTGTTCGGATATCCCTGCTATGTCCACAGTGATAGAGGGTCCTCCTTTATGAGTGACGAGTTGCGCCGGTTCCTGCTTGCTAGGGGCATAGCTACTAGTCGCACCACGAGTTATAATCCCCGGGGGAATGGCCAGGTGGAGAGGGAGAATGCCACGGTGTGGAAGGCCATACTTTTAGCCCTTAAGTCACAAGGGTTGCCGGTCTCCCGATGGCAGGAGGTCCTCCCTGAGGCACTCCACTCTATCCGCTCCCTGTTGTGTACGTCCACTAATGCCACCCCTCACGAACGCTTATTCTCTTTTCCCAGGAAGTCTGTCACTGGGACCACCCTGCCAGTTTGGCTGACGTCCCCGGGGCCAGTGCTGCTGCGTAAACATGCGAGGAGTAATAAGTACTCACTACTGGTCGAGAAGGTTCACCTCCTGCATGCTAATCCCCAGTATGCCTACGTGGTCTTGCCTGATGGGCGGGAGGACACGGTCTCTGTCCGCGACCTGGCGCCCGCCGGAGCAGCAGACCACTACCCCGAGCACTCCACGGTAACTTTGCACCCTGTACCCGAAGTGACTCCGCGCGCACCGTGCCCCACACAGACTCCGTATGCGTCTGTTCCAGGGCCCTCGCTCACACGCGAGGGATCCCTGACACCTCCTGTTGGGACAGAATTAACCCACTCTCCGCCTTCGGAGCACACACCACCTCCGGCACCTGTGCCATCATCACCTCCGGCTCCTGTGCAATTGCAGCCGGAGCTCCGTAGATCGCAGCGAACGATTCGACCACCTGATCGACTTAACCTGTAAATATACTTGGGAATTTTTTTTTAAACAAAGGAGGGGTGAATGTGGTGAACTAGATATACCTGTCTGACTGCTCCTGTGGCTCCTCCCAAGACCCTGCTGACTACCCCTGTGGCTCCTCCCACAGACCCCTGTATAAAGGCGACTGTGGCCTGCTGCTCTCCCTCATTTCCCCAGGATGTAGTGTTGTTCTTCAGTCAATAAAAGCCGATATCTCACTTCCTAAGTCTCGACGTGAGTTATTGATGGTGCATCACATACCAGGTCCAGAGGTCCCGCACTCTGCAAGTGCGACAGTGGAGCCGCCAACGCGGGCAGGGTCTTCCTCCGGATGCAACGACTGCAGCCCCTACAGTATTCTTCGACTTCCCCCCTCATCCGGGGCCAGTAGAACTGGTCTTTGAGTAATCCATAGGTCTTTTCCACCCCCAAGTGTCCAGAATCATCATGTAGGGCCTGGAGTACAGCCTGCCAATACTCCTCCGGCAGGACCAGTTGCCAACAGTGGGGTTGGTCCGGAGGCGCCGTTACCCGGTACAAGATTTGGTTCTTTAACTTCAACCGAGACCACTCCTTCAACAACAGGGGCACGAATGGGTGTTTCGCCTTCTCAGCCAACGCCCCATCCCCCCTCTCGACCGCTCTCCACACTGTGCCAATGCCCGGGTCATTTTGCTGAGCAGCTGCCACTTCCCTGGACTCAGTTCCGGCAACTGTTTAGTCCGCAGTGCGGTCAGGTCACAGTAAGCTAGGGGTATGGCATCGTCAAAACCCCCCAAATGGTCCACGGCTCGTTCCAGCCTCCCTCTTCCCTCGGCCTTCATGGTGATAGCAAACTGACACATCGCCTTCACTCCAGTGGCAGGGACACTCTCCCACTCCTCGTCCCTCTCCTGTTCCCCCGGCTCCCGACGAGACAAAGCATCCACATCGACATTCTTGCTTCCGGGCCGGTATCTCAGGCTGAAATCATATACCGACAAGGCCGCCAGCCACCGATGTCCTGTGGCATCCAGCTTCGCTGAAGTCAAAATATAAGTGAGAGGATTGTTATCCGTTCGCACCTCAAACTTGGCTCCGTGCAGGTAATCGCCCAACTTGTCCACCACCACCCACTTCAGCGCCAGGAACTCCAACTTGTGAGTGGGATAGTTTCTCTCCGATGGCGACAAGCTTCGGCTGACAAAGGCTACCGGCCTCAATGCTTTGCCATGCTCCTGGTACAGAACAGCCCCGAGACCCTCTCAACTGGCATCCGTGTGCAGCACATATGGCTTCTGGGGATCGGCAAAAGCCAACACCGGGGCCTGGGTCAGTGCTCTTTTCAAAGACCGGAACGCCTCTTCACATTGATCATCCCATCTCGAGCCAAAAGGTTCCGCCGGGTTCCAGTATCCTCCAGCGTCCTGCCTCTGGTCCCCCGTCCTTTTCTTCCCCACCGGGGGATAGCCACACAACAGCTGAGTCAACGGGTGACACACTTTGGCGTATCCTTTCACAAATCACCGGTAAGACCCACAGAACCCCAAAAATGAGCGCAGAGCACCCACTTTCTGGGGTCTCGGCCAGGTGGTCACGGCCTCTATCTTGATTGGATCAGTAGCCACTCCCTCTCGCGAAATGATATGGCCAACGTAGCTAACCAATGACTTGCAGAACTGGCATTTGTCCAGGGAAAGCTTCAACCCTTCTTCATTAAGCCGGCCCAACACCTTCAACAGCCTCTCCTCATATTCCTCCAAAGTCGATCCAAACACTATCAAATCGTCCAGGTACACCAGCACCTCTAACAGATTCATATCCCCCACAGTTCTCTCCATGAGCCTCTGGAAGCTGGCTGGGGCTCCTGATATGCCTTGGGGCATTCGTTCGAACTGAAAGAACCCCAGCGGGCAGATAAAAACGGTCTTCTCTTTATCGCCCGCACTCATCGGGATCTGGTAATACCCACTTCTTAAATCCAGCACACTGAACCACTTCGCACCGCTCAGGCCGGCCAGCGCATCCTCAACTCTTGGGACAGTATATTGATCAGGGACAGTTCGCCGATTCAACGTCCTGTAGTCAACACACATGCGCACTCGCCCATTCTTCTTCCGTGCCACCACTATTGGGGACGCATAAGGACTTCGGGACTCAGCTATGATTCCGGCCTCCTTCAACGTGCACAAGTGCTGCCGCACGTCCTCAACATCTGCCGGAGCCAGCCGCCGGGATCTCTCTCTGAACGGGGTGTCCTCCGTCACCCGAATGGTGTGGCGAGTGCTTTTGGAGCAGCCAACATCAAACTCGCCCTGAGAAAAAACAGCTTCCATCTTCAGCATCTTCTCCACTAGCCTGTGTTTCCACTCCGGCGACACGGGAATCCCCGAAGTTAAAGACTTCAGCGGTCAGCTCCCTTCGATGCTCCGATCCCTCCCCGTTAGGGGTCCTCACTGGTGCGCTAGACATTACCGTCACCGGGAATAGATGTGCCAGCGGCATTCCCCTCTTAAAGGTGATTTCTCTTGCCATGGTGTTCCTGACACTTATAGCTATACGCCTCGCATGTACCACCCCTGGTCTCTGCACTTCGGGCCTCACCAGCGCCCCCGCCGGAAATCGTGTCTCCCCTTCAAGATCGTCCGGGACGTCTACTAACAGGGCTTCGCCCGTCTGCACTCCTGGGAATCTGGGGGTCCCCATCACTAGTGCTACCTCCCCGGGTCGGATCACCTTGGGCCTTGCCTGCGTACACCACACCGTCCCTCGTTTACACTCCGGGTCCAGTCCTAGGGAGGCAACCCTTTCTTCGAACACTGCTCGAAACACTGGATGCACCGAGAGGGTCTCCAGAAAGTCTTCCCCCGCTTTCTCCTTACAAGCTCCCAGGAGCCGTCGCACAACGGGGGAATTAGTCCCCACCAGGAGGGCAGCACCACCGGTTTCCACCGGGTCAGGACACACCAACACCAACGTCTCAATAGCTTCGGACACTCCCACATCGCCCTCCGAGAACTCCAATCTCACCGATAGGTACCCATCGTACGGGTAGTCACCCTCGCTCACACCCCAAATCTGCAGGGCGTCAAATGGGGTTACGGGCAAATGCTTTAGATATTGGTTGTAGAAAGACCGGTACAATAAGGTCACCTGCGATCCCGTATCCAGAACGGCTTTTGCGTAAACTCCCTCTATCCGTAGACCCACACAGGCACGAGGTCCTACCAGCCCATCTGGAATAGAGGTGTGGGCACCCGGTGGTCCCCTGGCTGATCTCTGGGAACGTGTTCCTCCAGAGGCTCCAGTCCGATCCCTCACTGAGCCTCTCCTAAGTTTCCCGACACCTCCCCCTTCTTAGTCGCAGGGGGGCTTGTCCTCGGCGGAACTCCTGGTCTCTCACAATCCCACCTAAAGTGTCCCTCCTCTCCACAGCCATAGCACACCCTCGGCCGCCCACAGTCCCGCCTGAAATGCCCCTCTTTCCCACAGTTAAAGCACACGCTGCCTGCCGCCCCTCCTCTCCCAGGACGACTCCCACTCCCAACCCACGGCACTGGTCGCCCCTGAGAGTGGGTATCTCCCCTGTCCCTCCCCTCCAGAGGGGGTTCTCTACCCCTCAGTGGGTTGTCATTCCTCCACCCAGCCACCACTTCCTGTATCGCTGATGATCGCTCCCGTAGGCCCGCGCCCCTTTTCCGCCCCAACGCTCTCTCTTCCTCCCACACCTCTCTAATCAGTTGCCCGAAGGATGGAGGGGGGCCTTTCCTATAAGCCTGCCGGATAGTCCATGCCACCTTGTCCTCCTCCAGAGAGCCACTGAATAACTGACTCATCCTCACGCTAGCCACGTCAGGCGCCTTCACTACCCCCCGGCGCCGCAGCCCCGAGAGCATCCCCTCCATCCTAAATATGTACTCGGAGAGCTTTTCCCCTCTCCATTGTTCCAGGCGTTGGAACTCTGCTAAAAGCAGCCAGGGTTCCCCTGACAACCCAAACGCTCCCTCCAAAACTTCTATACATTCCTCCACTGAGGCCCCAGGCTTCTCCGCTTTCAACTCCCAAACTGTTTTGGCTGCTAAACCCCTCAAACTTCCCACCAATCGCTGCCGCTTCTCCTCCTCCGAGCCTGGCCACTCCTCTAACATCAAGGACGTATGCTCGATCCAGGTCTCATAGTCCACCTCCTCGTCCGGAGTCGGATTGGCTCCGGAGAACACCCCCAGCTTCAGCCGTGGCCTCTCGGCCACTCCCATCAGGGAGTTAAGTGCGGCTGCCAGCTCCGAGGCGTCCCCACTACCTGGGGGGTGGGGCCTAGTCACGACTCCCTCCTCCCTCCTCCCTTTGCTAATGCCTGCCACCTCTCTGGGGTTTTCCTCTAGCTCTAGCTCCTCCTCCGATGTCTCCTCAGCCTCATCCTCGGAGAGAGTGTGGAGCCCCCACAGCCCCTTCTCCCCCGGTACACCGACCGTCGCCGGCAGTTCCAACGTCCTGACTTCAGCACTCATACGAACCAACACCCAGCTAGACTCCATCTCTTTACCACACCGTCTAGCTACCAATTCTACCTGCCCCATACCCTTCACCAAACTTAACCCCCGCACTACCGCGTCTCCCGAAACTCGAAAATCCACTCCGCTCACTAAGCATGCGTACTGTACCGGTACACCTTCAAATCCGCACCAGCGAACAATTTTATCTCTGTCCATCCCCGCTCACTACCTGCATGATTCCACAGCCCCCTGACAATCCAATCCCAGCGAGCACCCCACAAATGTAGCACTTACCCAACAGGCTGGTATATGTTTAGGGGAAAAGGAGATCCAGCCACACACCAACCCACCTCCCGTACACGCAGGTGCTGTGAGAATCGCGTTTATGCCTCGCGCCCGCCAACAGTATCAAACCCACAACCAATACCGGTATGAAATACACTTGAAAGAGTTTACTAAGATTAAAAGAGTATTAGGCAATACTATATATATATATATATACAAGAAAAAAACAAAAGGTGCCAACTTATCAAAGTTCAGTCAGTTTAGTGCACTCAGTGGAGCTCATCCAGCAAACCATTCGACTCCTCTTCGCTTGCCCTCCCGACTTCCACGTCTTCCACCTCGGACTCCCCGGTGGTCTTCCGAGCGCACGTCCTCCTTCCTCGGCGTCTCCCTCCAGACTCCCCTCACCCCCAAGCCCGCGCAACCCCTCCCCCAAGTTCCCAGCCTCACAAAACACAATAACATTCCCCATTGATTAACAAATGAATACAATTACCATATCAGCCATTCTAAAGCGAAACAACGGCGAGAAAAACATTTAACAGACAAAGAAACATTCCTACTCGTAACAAACCAAAGAAGCCCTTTTTAGTAACATACACAGGACATTATACATTTGGAAGTACAATCTGCAACCTGCAGAACTTTGCCATAGTGTACTAGCCCCATCTTGACCCAGTGCATTGATCTATTTCACTACTAGGTTGATGGTGACCCAATAACTACCACAGATCCTGGCAGATAAATTCTTCTTGGCTACTGGGACCGCAAGCATTGCCCATGGGCTTCACTCAAGCATGGAAAGATTTCCTTTGATCTCCATGTGATCTAGCACACTGGCTACTTTATCACAAATGATACAAGGAACTGTACAGCCTTTTTAAAGCTTAGATGTACCATTTTCATTTAACACTATTTTACCCTTAATATATTTGAGTTTTCAAATTCTGTCCTTGAACACTGCTATAGTACCTTTCTTAATTCACTTTCAGTTGACTCTATTGCAGGGGATGTGGCATGCAAATTGTGGACAGATCTCCAATCAAGTTGTAGTTGTCTCAGCCAATCTCATCCCCACAATGCTGGCCCTTCTGTTTTTACCAAATACAAGCCCAATGTAACTTGGTGGTTGTATTTCACTGTTACGAATGTCATTCCCACAGGAGTTATCCTTTCTCCAGTATAATGTCTTCATTGGATATCTGCAGACTTTAGTTCAGTATCTTTGAAATGCCATTCCAGCTCATTTTGTGTAATGATTGAAACGGCCGAGCCAGTATCTGATTACCATTCACTGCAGGTGTAAGCCATGTTGTTTGCCTCTTGTTAGTTTTCACACTGCAAATTTCAAGGCTTCTCGCCATTATCAGATTTTTCATCAACAGCAGACAGATTAAGGCTCTTTTTGAAACTGCAGGTTGAATTTTATCTTTTTCAGTCCATTTATTTTTGTCTGCCTGACATGCTATTCGTATGTGTCCTATTTTGTTGCATTTTCTGTAATTTTTGCCTTTGATGTATGTGACCCCTGCCACAGCTACAACACAATTTGTTTGGACAAGCCAGTTTCTGTTTAGACATTGCAATTTTGTTTGCAATCACCCTAATTCCTGACTACAACTCAAGTGTGTCTCTGGCTGCTGTTTCCATTAATATAACAATTTCAAATGCTCTCTTAAATGAGTTGTGCTTCAGTTAGGAACCATTTTTGAATGCTTTCTTGTAAGATTCCATTACCTAAATGTTTTCTTGGTGCCTCGTTAAACCTATCACTGAACTAGCAATGCTTGGACAACTTCCTCAATTCAGCCACGTACACTAAAATGAAATTGGTTGTGATTATGAATCTTGAAGTGTCCGCTATTAACAATGGTTTTGGTTCTAAATTATCCTTAACATAACATTCACGTTACAAGTTGCTTGTTAATTACACCCATTTTCTGCCTTTTTAAAAAATTGGTTGTCTTATACTCCTCCCTAAAAAATTGTGCTGTCTTTTAAAAATTTAAGACAAACGTCTCTCTCTGTCTCCTTTTGAAGAAAACCATGTTGTGCTTCAACAGGTTGATAATTATCTGAGAATGTCAGAGATAGCATGGTGCGGCATACATGCTGAAGTTGATGTTGCCCTCTAGAGTTCAGCTGACAAAGACAAAATGTATTGTGTTCAACTGCAGACTGCTGAAACACTCACGAATTCAGGGACTTGGACTATATTTTTTGTGTGACTGTATTTTACTGCTGTTTTATATGCACTATGTGTGCCTTGTGCTGTGTATGACTGTTGCACCTTGGCTCTGGAGTTTGGCTGTATTCATGACAATTAAACTTGAACTTAAAATGATATCCCCACCCCTCCCCACACACTTTCTGTACCTCCATTCATTCTTACAGTCATTGTGAAAGGTCTCAACTCAAAATGTCAACTGTCCATTTCCCTTCCTAGATGCTGGTTGACCTGTTGTGTTCCTGCAGGATCTTGTGGGTTGCTCCAGGTTTCCAACATCAAAAATCTCTAGTCTTTATATCATACGTTTGTTGAACTGAGCCATGGAGAAGGTTTGGATGAGAGCAGCAGCTTGAATCGATAAAAGTGAGAGGCAGTTCACCCTGTATCTGGCAGGGAAGTCTGTGTGTGAAGAAAAGAATGAAATAATAATAATAATAATTAATAAATAAGTAAGTCATTCAATTACAGTACGTGTATATTGAATAGATTAAAAATCACACAAAAAACTCCAGAAATAATATATATTTAAAAAGTGAGGTGTGTTCATGGGTTGAATGTCCATTTAGGAATCAGATGGCAGAGGGAAAGAAGCTGTTTCTGAATCGCTGAATGTGTGCTTCTGTATCTCTTGCCTGATGGTAACAGTGAGAAAAGGGCATGCCCTGGTTGCTGGAGGTCCTTAATAATGGCATATTTGTTGACATGCCAAATCTCTTCAAACTCTTAATGAAGTATAGTTGCAATCTTGCCTTCTTTATAACTACATTGATATGTTGGGACCAGGTTAGGTCCTCAGAGATCTTGACAACCAGGAACTTCAAGCTGCTCACTCTCTCCACTTCTGATCCCTCTATGAGGATTGGGATGTATTGCTAAGTCTTACCCTTCCTGAAGTCCACAATCAGCTCTTTCGTTGTACTGACGTTGAGTGCAAGGTTGTTGCTGTGACACCACTTCACTAGTTGGCATATCTTGCTCCTGTATGCCCTCTTAACTCCTTCTGAGATTCTACCAACAATGGTTGTATTATCAGCAAATTCGTAGATGGTATTTGAGCTATGCCTAGCCACACAGTAGAGCAGAGCAGTGGGCTAAGCACACATCCCTGAGGTGCACCAGTATTGATCGTCTGAAAGGAAGAAATATTAGATTAGATCCAACTTTATTGTCATTGTGCCGAGTACAGATACAAAGCTAATGAAATGCAATTAGCATTTAACCAGAAGTGCAAAAGAATAGTATTATTTACAAAATAACTGTGAATAAAAAGTAAGTGCTACAGCATACAAATTTAAAAGTACTGAGACAGTCCAATATGGGTGCAATACTGCTTAGTGCTGTGATGTGAGGTTCAGCATGGTCACAGCCTCAGGGAAGAAGCTCTTCGATTGGAGTAGAGTAAAAAGGCATGGTCACGCCTATCGATTGGAGTAGAGTAAAAAGTCCATGGTTAGGGTGAGATGCATCCTTAAGAATACTTTTCACCCTGCCCTTGTACTGTTTATGGTAGATGTTCTCAATGGTGGGCTGATAATCTGCTCAGATTATGGTCTTCCAGTTAGGAAGTCAAGGATCCAATTGAAGAGGGAGGTACAGAGGCCCAGGTTCTGTAACTTCTCAATCAGGATTGTGGGAGTGATGGTGTTTAGTGCTAGGTTCTAGTTGATGAACAGCAGGTGTTTGTGTTGTCCAGGTGGTCTAAGGCCGTGTGGAGAGTCATTGAGATAGTGTCTGCCGTTGATCTACTGTGGTGATAGGCAAATTGCAATGGGTCCAGGTCCTTGTTGAGGCAGGAGTTCAGACTAGTCATGACCAACCTGTCAAAGCATTTCATCACTGTCGATGTGAGTGCTACTGTATGGTGGTCATTAAGGCAGCTCACATTATTCTAGCAGTGTCCCTAGCAGTGAGAGGTTGAAACTGTCCTTGAATACTCCTGCCAGTTGGTTGGCACAAGTTTTCCGAGCCTTACCAGATACTCCATCCCAGTCAGTGTTTCAGGTTGGGTCATCAGGATGCTGTCTAACCCACTGAGTTTCTCCAACATCTTTTGAGTTGCTCCATATCCAGCATCTGCAATCTCTTGTGTAATCACTGCTTGCCTCCATTCTGCTGGCAAAGATATTTCTGCTACCTGACCCCTGCAGTATTAGATCATGTCAGAGTGCCAGATACACATACCGTGCCTTGCAGTGAAATGTGAAGGAGCTTATATGAAAGTGTCAATGAGATTAGACCATGAAACCATAAGACTAAGGAGCCATTCACCCCATTGAGTCTGCTCTGCCATTCCATCATGGCTGATCCCAGATCCCACTCAACCCCATACACCTGCCTTTTCACTATATCTTTTAATGCCTTGACCAATCAGAAAACTATCAACTTCTGCTATAAATATACCCATGGACTTGGCCGCCACCACAGTCTGTGGCAGAACATTCTACAGAATCACTTCTCTCTAGCTAAAAAGAAATCTTTCATACCTTTGTTCTAAAAGGTTGCCCTTCAATTCTGAGACTGTGCCTGGTAGTTCAGAATAACCCCACCAGAGGAAACATCCTCTCCACATCCACCCTATCTAGTCCTTTTAACATTTGGTAGGTTTCAATGAGATCACCCCATATATTTCTAAATTTTAGCGAGTACAGGCCCAAAGGTATCAAATGCTCCTCAGAACCATCCTCCTGAACTTCCTCAGGACTCTCTCCAGTGACAACACTCCTTTCTGAGACAGAACATAGAACATAGAATAGTACAGCACAGTACAGGCCCTTTGGTCCACAATGTTATGCTGACCCTTAAACCCTGTCTCCCATATAACCCCCCACCTTAAATTCCTCCATATAACTGTCTAGGAGTTTCTTAAATTTCACTAGTGTATCTGCCTCCACCACTGACTCAGGCAGTTCATTCCATGCATCAACCACTCTCTGAGTAAAAAGCCTTCCTCTAATATCCCCCCGATCTTTCCACCCCTTACCTTAAAGATATGTCCTCTTGTACTGAGCAGTGGTGCCCTGGGGAAGAGGCGCTGGCTGTCCACCCTATGGGGCTCATTGTGCAAAGTGCTACAAAGCTGGGGCTACCAAAAGAAAGGTGCACATGATTGATGTGGAAATGGAGGAAGTCTTTTTGGATTCTCTACAAACTGCAGGTACTACTAGTAAAACAGAATGGATTGTTGCAGTAACAGTAATTCCATTCAAGCTTAACAGAAGAACCCAGGTGAATTTGTTATCCATAGTTGATTACAATACTCTCAAAGTTAAGACCAAGATTAGTGAAGTTAAAAGTGACAGGCTACACTGGAGAGAATGTTCCAGTAAAAGCACAAGGAGCAGCACCTAAAGACACAGCTACAGATGTTGAAAAGAGAGTACAGTCAATATTAGGTTTGAGTGCATGTGAAAAGTTCAACCTGATGAAAAGAATTTTGATAGTGGCCTTACTGTCCAAAGATGACCACCCAACTCTTATGGAAGAGTATGCAGATTCTTTGAGGGGATTGGATGCTTACCTGGGGTACACAAAAGTCATGTAGATGAAACAGTTGCTCCTGTTGTCCATGCATGCAGAGAAGTTCCATTTGCACTTAGTGACAAACTCTAAAGAGATTGTGTCCCAGTTTGCAGGTGCCAAGTAGTTTAGCAAGCTCAACGCATCTTCCAGATCTTGGCAGATGAAGTTTGATGAGACAAGTTTGAGACTGTGTACTTTTAACACACCACAGGGAAGATATTGCTTTCTTTAGCTACCACAAGTCTACTATAAAACCATTCATGTGATCATTGAGGGCATACCTGGTGTTGAGACTGTCACGTTCTCGCTCGGGTGTAACGTAACGCCGAGTTAAATGTCAAGATAAACCGTAGTCAATGAAAACAAGGTCGCAGTAAAATTAACCATTTACTGTTCACTCTTCACATTAACGTATGGTGAAAACTGTTGATAAAACAATACAAGATTGGTACAGTGTTTGTTTCCTTCTAAATATCACATTTACATCGTGAATACTTGCAAAGGTAAAACTACAATAACTACATTACATTAAAGTGCAGCATACAGTCAGAATCTACCTGCTCCATTGACTGCTTTAAATACACTTCAACACAAACTATCCCGACTCTTTAACTAACGAAAACATAAACCTTATCGACCGTCGTTACTTTTAACAGAATCGGCGTTAACATTTTAATTCAACATATCGATTATCTAATGACTTACAGCGTTGCTTTCACTGTGTCTTTGGTGCATAGAGAACAACCTTACTGGCACTGAACTGCCACATGTGAGCGACCCCCACCCTTGCGTTTATCCCAAACCGGTATTTTCCCACAAGACGCGGCGAAAGCGGATGTGATGTCATCGCAGCCGCGATATATTACAGACAAATGAATTTACTTAAACAATCCTAACTTTAACTAAAAAATGCTAACAAATTACTAAGCGAAAATATTATAAACTAAATAACTGCCATAAAGGCAGCACAGAGACCATGATGTCTAGGGGTTCACTAAGAATGAACATGATGCATGACTGAGACAGCTGTTTACATGACACGGAATGTTGCTTTGAAATTAAATAAAAAGTTTGGTGTTTGGTGTTAAAACACTGACTTTTATAGATGTCACATCTGAAGAGGGAGTGAAGCCTGACCCAAGAAAGACCCAAGAAAACATGGAGAGGCCCCAAAACAAAGTGGAGGTGAGACGTTTCTTGGGGATGGTGATTTACCTGGCTAAGCTCAGCCATCGATTGTCAACTGTGGTCACTCCTTGAGCAGTGAAATGTGTGTATTTGGTCTCATGAGCAAGAAGAGTGTTTCCAGATGCTGAAAAGAGTCCTAATTGAAGAGCCCATGCTGAAGTTTTATGATCCAGAAAGGATCTCAGTCTTGGAGCAGTACTACTGCAGCAGCATGATGACACATGGCAACCTGTGGCCTATACATCAAGGGCTTTAACAAGTTCGGAAGCCAACTATGCACAAATAGACAAGGAGCTTCTTGCCAGCATGTATGCATGTGAAAGGTTCCATCAGTACATCTGTGGATGAACTTTTGAAGTGGAGACAGACCATAAACCACTGGTCTTGTTTATGTCCAAACTACTGAACGACTGTCCCATGAGGAATCAGCACATGTTGATAAGGCTGTAGAAATATGATGTGAAGATGAAAAAACACATAACACATAAAAAACATAATAAATCCTGACAAAGGATCTCGACCCGAAACTTTGATGTTTCTTTCAACAGATGCTGCCCGACCTGCTGAGTTCATCCAGCTTTTTTGTACATCTTGGCAAAGGATTGTTGTTCCTTGCAGGTTTATGAGGACATAGTATTATGTTTATTTTTCTTTATGGGGAAGGTGTATTATTATGAGTGTTCATAATAAAAAAACTTCAGTTCTAAGTTGGCAATGCGGGCAGTTCACTCAGACGAGAGCTTCAATGGTGAGCTGGTCACACACGCTCTGTGTTGAACAACAGTTCAGCAATAAAATGTTCTTAGCATAAACACATGTCAAATTTGTTTTTATTGAGAACAAACATAACACTGTTCTTGAGCCTTGTGGTATGCGCTCTTTAGCTTTTATATCTTCTGCCTAGTGGGAGTGAAGAGAAGAGAGGATGACTGGGGTGGTAAGGGTATTGGATAATGTTGGCTGCTTTTCTAAGACAGCAAGAACTGTAGACAGAATCTATGGAGGGAAAGGTTGGTGTTTGTTAATACTGAGCTGTGTACACTAATAACTAACACACCTCTTTAACTTATTTAAGTCTAGCTTATTTTGGTTTAAAAGCTGAGAAGATGACTCCCTATGATCAAATAGATCTGAAAATTGAATATGACATGTATGTTTACAGATGGATTGTAGAGAAATAAGAGTTCCTCTAGGTCACATGACCTTGGCTCAAAGTGTTGACTGTGAGTCAAATTTTAAGTGCTCTGATGATATATTGTTGCTGAGGCTTTGGCAGAGTGAACAAAACGTATTCTTTCTTTGAAAACAGCCAAGATCGTGGCTCCAGCATACTATAAAATAACATACTATAAAATAAAGCCAGAATTTAAGGCAGCCCTGCTACTCAGCTGATGACCCCACAGATGGAGAAGAAGCACTTGGGTTATCCATTGACAACTGGGAGATCATGAATAAGATGTCGGCAGAAATGCTGGGAAATTATTAAAGGAGCACTGCCTTTTAGTTTACCACTTGTAACAAAATCTTCAAAGTTCAAAGCAAAATTGTAATCGAAGTATGTATATGTCACCATATACTGTTGAGTCCTTTTGGACTGCTGGCATTTCAGTTTTTGAATTTTGAGTTTCTCATACTTTTCAGTTTTCGCTGTTTGTGGGCTCTACTGTGAGGGAGGATCACGTGATTTGTGAATGAAGAATCTCAGTTAGATTGCTTGGGGTCCCTGATTGTAGTGCTGATTTGATTGAGCAAAAGGCTGGGGAGCTGAATACTTCACACTCTGTACGTTGTTACGTATCCCGTAACTGGATCACTTACCAGCAAAGATAGAGAGGTCCGCTGAAGTCTGATGGTACCATTTTTAAATGTTTTTATTTATAAAGGGGCACAAAAGTAAGGTTAATACAAACATTCAGATAACATACGTCGTCAATACTCAATCTAAAGAGCAGGTATAGTAATAGTCAATAAGAAATAAGCTCTATCGTTGTCTAGGGGTAAGGTATATATTGTCCGCTGTATATCTAAAAGTCTCTTGCGGTCACTGCAGTTCCACCAGCTGCCGTCTTTTGGGGTGTCGTGGTGGTGCACTTTTGTTGGAGAGAGAGAGAGATAGAGATAGAATGGAACAGTTACCCGGCGGGTTTTTCCAACCTTCATGAGTTCGATCTGTCGGAGTCTCATTGGGGAATGGCCACTCACTTGTGGCCTCTCCTGTAGCTAAGCCGTTTTTCCGTGGTGAGGTCGCCAATCCCAGGCAAGGAAAAGACGCACACGAACCCCCCCCCCCCCCCCCCCCACTGGCTGTTGCTATTAAACGCTGTCACAGGATTTCTAGCGTGTCTTCTGGTGCGTCTGGGGGGCCGTCTTTACAACCCCTCTTTTATCTGAACTCACGGGGTCTCAGATGTCAATCAGGTTGGGATGATGCAATCTCTCTCTGTCTCTCCACCCACGTTGCCCTGAGGGTATACACGTAGTACAGTTTCCAATGCACAAAGGTGTCTCCACGAGACAATGACCACAGTCGCCAGCTTTTGCCTCGCTGTGAAACGAGGAACACCGCACGTATCTTTCTCTTCTCTTGGGTCATTGACCCCCCCTTCACTAGGGCTCTTGCGATTCTCACAAAGGAGGGGGCTGGGGTCATAACAACATGAATGTAGTTAAATGACAATAAAATTCACCTGATATGATTTTCTTATGGACATTCACGGTAGATACATAGAATCAGTGAAAATCTACACACAAAGATAGACAAACAACTAACATGCTTAAGAAGACAAACTAATACAAATAATAATACTCACTTAACACTCAAGTCATGGCAGAATGAATTAGCACTCACTTAGACAACCTCAATATACTTGCAGAAGAGCAGAAAGGATGCCATAAGTGTATGAAAGGATGTAAAGAACAACTGATAACAGATTCTGTAATTCTAATTAAGCCCAGTGGAAATCTTTCATGTTGCTATACTACCTACCAAACAGCATTTGATTCTCTCCCACACTCATGGTTAATAGAAGTCCTGAATATATATAAACTAAACCCAATACTTGTGAAATTCCTTCAACAGCTGATGAAGCATTGGAGTACTATAATCACCTTATCTATTAACAACTAAAAAAAATCACCCTTATCAAAATAAATCAAGGCATTTGTCAGGGCAAATCTCTAATCCAGCCATGATTTTATCCAGCTTTAAATTTGCTCTCTAATTGACTGAATCAGTCGAAAATTGGTATCAAATCAGAAGCAACCAATTTATACCTTGACACACCTTCTATATATGAATGATTGAGATTATATGCTCCTTCATCAATAAACTACAGCAATTAATTCAAGTAATAGAACTATATTTTAATGATATAAGTATTAATTTTGGATTAGATAAGATCGAATAGTACACATAAAGAAAAGTGCAATAGAGCTAATAGAACATGAAACAGAGCAGATACAATACAACTGATGGGTGAATATGAAACATATAAGTGACAAGCAAAGGAAGTAGATCCCAGTGTGATAACTGGAAAATTTCACACAGAATTTACTTCAAGGCTTAAGAAAATCCGCCAAACAGAGCTCAACAGTAAAAGCATAACAAAGGCAATAAACTCATATTAGCATTTTTTGGCATAATATCTTGGTCCAAAGCCTATCTGGAAAATTTACAAAGAAAAATAAAAACTGAAATGACAAAGTTTAGAAAGCATATGTATACTTAAATGTACTTAGATTAACACTATCTAGGATAGGAGGAAGAGAAATAACTGACATAAAAAATTTAAGCTACAGTCATATAAAATTTATGATATACTGTATTTTCACCAGTAAATTAGAGAGCAGGTTCAGCACTTCATGGAAGCATATGTAATTCTGATAAGATGTACTTAAACTAAACATAAATGAAAGCACAGCCCAGAAAAATGAAGAAGTTATCACCATAGAACAAGAAGTTACCCAATGGAAGACCCTTCATGGAAGCCATTCTGAATATCCAAGGAAGTGTCAAATGCCTGGCTCAGAGTTGGAGACTCTTCCCAGAAACAGAGTGGTTCAATGTGACAAGCAAAGGAAGTAGATCCAAGTGTGATAAATGGAAAACATCACACAGAATTTACTTCAAGGCTTAAGAAAATCTGCCAAACAGCTCAAAAGTAAAAACATAATAAAGGCAATAAACTTGTTTATTTTTTGGCATAATATCTTGGTCCAAAGCCTATCTGGAAAATTTACAAAGAAAAATAAAAACTGAAAGGACAAATTTTAGCAAACATATGTATACTTAAATGTACTTAGATTGCACTATCTAGGATAGAAGGAGGAAGAGAAATAACTGGCATAAAAAATCTAAACAACAGTCATATAAAATTTCTGAGGATGCACTGTATTTTCACCAGTAAATTAGAGAGCAGATTCAGCACTCAGGTGGCTAGCACAAAAAATATCATAAATACACAATTAAGATGAACAAATTCAAGATGATAAATGCAGAAAATGCCAAGAGAACCAAGAATCAATCTAACACATTATAGGACCCCAAGCAGTTTAACTCAATATGATTACTAGCACTGGCACCATCAAGTGGCAAGCATCATTCACCAAACTCTTGCTTTAAAATACAAAGTCATTAACAAAACCATACCTTACTATAACTACAAGACTGAACCAATTTTAGAGTCAGAGTCCCACAAATTATATTATGACCAATCGTTTATTACAGATAGGGCAATTGATAATAACTGTCAATGATAATAATGCAGGATAAACAAGCAGGGACGTACCAACACATAGCATATAGAAATCAGTCGGTGAAAATATTCAGAAATACATTGAATTAAAAGAGGAAATTGAAAGGCTATTGAACATGAACAGGATATACATTGTCCAAACAGTAATATCTACAACTAGTATCATTCCAAAGACACTACACAATAGCATTAAGCAATTAGGGTGACACAACAATATCTATATAAATCTCCAGAAAGCCACAATACTAAACGCCACTGGAAGAGTCCAAAATTCCTAGCAATTGAGAAATGAGTGTGCTTGGCTATGCCTGTAATTCAGGTTTTACCAAATTGAGATGAAAAAAAGACAAAACTATAACAGACATACATTTGTATAATAATAAATAAATAATACTGAGAACATGAGCTGTACAGTTCTTGAAAGTCGGTCATGGGTTGTGGAGTCTGCTCGGTGTTGATGTGAAAAAAATTGTCCACACTGATAGTTGAAAGGTAGTAACCGCTCATGAACCTGGTAGTGTTGGACCTAAAGCTCTTGTACCTCTTCCAGAATGGCAGCAATGAGAAGAGAGCATGGCGTGGATGGTGAGGACCTTGATGATGGATGCTACTTTCTTGTGGCAGTGCTCCTTGCAGATGTGCTCAATTGTGCAGAGGGCTTTTCCTGTGAAGAACAAGATGAAGAAAGAAGAGAAATGCTGCAACCAATATTGTGCTCAGCAAGTTCTTACAAACAGTCTGGTTCTGTTGTTCTGCCTCAGCTTCTTCTTGCCGGTATTTCTTCCCAGATGTAGGGTACTACTCACCATAACGTTCTCCTTCCCACCCCAAGCAATCTGATTGGTTTAGATTAGTTGCCCAAACCCAGTCTACAAGGGTGACTCTGAATTCCCACCACTTTGTCAGTTTCATCTCTCTGTATGTGACATCCTGTACAGTTACAAAGACAGACAGACAGACAGACATACTTTATTGATCCCGAGGGAAATTGGGTTTCGTTACAGTCGCACCAACCAAGAATAGTGTAGAAATATAGCAATATAAAACAATAAATAATTAAATAATAATAAGTAAATTATGCCAAGTGGAAATAAGTCCAGGACCAGCCTATTGGGTCAGGGTGTCTGACACTCCGAGGGAGAAGTTGTAAAGTTTGATGGCCACAGGCAGGAATGACTTCCTATGACACTCAGTTTGCATCTCGGTGGAATGAGTCTCTGGCTGAATGTACTCCTGTGCCTAACCAGTACGTTATGGAGTGGATGGGAGACATTGTCCAAGATGGCATGCAACTTGGACAGCATCCTCTTTTCAGACACCACTGTCAGAGAGTCCTAATATCAGCTCAAGCTACAACACCTTACCTTCTGCTTTCATAGCACAGTACAGTGCAGAAATTGGCTTTTTGGCCAACCTGTCCATTCAGGCCTTCTTGCCCATCAATACAGAGTTCTTCAACTTTAAACCTTCACACCATCTTAAAACTTTCTTCCCCAGGCAGTTAATGCAGTTAACCCTAATGTAGTAAGTCACTTGAGTTTGCTCCCAATTCCTCTCCATCCATTACCTCACACACTGCAATACAATATAAACACTTCAAACCACTTTTAATAATGCTTGTACTTTGTTCCTGGGACTGCATGGGTTTCCTGCGAATGCTCCAGTTTCCTTGCGCATTCCAAAGACGTACTAGTTGATAGGTTAAATGATCATTGTAAATTGTCCTGTGATTAGGCTAAGGTTAAATTGTGGGATTGCAGGGCCAGAAAGGCCTATTCCATGCTGTATCTCAGTAAATAAATAAAAGAAATCTTTAAAAAAAACTTCAGCAATTTCTCCACAATTGGCGTGAGACTCACCAGCCTATAATTTGCAGGAATTTTCTTAAGTAGAAGCACAACATTAATCACTCACCTGTACCTAGAGAGGGCACAAATCCATCCATCCATCCATCAATCTCTTTAATGGTGGGGGGAGGGGGGAGATGAAATATGAAGGTAAACCAGCCAATAATATCAAAGTGGATACTGAACACCCTTTCAGATATTTAAAAAGTAAAAGAGAGGTGAGAGTAGATATTAGACCAGTGGAAAATGATGCTGGAGAGGTAGTAATGGCGGGTAAGGCAATGACAGATGAACTGAATTTTGCATCAGTCTTCGATGTGGAAGTTCGAAACTGCAGAGGGCAGCGGTAAGTGCAGTTGCTCATTGTAGGGAGAAGGTGCTTGGAAAACTGAAAGATTTGAATGTACATAACTCATCTGGACAGAACAAGCTGATGAGATTGTGGAAGCATTAGTAATGATACTTCAAGAATTAACAGATTCTGGCATGATTCTGGATGACTGGAGCTGGCAGAAGATGATGACTTACCACAACAGCAGAGAAGTTGGAGGAAGGCTGCAGAAGTGAAGAGTTCCCACTCATTTCACATTTCATGCCATTGGTTCCTGACCCCAGTCTTTCAAGGACCACGTGGTGGCAGGTCATAGAATCATGCAGTCATAGAGTAGTACAGCACAGACACAGGCTTGTCTGCCCAACTAGTCTATGTTGACCACGTTGTCAATAAATGAACCATTACACCACCCTTCATTACTCAAATTCCAAATGTAATCTTTTCTTTGTGTTTGACTTTTTTTAGATCACCAATCCATAGAACACTACAGCACAGTACAGGCCCTTCACCCTCCATGTTGTGCTGACCCATATAATCCTTAAAAAAAGAACTAAACCCACACTACCCCATAACCCTCTATTTTTCTTTCATCCATGTGCCTGTCCAAGAGGCTTTTAAATACCCCCAATGTTTCGGCCTCCACCACCATCCCTGGCAAGTCATTCCAGGCACTCACAACCCTCTATGTAAAAACTTACCCCTGATGTCTCCCCTAAACTTCCCTCCCTTAATTTTGTACATATGCCCTCTGGTGTTTGCTATTGGTGCCCTGGGAAACAGGTACTGACTATCCACCCTATCTATGCCTCTCATAATCTTGTAGACCTCTATCAAGTCCCCTCTCATTCTTCTATGCTCCAAAGAGAAAAGTCCCAGCTCTGCTAACCTTGCTTCATATGACTTGTTCTCCAAACCAGGCAACATCCTGGTAAATTTCCTCTGCACCCTCTCCATAGCTTCCACATCCTTCCTATAATGAGGTGACCAGAATTGAACACAATACTCTAAGTGCGGTCTCTCCAGAGATTTGTAGAGTTACAACATGACTTCTCTACTCTTGAAGTCAATCCCCCTGTTAATGAAGCCTAGCATTCTATAGGCCTTCTTAACTACCCTATCAACCTGTGCAGCAACCTTGAGAGATGTATGGATTTGAACCCCAAGGTCCCTTTGTTCATCCACACTCTTAAGTAACTGACCATTAATCCTGTACTCAGTCTTCTGGTTTGTCCTTCCAAAATGCATCACCTCACATTTATCCAGATTGAACTCCATCTGCCATTTTTCTGCCCAACTCTGCAGCCTGTCTATATTCTCTTATAACCTTCAACAACCTACAGGTCCATCCACAACTCCTCCAATCTTCATGTCATCCGCAAACTTACTCACCCATCCTTCCGCCTCTACATCCAGGTCATTTATAAAAATCACAAATAGCAGGGGTCCCAGGACAGATCCCTGTGGCACTCCACTAGTCTCCGACCTCCAGGCAGAATACTTTCCTTCCACAACTACCCTCTGCTTTCTTCCTTTAAGCCAATTTTTTTATCCAAACAGCCAAGGTTCCACTGATCCCATGCCTCATGACTTTCTGGATGAGTCTCTTGTGAGGGACCTTGCCAACTGCCTTGCTAAAGTCCACATAGACCACATGCACTGGCCTACCCTCATCAATTTCTTTTGTTACCTCTTCAAACAACTCAATCAGGCTCATGAGGCACGATCTTCCCTTCACAAAGCCATGTTGACTATCCATGAGTAGACTGTACTTCTCCAAATGCTCGTAGATCCTGTCCTTAAGAATCCTTTCCAGTAGTTTGCAAACCACTGACGTAAGACTCACCGGTTTATAGTTCCCAGGTTTCTCCCTATTACCTTTTTTAAACAAGGGAACTTAATTTGCCATTCTCCAGTCCTCCGGCACTTCCACTGTAGCCAAAGAGGATTCAAAGATCATAGCTAATACTTCTGCAATCTCTTCTCTCAATTCCCACAACAACCTGGGGTGTATCATATCCGGCCCTGGGGATTTATCTATCTTAATGTTTTTAAGAAGATCCAGCACTTCTTCTTCCTTAATCTCCACATTGTCCAGCACACAGGCCAGCTCTACTTCGACCTCATCCTGATCAAGATCCTTTTCATTTGTGAATACTGAAGCAAAGTATTCATTTAGGACCTCCCCAACTTCCTCCGCCTCCAGGCACATGTTGCCCTCTTTATCCTTTAGCGGTCCCACTTTCGTTCTCGTCATTCTCCTGTTCTTCACATACGTATAGAATGCCTTGGGGTTCTCCTTAATCCTACATGCCAAGACCTTCTCATGCCCCCTTCAAGCTCTCCTAAGTCCTTTCTTTAGCTCCTTCCTGGTTACCCTATATTTCTCATGAGCCCCTCCTACTACCTGCTTCTTATATGTAAAATATGTTTCCTTTTTCCTCTTGACCAGTTGCCTCATGACTTTCATCAGCCACTGTTCCCTTTTCCTACCATTTTTTCTTTGCCTCAGTGGGACAAACCTATCCTGAACCCAGCTCAAGTGGTCCCTAAACTTCTCCCACGTTACTTCTGTGCTTTCCCCTTTGAACGTCTGTTTCCAATTTACTCTTGCTAGTTCCTGCCTCATGCCTTCAAAGTTAGCCCTTCTCCAGTTAAGCACTTTACCATTTCGTCTAATTTTATCCCTTTCCATAGCTATGCTGAAGCTAAGGGAGTTGTGATCACTCTCACCAAAATGCTCCCTCTCCAAGAGGTCTGTCACCTGAACAGGTTCATTACCCAGAACTAGATCCAGTATAGCCTCTCCTCTCGTCAGCCGGTCCACATACTGTGTCAGGAATCCTTCTTGAACACATCTGACAAATTCAGCCCCATCTATCCCCCTTGCACTCAGGAGGCGCCAGTCAATATGAGAGAAGTTGAAATCACCCATAACTACTACCCTGTATTTCCTGCTCCATTCTAAAATCTGCCTGCTTATCTGCTCCTCGGTGTCTCGAGGGCTATTTGGGGGCCTATAGACTACTCCCAGCACAGTGATAGATCCCTTCCTATTTCTGACTTCCACCCAGACCAACTCTGTGGACACTCCCTCTGCAGCGTCCTCCCTTTCTATAGCCATCATACTATCCCTGACCAGCAAAGTCACTACACCCCCTTTTCTACCTCCCATCCTATTCCTTTTAAAACACCTGAACCCCGGGACCTGCAAATTTCAAACCTGCCCTTCCTCTAACCAAGTTTCAGTAATGGCCACAACATCGTAGTTCCACATACTAATCCATGCTCTAAATTCATCCTCCTTGTTCCTAATACTCCTAGCATTGAAATAGACACATTTCAACCCCTTTAACTGGCTACAATTATCTTTTGTCCCCTGCCTGTCCTTCCTCATCAACTCAGTACTCTTAGCATCATGCCCTTGTCCTTCTACCTTAATCCCTGCACTCGCATTCTGATTCCCACCCCCCTGCCAAACTAGTTTAAACCCTCCCCAACAGCTCTATCAAACCTGCCCACCAGGATATTGGTCCCCCTGGGAATCAAGTGCAACCCGGCCTTTTTGTACAGGTCACACCCACCCCAAAAGAGGTCCCAATTATCCAGAAATCTGAATCCCTGCTCCCTGATCCATTCCCTCAGCCATCATGTTTGACAAACCTTATTGAATTTTTTGAAGTAGTTACGAGGAATGTTGACGAGGGTAAGGCAGTGGATGTAGTCTATATGGACTTCAGCAAGGCCTTTGACAAAGTTCCACATGGAAGGTTAGTTAAGAAGGTTCAGTCGTTAGGTATTAGTGCTGGAGTAATAAAATGGATTCAACAGTGGCTAGATGGGAGATGCCAGAGAGTAGTGGTGGATAATTGTTTATCGGGATGGAGGCCGGTGACTAGCGGGGTGCCTCAGGGATCTGTTTTGGGCCCAATGTTGTTCGTAATATACATAAATGATCTGGATGATGGGGTGGTAAATTGGATTAGTAAGTATGCTGATGATACTAAGGTAGGAGGTGTTGTGGATAATGAGGTGGGTTTTCAAAGCTTGCAGGGAGATTTATGCCGGTTAGAAGAATGGGCTGAACGTTGGCAGATGGAGTTTAATGCTGAGAAGTGTGAGGTTCTACATTTTGGCAGGAATAATCCAAATAGAACATACAGGGTAAATGGTAGGGCATTGAGGAATGCAGTGGAACAGAGAGATCTAGGAATAACAGTGCATAGTTCCCTGAAGGTGGAGTCTCATGTAGATAGGGTGGTGAAGAAGGCTTTTGGAACGCTGGCCTTTATAAATCAGAGCATTGAGTACAGAAGTTGGGATGTAATGTTAAAATTGTACAAGGCATTGGTAAGGCCAAATTTGGAATATTGTGTACAGTTCTGGTCACCGAATTATAGGAAAGATATCAATAAATTAGAGAGAGTGCAGAGACGATTTACTAGGATGTTACCAGGGTTTCAGCACTTAAGTTACAGAGAAAGGTTGAACAAGTTAGGTCTCTATTCATTGGAGCGTAGAAGGTTGAGGGGGGATTTGATCGAGGTATTTAAAATGTTGAGAGGGATAGATAGAGTTGACGTAAATAGGCTGTTTCCATTGAGAGTAGGGGAGATTCAAACGAGAGGACATGATTTGAGAGTTAGGGGGCAAAAGTTTAAGGGAAACACGAGGGGGTATTTCTTTACTCAGAGAGTGATAGCTGTGTGGAATGAGCTTCCTGTAGAAGTAGTAGAGGCCAGATCAGTTGTGTCATTTAAGGTAAAATTGGATAGGTATATGGATAGGAAAGGAGTGGAGGGTTATGGGCTGAGTGCGGGTAGGTGGGACTAGGTGAGATTAAGAGTTCGGCACGGACTAGGAGGGCCGGAATGGCCTGTTTCCGTGCTGTGATTGTTATATGGTTATATGTTATATGGTTATTCTATTACTGTCGCGTGGCACAAGCAGTAATCCCAAGATTACTACCTTTGAGGTCCTGTTTTTCAACTTCCTTCCTAACTCCCTGTAGTCTTCTTTCAGGACCTCTTCCCTTTTCCTAATTACGTCATTGGTGCCAATATGTACCACGACCTCTGGCTGTTCTCCCTCCCACCGCAGGATATCTTGGACACGATCAGAAACATCCTGAACCCTGGCACCTGGGAGGCAAACTATCAACCAAGTTTCTTTCCTGCATCCACAGAATCACCTGTCTGAACCCCTGTCTATAGAGTCCCCTATCACTACTGCCTTCCTCTTCCTTTCTCTACCCTTCTGATCCACAGGGCCAGACTCTGTGCCAGAGGAATGGCCACTGTCACTTCCCCCAGGTAGGCTCTCCCCCCCAACAGTACTCAAACAGGAGTACTTAATGTCAAGGGGTACAGCCACAGGGGTACTCTCTAGTACCTGACTCTTCCCCTTCCCTCTCCTGACTGTGACCCATTTCTCTGTCCCCCGTGGCCCCGGAGTGGCCACCTGCCTGTAACTCCTCTCTATCACCTCTTCACTCTCCCTGACCAGACGAAGGTCATCAAGTTGCATCTCCAGTCCTGTAGGAGTTGCATCTCGATGCACCCAGTGCAGAAGTGGCCGTCCGGGACGCCGGGAGACTCCAGGACCTCCCACATCTGACACCGATCACAGAAAACCGGCCTCACACACATACTACTTCCTTTTGCTATCAACCACTGCCTTGCCTCATCCCGTTACTGCCGAAGCCCGTTAAGCCAAAGCCCTTTCACTCTGCTGCCCACTGGATACGGCTGTCTTCTTTTTAAACTGTTCGCGCTCAACAGGCGGATGTCATGCATCTGCACGGTCTGGCCTCTCTCTTCCCCCGAGAACTCAAAATGTCTTCCCGCTGGAAATCCTTAGGTGCATTCCCACTGCCTTCTTGTTCCAAATAAAAAAATCATTGGAACAACATTTCAAGTAGCTTTAAGGTGAAATTAATCACCTTTGTGATATGGTGCAACTCAAACTACCTGCGTCTCAATATCACCAAGACCAAGGAGATGGTGGTGGACTTTAGGAGATCTAGGCCTCATATGGAGCCAGTGATCATTAATGGAGAATGTGTGGAGCAGGTTAAGACCTACAAGTATCTGGGAGTACAGTTAGACGAGAAGCTAGACTGGACTGCCAACACAGATGCCTTGTGCAGGAAGGCACAGAGTCGACTGTACTTCCTTAGAAGGTTGGCGTCATTCAATGTCTGTAGTGAGATGCTGAAGATGTTCTATAGGTCAGTTGTGGAGAGCGCCCTCTTCTTTGTGGTGGCGTGTTGGGGAGGAAGCATTAAGAAGAGGGACGCCTCACGTCTTAATAAGCTGGTAAGGAAGGCGGGCTCTGTCGTGGGCAAAGTACTGGAGAGTTTAACATCGGTAGCTGAGCGAAGGGCGCTGAGTAGGCTACGGTCAATTATGGAAAACTCTGAACATCCTCTACATAGCACCATCCAGAGACAGAGAAGCAGTTTCAGCGACAGGTTACTATCGATGCAATGCTCCTCAGACAGGATGAAGAGGTCAATACTCCCCAATGCCATTAGGCTTTACAATTCAACCGCCAGGACTTAAGAACTTTTTAAAAGCTATTATTAATGCTTTTTGAGATAGTGATTTAGATGCATATCATATGTTTTTACTGAGTTAAGTATTGTATGTAATTAGTTTTGCTACAACAAGTGTATGGGACATTGGAAAAAAAGTTGAATTTCCCCATGGGGATGAATAAAGTATCTATCTATCTACCTATCTATCTAATCTCAATAATTTTAAGAAATTGAACATAGAAAATAGAACATAGAATAGTACAGCACATTACAGGCCCTTCGGCCCACAATGTTGTGCCGACCCTCAAACCCTACCTCCCATATAACCCTCCATATACCTGTCTAATAGTCTCTTAAACTTCACTAATGTATCTGCCTCTACCACTGACTCAGGCAGTGCATTCCATGCACCAACCACTCTCTGAGTAAAAAATCTTCCTCTAATATCCCCCTTGAACTTCCCTCCCCTTACCTTAAAGCCATGTCCTCTTGTACTGAGCAGTGGTGCCCTGGGGAAGAGGCACTGGCTATCCACTCTATCTATTCCTCTTAATAAAATTGCAGAAATAAAATGATAAAGTAGCTTATCTGGCAAATTTTATCAGTTATATAAATTGTAATCATTGAAATGAAGCTTCAGCAGAGTACAGTGAAAATTTAATTTTACATCAGCTTTGCCATCGGAATTCCTTTTGTTAATGTAACACCTAGTTGGTGAGGTGAAGCATTTGGACACAGAGATTCATTTAATAGTGTATAGATTTCAGAATCAGGCGTTCAATTTTCCAGTGATCACATTAATAACTAACCATCACAATTCCATTTGTCAAAAGCTATAGTAGCAATTCTTGTTGTAATGGCATTAAGACAAGCTGACAACCCTGCCTCAGACAGAAAAGGTTGCTAATGTTATACTTTTCAAAGCAAATGATAACCACTACTGGAAGGGTGCTGATTATAGTATGTAGGAATGGGACTTTCAGCCCATTGAACCTGTTTCTAGTTCCAGCTAGAGAAGATCAACTAGCTTGTTCTGTAATGTCTCATAGTCCTGTTGTGGAGTATAACAAAGTGATCCTGAGAATAAATTTGATACTGCATCAGAACCTTTGAATCTCAACACTGGTATGTGATCAATCAAAATCAAAGGATCAAATCAAGATTACTTGAATGTGAATGAATCCTCTGCCCTCTGACTGAGCTGACATGCATCATGTCAATCAAAGTTCAGAACCTTCTAGCAGAACTCACTGGCCAGGAAAAAGTTTAAAGCCACATTACTGAGATAGTGAAGTGAACTTTGTGGGCTTTGACTCACAGTGCATGTTACCTTCAGACTGGGCCCTGAGCTTACCAACAATGAATATTTAGGTTGGGTTCACTTTGATAAGTTCCATGGGGGTTGAGACAGAGGACCTCAGAAGCCAGATGCTAAATTATTTTTCTAGAATCCAGAGATCCAGCAACCCTTTTGAATTACAGGATCTCTATCCATCCTTTCACACTGACTTCAAAAGTATAAAATCACAATTCTATTTAAGAGTTTTTTGCTTTTCCTGCAGTCCTGTTAGATATTTATTGTCCATCACCATTCTCCATGACTCATTCAATGGTGAACAGTGATGGGCAATTAAGTATCGAACAAGATATGAAGAGAAAACCAAACATTACCAAATCCATGAGTCCAATGCCAGAGACTTGTGGTCCACAACAAGGTACCCTTGACCAATATGGTAAAACAAAGCAATATATCTAATCATTTGGATGTCATAAGCATTCATTATTGTGGAGATGTTAGCACTACATTTTTCTAAACATTAAATTATGCTCTTTCATTTTCTCACTGGAGTGAGCAACAGTATCAATGTCAACACTTGTGCTGTTCTCTTTTGGCACAATTAGATTTTGTTGATGAACCTGTGTTGAAGGGACTCACACAATGCTATTGAGTTTTACAACTGAACAACCATTATAGAATGGCAACAGCCTTTATTTTCCACATCAGGGTTGTGACTACAACAGAGAGCTCTGATCATCACATAATCATGCACAGGTTTTGCTGTTGCAGTTTTGAGAATGCTATTGGGTGTTTCTGCAGCACAGCTTCAGAAGGATGGGGTCTGAGGATGAAACCAATGGAATACTGAAAGGTCTGGATAGAGTGGAGGTAGATAGGCTGTTTCCATTGGTAGAAGAGTGTAGAGTTTAAGAGCACAGCCTCAGAGTGAAAGGATGTCCTTTAAAACTGAGATGAGGAGGAATTTCTTCAGGTAGAGGGTAATAAATATGTGGAATTAATTGCCACAGAGGGCTATGGAGGCCAAGTTATTGTGTATATATAAGGCAGAGATTGATAAGTCTTTGAATGGCAAAAGGGTTAAAGAGCTCATGGGTTACAGGGTGAAGATGGGAAAACGTCATTGAAAAAAGATCGGCCATGATTGAATGGCAGAGAAACCTTACTAGGATAAATGGTTTAATTCTTCTCTTGACTGAGAAGATGTACATAATGATCATATGTACATAGCATGCATTATAACCGTGGTGTATTGCTAGTGGAGTGAGTCAATGTTCAGGCTAGTTTAAGGAATTTATGGGAGTTTTGTTCCAGATTTTGTTTCTTCAAGCTTGGAGTCTCACAGCTATGCCCATTCAAGCTTCTACAAAGTGTTCCATCTCATTCTGAACTTCAATGAGATGGTAGAGAAGCTCTGAAGAAGAAAACAAGGAGTTAGTTGCCACAAAATTGTCATGGTTCCGGTTGGCTGTTCCCCCTTAACGCTCCTTTCTCTCTGATTGCGCACTAATTTCAGTCATTAGATCTCCAATTGCTGCTAGTTTACTCAATTACAGTACACCTGGTTTTCATCAGAGACTGTGAAATAAGTACAATGGCGTCACTATCACAGTTTGCCAGTTTGTTGGTCTATTCTCGTGCGATACTTCGTTCTCTTGTCCGATTAGAACCGTTAGTTTTAAGTTCAGCTCCAGTTTCAAAATATTCCATGAAAACCCCGTCTCTGTGTCAAGACTCCATATCAGAGCTCCAGGTAAAGATTCCTCCTGTTTGCTGTTCAACGTTCACGTCTACGCCAGCATCTCCAACTCAATCTCCATGCCTGTGTCTTGCACTTGGGTTCTCCTCAGTCGCCCCATGGAACAAAAATATCCAGTTTTGATCTTTTAATATATCCAGGGCATTGTCTGAGGTATCAATGCATCCAAGAGAAAATTTGCCCTTGATTCCAAATGACTTCAGTTTTCCTTGGACTCTATAATAACACATTTGGTCAAAAACTGTCAACTCTGACTTTATATCTGTCATTCAGTTCATTTTATGAGGTTTGAATGAAGCCAGTAAAGCAGTTGGGAGCCAAGTGGTCCTTGGAGACTCATGTTGGATAAAATGGACAGGTTATTGATGATGCAGAATTTTGCATCACTTTGCTGATAGTGGACAGTTGGTGGAAAGAGCAGGAAGTAGCTTTTTTTTGGATGGGAGCCAATGTTATATTTTTCCTCAGATGCATGGAAGAAAGCCTTCAAGAAAGAAAAATATAAACTGCAGGAGTAATAAGCTTAGAGGTAGTATCTCCTCAGTATTTGTTCAATGGGCAGCTGTATCTTTCAGTCATTTCAGGCTTAAGGGAGTCACTGCAGCCAAACCAGATATGGTCCTCACTACATGTTCACATACATGCAGTCACTGAACATCAATTATGATTCCCATCATGACTGGGATCATGATTGCTGATTTCCCTTTCACTTCTCTGCTGATTGCAGTCCTAGCACCTGTGCTGTCCAGCCACCTAGGATCAGCTGGACTGAGAATTAGACCTAGGCAACCTACTGAGGGGTCATTACTGCTACATTAACAGCTTACAGATTCCCATTAGAATGTTAGAATAATAGATGTAGATGCGAAGGAAGCCCTTACCCTGATGGTCAACTGTGGGCAGAGTGATGAGATTATTACTCAATGAGAAATTAATTAAACAAAGATATCACCTTTCATAAATAGACATGTTAATATTTATTGTATTTTGCCATTGGATTCATCAGATAGATGGCCTTATTAACAATAACACCTGTTGAAACTCTTTAGAGTAAGTGTTTTAACCATTCCCATATTATCGAAGATTTCAAACTGTACTGTACTAATACCATACCATTGCAAGCTGTTGCTCGTGCCTGGCATGCCATTTATCCAATCATATTGCATTCTGTTTGCCAAAGCTCTCCTGCACTGTCCACTTCTTTGCACTCACCCGTGTATGATCTCCCACTGCGGATTACTCCATTTCAGGCAGATGCTGTCTTCTTCAGTTTCCTCCCTCAGAGAAGAGGAATGCCAGAGATTCATGCAGCAGCTGTGAATTCTAAGCAGCCTTGAAAATAGCTGTGGATTCTAGGCAGCCTAGGAAATGCTATACAAAACTTGGCTCATCATAATCATCATTATGTGCCATGTCATATGGCTAGGTGATTTAAATC
Source organism: Hemitrygon akajei (assembly GCF_048418815.1). Lineage (NCBI taxonomy): Eukaryota > Metazoa > Chordata > Chondrichthyes > Myliobatiformes > Dasyatidae > Hemitrygon > Hemitrygon akajei. Next base: position 1,252,875 of record NC_133146.1, on the reverse strand, counting down.
CATGTGTTCTCTTCAGTATGTTGTATCTGCATTAATTTTGAGCATCAGTAGGGCTGTATTCTTAATTCTGCAATATTGTGAATAAAAAGGAGATTTAATGAGCTGCCATTATGTGATGTAAATTCCTATCAGGCTCCCTTCACTGTTCTCCTATAGCAGTCTCATAGTCTCAAAGTTGTTTCTCTTTCTCACCTTTTCTCAGTTTTCAGCTTGTGATCTTACAGACCATTTGCAGAATATGAATTTATTTATTCATTCATTCAGAGATACAGCATGGTATCAGGCCTTCCAGTTCAATGAAACTGTGTTGAACAATTGATCTACCAACTCATATGTCTTTGGAGTGTGAGAGGAAACCCGCATGGTCACAGGAAGAATGTAAGAAACTCCCTACAGACAGCAGCAGAATTGAACACATGTCACTGGTGCAGTAATAGAGTTACCCTACTATACAACTCTAAATTACATTTTATAAACAGAAGAGTTTCTGCAGGTGCTTGAAATCTAGACAAATCCAAACAAAATGCTGGAGGAACTCAGCAGCTGAGGTAGCATCAATGTGTCATGGTCCCGTCTAGCAATTTCCCACCTGGATATTACCTCAGTAATTGGGCCTCAATTCCCTCATCTAAGTTCCAATCATTCCCAGTTCCACTAATTACACACACCTGCCTTCCATCAGTAAATGCAGGATTAAAAACCCTGGAATCACAACAAGGAGCTGCCAGTTCGTTGGTCGACTCTTGGATGAGTAACCTTGTTTCATGGTTCTTTAGGACTGTTAGTTCTAAGTTCTGCATCGTTTCCCTGGATTCTCTACGTGTACCTTGTCTCCGTGTAATGCAGAAATAAATTTCATAAACCTGTATTCCAATACCTTGCAGCTTTTTCCCAGCCTCAAAGTACTTCTCTGTGAAACCACACAGATGACTGGCTGGTGGCAGTGATCAAAGTTGTAGGCACTGGGACCCAAATGCTATAAGAGGATGATGAATGCTTTGATCAGCAGGACATGCAATGTTGCAGCACATGGAAGTTAAATTCATTCTACTGATGAGCACAAGACTGGTCATTTTCAGTATTGCCACTGACAACATCCCTGTGTAAATCATGATGGTAGCACAGAATAAATAAGAGGAGTTGCCTCATTAGCTTGGGTGGCATATTCTTGCATTGTTAGCATTCAAGGCACTTAATCATCAATTAATTATAATATGTGCTGTCAGCAGAGGACTATCAGAAAATCTGTTCACCACGGATGAAACTAATATTACACCCCCTAATGGCAAAGGTAATACAGGAAGTGCAACTTAACTGGCTTCCAAACTTTTCAAAGGATCAACTTTATTTGCCATATACATTTTCATGTACTGTGTTAGGAATTTTGTAGTGTGTTGGTGCTACATGTGACTGATTAGTTGCATACAGCTCTGATGCGAACTATCAAGTATTCCAAGTCAGGATTACTACAGCTGAAGCCTTCAGCCACAGCCACCTTAAACAACATTGTTTTAAGATGTTCATAAAATTGATCTATATTCAAAATCCTGGGCTAAAGATCATGAGTGCAGTTTCCCTTAAAAAAACTAAAAAGTGAGGAAATTGTGCTGGGCTGCACACAAGATTGAAACAAAGGCTTTAGACCCCCTCACTCCCAATTAACCATCTGGTGAATCTACATTCTGGTAAATGGCTAAATAAATTTTCCTGCATCTTTGTTTAAATGGACGCCTCTCTATCCTGAGGCTGTCCCCTTCTGTCCTAGACTCTCCCACCATGGGAAACATCCTTTCCACATCTACTCTGTCCAGAAATTTCAACATTCAAAGGTTTCAATGAGATTACCCGCCCCCCCCCCCCACATTTCTGTGAGTACAGACCCAGAACCATCAAAAGTTCCTCGTATGCTGAAACTATCATTCCTGGAATCATCCTTGTTAATTTCCTCTGAACTCTCTCCAATGCCAGAAGATCTTTTTTTGTAGAGGAGGAGCCCAAAACTGTTCACAATACTCAAGGTGAGGCCTCACCAGTGTCTCTTAAAGCCTCAGAATCATATCCCTGCTCTTGTATTCTAGACCTCTTGAAATGAATGCTTCATTGCATTTGCCTTTCTCACCACCAACTCTACCTGCAAGTTAACCTTTAGGGTGTTCTGCACAAGGACTCCCAAGTCCCTTTGCTTCTCAGATTTTTGGATTTTGTCCCCACTTAGAAAACAGTCTGCACATTTATTTCTACTACCACAGTGCATGACCATGCATTTTCCTACATTGTATTTCATTTGCCACTTTCTTGCCCATTCTCCTAATCTGTCTAAGTCCTTCTGTAGCCTACCGGTTTAGAACATAGAACATAGAAAACCTATAACACAGCACAGGCCCATCAGCCTACAAAGTTGTGCCGAACATGTCCCAACCTTAGAAATTACTAGGCTTACCTATAGCCCTCTATTTTTCTAAGCTCCATGTACCTATCCAAAGGTCTCTTAAGAGACCCTATTGTATTCGCCTCCACCACCATTGCTGGCAACCCATTCCATGCACTCACCACTCTCTGAGTAAAAAACTCACCTCTGACATCTCCTCTGTACCTACTCCCCAGCGCCTTAAACCTGTGTCCTCTTGTGGCAACCATTTCAGCCCTGGGAAAAAGCCTCCAACAAGCCACACAATCAATGCCTCTCATCATCTTGTCATCTATCATGTCACCTCTCATCTCTGTCACTCCAAGGAGAAAAGGTTGAGTTCAGTCAACCTATTCTCATAAGGCATGCTCCCCAATCCAGGCAACATCCTTGTAAATCTCTTCCACATCTTTCTTGTAGTGAGGCAACCAGAACAGAGCACAGTACTCCAAGTGGGGTCTGAACAGGGTCCTATACAGCTGTAACATTACCTCTTGGCTCCTAAATTCAATTCCACAATTGATGAAGGCCAATACATCATACACCTTCCTTTTTTTGTAATTTATTTTTTTTATTGAAGTTCATCATCAAACAAACATTTCCATAAGATGTATTTCAGACATTGTACATATATATCATATAATCATATATGTCGCAAATCTCCACATAGTTTTTATCTGAGGTATACACTTATAGAAAAGAGTAGAAAGAAAAAACAAGCAAAAGGAAAAAACTATGTACAAGTAGGGAGTGATCTTTTTTTTACAATATATTCATTGATTTGTGAGAATAAAATCAGGCCTATGAATCAAATTGTTCCAGCTTATGATTAACAGATGCTGTTATCTTCTCCATTTTATAAATGTCCATTGTAATTTCCATCCATGCATTTAAGGTTGGGCTTTCCTGTGATAACCATTTCCTAGTAAGAGTCTTTTTACCAGCCACCAACAGTATATTCATTAAATATTTATCTCTTTTCAACCATTCTTGAGGTATATACCCAGTATATATGGTCTTACTATCTAAGGGTATTTCACATTTAAAGATGTCTTGTAGGGCATTGTGTATCCCCCCTCCAATAGTCTTTGATAACAGGACAGTCACAAAAAAATTATTATGATTTGTATTTTGATTTCCACAATTTCTCCAGTAAACATGGAGATTACTATCATAATGGGATTTCTGAGAGGGTGTAATAAAATATCTTATCAAGTTTTTCCATCTGAACTCCCTCCATTTGTGTGAACTGGTACACTACCATTGATGATTCCATGGATTACACTCCATATTATTGTCCATTTTTCCTCAGATATAATTATCCCTCCTTCCTTCTCCCATTTTGTTTTAATGTATGAAGTCGAATGTGTTTTAAGATTTGACAAACCCTTATACATGCTTGAAATGATTCTACTACCATTATCTGAATTATATGCTTTTCTAAATAGCTCTATCAAGCATGTACTTGCCTTGGTTAGATTTTAAGCGTCCTATGAACATGTCGCATCTGTAAATACCGATAAAAATCTTGTTTTACTAATAAGTGTTTCTCTTTAAGCATTTCAAAACTGAACAGTGTTCCTTCTTTCATTATGTTGCAAAGAACGATTATTCCTTTAGCTGTCCAGTCCTTAAATCTAGCATCCAGTTTATTCGGTGTAAAATCTGAGTCATATGCACACCATTTAAGAATTGCAATATCTCCCTCTAGATTATATTCTTTTATAGTATGGTAGTTTTCCATATTTTAAGAGTCAATTTCACCCATGGGTTATCGATAGTATTTATGTACCTTTGCTAGTTGTTATCAGCCAAAATTGCTTGTCTGGTGATGGGAAGTACCCACTCCTCAATGTTTTTCCAATGAGCGTCATATGATGGGTTGCACCAACATATCACAGCTCCCAGCTGTGCTGCAAAATAATAATCTCTAAGAGAAGGTAGGCCCCATCCCCCTTTTCCTTTGCTAATTGCAAAGTTTTGAGATGAACTCTAGGCCTTTTACCTTTCCAAATATACCTTGAGAACATCTTGTTCCATTCATTGAATTGATTTTGATTAATCTCTATTGGTAGGGTCTGAAAGAAATATAACAATATAATATAACATATAAAATGAATATATTCATTTTAATAGACTCAATCCTTGAACTGAGACTAAAAAAAGGAATCAGGTTCCATCTTGCCATATCTTCCTTAATTTTGTTGTATAAAGGCTGATAATTACATTCTGATAATTTTGCCAAATCTTTTGGCATAATGATGCTCAAATATTTGAAAGACTCTGTTTGCCATGCCCAGGGATATCTACTTTCAATTTCTCATGGTGGGCAATAGTTATACGAAAGTATAACCTGAAGCTGAACAGGCCCTGAGAGACTGCTTCGGTACTACTAACTGGGATGTACTGCAAAGGGGGGCTCCGTGGGGGCGTTGAGGAGGTCACTGAATGCACAACGGACTATATTAACTTTTGTGTGGATGCCGTTGTTCCTGTTAGAACTGTTCGCTGCTATCCCAATAATAAGCCCTGGATCACTAGTCACATCAAAGGCCTCCTAAACCAGAAGAAGAGGGCCTTTAAAGATGGTGATCGGTTGGAGCTTAAAAGAGTTCAGAAGGAACTCAGAGTACAGATAAGGGGGGCAAAGGAGCAGTATAGGAGGAAGCTAGAACAAAAGCTGCAGAAAAAAAAGCATGAAGGAGGTGTGGGATGGGATGAAGATCATCACCGGATGCGGTGCAAAGCGGGGGGCAAACATAAGTGGAGATGTGGAGAAAGCGAACCAGCTGAACAACTTCTTCAATAGGTTCGACAGCACAATCTCATCCTCACCGCAGAACTCCACACCAGGCTTACTTCCCTCACAGGAAAATAGCCACTCACAGGAGACCTTGCCCACGCCCAGGATTACGGCTGCACAGGTGGAAGGTCAACTGAGGAAGATCTGTACCAGCAAGGCGGCGGGACCGGATGGAGTTTCCCCATGATTACTGAGGGCCTGTGCGACTGAGCTGGGAGAACCACTACAGCGCATCTTCAACATGAGCCTGGAGCAGAGAAGAGTACCCAGACAGTGGAAAACATCCTGTATTGTCCCGGTACCGAAGAAACCACAACCAAAGGAGTTGAATGACTTCAGACCTGTTGCCTTGACGTCGCACGTGATGAAGACCATGGAGCGGCTGATAATACAGAATCTGAGGCCACAAACCAGGCACGCCCGGGATCCTCTTCAGTTTGCGTATAAGGAGAAGGTGGGAGTGGAGGATGCTATCACGTATTTGCTGCACAAATCCCTCTCTCACCTAGATGGGGTCAGTGGTGCTGTGAGGATTACATTCCTGGACTTCTCTAGTGCCTTTAACACCATCCAGCCCAAGATCTTAAGGCACAAACTAACGGAGATGGGAGTAGACTCTCACATGGTGGATTGGATAGTGGACTACTTGACAGTATGTGCGGTTGGGAGACTGTAGGTCTGACACGGTGGTCAGCAGCACAGGAGCGCCGCAGGGGACCGTGCTCTCTCCGGTCCTGTTCACCCTGTATACATCAGACTTCCAATATAACTCGGAGTCCTGCCATGTGCAGAAGTTCGCTGACGACACGGCCATAGTGGGGTGTGTCAGGAATGGACAGGAGGAGTAGTATAGGAAACTGATACAGGACTTTGTGATATGGTGCAACTCAAACTACCTGCGTCTCAATATCACCAAGACCAAGGAGATGGTGGTGGACTTTAGGAGACCTAGGCCTCATATGGAGCCAGTGATCATTAATGGAGAATGTGTGGAGCAGGTTAAGACCTACAAGTATCTGGGAGTACAGTTAGATGAGAAGCTAGACTGGACTGCCAACACAGATGCCTTGTGCAGGAAGTCGACTGTACTTCCTTAGAAGGTTGGCGTCATTCAATGTCTGTAGTGAGATGCTGAAGATGTTCTATAGGTCAGTTGTGGAGAGCGTCCTCTTCTTTGTGGTGGCGTGTTGGGGAGGCAGCATTAAGAAGAGGGACGCCTCATGTCTTAATAAGCTGGTAAGGAAGGCGGGCTCTGTCGTGGGCAAAGTACTGGAGAGTATAACATCGGTAGCTGAGCGAAGGGCGCTGAGTAGGCTACGGTCAATTTGGAAAACCCTGAACATCCTCTACATAGCACCATCCAGAGACAGAGAAGCAGTTTCAGCGACAGGTTGCTATCGATGCAATGCTCCTCAGACAGGATGAAGAGGTCAATACTCCCCAATGCCATTAGGCTTTACAATTCAACCGCCAGGAGTAAGATATGTTAAAGTGCCGGGGTTGATTGTATTTAATGTATTTAAGTAAACTACTTAAGAACTTTTTAAAAGCTATTATTAATGCTTTTTGAGAGAGTGATTTAGATGCATATCATATTTTTACTTAGTTAAGTATTGTATGTAATTAGTTTTGCTACAACAAGTGTATGGGACATTGGAAAAAATGTTGAATTTTCCCATGGGGATGATTAAAGTATCTATCTATCTAACTATCTATCATTTGGGTTTTATCTATGTTGATCTTGTATCCTGATAATTGACCATATTGTTCAAAGGATTGCATCAATTTAGGTAAAGAGTATGTTGTTTGCCCTGGATAGATCAAAATGTCATCCGTGTAACAAGCCAATTTATGCTCTGTTCCTTTCATAGTAATTCCCCTGATATCTTCATTTTGACTGATGTATTGAGCTAATGGTTCCAGATATAATGCAAAGAGTAGCAGTGACCATGCACAACCCTGTCTCGTGCCCCTTTCTAGGGTAAGACTATTTGATAAATATCCATTGATTTTAATCCAAGCAGAAGGGTTGTTATATAGTGTCTGTATAGTTTTAATAATTGTGTCTTGGAAACCAAATCTATGTAAAACTTTGTAAAGAAAATTCCAATTAACCGAATCAAATGCTTTTTCAGTGTCCACACTTATCACTATTGCTTCGATTTTTTTGGTATATGATCCATAATGTGAAGTGTCCTTCGTATATTGTCTTGTGTTTGGCATTGTCATATAAAACCTGTTTGATTGCTATGTATCAGTATGGGTAGAAACTCCTCTAATCATTTGGCCATGATGGAGGTAAATAATCTATAATCTACATTGAGAACGGATATTGGTCTAAATGACCCGCATTCCATTTTATCCTTGCCTTCTTTCGGTATAGCTGAGATTATTGCTTCCTTCCAACTGGGTGGTATTTGTGCCTTTTTTAGAGCCCAGTTCAGTGTGGGGAGTAAAACAGGAATTAACTCATTTTTAAATTCTTTGTACCACTCTGCCGTATACCCATCTGATCCTGGTGACTTGGTTAATTTAAGCCTACAAATTGCAGCTTTTAAATCAACTTCAATAATGTCATCAGTCATCATTCTATTTTGTTCTTCGCTTAAAGTGGGTAACTCTAGACAATTCAGGAAGGTGTCAGTTTGGGTTATGCTTCCCACTGGTACTTTGGAATATAGAGTTTTGTAAAACACTTCAAAAGCTTCTTGAATTTCACTTAGCTTATTTTTTATTATTTTTGTTCTTGGATCCCTAATTCTATGAATTGTATTTTCTGCTATCTTTTTTTCAGTTTCCACACCAGTATTTTCATAGACTTAGATCCACTTTCATAATGTCTCTGTTTCAGAAACATTAAATTTTTCTTGATTTCTTGCATAGCCAGACTATTAACTTCATTCTTAATTTTTTAAATTTCCTCTAATGCATCCTATGCCAAATTCAATTTGTGTTTTTTCTCAAGTTCCTTCAGCCTATTTTGTAGTACCTCTAATGTTTTATTCCTTATTTTTTTCTTATTATATGAAGATATCGCTATAATTTTCCCTCTTATCCCATAAAATGGGAGGTGAAACCTCTCCATTATCATTGAATTCTAAGTAGAGACCAATTTGTTCCTTAAAGTACGGATCATTGAGTAGACTTGAATTTAGTTTCCAAATAGTATTCTTTGGTTGTAGGTCAAAATCAACAGATAAATATATAGGTGCATGGTCACTTACATCTATTGTCCCAATTCCACAGGTGTTTATTTTGTCTTTGTCTTTTCCAAATGTTATGAAATAGTCTATACTTGTATATACAGAATGTGGAGCAGAATAATGAGTGTAATCCCTTCTGTTGGGGTAAAGGACCCTCCATATATCAATTAAACCAACATCCTCAAAAAGTGTATTAACTTTCTTATGTAAGGATTTTGTTTCATAGGTTTTTCTATTGGAAGAGTCTAACTTTGGTTGTAATTCTAAATTAAAGTCTCCCCCATATATCAGAAGACCTTCTGTTTCTGCTACCATAATATCAGTAATTTTCTGAAAGAAACCAATATCACTTCCCGGGGGTGTGTATATATTCAACAGAGTAACTGAATTTCTGTCTATATTCCCCCTTACCAGAATATACCCGCCCTCCCTATCTCCCATTTTGAATACTTTTTCAAAATTTAGTTTACTTGAGATAAGAATAGTACCCATTCTCTTCAGTTTTCTATGCTCATTATCATTTAAATGAGTTTCCTGTAAATATACTACATGGGCTTATTCTTTTTTCATTTTGGATAAAATTCTATTATGTTTGATTGGATTTAATAGCCTATTGACATTAAAAGAAATTAGTTTTACTTTGTCCTTAGCCATCTGTATTTATCTGTCAATGTATCATTTGTTATGAAGGATGAACAGCTCTGATGGGCAGAAGGGTGCAGAGTTGCCCATGCCCCCCCCCCGGGAGATTCACAAACCGTTACTGTTGTTATGCTGCTAATGAGAGAGAAAGAGAGGTAAGGGAAAACATGCTGGAATTGGAATATCAGATAAGAGAGAGATAAATCCTGGGAGAGAGACTTGTTGTTCCACCATATTATGACTCCTGAAAGACTTATGGCTTCTGAGAGGGTTGTTTATCTTAAACTATCTTGTTCATTAAAATTTCTCAGTGGACAGCCGGAGTGGGCTGGTTTGATGGACAAAGCCATTCAAAACTGATTGACACCTGAGTAGAGTAGGGATAAAAGTGAGGTCTGGGGAGATACCCCTCAGACACACCAGGAGACACACTAGTAAGCACTGTTTGAGTGTTGGAACCCACGTAAAGGTGTGGGGCATCGGAGACCGAACAAAGGATCGGTCAGTTTATCTCACAGTGTTATAGCAGGGCCGGTGGGAGCTTGTGTGTGTGTCCGCCCTTGCCTGGGTGACGAGTCCACCACAGAAGAACGGTCCAGCTGAAGGATAGAGGGGTCATATCTGAATGGCCACAACAACCCGACGGATCAAGAACGTAAAGGAAGGTTTGCCTGTCTGTAGCCGTTACTGCTCACTCGCTCCCTCTCTCTCTCTCTCTCCAACAATTACAACACAATGACCAACATCTACCTCAGCATGTATGAACTGAACTGAACTTTATATTCACATATGACAATTCATTATCCCCTAGACATCGATAGAGCTTGTTTATTATTGATTATTATTATACCCACACTTTTAGGTTTAGTATTGCTAGCGTGTATTATCTATATATTTGCATTGTTGATATTGATTTGTATATTTTACTAATAAACACTGTTTGAAAATAGTACCACCAGACTCCAACAAATACTTCTTTCTCTGCTGGTTAGACACCCAGTTACGGGGTACGTAACACATTGAAATTAGCAGAATAAAACTTAATTGATCTACTCCCTGAACAAATAAGAACCAAGAAACACAAATAATAACAAAAAAGGCAATGAAGATATATATATATATATATACACACGTGCACGCGCGCGCGCACACACACACACACACACACACACACACATATATTCTCATTTTGGTGGGGAAAAAGGAGTAAGTGAGTGAATAAAGAAGAATAACTGAGTAATATAAAATCCACATTATAATAAGTATTTCTCGAGATAGGTATATTACCGTTTACTTTTGGTTCCGTTTAGCTTCTCAACATTTTTGAAGTTAGCCAAACCTTATGGCTCTTCTAGAGGGGGTGAGGGCTGTCATGGAAAACTCCTAGTCTCTTCCTGATATACTTCTCTTGGTCTCCTCCCATCTCCTGCCTTCTTGATTCTCGCACTATTTCCCAAGCAGAGCGGGATAATCCCTCTGCCAGGCTTTCCCTCAGTTTGATCACGCTGACAGGCAACCCTCTGGCCTTCATGTCTGTAGTCGCCTCTTTCACCGTCTGATACAGTTGGATCCCATCTTGAAAAAACACTCAAAGTTTAGCAGGGTACAGAGTTTGAAATCTAATCTTTTCTTGCTTTAGTATTTGCTTTACTTCAGAGTATTCTTTACATTTCTGCAGGACTGCGGGGGGGGGGGGTAATATTGATCAAAATATATTAACTTATGGGCTATAAACACTCTCTTCTTACCCCAGGCTCTGTAGAATCTCTGCCTTGGTACTGTATCAAAGGAATTTAATTACTATTGAGTGTGGCTTATCTTCTCTGCCTCAGGTAGGCCTTAGGACAATCATGCGATGTGCCCTCTCAATTTCCAGCTCCATAGTCAAAGGAAGCTCCAGCGTGTCCTGTACAAACTCCATCATAGACAAACCCTCCGTTCCTTCGGGAATGTTGTATATCCAAATATTTTTCCGCTGTGATCTTCCCTCCAGGTCAAGCAGTTTACCTTCTTGTTGATTTAATATTTTGATCGTCTTACTTAGCATCTGTTCCACGTTTTGCATGCGATCTTCCACCTTCGCTATTCGAGTCTCTGCCACTGCTATTTTTTGATTGACATTGGCGAGCTCTGACTTAATATCATGTAGCTGCTGTTTTATATCTTTTTGGAACTCCCGTATCTCTTTCAAAATTTTGATCATATTTGCCGCCTCACCTGAACAAAGCCCATCGTCAGCCTCGCTAGCACGCAGTCAGGTAGGAGAGCCATTCGCTACACTCCTCTCCTCCACAGGCTCCGCAGTGTTGCTTTTTTTATTTCCATTCTTTTTCCCCATTCTTGCCCCTCTTATCAGTTCAAATACTTTTGAAAAATCCTATATTTGATGGGTTAATGGGGCAAAATACGCGTTTTTCCAGAGGAGCTATTGACTTAGGCTGCCATTCTCAACGATGACCTAACTGGAGCCTACCATACGCCTTCCTAACCACAGAGTCAACCTGCGCAGCTGCTTTGAGCGTCCTATGGACTCGGACCTCAAGACCACTCTGATCCTCCACACTGCCAAGAGTCTTACCGTTAGTACCGTATTCTGCCATCATATTTGACCTACCAAAATGAACTACTTCACACTTATCCGGGTTGAACTTCATCTTCCACTTCTCGGCCCAGTTTTGCATCCTATCAATGTCCCGCTATAACCTCTGATAGTTTCTGCAACACTACCTAACTTGGTATCATCTGAAAACTTGACAACAAAACCTTCTATTCTATAATCTAAATCATTGCTTTACAGCATTAAAAGAAGTGGTCCCAATACCGACACCTGTGGAACATCACTAGTCACTGGCAGCCAACCAGAAAAGGATCCTTTTATTCCAACTTATTGCCTCCTACCAATCAGCCAATGCTCTAACCACACCAGCAACTTTCCTGTAATGCTATGGGCTCTTAATTTGGTAAGCAGTCTCATGTGTGGTACCTTGTCAAAGGCCTTCTGAATGTTCAAATATGTAACATCCACTGCATCCCATTTCTCTATCTTACTTTTAATCTCCTCAGAGAATTTCAACAGATCTGTCAAGTAAGATTTTCCCTTAAGGAAACCATGCTGACTTTGTCCTATCTTGTTCTGTGTCACCAAGTACTTCATAACCTCATCCTTAATATTTGACTCCAACACATTCCCAACCACTGAGGTCAGTCTAACTGGTCTATAATTTCTTTAGCCAGAGAGTGGTAAATTTGTAGAATTTTGTCAGGTTTTTGGGTGTATTTAAGGCAGAGATTGATAGGTTCTTGATTGGCCATGGCATCAATGGTTATGGAGACAAGGCCGGGAAATGTGGTTGAGGAGGAGAGAAAAGGATCAGCCATGATTAAATGGTGGAACAGACTCAATGGGCCAGATGGCCTGATTCTGTTCCTATGTCATATGGTCCTATGGTCTTATAATTTCCTTTCTGCTGCCTTCTTTCTTTCTTAAAGAGTGGAGTGACATTTGCAATTTTCCAGTCCTCTGGCACACTGACCTCCACAATCTCTACCACCACTTCTTTCAAAACCCTAGGGTGCAGTTCATCTTGTCTGGGTGACTTATGTACTCTTAGTTTTTTAAGCTTTTTGATCACATTCTCCCTTGTAATAGTACCAGCACTCACTTCTCTTCCCTCACATCCTTCAACATCTGGAACACTGCTAGTGTCTTCCACAGAGAAGCCTGATGCAAAATACTTATTTAATTCATCTTCTATCTCCTTGTCCCCCATTATTATTTCTCCAGCCTCATTTTCTAGCAGTCCTGTATCCAATCTCTCTCTTTTATTTTTGACATACTTGAAAAAGCTTTTACTATCCACTTTGATATTGTTTGTAAGCTTGCTTTTCCCTCCTAATGATTCTTTTACTTGCTCTCTATATGTTTTTAAAAACTTCCCAATCCTTTATCATCCTGTTAATTTTTGTACTGTTGTATGCCTTCTATTTTGCTTTTCCATTAGCTTTGACTTGCCATTTGAGTATTTCTTCATTTTGGAATACATCTGTCCTGCATCTTCCTCATATTTCCCAGAAACTCACACCATTGCTGCTCTGCTGTCATCCCTGCCAGCATCTCCTTCCAATTTACTTTCGTCAACTCCTCTCTCATACCTCTGTAATTTCCTTTACTCCACTGAAATACTGCTACATCAGACTTCACTTTCTCCCTCTCAAATTTTAAGTTGAACTCAGTCATATTGTGATCACTGTCTCCTAAGGATTCTTTTTCCTTAAGCTCCTTATTCGCCACTGGTTCATTACATAACACCCAATCCAATAATTCTGATCCCTAGTAGGCTCGATGACAAACTGCTCTAAAAAGTCATCATGTAAGCATTCAACAAACTCACTCTCTTGAGATCCATTATCAACCTAATTTTCCCCAATTGACCTGCATCTTGAAATCTCCCATAAATATCATAACATTGCTCTTTTGACATGCCTTTTCTATTTCCTTTTTTAAATCTATGGTCCACACTCCAGCTACTGTTGGGAGGCTTGTATATTACTGCCATCATGGTAATTTTACCCTTGCAGTTTCTTAACTTAACCCACAAGAATTCAACATCTTCTGATCCTATACCACATCTTTCTACTGATTTGATGCCATATTTTACCAGCATCCCCTCTGCCTACCTTCCTATCTCTCTGATACAATGTGCAATCCTGGACATTCAGCTCCCAGTTGCAACTGACCTTTAGCAACGATTCAATGACGGCCATGATATCGTGCCTGATAATGTGTAATAGTGCAACAACTTATTTCTTATACTCCATCCATTAAGATACAACAGTTTGAGTACTGTATTTTCTTCCTTTTTAGATTCTGCATCCCTAATACACTGATACTCACCCTGCTGGCTGCAATTATATTCTATCAACTGCCTGCCCTTCCTGGCAATCTCACTGCATGCTATCTTTGCTTTTTTAAAATCATCCATCCTATCCTGAGTCCCTTCACTCCATTCCCACCCCCCTGCCAAATTAGTTTAAATCCCCCCAAAAGCTCTAACAACTTGCCCGTGAGAATATTAGTTCCCCTCGGGTTCAGGTGCAACCTGTCACTTTTGAACTTTCTCTAAGGAGAAAATGCTTAGGAAACTGAACAGTCTGAAGGTAGATAAACCAGTTGGACCAGATGGAGTACACCCCAGGTTTCTGAAAGGGGTGGCTGAAGAGACTGTGGAGCTATTAGTGATGATCTTTCAAGAATCAATTGAATCTGACATGGTTCCAGAGGAAATGTCACTCCACTCTTCAAGTCGGAAAAGAAACAGTAGAATGGAAATAATAGGTCACTTAGTCTGACCTCAATAGTTGGGAAGATGTTGGAGTCACCTGTTAAGTATGTGGTTTTGTGATACTTGGAGGCACTTAATACAATAGGCCAAAGTCAGCATGGTTTCCTCAAGGGACAATCGGGACAATCTTGCCTGACAAATCTGTTGGAATTTTTTGAAGAAATTACAAGCAGGATAGAACAAGGAGAATTGGTGGATGTTGTGTACTTAGATATTCAGAAGGTCTTTGACAAGTTCCCACACATGAGGCTGCTTAACAAGCTACAAGCCCATGGTATTACAGGAAAGATACCAGCCTGGATAAAGCAGTGCCTGATTGACAGGAGGCAATGAGTGGGAATAAAGGGTGCCTTTTCTGATTGGCTCCCTGTGACTAGTGGTGTACCACATGGGTCTGTGATGGGACCACTTCTTTTTATGTTATATGTCCTTGAGTTGTATGATACAATTGATGACTTTGTGCCCAAGTTTGTAAATGATACAACGATTGATGGAGGGGCAGGATGTGTTGAAGAAGCAGAGGATCTACAGAATGACTTTGACAGATCAGGAGAATGGGCAAAGAAGTGACAGATAGAATACAGTGTTGGCAAGTGTATGGTCATGCATTTTGGTGAGGAAAGCAAATGCAATGTTAGCATTCCTTTTGAGACAACTAGAATATAAAAGCAAGAATATAACATTGAGGCTTTATAAAGCATCAGTGAGGCCTCACTTGGAGTATTGTGAGCAGTTTTGGGCCCTTATCTTAGAAAGGATGTGCTGACACTGGAACAGGCTCAAAGGAAGTTCACAAGAATGATTCTGGGATCAAAAGGCTTATCACTTATGGTTCTGGGGCTGTACTCACTGGAATTCAGAAGAATGAGAGGGAATCTCGTTGATACATATTGAATGTTGAAAGACCCCAATAGAATGGATATGGAGAGGATGTTTTCTGTGCTGGGGGAGTCTAAGACCAGAGGACAGAATAGAAGGGTGTCTATGTAGAACGCAGATGAGGAGGAATTTGTTTAGCCAGAGAGTAGTGAATCTGTGTAATTCATTGCCACAGGCAGCTGTGGAGACCGTTATTGGGTATTTTTAAGGCAGAGGTTGATAGATTCTTGATTGGTCAGGGCATGAAGGGATTCAGGAGAAGGCAGGAGATTGGGGCTGAGAAGAAAATAGATCAATCATAAAAAATGGCAGAGCCGACTCGATGCGTCAAATGGCCAAATTCTGCCCCTATATCTTATGGTCTTATCTGATGCATCATTGTTAAACATAAAGCTACTTAAGTTATAATTGTTTATCAAGTATGAACATGTTTGGAATTGTCAGTGTTTCTTTTGCATCACTGTGTGAGTGTATTTGAGGCATTTTAGTGAGGGTTAAAATCAGTTCAGAATTATGTGTGCATTAAAAACTTATCAGAGTGATCAATGCACAGTAAACAGTGACAATATAAATGGCAGGTAATTTCTAGCAATTTTTATCTTCTGTATAATATTATTTAATTCCAAGCTAATGAAGTAAATAATCATCCAAATGATCAAGCAATTGCAGTAGAATCCCTGGCTGGTATTCCAAAAACATTGTAGCAAAGGAGTTGTCAAAATCTTTTCATTTATTTACATTTCTGCAAAATGGAATATGATAGTGTCTTATTGACTTGCAGTAAAACAATAATTCACAATAAAATGCGATTGTAAAATCACAGGCATATCTGAAATAATCCCAGATTGTGTTAAATCGCTTAAATAATACAATATGTTCCTTTTTGAATATGTAGTAATAAAATTCAACACTTTTTACAGGGGAAAAACATACAGCTTACACTTGGAGCTTCTAAATGAAATATAATAAATCAATTTGCGTAAACAATCTGAACACATCTGGTCTTTTATATCCCTACTTTGCCATGTTCCAACAGCAGACATTGAATACATCCCATTAGCATCTTATCATGTTCCTTTGTAAGTGATGCTGAATGATACCTATCAATACGAAATTAGGAAGGAGGTTTTACTCATAAAAGGTTATCACAAAACAAATGTTGTCATTTGATCTGTTCAACAAACAGCAGTTGGATTTTGCAATTGGATATATTTTATCAGCACTGAACTAGAACAGACTGCCAACGCTGTTAACAATTCACTCAAGTTTGGTGCTTTTATTGAATCTTTCTGTACATAGAAACACAGACAATTCACAGAGCACAAAGTAAAGGAGACATTTGTTCCTGTTAGAAGGAAAGAAGGGGATGAAAAGACAAGAGGAACTTGGGTGATGAATTTAGTCAAAAAGTAAAATCAAAAGTATGTAAAGCTTCCGAAGTTAGGATCAAACAGAGCACATGGGGAGTAGAAAGAAGCCAGAAAAGAACTAAAGAAAGGAATTAGGAAAGCCAAAAGAGGCCATGAAAAATCCTTGGCAAGTGGGATTTAGATGAATCCCAAGGCATTCTACACATACTGTACATCAGGAGCAAGAAGATAACTGGGGAGAGGGCGGAACCACTCAAAGATAAAGCGGGTGGGGGGGGGGAGCATTTGCTTGGATGCGGAGAAAGTGAAGTGAGGTACTTCATGAATACTTTGCTTCAATATTCACCAAGGAAAGGGATATGGAAGACAGGAGATTAGTGCTGAATATATAAATACATTAGGGCATTTAGAGTTCAAAATGAAGGAGGAAGTGTTGGGCCTCCTAATAAGTATTAAGGTGGATAAGTCCCCAGGCTCTGATAGAATTTACTGCAGCAAGAGACAAGATTGCTGGGGACGACCAGTATCTTCAAGTCCTGTCTAAGCACAGGTAAGGTCCCAGAGGACTGGTGACTGGCTAATGTTATACTTCTCTTTAAGAATGGGGCAAGGGAAAATCCTGGGAACTATAGTAGGCCTCAGTTAGTCTCGATAGACCATGGATTTACGCCTTGGAACGTTTCCAGGGCGCAAGCCTGGGCAAGATTTTTTTATGGAAGACTGGCAGTTGCCCAAACTGCAAGTCTCCCCTCTCCACACCACCGATGTTGTCCAAGGGAAGAGCATTAGGACCCATACAGCTTGGCACCTGTGTCATCGCAGAGCGATGTGTGGTTAAGTGCCTTGCTCAAGGACACACACGCAGCCTCAGCCAAGGCTCGAACTAGTGACCTTCAGATCACTAGATGAACACCTTAACCACTTGGCCATGTGCCAACACGGGAACTATAGACCAATGAGTGTCACATCAGTTGTAGGGAAATTGCTGGACAAAATTCTTAGAGATAGGATATAAATTAGGGAGAGCCAGCATGGCTTTGTGCAGGCAGTTTATGTCTTACCAACTTGATTGAATTTCTTGACAAGGTGATTTGAAATACTGATGAAGATAGAGCTGCGGGTGTTGTCTGTATGGGTTTTAGTGAGGCATTTGACCAAGTCCCTCATGGGAGTCTAATCCAGAAGATTAAGGTGCAGGGGCCAGTGGCAAATTGTCTGTTTGGATTCAGAACTGCCTTACACACAGAAGACAAAGGATAGTGGTTGAAGGGACTTATTTGAGCTGGAGTTCTGTAATTAGTGATGTTCAGCAGAGATCTGTGCTGGGATCTCTCCTGTTTGTGGTGTATTTGTAAATGACCTGGATGAAAATATAGATGGGTGGGATTGTAAATTTGTAGGTGATTGCTGGAGTTGTGAATAGTGTAGAAGACTGGGCGAAGAATACAGCATGATATAGATAAGTTGCAGATATGGGCAGAGAAATGGCAGATGGAGTTTAACCCAGATAAATATGAAGTGTTTTAGGGCAAATGGAAGGAGGCAGTGCTCTGTTACGAGCAAGATCCTTAATAGGGTTGCTGAGCAGAGAGATCTTGGGTTCCAAGTTCATAGCTCCTTGAAAGTAGCTACACAGATCAATAGTGTTCTTTGATAAAACATTTGAACTTTGAACTTTAAATAATTGTGCATTAATTGAGGGTGAGATTTTTTTTTAATGTATTTAGAGATACAGCACAGTAACTCAAATCCTGTTGGCCCTACAAGCCTGTGCTGCCCAATTATCCCCATGTGATCCCCTTGTACATCTTTGGAATGTGGGAGGAAACTGGAACATCAAGAGAAAACCACAGCATCACAGGGTGAACATACTAACTCCTTACAGACAGTGGTGGAAATGATTGGGGTTCCAGGGTCTGTAATAGTGTAAAGCTACCTGCTATGCTATGGTGACATAGAAGGGGCATAAGAGATAAACCCCTGCTCTTCTTTGAAACAAACCCATATGAATTATTTTTCTACCCACTTAAAAGAGCACAAGAATAACTTAAGTGCAATGTATATTGCACTCCTTACAACGTGGCTCTCACTTAGTGCTGGGTTCTTACCTTGAATTAACTTATGCTCAGATATCTGTTTTGGGACATAAATCCTCTATCGGAGCATCTGCTATCAATGCCAACACTGATACATTGGTGGGGAATAAACTGAGAAAGTAAAGGCTCAGCGTTTATTGGGGATACATCGTACAATGTTGACACCTCAAATAATTAAATATTCAGCTGATTTACATACAGAGTACATACTATCTTATCTTTTCCAACAACTTCTAGCAAGCTCTCAGTAAATATTGAAGTGGAACTTAGAAATTTGAAGAAGATTGTTTTATTATTAAGTTATTAATACAAATATTTAAATTAGTCCAGATTGTATCAGACTACTCTTCTAATCATCTGGAGATATGAGGATACAATATTAATAACTATCAATTTCTCTGAGGAAGTTGCAAACATCCAGTACTCTGAGTGGAAAATATTCTCCACGAGACAACTTCAAAGGAAAAAGAGAATGGGTGTGTCTCATTAGCTGCTGCCAAAGGCCTCCCACTAAACCATTTACTTCTGAAATAATTCAGGCTTTTTTCTTCACTTGCCTATATTAAATTTCATGTGAAATCTTTAATAATTTTTGAGTTACATTCATTTTGCTCCATGAACTGTTAGAAAGCTAAGTATTTTTGTTACATGGGATTAAAGTAGCTGTAATGAATCATTGCCTTACCCTGGTTTAATACTAGAGCCTTCCTGAGTATCATTGTCATTGATCATCAGCAGACCCACCAAGCCATGATAGCTTAATGGTGGCAGACTGAAATTCTGCTTATGTTATTGGATCTGTATGCTGAGTGACCTGCTAAAAAATGATCCTGGTATCTGGGTTGGTAAATTTGCTGATGACACAAAGGTTGGGGGTGTTGTGGATAGTGTGGAGGACTGTCAGAGGTTACAGCATGATATGGAAAGGTTACAAAACTAAGCTGAGAAGTGGCAGATGGAGTTCAACACAGATAATTGTGAGGTGGTTCATTTTTGGTAGGTCAAATATGATGACAGAATATAGCATTAATGGTAGGACCCTTGGCATTGTGGAGGATCAGAGGGATCTTGGGGTCCAAGTCCATAGGACACTCAAAGCTGCTACATAGGTTGACTGTGGTTAAGAAGGCATACGGTGCATTGGCCTTCATCAATTGTGGGATTGAGCTTAAGAGCCGAATGGTAATGTTGCAGCTGTATCAAACTCTGGTCAGACCCCACTTGGAGTACTGTTTTCAGTTCTGGTCATCTCACTACAGGAAGGATGTGGAAACTATACAAAAGAGTGCAGAGGAAATTTACAAGGATGTTGCCTGGATTCAAGAGAATGCCTTATGAGAATAGCTTGAGTGAACATGACCTTTTTTCCTTGGAGCAATGGAGGATGAGAGCTGATCTGATAGAGATGTATAAGATGATGAGAGGTCTTGATCATGTGGATAGTCAGAGGCTTTTCCCCAGGGCTGAAATGGCTAACATGAGAGGGCACAGTTTTAATGTGCTTGGAAGTAGGCACAGAGGAGATGTCAGGGGTAAGTTTTTTTACACAGAGAGTGGTGAGTTCGTGGAACGGACTGCTGGTGACGGTGGTGAAGGCAGATATGATAAGGTCTTTTAAGAGAGTTGTGGATAGGTACATGGAGCTTAGAAAAATAAAAGACTATGGGTAACCCTAGATAATTTCTAAAATAAGTACGTGTTTGGCACAGCATTGTGGGCCAAAGGGCCTGTATCGTGTTGTAGGTTTTTCTATGTTTTCTAAATTCAAGTAATTAAGTAGATTTAGATTTTCTTTGGGTCAGATATGGGTCTTGGCAACTAAAAGATCCCATGTACTTTGCTAATATGCTGAGATGGGAGGCAATCTTACCTGGCTGACTTGTATATGAGCTAATTTTTCACCAAAGAGCACAGTGTTGCAGTGAAGAACAAGAAACAATCTAAGTTAGTTAGAAAGCTGAAAGTAAGACTCTAGGGTAGCAATCTCTGGTTGCTGCTATGCCATATGCCAGTGAAGGTAAAGATAGAATGATTTTGCAGATCACCCCTCAGTTTATAATAACATTATGATAGGCATAGATGGAGTATATATATGTATGGAGCATAGATAGGGTAGAAATATCTAATACCAGAGAGCATACATTGAAGATGAGATAAATGTTGCATCTTGGTAGGGCAAATATCTATGGTAGGGTCAATGTCTCCAAAGACATTTGCCCTACCAAACTGCAACACCTCACATTTATCTGGGTTAAATGCCATCTGCCATTCCTCTGCCCATGTTTGCAAATGATCTATGTCATGCTGTATTCTTCTACACTACCCACAACTCCTCCAATAAGTCCATAAGGCCATACAATGTAGGAGTAGAATTAGCCATTTATCCCATGAATCTGCAATTTCATCATGTCTGATCCCAGATCCCACTTAACCCCATACACCTGCCTTCTCACCATATCCTTTGATGCCCTGACTGATTAGGGAACCATCAATTTCAGCCTTAAATATACCCACAGACTTGGCCTCCACCGCAGTCTGTGGCAGAGCATTCCACAGATTCATTACTTTCTGGCTAAAAAAAATTCCTCCTTACCTCTGTACTAAAAGGTCACTCATCAATTTTGAGGCTGTGCTCTCTAGTTCTGAATATTCGCACCATAGAAAACACCCTCACCACATCCACCCTATCTTGTCCTTTTAACATTTGGTCACCCCGCATTCTTCTAAATTCCAGTGAGTACAGGTCGAAAGTTGCCAAAGGCTCCCCATATGTTAACCCCTTCATTGCCAGAATCATTCTCGTGAACCTTCTCTGGGCTGTCTCTAATGACTCAACTTTGATATTAAATTTATTTTGAACTTTGCACTAAGATGCCACACAAACACTCATTTGTTTCAGCAATTTCCAGCTGATGGAAGTACTCCAAGAATTCTCCATTCAGTATCTCTTCAGTGTAAGTCCTTGATTTGCATCATCTCTGTTGTTAGCTTCTCCAGGTCTCTTTTTCAAACTTTAACAAATTCTTCTTTTCCCATGGGCTTCTGAAACATATATTTAGAGGCAGGGAGCACAGTGTTATATCTGAATACAGGTATGAATGAAAACATTTAATTATAAACCACAACACGTTAAAGGATCTGGAATAAATGTGAAGACCCTAATTCTTCCCATCTTGGTATTATCCACAAACTTACTAACCTATGCATTGACATTTCCATCCAGGTCATTTATTTACATCATAATAGCACAGATCCCTGTGGAATTCCACTAATTACAAATCTCATTTTTTTCATTTTTAGAATCTTTTTATGGGTACAAAAGCTTCTGCAGCTATAAATTGATACAAAACTTCAACAAATTAATATGTATACAATTAATAAAGCTGAAGAAAAAAGCTGATTGTAATATATAAAAATGGGAAAAAAATTTATATATAAGGAAAAGAAAGAAAAAGAAGAACCCCATCTAACTAAGAAAAAAACCCACTGACTACAAAAAAAAACCCATTAGGAATCAACCCCCCCGGAGCAATACGTCTTACCATCAAAAAGAGTCATCAATCACCAATTCATATTTATAAAAAAAAATTAGAAGGAAACCATAGAAAATAATTCAAATTAAATGATAGTATTTGGCAAAAAATCCCCATCTTCTCTCAAAATTGAATCGGGGATCAAAAGTTCTACTTCTAATTTATTCCAAACTGAGACATAACATTACTTGACAGAACCATTCAATTAATGTAGAGGCAGAAGTATCTTTCCATTTTAATAAGATAGCCCTTCTTGCCAATAATGTAACAAATGCAATTACATGTTGATCTGAAGATGAAATACCCTGAATATGATGTAGAACTATTCCAAATAGAACAGTCAATCTATTAGGTTGTAAATTAATTTTCAGAGCTTTAGAGATTGTAGAAAATAAAGATTTCCAAAACGATTTTAATGAAGAACATGACCAAAACATATGTGACAAAGTAGCTACTTCAGTTTTACATCTATCGCAGTAGTTGTCTATACTAGGAAATATTTTAGATAGTCTCTCCTTTGTTAAATAATAACGGTGAACAATTTTAAACTGAATTAAACAGTGATTGGCACATATAGAAGAAGAAATTACGTTTTCAAAACTCAAAGCCGATCTTCATTAACTAAGGTTATATTAAGTTCTCTCTCCCAATCTTGTTTAATCTTTAGTGATAGGTTCTCTTTTTGTAACAAAAATAAATTATAAATTCTGCTAATGGAACCTCTCACTAAAGGATTCAACTTCAAAATGGTATCCAACAAATCAGGTTCTTGTAAATATGGAAACTTGGGTAAATATTGTTGTAAAAATTGTCTAACCTGAAAATATTGCAGAAAATGTGTATGAGCGAGAGAATATTTGTTAATTAACTCTTCAAAAGTCATCAATCGACCATCACAAAATAAATCTATAAAAGAACAGATCCCTTTATTTCTCCATAGGAGAAAAATGAGATCGGTTATTAAAGGTTTAAATGAAAAGTTTTGAATAAAAAACTAGACAACTTAAATTGTTTAAAATTTTAAAAATTGCGAAACTGAACCGAAATCCATAGGGATTGTTTAATAACCGGGTATAGATTTAAATGTGCAATTATAGAGAGCTGTAAAGGTAATGGAGCTCCTAATATTGAAGTTAAATGAAATTGTTTAACAGCTTTTAATTCCAAATCAACCAATAGTGGTTTTTGGCTCTTGTCGAGTCAGTATAACCAAAAACATAATTGTCTGATATTCACAGCCCAATAATACAGTCTTAATACAGTCTTAATGCAAGTCCACCATCTTTTTTAGATTTTTCTAAATGATGCTTATTAATTCTTGGTCTCTTATTGTTCCAAATAAAGGAAGAAATAAGAGAGTCAGTTTGATCAAAAAAAAATTTACTTCAAAAGATAGGTATATTTTGGAAAATATATAAAAATCTAGGTAGAATCATCATTTTCACAGCATGGATATGACCTATTAAAGAGAGAGTAAGTGGATTCCACCTAGAAAATAGTTGTTTCATGGAGTCCATTAAAGGAACTATATTAGCTTTATAAAGATCTTTATATTTTTTAGTAATTATAATACATAAATATTTAAAAGTATTAACAATTCTAAAAGGAATATCATTATATATACCAACAGGGGCATTTAGTGGAAACAATTCACTTTTATTCAAGTTAATTTTGTATCCTGAAAATTTACCAAATTCTTTTAGTGTTTCCAAAAGATTAGGAATTGATTCCTCAAGATTCGAAATAAAAACCAGAAGATCATCTGCATAGAGAGAAATCTTATGTATGGTTCCATTCATAGAGATACTGTGAATATTTTTAGCTTCACGTAATGTTATAGCTAAAGGCTCCAATACAAGATTAAATAATAAAGGGCTTAATGGACGTCCCTGTCTAGTACCACGAGAAAGTGAAAAAAAAGACCTGCAATTATTAGTAATGACTGTGGCAATAGGATTCTTATAAATCATTTGAATCCACCTATTAAAATTATTACCAAAACCAAATTTTTCTATACTTTAAACCAATATGGCCACTCAACTCTATCAAATGCCTTTTCTGCATCAAGAGAGATAACACATCGAGGTTGCTTAAATAATGGTGAATATATAATGTTCATCAATCTCCGAACATTAGAGAAAGAATAGCAGCCTTTAATAAAGCCCGTTTGATCCATAGAGATGACCTTAGCTAAAATATTTTCCAAGCGATTAGCCATTATCTTAGAGAGAATTTTTGCATCCACAATTAATAGCAAATAGGTCTATATGATGAACATTCAACAGGATCTTTACCTTTTTTAAGAATTAAGGAAATAGTAAATTACCTTTTTCAAAGGATTCATGAAATATTTCCAAAAGATACGGAGAAAGTAATCTTTTAAATTTTTTGTAAAATCCCACCGAATAACCATCAAGTCCAGGAACTTTACCTGATTGCATTAATAAAATAGCTTTCTGAATTTCATGCTCGGTAATTGGAGCATCAAGCATCTGTTGATCTTCAACAGAAATTTGTGGAAATTTAATCTTATGTAAAAAAGCCTTCATTTTAAGGAATCTGCAGGAAATTATGAGCTATAAAGATCAGAATAAAAATCTTGAAAAGTATTATTAATATCCTCATGATTACTTGCTATATCTACATTATTTTTATGAATCTTTAAAATTTGTCTTTTAGCTCTAGCTGCTCTTAATTGGGAAGCTAAGAGCTTATTATTTTTATCCCCAAAAATATAAAATTGACTTTTCAATTTAAGCAAATATCCTTCAATAGGATATGTTAGTAATAAATTATACTGTGATTGTAATTCTACTCTTCTTTTAAATGAAACAACATTTGGAGAAATTGTATTGATGTTATCCAATTCTTTAATTTGTTCAGAGATTTTATCTAGAGAGATAGAAACATAGAAAATAGGTGCAGGAGTAGGCCATTTGGCCCTTCGAGCCTGCACCGCCATTCAGTATGATCATGGCTGATCGTCCAACTCAGAACCTTGTACCTGCTTTCTCTCCATACCCCCTGATCCCTTTAGCCACAAGGCCATATCTAACTTCCTCTTAAATATAGCCAATGAACCAGCCTCAACTGTTTCCTGTGGCAGAGAATTCCACAGATTCACCACTCTCTGTGTGAAGAAGTTTTTCCTCATCTCTGTCCTAAAAGTCTTCTCCTTCATCCTTAAACTGTGACCCCTGGTTCTGGACTTCCCCAACATCGGGAACAATCTTCCTGCATCTAGCCTGCCAGTCCCTTTAGAATTTTATACGTTTCAATAAGATCCCCCCTCAATCTTCTAAATTCCAGCAAGTATAAGCCTAGTAGATCCAGTCTTTCTTCATATGAAAGCCCTGCCATCCCAGGAATCAATCTGGTGAACCCTCTATGGCAAGAATGTGTTCCTCAGATTAGGGGACCAAAACTGCACACAATACTCCAGGTGTGGTCTCACCAAGGTGCTGTACAACTGCAGTAGATTCTCCCTGCTCCTGTACTCGAATCCTCTTGCTATGAATGCCAACATACCATTCGCCTTTTTCACCTGCATGTCCACTTTCAATGACTGGTGTACAATGACACCCAGGTCTCATTCCAACTCCCCTTTTCCTAATCGGCCACCATTCAGATAATAATCTGTTTTCCTGTTCTTGCCACCAAAGTGGATAACCTCATATTTATCCACATTAAATTGCATCTGCCATGAATTTGCCCACTCACCTAACCTATCCTCTTAGCATCCTCCTCACAGCTAACACTGCCACCCAGCTTTGTGTCATCCGCAAACTTGGAGATGCTGCATTTAATTCCCTCGTCTAAATCATTAATATATATTGTAAACAACTGGGGTCCTAGCACTGAGCCTTGCAGTACCCCACTAGTCACTGCCTGCCATTCTGAAAAGGTCCCGTTTATTCTCATTCTTTGCTTCCTGTCTGCCAACCAATTCTCTATCCACATCAATACCATACCCCTAATACCGTGTGCTTTAAGTTTGCACACTAATCTCCTGTGTGGGACCTTATCAAACGCCTTTTGAAAATCACATTTGAAATATACCACATCCACTGATTCTCCCCTATCCACTCTACTAGTTACATCCTCAAAAAATTCTTCTTTTTTGTAATTTTTTTAAAATTCAAGTTCATCAAACAAACATTTCCGTAAGATGTATTTCAGACATTGTACATATATATCATATAATCATATATATCACAAATCTCCACAGAGTATTTATCAGGGGTATAAGCTTATAGAAAAGTGTGGAAAGAAAAAAACAAGCAAAAGGAAAGAACTATGTACAAGTAGGAAGTGATTTTTTTTTACAACAGATCCATTGATTTGTAAGAATAAAATCAGGCCTATGAGGCATTATGTAGTGAAACCATTTTTTCCAGTATGAATCAAATTGTTCCAGCTTATGATTAACAGATGCTGTTATCTTCTCCATTTTGTAAATGTCCATTGTAATTTCCATCCATGTATTTAAAGCTGGGCTCTCCTGTGATAACCATTTTCTAGTAAGAGTCTTTTTACCAGCCACCAACAGGATATTCATTAAATATTTATCTCTTTTCAACCATTCTTGAGGTATATATCCAAAATGTATGGTCTTACTCTCCAAGGGTATTTCACATTTAAAGATGTCTTGTAGGGCATTGTGTATCCCCCTCCAATAGTTTTTGATAACAGGGCAATCCCAAAAAATATGATAATGATTTGCATTTTGATTTCCACAATTTCTCCAGCAAATAGGAAGGTTACTATCATAATGGGATTTCTGAGAGGTTGTAATTAAATATCTTATCAAGATTTTCCATCCAAACTCCCTCCATTTCTGTGAACTGGTACACTTCCATTGATATCTCCATATTGTTGTCCGTTCTTCCTCAGATATAATTATCCCTCCTTCCTTCTCCCATTTTGTTTTAATGTATGAAGTCAAATGTGTTTTAAGATTTGACAACCCCTTATACATGCTTAAAATGATTCTACTACCATTATCTGAATTATATGCTTTTCTAAAGAGCTCTATCAAGCATGTATTTGTCTTAGTTACATTTTTAAGCATCTTATTAACATATTGTCACATCTGTAAATACCAATAAAAATCTTGTTTTTCTAATAAGTGTTTCTCTTTAAGCATTTCAAAACTGAACAGTGTTCCTTCTTTCATTATGTTGCAAAGAACTGTTATTCCTTTAGCTGTCCAGTCCTTAAATCTAGCATCCAATTTATTTGGTGTAAAATCTGAGTCATATGCACACCATTTAAGAATTGCAATATCTCCCTCTAGATTATATTCTTTTATAGTAGTTTTCCATATTTTAAGAGTCAATTTCACCCATAGGTTACCCATAGTATTTATGTACCTTTGCAGGTTGTTATCAGCCAAAATTGCTTGTATGGGGATGGGAAGTACCCGCTCCTCAATGTTTTTCCATTGAGCGTCATATGATGGGTTGCACCAACATATCACAGCTCTCAACTGTGCTGCAAAATAATAATCTCTAAGAGAAGGTGAGCCGCATTCCCCCTTTTCCTTTGCTAATTGCAAAGTTTTGAGATTAACACTAGGCCTTTTACCCTGCTAAATACATAGCATCTTGTTCCATTCATTGAATTGATTTTGATTAATCTCTATTGATAGGGTCTGAAAGAGACATAACAGTCTGGGCAGTATATTCATTTGAATAGACTCAATCCTTGAACTGAGACTGAAAAAAGGAATCAGGTTCCAACTTGCCACATCTTCCTTAATTTTTTTATATAAAGGCTGATAATAGTGCCAACCGGTCGAAAGCACTGTATTTGAGTTCGGGTGGTCGTAGGTGTTTGCTGAAGAACACCAGGGGTTGCCAGCGACCCTCAATGAGTTGTTCCAGCATTCCACTGACTGCTGTGTTGGATGCGTCCACTGTGAGGGCGGTAGGGATGTCTGTTCTGGGGTGCACTAGCATCGCGGCATTTGCCAAGGCTTCTTTGGTTTTAACGAAAGCGGCTGAAGCCTCCTCGTCCCAGGTAATGTCCTTGCCCTTACCCAAAATCAGGGTGAACAGCATGATTCGGGCTGCTGAGGGGAGGAAGTGGTGGTAGAAATTCACCATACCCACAAATTCCTGCAGGCCTTTGAGTGTGGTGGGTCGGGGGAAGTGGCGGACCGCAACTACCTTGGCGGGCAGAGGGGTTGCCCTGTCTTTAGTAATCCTGTAGCCCAGGAAGTCGATGGTGTCGAGTCCGAACTGGCATTTGGCCGGGTCGATTGTTAGGCTGTATACACTCAGTCGGGCGTAGAGTTGACGGAAGTGGGACAGATGCTCCTGACGACTACTGCTGGCTATGAGGATGTCGTCCAAATAGATGAATGCAAAGTCCAGGTCACGTACATGAGCTGCTGGAATGTCTGTGCGGCATTCTTTAGGCCGAATGGCATTCGGAGGAATTCGAAAAGGCCGAACGGAGTGATGAGTGCTGTTTTGGGGATGTCGTCCGGATGCATCAGGATTTGATGGTATCCCCAGACGAGGTCTACCTTGGAAAAGATCCTTGCGCTGTGCAGGTTTGCTGCAAAGTCCTGAATGCGCAGCACAGGGTAGCGGTCCGGTGTTATAGCCTTGTTCAGTCTGTGGTAGTCGCCCCATGGTCTCCAGCCCCCTGTTGCTTTGGGCACCATGTGCAGTGGGGAGGCCCATGGGCTGTCGGACCGCCGTATGATCCCCAATTCCTCCATCCTCTTGAACTCCTCCTTCACCAGTCGGAGCTTGTCTGGGGGAAGCCCTCAAGCACGGACGTGGAGGGGTGGTCCCTGGGTCGGGATGTGGTGCTGTACGCCGTGTCTGGGCATGGCTGCCGTGAACTGCAGTGCCAGAACTGATGGGAAGTCCACCAGGACTCTGGTGAATTCATTGTCGGACAGCGTGATGGTGTCCAGGTGTGGGGCTGGCAACTTGGCTTCACCCAGGGAGAACGTTTGAAAAATCTTGACGTGGACTAGTCTCTTCCCTTGCAAGTCGACCAGCAGGCTGTGAGCTCGCAAAAATCCGCCCCCAGGAGTGGTTGGGCCACGGCGGCCAGTGTGAAGTCCCACGTGAACCGGCTGGAGCCGAACTGTAGCCGCACTGTACGGGTGCTGTAGGCCCGTATTGTGCTGCCATTTGCAGCCCTCAGGGTGGGACCCAGTTCTCTGTTGCAGGTGTTGTAACTCGTCAGAGGTAAGACGCTGATCTCGACCAAAAAGTGGCATCCCGACTGTTTGTCCCAGACATACAGGAGGCTATCCTGATGGCCAGCTACCGTAGCCATCAGCGGCGGCTGGCCCTGGTGTTTCCCGGGAAGTTGCAGGGCGGGCTACAGCGGTGGGCTTCTGTTCATTGGCCTCCACACTCCTGCCTCTGGGTTTTGTGGGCTCTGCTGCCAGGCCTGGTCTGGTCTGCTGTTGGGCGTGTGACTTGGTGATCTGTGCGACAGACACCCCACTCTCCTTCTTGGCTTTCCACAGCACATCTGCCTGGGCCGCCACCTTCCGTGGGTCGCTGAAATCCATGTCAGACAGCAGCAGGCATATATCCTTGGGCCGCTGCTCTAGGAATGCCTGCTCAAACATGAGGCAGGGCTTTTATCCTTCAGCCAAGGCCAGCATCTCGTTCATTAATGCCGATGGTGGCCTGTCTCCCAAACCATCCAGGTGCAGTAAGTGGGCAGCTCGCTCGTGCCGTGAGAGTCTAAAAGTCCTTATGAGCAGGACTTTGAATGCTGTGTATTTGCCGTCCTCTGGGGGCGACTGTATGAACTCCTCAACCTGGGCGGCTGTCTCCTGGTCGAGGGAGCTCACCACGTAGTAGTAACCCATGGAATCTAAGGTTATCTGCCGAATGTGGAATTGGGCTTCTACTTGTTGGAACCATAGGTGAGGTCCAGAAGCTTGGCAGTTTTAATGAAACTGCAGGAACAGATGCGGCATCATTCATCTTCGGTCCAAATATCGTTTGGGCTGTTGGGGTCACCAATTGTAGCGGTGTGCTACACACAGCGCTGGAATAACAACACACAGAGTTGCAGTTGTGTAAAAGATTTATTCAAACTTTGCGGCCTCGCTTTTAAGCCTTCCCGTTTCCGCCCTCCCCGGGAGGGAATGCTGTATTGTGCATATTCACAGTCCCTTCCCGCGTGCGGGCTTTTCCCCTTGCTGGTGAAGAAGGCCTGGTGCCCTTTTTGGGGCCGGCCTCTCTGCCGGCGCGCGCCGTTTTGTGAGCCGGTTCGAGTGCGCTGGAAAGTGGGTCACTGCATCAGCATGATATTTGACCCCAAAATCTCCCTCCCTGCTCAAAAAAAAAACAAAATGGAACAGGCACATTGCCCGCTAATCTCCCCTCTCACACGAAAAAAAATGAGCAAAATGGAACGGGCACATCGACCCTTAAATCCCCCATCCCACACAAAAAAAACAAGAAAGATCGGGTGAAAAACACAGAATATAAAACTGAGAGAAGGTCTATAGTCCAAGCTCATATCGTAAAAGTAGACAACCTGGGTAACATTTTCTGGGCACAGTGGCAGGTTCTCCCCTCTCAAAAGACAGGCAGCCGATGATCACCTTCCGCATTCACCTTGATGTTTCAATCTCCGTCATCACTTTAACGGGCACACAATGTAAGTTTTAATCACCGAAATAGAGTCAACCATCAGCTGGTACCCCATCCCACAGCTTGCTCAACACGAGGTTTGCTTACATTGCCTCTGCCTCCTGGAATTCTCTTGGAGCGTTGAAGCACCCAACCAATCTCTGAATAACAAATCACAGGCTGCAACAGTTCCCGAATCACATCCAAGATGAAAAACAAATGTAAAAGACTTTAAAAAAGTGAAATACAATGTATGGTTTCATGATGTATCCAGAAGATGTCAACCAAAGGAGCACTGTATGCAGGTGTCACCTTAACAGACTTCCAGCATCTGCAGATAGTATGGCCCAGAGGAGAAATCTTGGTCCAGTCCTGTTTCATCATGGAACCATTGTTCATTGATAAGTTCCAATCGACCCATCCAAATACTAGGCAATCAGGTGTTGGCCATAGGAGGAGGGAGGTCCTGTGAGGTTTGCACAGGGAGGGACATCTCAATATCCACCCAGATTGCAGGAGTCACCTACCGCTCATTTCCAACTCATCACCTGCAGCCTATTTAAACCCAGCTCGCATCCACAGACCTTGTTCACATATGAACCAGCCAGCCTCAACCAGTTGCTCCTCTCAAATGGGTCTCTGGAACAGAGTCTGGTGCTCTGACTTAGAATAGGAAATGGAGAGGAGGACAGCAGAAAGTGACAGGGAATACCATATTTAGAAAGGTAGACATGAGATTCTATGGATGGGAAAGAGACCGCTGGCTGATTTGATAACTCCCAGGTGCCAGGGTCAGGGATATTCTAGATTGGGTCTACAACATTCTAAAGAGTGAACAGTCTTGGTATATATTGGCACGAATGATATACTGTAGGTAAGAAAAAGGAGGAGGACCTAAAGACAGAAGTTAGGGAGAAAGCTGAAAAGCAGAACTTCAAATGGTTCAATTTAATATCGGAAAATGTATACAGTATATAACCTGAAATTCTTACTCTTCACAGAGACATCTACACAACAAGAAACACAAAAGATTAAATGATAGAAATATCAAAACCCACTTTTAACCAGTATGTATGACAAGCTTTTCATGTCACAAGAGGCGCTACAGATACTGGAAATCTCGAGCAATGCACACAATGTGCTGGAGGAACTCAGCAGGTCAGGCTGCATCTATGGATGGGAATAAGAAGTCAATGTTTAGGGCCGAGACCCTTCATGGGGGAAGGCAGGAAACTGAGCCTGAGAAGAATAATGGATAAGACATGATGAATGGTGGAGCAGACTTGATGGGCCAAATGGCTTAATTCTGCTCCTGTAGCTTATGGCCTTATCGGTCCTGATGAGGAGTCTTGGCCCAAAACATCGACTGTTTATTAACATAGATGCTGCCTGACCTGCTGAGCCCCTTTAGCACATTGCATGTAAAGCTTTTCATGGCATCTTGGTACATGTGACAATAATATATCAGTACTAATAGAAAGGTGTGGCATTAGGAAGGTCTTTGGTGTGGCATTCACCATTACGTAGTAAAACCTCGAACTAGGAGAAAATACTCTTTATATCCACAGGCAATGGTGGAAAGGCCTGAACCTCATGTGTAGAATCTTGCCATAGTTAAGAGTGGTTGAATGAAGTCAGTCAACAATGATGTTTCATTGAGGAAGAACTCTATGGAGCAAGAACCAAATAAAGTCTTAGAGTATTGGTATCGACATTGGTTTGTTATTGTCATGTGTACCGAGTGACAATAATATTGAAAATTTTATTAGTTGAAGATATTAGCTTTTAATGTACAGATTCAGAGTCATAGAGTAAGAATGCAGCACAGCACAAAACAGACCCTTCAGCCTATCTATTTAATTCCTGCCTCTTCTGCATAGAGCTCTCTAGCTGCACCTGGACCATAGTCTCCTATACCCATTCCATCCATGTGTCTAATATTAAATATTACAATTGAACTGGCTTCTACCACATCTGTTCACAGCCTGTTCCACACTTGAGCCACTCTCTGAAGGAAAGCTCCCCCTCACATTCCTCTTAAATATTTCACATTCCACTCTAAACCTATGACCTCCATTTGTACTCTCCCTCAGATTGAGAGGAAAATATGAGCATGTATTCACCTGGTCTATACCCCTGTAATTTTGTATGCCTCTATTAGATCTCCCCTTATTCTCCTGTACTCCAGTGAATTGTTTGAATCTATTCAACCTTTCCCTATAACTCAGGCTTTCAAGTTCTGGCAATTCTAATTTTCTATGTAGGGATGATTGGCTGGATGTTGCAGGAGATTCTCATTTGCTTTGCCATACAGGTCAGCAATGTGGGATGAGGAATCAGGCTGAATCAGGTAGGCCCACAAACCCCCACAGTTCCTATCACCACATTATATGTCAGGCACACCCTGTGCACAGCTCATACAGGTTTCTCTGTGAAACTTCCCAGGATTCAGTTAAATATTTACATTCAGGAAAGATAAAATTAACCAAGTACAATGTGTACCAATCGACACAAGGTGAGTGGAATTTAAAGACTTTAATCAACCATTTCATTTATAGAATTGTTCTGTTATGTTGCTATCAGAAAAGCAGCCCTGTTATGTGATATGCCTATTAACACACATCTGGTACCTATGAACCTGATTCACTGAAAACTCCACATATATCACTTGTTCCAGTTCAAATCCTAAATGAGACGATGAGCGGCAATGAAGGTTAATATCTTGTGGAGGAGAGTCTGTCTACAGCTAAATGTAAGTTATACACAGCTGTTCTTGTCTGTTCATTCTATACCAGTTTATCAACTGAATGGTTTTCTGGATCCAGCAGGGTAAGAGCAGCAAAGCAACAGATGTTGTCAACTAATTAATGTTTAATAATTTATATTCTGATTTGAAAGATCCCACAGGAATCACTCTTTGCACAGTTTGCCTACGGGACGTGTTTCCGAGAGAATATCAATGGAAGTCACCAGCAAAATAACAGTCGAAGCAGCAGAAAACCATAACTGCAACATTTGTGATTTCTGAATGAACCATGAACCTATGGATACCAACTCCTTATTCCTTCTTTTGGCATCACGTTTTTTAAAAAAAATTCTAGTACCTTTGCACTGTTCTATTGCCACAAAACAACAAAACTGATGTCATTTCAGTTAGTGATAATAAACCTGATTCTGATTTCGATTCCATCCATTTCTGGATACAGTGATTATTATGATCAATGTCCCTGTGATTTTCTGATAAGCTGTTTGTTGTCCTGGAAGATTTGGTGGTTATACAGAAATAAGAATTTATAATACCAAAACAGTGCAATCATTCCAGATGACCCACACCAGTGTTTATGTCTCAAATGAGCCTTCTCTTGCCCTATTTCATTCAACTCTATCAGTATTCCTTTCTTCCTGAATATGCAAACATTCATTTATGGCATTCACTACCACTCCCTCTGTGGTAGTGAATTATAAATTCCACCTTGCCTCAGTTTGTTCTGAATTTGCTTTTGAATTTATAAGCTTTAGCCTCTCCTGCAATCTCTTCTAGAAATTGCGTAGTACTGCATATTCAGCTGCTGAAAACACATGAGGTAATTCTAATACCAATTGCTGGGAACTAGTGGCAAAATGGGAAGAAAAGTTTCAGAGGACTTTTCTATCACCATTGTCACAGTGGGTTTAGTTCTGTGCTGGGACATCAGGTGAGGGTCTCCTTACGCTGTTTGAAGTGCCACATGTGACCTTTGTCAATAGTCTCAGATGGGATGTACAAAGACTTTAATAGTGGAGCAAGCCTTGAGCACTGATCACCAGCTTTTTCACTGGCAACAGCCATCCACCTGAGTAATGAGTGGGGGACATACATATATTGTCAGCCAATGCCAATTTACAAGGAGAAACCAGTTATTTTTGGAACATTTCTAGATCCATATTCTAAGAAAACATGTGCTGACAATGAGGAAGTTCACAAGAACGATTCCAGAAATAAAATGTTAATATATGAGAAGCATTTGATAGCTCTGGGCCTGTTATCAATGGAGCTTCAAAGAATGAATGGTAATCTTATTGAAACCTATCTAATATTGAAAGGTTCAGATAGTGTAGATGTGGAAATGATATTTCCTATAGTTGGGGAGTCTGGGACCATAGGACACAGCTTCAGAATAAAGTGATGTCACTTTAGTACAGAGATGAGGAATTTCTTTAGCCAGAGAGTGGTGAATCTGTGGAATTCATTGCCACAGATGGACGGCCAAGTAATTGAGTATATTTAAAGCGAAAGGAGATATGTTCTTGCATAGTCAGGCATCAAAGGTTATGAGGAAAAGGCATGAGAATGGAGTTGAGAGGGATAATAAATCAGCCATGATGGAATGGTGGAGCAGACTCAATGGGTCGAATGGCCTAATTCTGCTCCTGTGCTTGTGGTCTGATGAATAAAGATGCAGTGCAATGCATAAGGCTGGCCACACAAATGCCATATTCTATGAACACATTCACAACAATGTTGGCCTCTGCACGGTTAGATTTAAAGATCAGCTTTATTTGTCAAATATATATTGAAACTTACAATTAAATGTAGCATCTATATCAATGATCAACATAGACCAGAACTGTACTGAGGACAGCCAACAAGTGTTGCCATGCTTCTGGCATCAGCACAGCATGCCCTCAAGTAGCTAACCCTACCCCCAATCTATACATCTTTAGAAAGCAGAACACATCTGGAGCACCTGCAGGAAATCCTCATGGTCATGGGGAGAACATACGGACTCCTTACAGACAGCAGTAGGAAGTGAATCCCAGCCGCTGGTGAATCCCTGGAATGTGCTGCCTGATACAGTGGTAGAGGCAAATACATTAAAGGCCATTCGGAGGTTTTTTTTTCCCTGCTGGCACTTTTCCTTGTTAGTGGAACAAGTGCTGCACCTATCCCAACACCTCCTCCCTCACTACCATTCTGAGCCCCAAACAGTCCTTCCAGGTGAGGCATCATTTCACCTGTGAGTCTGTAGGGGTCATATACTGTGTTCAGTACTTGCGAAGTGCCCTCCTGTAAATCTGTGAGACCCGACATAGATTGGGAGACCACTTTTCCGAGCACCTACCAGAAAAAGTGAGATCTCCCAGTGTCCACCTATTTTAATTCTACTTCCCATTCCCATTCTGACAAGTCCTTCCATATCCTCCTCTACTGTCGCAATGAGACTATATTCAGGTTGGAGGAGCAACATCTGGGTAGCCTCCAACCTGATGGCATGAACATCGATTTCTCAAAATTCTGGTAATGCCCCCCTCCTTCACCATTCCTCATTCTCATTTCCCTCTCTCACTTATCTCCTTATCTGCTCATCCCTTTGGTGCTCCTCCCCTTTTCTTTCTTCCATGGCCATCTGTCCTCTCCAATCAGATTTCCCCTGCTCCAGCCCTGTATCTCTTCCACCAATCAACTTCCCAGTTCTTTACTTCACCACCACTCCACCCCCAGCTTCACCTATCACCTTGAATTTCGTACTCCCTTCTCCCCACCTTCTTTCTCTGACCTCTCCTTTTTTCTGATGAAGGGACTGGACCTGAAACATCGACTGTACTCTTTTCCATAAATGCTGCCTTGCCTGCTGAGTTCCTCCAGCATTTTGTGTAAGAGGCTTTTAAGAGGTGTTTAGATAGGCACATGGATGTAAGGAAGATGGAGAGATGGGTGTTTGTGTGTCTTTGATTTGCTTTTTTAACTGGCTCAGCACAACATTGTGGGCTGAATGGCCTGTTCCTATGTTCTATGTTCTACATGCTAATTTGTTATCTATGGTAGGACAAGAAAGCTTTGAGATAGCATGTGGCTTGATGGGCCAGATCAGCCTGGCCCAGCCCACTACGTGAACTCATTGTCTGTGGAATCATCTTTCCCACACCAGGTACATACAGAACACGGACAAAACTGACTCACTAATTTCTGCCATCAAGGAGCTGCAGAATTGTTTTCAAATGGTCTCGACAACTGTTGAGTTGGATTCATTTAGTTAAAAAATATTTAAAAAAACATGGTCAATAAATAACACATTCAGCTAAAAATATATAATATGTTTAGAATTATTATGTCAGACAAATATTCTTTTTCCACTGAAATGTAAGAAGACGCATTCTAATGCTAGCCTTCCCTGGCACATACTTGAGTATTACCTTGTATTGTTAATCATTTGTTTATCACAGGGATCATATACAGAGCATTGAAGTTGAACAAGTCAAAACAATTAACAATGCAGAACAAAGTGATGAAAGCTACAGAGAAAATGCAGTGCAAGATGAGATCCAGTAGATCGTGAGGTCAAGAGACCACTTTATCATGTAAGAGTTCCCTTTAAAGTCTGTGTTAGGCTGTCCTTGAGCCTGGCAGCATGGTGCTTTTAAGCTTTTGGATCTTCTGTCCAAAGGTGGGGAGAAGAGGGAATGTCTGGGGTGGGTGGGGTCTTTGATTATACTGGCTGCTTTACTGAGGCAGCATCAAATATAGAGGGGAGTCTGGTTCCTGCTCTCTCTAACAAAAGAAAATCTTAACTATATTCCCATTTAAACCAAAGACAATACATTTGTTTTTTTCTTCCTGTTCAGCAGCTGGATAAGTTGACCAACTGGTCATGAGGGCTGGAGAATCCATATTACAAAGAGTCTCTGGAAAATATCTGCTGATGGAAGTGGCAAGGAACAGGACTTTGGACCCGAGGAAGGACACCTTTACTGAGGCAGCAGGAAATATGAATAGGTTTCTGTAATGTGCTGTACTGTGTCCACAACTCCCTGCATTTCCTGGGGTCATGTGACGAGCAGTTATGATAACAATCTTTTATGCATCCAGATTGAATGCTATGTATTGATAAAATTTGGTAAGGATCATGCATAACCATCCTCTCAGCTCAGAATATTAGGGCTGCTCGTAGGCTCAGTGATGAAGTGGGAGTGGGAGGGACTCTAAAGGCAAGTTCCAAACCCCTTTCATGCACAACCAACTCTGTATCACTCCCTATAATTACGAGGGTACATGGCAGGTAATTCTGGTCCCAGCTTCTTAGCAGTCCCACTCCAGGAGTTCCCCCATTTGATGATTATTTGTTCATTAAGATTAATCTACCTTTCTTCATTACTTTCCCTGAAGTGGGCTGGAGGGTTGCTGGCTGTCAAAAGAGCAGAGGGCATGGTGAAGATTAGAGGGAATGAGAAAACATAGGTTTAATGTGAAGATTAGTGAAAATAGAGGGAACAGGTTTAAAGTGAAAGATAGAGGAGATCAGGGGCCCTAGGTGTATAGTGAGGAAAAGGAGGATTTGAAGTGAAGATTAGAAAAAGATTTATAGTGAGGATTAATGGAGATCAGAGGGAATAGATTTAAAGTGAGGATTACAGGGGATCAGAGAACATAGTTTTGAAGTGCAGTTTACTGGAAGTACAAGGGAATAGGTTTAAGGTAAGGATTAGGGGGTATCTCTATTAGAGGTAAAATAGAGATTAGAGGAGATAATGAAATAGGTTCAAAGTGAAGATTAGTGCCAATCAGAAGAAATAGGTTTAAAGTGATTAGAGATTAGAGGAAGATTTGTTCATCCTGAAAGTGTTTGAAATGTGGAATATTGATAGAGCTGTTTATGTTCTTGGAGTGAAGTTAAAATTGCTAAAACAGTGATAGTGCCATTTTAACAGCCTTTTATGTAACATAATAAACAATGAAAGGACATGCAGTTGACACCTGCCTATTGGTTGAATAATAATGCAGCCTTCCCTTAATACATGGCTGTCTTTTGCACCTCAAACACACTGTGTTATAATTGTCAGTTTATTTCCAAACCTTGCAGGTCAGATGTGCCCAGTCTCTGCACACCTACTTCCCCGAATTCGCCCACTCATCCTTCTCAGTCAATAACCAAACTCAACGTGAGCACTACAATGTTTTATAATCTATTAAAGCTGTTGCTGATTAATTTGTTACTAGGTCAGCTGCTTGGCAGTCTCCAGCATTTTATTAATCTCATGTTCTTTGCACTCCGTTACCTTGGAGTTTCTCAGCTGAGTGAAAGCTATGTTAAATTCAGGAGGCAACAGATGGGGAAAGGCTGAAACAAAACTGCTTATTCACACAAATGCACAGTGTCACAGCCAGACCAGAAGCTCCAGCAGGAGGCCAGTATTTTAATCCAATGTTTGTTCTATGTTCAAGGATAGTTGCAGAACACTGTTACTCTACTCATTATCTCTAGTTCAGTGCAGCCTACAACTATCTTCCTCTGCCAGCTTCCTCTTCAACAGGTTCAACAGCACAATCTCATCCTCACTGCAGAAATCCACACCAGGCTTACTTCCCTCACAGGAAAATAGCCACTCACAGGAGACCTTGCCCACGCCCAGGATTACGGCTGCACAGGTGGAAGGTCAACTGAGGAAGATCTGTACCAGCAAGGCGGCGGGACCGGATGGAGTTTCCCCATGATTACTGAGGGCCTGTGCAACTGAGCTGGGAGAACCACTACAGCGCATCTTCAACATGAGCCTGGAGCAGAGAAGAGTACCCAGACAGTGGAAAACATCCTGTATTGTCCCGGTACCGAAGAAACCACAACCAAAGGAGTTGAGTGACTTCAGACCTGTTGCCTTGATGTCGCACGTGATGAAGACCATGGAGCGGCTGATAATACAGAATCTGAGGCCACAAACCAGGCACGCCCAGGATCCTCTTCAGTTTGCGTATAAGGAGAAGGTGGGAGTGGAGGA
The DNA here is from genome assembly GCF_048418815.1 of Hemitrygon akajei. Classification (NCBI taxonomy): domain Eukaryota; kingdom Metazoa; phylum Chordata; class Chondrichthyes; order Myliobatiformes; family Dasyatidae; genus Hemitrygon; species Hemitrygon akajei. The sequence continues at coordinate 1,213,228 of NC_133146.1, read as the reverse complement.
TGCTATCACGTATTTGCTGCACAAATCACTCTCTCACCTAGATGGGGTCAGTTGTGCTGTGAGGATTACATTCCTTGACTTCTCTAGTGCCTTTAACACCATCCAGCCCAAGATCTTAAGGCACAAACTAACGGACATGGGAGTAGACTCTCACATGGTGGATTGGATAGTGGACTACTTGACAGATAGACCTCAGTATGTGCGGTTGGGAGACTGTAGGTCTGACACAGTGGTCAGCAGCACAGGAGCGCCGCAGGGAACCGTACTCTCTCCGGTCCTGTTCACCCTGTACACATCAGACTTCCAATATAACTCGGAGTCCTGCCATGTGCAGAAGTTCGCTGACGACACGGCCATAGTGGGGTGTGTCAGGAATGGACAGGAGGAGGAGTATAGGAAACTGATACAGGACTTTGTGATATGGTGCAACTCAAACTACCTGCGTCTCAATATCACCAAGACCAAGGAGATGGTGGTGGACTTTAGGAGATCTAGGCCTCATATGGAGCCAGTGATCATTAATGGAGAATGTGTGGAGCAGGTTAAGACCTACAAGTATCTGGGAGTACAGTTAGACGAGAAGCTAGACTGGACTGCCAACACAGATGCCTTGTGCAGGAAGGCACAGAGTCGACTGTACTTCCTTAGAAGGTTGGCGTCATTCAATGTCTGTAGTGAGATGCTGAAGATGTTCTATAGGTCAGTTGTGGAGAGCGCCCTCTTCTTTGTGGTGGCGTGTTGGGGAGGAAGCATTAAGAAGAGGGACGCCTCACGTCTTAATAAGCTGGTAAGGAAGGCGGGCTCTGTCGTGGGCAAAGTACTGGAGAGTTTAACATCGGTAGCTGAGCGAAGGGCGCTGAGTAGGCTACGGTCAATTATGGAAAACTCTGAACATCCTCTACATAGCACCATCCAGAGACAGAGAAGCAGTTTCAGCGACAGGTTACTATCGATGCAATGCTCCTCAGACAGGATGAAGAGGTCAATACTCCCCAATGCCATTAGGCTTTACAATTCAACCGCCAGGACTTAAGAACTTTTTAAAAGCTATTATTAATGCTTTTTGAGATAGTGATTTAGATGCATATCATATTTTTTACTGAGTTAAGTATTGTATGTAATTAGTTTTGCTACAACAAGTGTATGAGACATTGGAAAAAAAGTTGAATTTCCCCATGGGGATGAATAAAGTATCTATCTATCTATCTATCTATCTATCTGAAGCTCCATTTGACTTCAGTGTGTCAAGATAACAACTGAACTTGCATTCAAAGACAGCTCATGTTCTCACAGTTATTTATTTATTTAATATTTGCAGTTTTCTTTTGTATTTGCAATTTGTCTTTAGCGTCATGGTTGTTTGTCAGTCTTTGTATGTAGTTTTTCATTGATTTGTAGATATTTCTTTGTTCTACTGCAAGTGCCTGCAAGAAAATAAATCTCAGAGTAGTATATGATGACATACGGTATGCCTTCTTTGGAAAGAAATTTACTTTGAACTTCAAAATCTTCTCTCCTAATTCAGTTATTCCTTATTTGTTAATGAAAACTCCATGTCATAACTGGTCATACACCCAAACACCTGAAGAGTTTACAAGCTATTCCACTCAGAGGTTGCAGCTGACCCAGGGATTCCTGGCTGCAAACTTGAGCAATACACACAAAATCCTGGAGCAAGTCAAGCAGCATCTATGGAAGGGAATAAAAGTAAATTCATCAGTATTGGAAAGGCAGGGGACAGATGTCAAAATAAGAAGGTGGACTGAGGTGAAAGAATAGGAAGAAGGGAAAGGTATTATCAGGAGTTAGAGAAATCAATGTTCATGCTATCAGGTTGGAGGTTACCCAGATGGAATTTGACGTGTTGCTCCTTCAACCTGAGTTTGGGCTCATCGAGGACAGATGTAAGAATGTAAATGTGGCAAAGGGTAGCTTCCAACCAGAGGACACAGCCTCAGAATAGATGTCCCTTTAGAACAGACATGAGGAGGAATTTCTATAGCCCCAGCTCCTCACATTCTTCTAAATTTTAGTGAGCATAGACCAGAACCATCAAATGCTCCTTATGTGTTAACTCTTTCAATCCTAGTAACATTCTGATAAACAATCTCTGGACCCTCTCTAACACTAGCATATCCATTCTGAGATATATGGCCCAAACTGCTTGTAATACTGCAAATATGGTCTGATCTATGCCTTATAAAGCTTCAGCTGTGATAAGCACACTCACAGGCCTTCCAGCCCAAGTACATCCATGTGACTCATTAACCTGCAACCCATGCAGCGTTAAAATGTGGGAGAGAACAGGAACATCCAAGGGAAACCCACATATCACAGGGAGAACATGCATACTTAATACATATAGCACTGGTAGCCTGACCTGAGCCTGTGTCATTGCAACTGTGAAGCACTAAACACTGCAAGCTGATCCACGTGCTATCCAGGTGCTCAGACCTAATATTCTGAAACTCTCTGCTTTACTATTTTTTTTCTCTTTACTTAAAATCCATCCAGAGAACCATTCACTTTTATAATTATTTTTGCCATTGTTGCTGCTATCTCTTAATGTGGCCTGGGATCAATTATTATCTGATCACATTTCTACAAATCATCTTGCCCACCATGGCCAATCTACAAAGCCCTTGGAAGTTTCATGTTCTATTGTTTTAAAACTTTGAATCACAGTGGATTTAATTTGGCTTTTTTGACACTGATCAACAGAAAAAGACTCTTTCATGTCAAAGTGAAAACATCTCTACAAAGTGGTCTAAATCATTTACAAAAATAAAACGCAAAATAATTAAATGCATACTGTAAGTACAGTTAAGTCAATCATCAAGAAATGGAAAGAATATGACACAGCTGTAAATCTGCCTAGAGCAGGCTGCCCTCAAAAACTGAGTGACCGTGCAAGAAGGGGACTAGTGAGAGAGGCCACCAAGAGACCTATGACAACTCTGGAGGAGTTACAGGCTTCAGTAGCTGAGATGGGAGAGACTGCGCCCACAACTATTGTTGTTGGGGTGCTTCACCAGTCACAGCTTTATGGGAAAGTGGCAAAGGGAAAGCCACTGTTGAAAAAACCTCACATGAAATCTCAGCTAGAGTTTGCCAGAAGGCATGTGGGAGACTCTGAAGTCAGCTGGAAGAAGGTTCTATGGTCTGATGAAACCAAAATTGTGTTATGGTCTGGTCCAGAGCCCGCATTCTGGGTCTTGATCTGGTCCACGTAATCCGGACTCCAGGTCTTGTAGCCGTCCCTCCTTTCACCCTTGAGCCCAATTAGTCACACCTGTGGATCATCGTGGCTTTTGGGGGCTCAAGGAGGCACACCTGATGCCCATCGGCTGGCGGTGTATATAGGGGGATCTGGGACTGAGTGGAGTTGGGGGGTTGCCCTGCTTATCCTGGTCGTCTTGCTTACCCTGTTCCTCTGGTTGTCCTGGCTTGGAGTTCCCCTCGTTAAAGATGAGTTCTTCGAGTAAGTCTGGCAGTCACCCTGGACCTAGTTCCCTTCCTATCCCTTGCCTCCGTCAGGCAAGCCTGACCGGACTGCCATTGCCCGGCGGGGGATTCTGCCCCTTTCCCATCGCTCGCTGCCAACGGGTTGTGCCCCGCAACCTACCCAGGTGCCCCGTGACCTGCTCAGGCCCCCATGTTCCTGCCTGGGAGGTCTGGGCCTGCCCAGTGAACTCCAAGATCCTGCCTTGCCTGAACTCCAAGATCCTCCTGCCTTGCCTGAACTCCAAGAACCTCCTACCTTGCCTGAACTCCAAGATCCTCCTGCCTTTCCTGAACTCTGGGATCCTCCTTGCCTGAACTCTAAGACTCTCCCAGAACCCCAGAATCACCTTGAACGTCATGTCCCTCACGCACACCATGGTCACCACATCTTGTCTATCGTTTAGTTGTTCCCGTCCTGCCCCTAGTACTTCAGTGCCTGCGTCCTGCACTTGGGTCCAGCCTCCTGTCCCTATGACAAATTGAGCTTTTTGGCCATCAGACTAAATGCTGTTTGGCGTAAATCAAACACTGCACATCATCAAAAACACACGATCCCTACCATGAGGTATGGTGTTGCTTGCATTATGCTGTGGGGATGCTTCACTGCAGTAGGCCCTGGATGGTTTGTGAAGGTAAGGGGTAAAATGAATGCAGCAAAATACAGGGAAATCCTGGAGGAAAACTTGATGCAGTCTGCAAAAGAACTGTGACTCGGGAGAAGATTTGTTTTCCAGTAAGACAATGACCCGAAGCATAAAGCCAAAGCTACACAGGAATGGATTAAAAAACAACAAAGTTATTGTTCTGGAGTAGTCAAGTCAGAATCCAGATCTCAATCCAATTGAGAATTTGTGCCTGGATTTGAAAAGGGCTGCTTACTCATGATCCCTGTGCAATCTGACAGAGCTTTAGCAGTTTTGTAAAGAAGAATGGGGATATATTGCAGTGTCCAGATGTACAAAGCTGATGGAGACCTATCCACACAGACTCAAGACTGTAATTGCTGCCAAAGGTTTTATATTTGTAATTAAATTAGATCACTTTGTAGAGATCTGTTTTCATTTTGACACAAAAGAGTCTTTTTTCTGTTGATCAGTGTCAATAACAACTAAATCAAATCCACTGTGATTCAATGTTGTAAAACAATAAAACATGTAAACTTTCAAGGGGCGGGGGGGTGAATACTTTTTATAGATGCTGTATATCATACTTGGTTTCTTTCAAATGGGAGGAAAGGTAATCTATCCATTAACTGCACACCATTCAGCTCTGGCGTGCTCTAACTCATTTAAATTTCCTACCAAGCAGACTATGAAGTTGGCAAAGAAGCGTCCTGAAGTAAATCTAGGTGCAAACTGCAAGGCTGCTATAACAGTGGATCTAGGTATGTTCAGTGCCAGCCCATCATTGCCATGTCTTCGGCAACAGTGACCAAGGAGGAGTCCCCACCAGCCACTAACAAGCTACATGGAGGGCAAGTGAACTGTAGAAGAATGGGGATGTGTCCTGTCTGGATGTATCACATTTTATGATGGTAACTGCTCTCCCCAAGACCATAAGAAATTGCAGAAAGTTCTGATCACAGCCTTGCCCATCACGCATTGCCCCTCCATTGATTCCATCTGTATTTTCCTCTACTTGGGAGGGCAACCAATATAATCAAGGACCCACTCCCACTCTGATTACTGACTCATTTCCCCACTTCCATCAGGCAGAAGATACAAAAGGCTGAGGGCTCCAACTACATCTTCTACCTTGGTGTTACCAGACTCTTGAAAGAATCTCTCATACACTAAATGCTGATCTCTTGAACTCTTCATCTCCCAGTCTACCTCATGGTGACCCTTGAACTTTATTTATCTGCACTGCATTTTCTCTGAAACTGCAACACTCTATTCTGTCTTTTATTCTTTTTACAGCCTCTATGTAATTATGTATGACATGATCTGCCTGGATAGCGCACAGAACAAAAGCTTTTTATGTATCTTGGTACATATGACATAAATAAACCAATTTCAATTCTAGTCCAGTGGGCTTAGTACTCTCCAAGTATCCCTTGCTACAATTACACAGCATCACAGTGAGGCGAAGATAGTTAGTCAGGCTGGCTCAAGCATGAAATCAAAAGATGGTTAAAATATATCAATGTATATTCACAACTTTTTCATTGGAGACACAATGCAATATCCTTCTTGACTCATTTGTGGTGAATTAATGTTCCGTAGATGAAATACAACCTGTCCATGCTTTGATCACTTAATGTTAAATATTTGTGCATTAATACTTAAAAACTGGAATACAGGACTGGAAATAGCAGTGAAACACAGTCATGCACAGGTAAAGGGTAAGCTATTAGAGTTAATGGCTCTATCAAATCTTTAACAGCTATGTATAAGGCTGATTTATTTTGCTTAATTAATTGTGAGCAATTCTCTGGAATTGTAAATAGCAGCTGAAATGCAGAATGAGAATTTTAATCAGGTTTATTATTACTGACATAAGTCATGAAATTTGTTATTTTGCAGCAGCAATACATAAAAATATGTTATAAATGACAATATGATGTATATATTTAAAATATTAAGTAAATAGTGCAAAAAGCAAGCAAAAATAGTGAGGTGGTGTTCCTGGGTTCACTGTCCATTCAGAAATCTGATGGCAGAGGGGAAACTGCCATTCCTAAAACATTGAGTGTGTGTTTTCAGGCTCCGGTACCTCCTCCTTGATGGTAGCAATAGGAATTGGACATGTTCTGGGTGATGAGGGTCCTCAATGATGGAAGCTGCCCTTATGAGAAATTGCTTTTTGGCAATGTCCTTGATGGTGGGCAGGCTAGTGCCTGTAACAGAGCTGGCTAAGTTTACAACCCTTTTCAACTAGTTTCCACCCTATGCCCCTCCATACCAAAAAGGGTTTGCAAATCAGTCAGAATGTTCTCCATGGTACGTCAGTAGAAACTTCTGAGAGTCTTTGGCAACATATCAAACCTCTACAAGCTTCTAATGAAGTATGCATTGCCTGGATTAACAACACTTACAATGGCATGCAAAAATTTGGGCACCCCGGTCAAAATTTCTGTTACTGTGAATAATTAAGTGAATAGAAGAACTGATCTCCAAAAGTCATAAAGTTAAAGATGAAACATTTTTTTCAACATTTTCAAGTAAGATCAGTGTATTATTTTTGTTTTGTACAATTTTAGAGTGAAAAAAAGGAAAGGAGTGCCATGCAAAAATTTGGGCACCCCAAGAGATTTGAGCTCTCAGATAACTTTAACCAAGGTCTCAGACCTTAATTAGCTTGCTAGGACTATGGCTTTTTCACAATCATCGTTAGGAAAGGCCAGGTGATGCAAATTTTAAAGCTTTATAAATACCCTGACTCCTCAAACCTTGTCCCAACAATCAGCAGCGATGGGCACATCTAAGCAGCTGCCTAGCACTCTGAAAATTAAAATAAATGATGCCCACAAAGCAGTTAGCAAAGAAGATATAAGAAGATAGCAAAGCGTTTTCAGGTAGCCGTTTCCTCAGTTCGTAAGGTAATTAAGAAATGGCAGTTAACAGGAATGGTGGAGGTCAAGTTGAGGTCAGGAAGACCAAAAAAACTTTCCAAGGGAACTGCTGGTAGGATTGCTGGAAAAACAAATCAAGACCCCAGTTTGTCTGCAAAAGACCTTCAGGAAGATTTAACAGACTCTGGAGTGGTGATGCACTGTTCTACTGTGCAGCAACACCTGCTCAAATATGACTTTCATGTAAGAGTCATCAGAAGAAAACCTTTCCTGCATCCTCACCACAAAATTCAGCATCAGGAGTTTGCAAAGGAACATCTAAACAAGCCTGATGCATTTTGGAAACAAATTAAAATAGAACTTCTTGGCCGCAATGAGCAAAGGTATGTTTGGAGAAAAAAGGGTGCAGAATTTTATGAGAAGAGCACCTCTCCAACAGTTCAGCATGGGCGTGTATCGATCATGCTTTGGGCTTGTGTTGCAGCAGTGGCACGGGGAATATTTCACTGGTAGAAGGAAGAATGAATTCAGTTAAATATCAGCAAATTCTGGAAGCCATTAGCACACCGTCTGTAAAAAAAACTGAAGATGAAAAGAGGATGGCTTCTACAACAGGATAATGATCCTAAACACACCTCAAAATCCACAATGGACTACCTGAAGAGGCGCAAGGTGAAGGTTTTGCCATGGCCCTCACAGACCCCCTAGCCAGCTGGTGGCGTAGTAGCATCAGCGCCGGACTTCAGAGCAAAGGCTCCCGAGTTTGAATCCAGCCGGCTCCCTTGCACGCTTTCCATACCTGCTGGGTTGGGTGTCAAGCTAGCAACTCGGCCTCATAAAAACAAGAAAGCCTGCTAAAAAAAACACACCGTCATGACAGCATCCTGATGTTAAGGAGTTAAGGACTCACAGTTTCACGATAATCGTAAATCTGTGGATAGACCTCAAAAGATCAGTGCATGCTAGACGGCAAGAGTCTCACAGAACTAGAAGCCTTTTGCAAGGATGAATGACCAAAAATCCCCCAAACAAGAATTGAAAGACTCTTAGCTGGCTACAGAAAGCATTTACAAGCTGTGATACTTGCCAAAGGGGGTGTTACTAAGTACTGACCATGCAGGGTGCCCAAACTTTTGCTTTATGCCCTTTTCCTTTTTTGTATTTTGAAACTGCAAAAGATGGAAATAAAAAAAGTAATCTTGCTTAATATATTAAAGAAATGTGTCATCTTTAACTTTATGCCTTTTGGAAATCAGATCATTTTTACTCGCTTAGCTGTTCACAGTAACAGAAATTTTAACCAGGGGTACTCAAACTTTTGCTTGCCACTGTATATACTTGTCAGATTAAAAAAAAATTGTCATGACACTTTCTATTAGTTAACCAAAAAATATGGAGTATATCTTTCAATATATGCAGAGTTGGATGAACTGAAGTAGGGAGGGATCAGATTTATGTGGAGCATTACTACCGATATGGAAGAAATAGCCTACCTCTCTGCCATATATTCATTTTAATAAATGAGTTGGAGGGTGGATTAACACAATGGGTGGCTATGTCAGTGAATCTCATACTCCATACCTGTCACAAATCACCTTGTAGTCATCTGACAATGATCTTCCATCCATTCAGAAATAATTAAGGGGAGTATCACTGACGGACTCACATGGCAATGATCATCCTAGAGTTTAGAGAACTGAGAGACAGGCACAGCAAGGTGTCCAGTGTTCACTCACTCCAACATTAGCCACAGTTTTTGCACTGCAAAAACTCACGAAAGCTCCATAGTCAGCAGTTTTCAGACCCATGACCTCTACCACCCAGTGTTGGAAATACATCTCTATTCTGTTATTATCACTGGGTCAAAATCTTGGGATCTCTAACAACACTGCAGGCATACCCACATCTCAAGGACTGAGCAGTTCAGCAAGGCAGCTCAATACCATCTTCACAAGGGCAAGTGGGAATAGCAATTAAATATTGGTTCAGTCTGAACTAATATATTAAAAAAAGTTAGTTTCACACTGTAACACACAGAAAATGCTGGAGGAACACTGCAGGTCAGGCAGCATCAATGGAGAGGAATAAAGCGCCTATGTTTCAGGCCGAGACCCTTCATCAGTACTGAAGAGGAAGGAGAAAAATGTCATTGTACATGCTGAGAGGATGCTTCTCAATGGAGGGGTCCCCAAAGGATCTCAGGAAAGAGAGTTTAAGATTAATATCAAGAGAAATTTCTTCACTCACAAGGGTGTGAATCTTTTTGGTCTCTACATCAGAAAGCTGTGGGCAGGGAGATTTATTGTAGATCAAGCTAAACCGAATTTTGCACTGCAGTTGAGTCAGGAGATGTGGTGCTGGGTTGGAAGTTGGAATTGAAATTAAAGATCTGATACCTGTATACTGAGATCTTATGGAATAGTCTGGCCCACGCTTGCCCCAGGTTCTTAAGCTCCTACACTCCTTCTATGTAGGATTTTCTTACAGCTGTGGAACTCAATGACTTACAACTGACAGTTCCCCATTTATCCTGGAGACACTACACGTTATCCACGCACAATCAATAGTGAGCTCCCACCCCTCTCCAGTCAATGATGCAAATCTTAGTGAACAGTTGGAAACTTCCTCCCATAGAGTTTCTGAGATTGAAGTCTCAAGCTTCATAGAAAACCACTAAAACTTTGGGGAGAAAGCCTAACTATTTGGGAACATACCAGAAATAATGCAACTATTCACTACACAAACAGGAAATGAAGAAAATAAAACAAAGTTGATTTTTAAAGGTTAGATTTATTTGTCACATGTACATTGAGACATAAATCAAACATGTCATTTGAGTCAAATTAAATCAACGAGTGTGTCTTTGGAATGTGGGAGGAAACCGGAGCACACAGTCAAACATACAAACTCCTTAGAGGCAGTGGTGGGAAATGTATCACAATCTTAGGTCCTGTAAAGTACTGCACTAAACACTACACTATCATGCAGTCCCAGGATGAACGTACAGAATAGGTGAGGATTGAATCATAGCACTTTGAGCATGCTATGTAATTTAATAAGCTCATAACTAATCTGATTATAATTTCAATTCCCATTCCAGGCTACCTCTGGCCTCCTTGTTTATCAGGTGTCTACTTCTCTTTTGAAAATATTTGAAGACACTGCTTCTATGGCTCTTTGAAGAAAACTTCAAATACTTGTGACCCTCTGAGAAAAAACAATCACCTCATCTCTGACTTTGAATGTGGTAGCATTGAGGACTGCGATTCATTTCATTATAATGAATGCTTTGGTGGCAATATATCACCTTCTGAACATTGTCTGTCCTGAAGCCATTCAATGAATTCACAATCTCAGTGCATAGCATTTAGCCTGCTGTTGAAGTAACTGTAAACAAAGGGAAGAAGAGGTCAGCCATCTTCCTTTAAAACTTCATTTTTCATTGACATAATGTAAGGTTATTCTACATCTTCCAGACCAAAAGAACAACCTGACAATTAGCATGCATAAAAAAATGAGGCTATGAAATATTTAAAGAAACAATTTGTTAGGGTGCATGCAACGATGACATTTTCACCCTGGAAGAGAACCTAGGTCTATTTGATCTCCGGAAAATGAATTTGAGTCTGAGATGAGAGGAAATTTCCATTCATAGGGTTGTGCCTAGAGCAGTGAGGGAGTTCCTTTGAAGCAGCAAACACAACTGAGAAAGCAGTAGTTAGAAAGTCATGTTTAACTGCATGTCTGTTACTGGTCTCCTCCAAAGCTCCTCCACACCATTCCTCCAAAGCTAACTTAACCACAAGAAGCTCCTGATTCTTGATGTCATGATACCTCTGCCAGGGATAGCCATTTGGAGAAGAATGAAGTCGTTTTGGATACTGTTGGTGGGGACGACCTACCAGGGACAAGTTGCAGTGGTTGCATCTCTGGCACCGAGACTGGACCCTCAGTTCAGAAGGGAAGGAGGGAAAAGAGGACAGCAGTAGTGATAGGGGATTCGATAGTTAGGGGGACAGATAGGAGGTTCTGTGGAAGAGATCGAGAATCCCGGATGGTCTGTTGCCTCCCTGGTGCCAGGGTCCGCGATAACTCGGATTGAGTTCTCAGTATTCTCAAGAGGGAGGGTGAGCAGCCGGATGTCGTGGTCCATGTAGGTGAGGAGTGAGGAGGTCCTGAAAGGTGAGATTAGGGAGCTAGGTGCCAAGTTAAAGGACAGGACCTCCAGGATAGCAATCTTAGGATTGCTTCCAGTGCCTCATGCAGGTGGGTTTAGAAATAGTAAGATAGTGCAGATCAACACATGGCTGAAAGTATGGTGCAGGAGGGAGGGCTTCAGATTTATAGATAATTGGACAGTTTTCCAGGGAAGGTGGGACCTGTTCCAGCGGGACGGTTTACATCTGAACTGGAGAGGGACAAGTATTCTTGCAGGTAGGTTTGCTAGAGAGGCTCCAGTGGATTTAAACTAGATATGAGGGGGGAGGGGAAACAGATGTATGGGAGAAGGAAGAAAAAGAAGACAGTAAAGTTCTTTGTACTGTTAGAGATAAACTGAGAGGAAGAGGTGGAAAATTTCTTAAATGCATTTATTTTAATGCTAGGAGCATCATAAGAAGGTGGGTGAGCTTAGAGCATGGATTGATACCTGGAAATATGATGTTGTAGCTATTAGTGAAACATGGTGGCAGGAGGGGTGTGGTTGGCAATTAAATATTTCAGGATTTCGTTGCTTCAGGTGTGATAGAGTCGGAGGGACAAAAGGGGGAGGTGTTGCATTGCTTGTCAGAGAAAATATTACAGGATAGATTAGAGGGCTCATCTAGGGAGACTATTTGGATGGAATTGAGGAATGGGAAAGGTGTAGTAACACTTATAGGGGTGTATTATAGACCACCTAATGGGGAGCGAGAATTGGAGGAGCAAATTTGCAAGGAGATAGCAGATATTTGTAGTAAGCACAGGGTTGTGATTGTGGAAGATTTTAATTTTCCACACATAGACTGGGAAGCCCATACTGTAAAAGGGATGGTTGGTTTCGAGTTTGTAAAATGTGTGCAGGATAGTTTTTTGCAGCAATACATAGAGATACCAACTAGAGAAGGGGCAGTGTTGGATCTTCTGTTAGGGAATGAAGTAGGTCAGGTGACGGAGGTATGTGTTGGGGAGCACTTCGGGTCCAGTGATCACAATGCCATTAGTTTCAATATAATTGTGGAGAAGGATAGGACTGGACCCAGAGTTGAGATTTTTGATTGGAGAAAGGCTAACTTTGAGGCGATGTGAAAGGATTTAGAAGGAGTGGATTGGGACAATTTGTTTTATGGGAAGGATGTAATAGAGAAATGGTGGTCATTTAAAGGTGAAACTTTGAGGGTACAGAAACTTTATGTTCCTGTTAGGTTGAAAGGAAAGGTTAAAAGCTTGAGAGAGCCATGGTTTTCAAGGGATATTGGAAACTTGGTTAGGAAAAAGAGAGATATCTACAAGGAGAGATTCTCTCCTAGCCTCAGTGGAGAATGCCTGCTTGCATTCACACTATCTATACCCATCATACCCATGACATTTCAAATGTCATTAGAAACGGGGATGGTGCATTGCTCATGTGGTTCCATTGTTTAAAAAGGGTTCTAAGAGTAATCCTAGCAATTATAAGCCTGTCAGTTTGACTTCAGTGGTGGGTAAATTAATGGAAAGTATTCTTAGAGATGGTATATATAGTTATCTGGATAGACAGGGTCTGATTAGGAACAGTCAACATGGATTTGTGCGTGAAGGTCATGTTTGACAAATCTTATTGAATTTTTTGAAGAGGTTACGAGAAAAGTTGACGAGGGTAAAGCAGTGGATGTTGTCTATATGGACTTCAATAAAGCCTTTGACAAGGTTCCGCACAGAAGGTTAGTTAGGAAGGTTCAATCGTTAGGTATTAATATTGAAGTAGTAAAATGGATTCAATAGTGGCTGGATGGGAGATGCCAGAGAGTAGTGGTGGATAACTGTTTGTCAGGTTGGAGGCCGGTGACTAGTGGTGTGCCTCAGGGTCCTCAAGTACTGGGTCCAATGTTGTTTGTCATATACATTAATGATCTGGATGATGGGGTGGTAAATTGGATTAGTAAGTATGCAGATGATACTTAGGTATTATTAGGTGGCATTGTGGATAATGAAGTAGGTTTTCAAAGTTTGCAGAGAGAATTCGGCCAGTTAGAAGAGTGGACTGAACGATGGCAGATTGAGTTTAATGCTGATGAGTGTGGGGTGCTACATTTTGGTAGGAATAATCCAAATAACCATATAACAATCACAGCATGGAAACAGGCCATTCCGGCCCTCCTAGTCCGTGCCGAACTCTTAATCTCACCTAGTCCCACCTACCATACAAATAGGACATACAAAGAAACTGGTAGGGCATTTATGAACTCAGTAGAACAGAGTGATCGAGGAATAATTGTGCATAGTTCCCTGAAGGTGGAATCTCATGTGGATAGGGTAGTGAAGAAAGATTTTGGTATGTTGGCCTTTATATCAATCAGAGCATTGAGTATAGGAGTTGGGATGTAATGTTAAAATTGTACAAGGCAGTGGTAAGGCCGAATTTGGAGTATTGTGTATAGTTCTGGTCACCGAATTATAGGAAAGATGCCAACAAAATAGAGAGTGTACAGAGAAGATTTACTAGAATTTTACCTGGGTTTCAGCACCTAAGCTATAGGAAAAGATTGAATAAGTTAGGTCTTTATTCTTTGGAGTGTAGAAGGTTGAGGTTGGACTTTATAGAGGTATTTAAAATTATGAGGGGGATAGATAGAGTTGACGTGGATAGGCTTTTTCCATTGAGAGTAGGGGAGATTCAAACAAGAGGACATGAGTTGAGAGTTAGGGGGCAAAAGTTTAAGGGTAACACGAGGGGGAATTTCTTTAGTCAGAGAGTGGTAGCTGTGTGGAATGAGCTTCCAGTAAAAGTGGTAGAGGCAGGTTCGGTATTGTCATTTAAAGTAAAATTGAATAGGTATATGGACAGGAAAGGAATGGAGGGTTATGGGCTGAGTGCGGGTCAGTGGGGCTAGGTGAGAGTAAGCGTTCAGCATGGACTAAAAGGGCCGAGATGGCCTGTTTCCATGCTGTAATTGTTATATGGTTATATGGCTGCAGTTTACTGTCCATAGGTGAATGGTACCTTCTCTGATACTTGAACCTTCCACCTCCATGATGAGGGGAAGGTCTGGATTAAGAGAAACCAAGATGGGAGCTGTAGTAAACAGCTGTTTAAATTCTTCAAAAGCAGGCTCCACTTCAGTAGTTCAGACAAAAGGGCTTGTGGATTTCTTAGTTAGGGCCATCAGCAGAGCTGCCACCAAGCTGAAGTTCCTGTTGAACTTCTGGTAGAAACTAGTATGGAAGAATCGCTTGTCCTTTTTGATATTGGATGGTGGTGGCCAGTCTCTGACTGCCTCGGGCTTGGTAGGGTTCATCTCGAGATTACCATTAGAAACATAGAAACTTAGAAAACCTACAGCACAATACAGACCCTTTGGCCCACAATTTTGTGCCAAACATATACTTTACCTAGGGTTACCCATAGCCCACTATTTTTCTAAGCTCCATGTACCTATCCAGGAGTCTCCTAAATGGCCCTATCGTATCCATCGTCATTGGCAGCCCATTCCAAGCACTCACCACTCTCTGTGTAAAAAACTTATCCCTGACATCTCCTCTGTACCTTCTTCCAAGCACCTTAAAACTGTGCCCTCTTGTGTTAGCCATTTCAGCCCTGGGAAAAAGCCTCTGACTATCCACACTGTCACGTGTCCAGCAACAATGAATATAGAATTGAGTCAGGTTTTATAAACAAATAAACATTTATTAAACTCTGCTCAACAAAAACGAAAAGTAAACAAACGACTAACATAATCGCAAGTTAACTGCTATACGGCAACTATGGAACAGTTCTTAAAGGGGTAAATACGAAAGTCCAAGTGATTTATACAGTCAATTAGGAAAGACTTCCCTGAAGTAACAAATTCCTCAACAACATGTCATTACTGCTGATCCCGACTGAAATATGTCTTGTCCGACAGATTCACGACAAAGGAAATAAAAATGGCTTAAAGGAAATGACTTTTTTTTGGCGAATAACACTGCACAACCCTTTCTGCTTTACAGTCAGGGGTTATCTCAGATGCAGGTCACTATTTTCTGAAAGAAGATTCAATAATGTCGATCCTGTATTAAACTGCTGAACAACACCAACTTCACTCGATCCTTTGGGCTCCTGTACTTCGGGAAAGTTTTCAATCTCCAATATTTTGACTTTAAAATTAAATCAAAGATACATCAAACAAAACTAGCAGCAACTGGCGAAACTGCCATGACAACGAATCTGTACCTTACAGTAGAAAGTAAAACTCCACTTTGAAACGAAACTGCATCATGAGACAAATATGCAGCAAAATGGAGTAACTGACGAATTAAGTGATGACTCAACTGCGTAACAACAGGGGTTTCCCGTTCTATACCTGTTGAGAACATGTCATCACGTGACCTCACACTGACAGGAAAATTACATCACCCTACCATCACAAGACCATTACATCATGCTCACCAGATACTCAATTATATCATGGTCATAAGACAGTCACAAGATACCCACGGGGTATGTGACAACACAATCATCATCTTATACACCTCTATCAGGTTACCACTCATCCTCCTTCGCTCAAAGGACAGAAAGCTGAGTTCACTCAACCTATTCTCATAAGGCATGCTCGTCAATCCAGGCAACATCCGTGTAAATCTCCTCTGCACCCTTTCTATAGTTTTCACATCCTTCCTGCAGTGAGGCGACCAGAAATGAGCACAGTACTCCAAGTGTGGTCTGACCAAGGTCTTATATAGATGCAACTTTACCTCTCAGCTCCTACCATGACCATTGGCCTCATTGATGAAAACCAATGTATGCCTTCTTAACCACAGAGTAAACCTGCGTAGCAGCTTTGAGTGTCCTATGGACTCGGACCCCAAGATCCTTCTGATCCTCTACACTGCCAAGACTCTTACCAATAATACTATATTCTGCCATCATATTTGACCTACCAAAATGAACCAACTCACACTTATCTGTGTTGAACTCCATCTGCCACTTCTCAGCCCAGTTTTGCATCCTATTCATGTCTCATGGTAACCTATGACAATCCTCCACACTATCAACAACACCCCCAACCTTTGTGTCATCAGAAAATTTACTAACCCATCCTTGCACTGGCTATGGTGGCCAGTGCTATTATGTTCGCCGTTGTGTGCTGGGGCAGCAGGCTGAGGGTAGCGGACACCAACAGAATCAACAAACTCATTCATAAGGCCAGTGATGTTGTGGGGGTGGAACTGGACTCTCTGATGGTGGTGTCTGAAAAGAGGATGCTGTCCAAGTTGCATGCCATCTTGGACAATGACCCCCATCCACTCCATAATGTACTGGTTAGGCACAGGAGTACATTCAGCCAGAGACTCATTCCACTGAGATGTAACACTGAGCGTCATAGGAAGTCATTCCTACCTGTGGCCATCAAACTTTACAACTCCTCCCTCGGAGTGTCAGACACCCTGACCCAATAGGCTGGTCCTGGACTTATTACCACTTGGCATTTTTAACTTATTATTATTTAATTATTTATGGTTTTATATTGCTATATTTCTTCACTATTCTTGGTTGGTGCGGCTGTAATGAAACCCAATTTCCCTCGGGATCAATAAAGTATGTCTGTCTGTCTGTCTGTCTTCCGCTTCCTCATAAAAATCACAAAGAGAAGGGGTCCCAGAACAGATCCCTGAGGCACACCACTGGTCATTGACCTCCATGCAGAATATGACTTGTCTACAACCACTCTTTTGCCTTCTGTTGCCAAGCCACAAAGCAATGTCCCCTTGGATCCCATCCCTCCTTACTTTCTCAATAAGCCTTGAATGGGGTAGCTTATTAAATGCCTTGCTGAAATCCATATACATTACATCTACAACTTTACCTTCATCAAAATTCAGTCAGGCTCGTAAGGCACAGCCTTGCTTTGACTAAGCCATGCTGTCTATTCCTAATCATCTTATGCCTCTCCAAATGTTCATAAATCCTGCCTCTCAGGATCTTCTCTATCAACTTGCCAACCACTGAAGTAAGACTCACTGGTCTATAATTTCCTGGGTTATCTGTACTCCCTTTCTTGAATAAGGGAATAACATCTGCAACCATCCAATCCTCCAGAACCTCTCCCATCTGCATTGATTTTGCAAAGATCATTGTCAGAGGCTCAACAATCTTCTCTCTTGCCTCCTACAGTAGTCTAGGGTACACCTTGTCTGGTCTCAGTGACTTATTTAACTTGATGTTTTCCAAAAGCTCCAGCATATCCCCTTTCTTAATGTCTATATGTTCAAACTTTTCAGTCTGCTGTAAGTCATTCTTATAATCGCCAAGATCCTTTTTTGTAGTGAATACTGAAGCAAATTATTCATTAAGTACCTCTGCTATCTCTTCTGGTTCCATACACACTTTTCCTCTATCACACTTAATTGGTCCTGGCCCTAGGAGTAGGTACAATTGAGCCTGCGGAAGACAAGTACCAGGCAATATGCTTATGGCACAGTCATACAGTCAGTGTGCTGGAAGAGTCAAGGCCTTTCCTTTGCTGAAGACCCATTCTTAGTCCTTGTAAATTGAAGGAATTTCGACCTGTTTGGATTTTGCTATCTCCTCCGGATCTTACTTCGAGGATAACTCTTGAGACTTTTTTGGTGACAGGGGTGATTTGATATGTTTCAGGGTCTTCTCTCTGAGCTCACAAAGTTCATCCATAGAAACAGAGTTCGACTCCCCGTCTGTATCCACAGGCAATGACAGCGAGACATTACAGAGGGTTCTTGCATCCCTGGGAAGAGGCTTCAAGAATAGGTATAAAGGAGACTTTCCCTTCTTTGGGACTTGGCAGCTGGATCCCTTCAGCTTAGCAACAAGTCTTCCAGACTGCTTGGACATCTCCTTGGTCTTCTCCTGACTTAGAGATTCCCTCTCTATAGTTCCTGTGGGATTCCAACTAGACTGTCCCATTGGTTAGAACTGGCTTGTCTACTCTTGAGGACCAGACTAGGTCTTCAGAAGGCCTCAGATTCCCTTGCACTGAAGCCTGCTCCCTTATAGGTTCCTTACACACCTCAAGAAGGATGCTTATGTGAGAATGCTGTTCTTGCACTACAGTCCAGCATTCAACACCATAATTCCCTCCAGGCTCGACAAGAAGCTCAGAGACCTTAGCCTTCACCCTGCCTTGTGTAGCTGGAACCTTGACTTCAGATCACCGGCGGGTGGTAAGAGTGGGCTCCCTCTCCTTAAACACAGGTGCCCCTCAGGGCTGCGTACTAAGCTCCCTCCTTTACTCTCTCTATACCCATAACTGTGTCACTACCCACAGCTCAATTCTGCTAATTAAATTTGCTAACGACTCTACTCTGATTGGCCTAATCTCAAATAATAATGAGGCAGCCTGCAGAGAGGAGGTCATCACCCTGATACAGTGGTTTCAAGAAAACAACCTCTCCCTCAACGTGTCAAAAACAAAGTAGCTGGCTGTGGACTACAGTAGGATTGGAGACAGGCTAACCCCTATAGACATCAATGGATCTGGGGTTGAGAGGGTGAACAGCTTTAAGTTCCTTGGCATAAACATCACCAATGATCTCATGTGGTCTGTACATACTGGCTGTGTGGTGAAAAAGGCACAACAGTGCCTCTTTCACTTCAGATGGTTGAAGAAGTTTGGTATGACCCCCAACTTTTAAGAACTTTCTATAGCAGCACAATTGAGAGCATTTTGACTGGTTGTATCATTGTCTGGTATGGGGACTGTACTTCCCTCAATCACAGGGCTCTGCAGAGGATGGTGCGGACAACCCAGCACATCTGTAGTTGCGAACTTCCCACTATTCAGGACATTTACAAAGACAAGTGTGTAAAGAAGGCCCGAAGGATCATTAGAGACCTGAGTCACCCCAACCACAAACTGTTCCAGCTGTTACCATCCTGGAAATGGTACCGCAGCATAAAAGCCAGGACTAGTAGGCTCCGGGACAGCTTCTTCCACCAGGCCATCAGACTGCTTAATTCATTCTGATACAACTGTATTTCTATGTTATATTGACTATCCTGTTGTACATAGTATTTATTATAAATTGCTATAATTGCACATTTGAACAGAGATGTAACATAAAGATTTTCACTCCTCATGTATATGAAGGATGTAAGTGAAATCAATTCATTTCAATTCACTGGTCACCAGAGAGTCTGGGTGTCGGAACGTCATGCCATAAGTAAAGCCTTTTGCAAGGATCTGACCAAGCAATGATTCTCTGCTCTCTCCAGTCCATGGACGGGTTATGCTGGGACAGCCAAGAGTATCCGAGGATCAGGGGTATGAGTGGAGAGTCAATAGTATAGGAACTAATGTCTTCCAAATGATCTCCAATTCTCATCAGCTTGTTGCTGGATCTGCCCGGAACATAGCGGTCAACCATCCAAGACAGTTGCGGGCAAGGATTGGCGCAACTCTTGCAGCAGTATATCAAACCGATGGGCAGATTCTAAATTCAGAAAATTTCCCGCTGCCCCTGAGTCCACAAAAGCCTTCACCTGCCTCGTTCTTACCCAAGTTCCGCCTTCTACATGAAACCAGAATCTGTGGGATTGTACGTAATGGCTGCTACTGTCATAGTCCCCCCAACACTGGACAGTCTTAGCAGTTCCCCAGGAGGCTGCAGCTTTGGACATGCGTCCCCACAGTAAAAGCAGCAAACTAGACTCAGATGCCGGGATCTCTCATTGGCGGAGAGCTTAGTGCAACCAATCTACCTGGGCTCGACTGGAGCCTGAGCAGGCGACGGGCTTCTCATGAACCGAGGTTGGGGAGTGGAACTGCAATGTGTAGGGTCCGGGCTCGGGCTTGCTTTTTTCGACCTCCTGAAGTGGTCCCACTTCTGCTCTGTTAGATGATGGACTGGTCGATGAGAACCCCTAAGTTCTCTGCTGGCCCTCCTACGGCAAGGGCATCCTTCAGTTCATCTCTGAGTCTGTGGTGGTAAAGCATGGCCAAGGCCTCCCTGTTTCAAACAATCTCCTGGGCCAAGGTCCAAAATTCGATCACATAGTCAGCTGCATAGTCGTTCCATTCTTGTCTTACCCCCTTCTTAACTTACAATTCTTAACTTGGCTTCTGATTTGCTCGAAATCCACACAGAACTCTAACCTACATTCCCAATGCGCAGTGGCCTAACCAGGACTCTTCCATTCAGGACAGAGATAAAGAAGGCCACTTTTCTGTGCTTCCAAGGGAACTGGGACAGCTGAAGTTTAAATACCAGTGAGTATTGAATGAGGAAGCCGTGGCAAGAGCCAGTGTTACCATCAAATCTCTTTGTTGTACTGGTTCTCAATCGGGACCAACTGGTTCTCACAAGCAAAGGATGACCAATGGCTACCTTGAAGTTGTGAATCTCCAGGCTCTGTCTGGAAATATCTTCACTGTGGCTGGTCACAGTAAGTGATAAGACTCTGAAACTCCACTGGGTCCATGTTGGAACTATCGTACTGCACTGAGAGTCCTTGACGAGGATGTTTGGACCCAAATGCTGAAGTATTCAAGGCTGGGTTTCAGACACAGTCTCAAACTGGTTTGAAAATGTACGCACAAAACAAATACTAGACAAAATACAGGCAGGCTTATGATTGAGCACTGAACCTTCTTCTTCTGACTTTTAATGGCATTTGGCAGTCCAACTTAAAGGTGCATTGCCATCACCAGCTGGACTGGAGTGTGATGTAGAGAGTTGGGAAATAAAACCACTACTAGTTCTTATCAACTGAAAACTAAATTACCCCAAAAAGCCCTTTAGATTGTAAATCATGAAGACATTGTTGTGAATTAAAGTCACTTGAAAAACTTAGCAAAGTTTTTAAATGAAAACTATCAACTCCCAATTCTAAGTCAAGTCAATATAACTCCTTCCATTCTTGTCTTACCCTCTTCTTCCATCAATCCAACTGTTTTGAGTATTCTGTAAAGGTGTCTCCAACTTATGCACATTATCCCACAGGTCTTGCCATAATCCTCTAATTCTTAACCCCACCAGTCTGATTTGCTAAGTAGGACAATATCCACAGTTGGACTTTTAACAGCTTTTTTGGCCAAACAATCAACCTGCTCATTCCCCTCTACATCTCTATGTGTAGGGACCTGTAAAGAGGACATGTAGACCAGTACTTTGAATATGAAATAAGGTTTGAACAGCCTCCAGCAGTAACTGACATTCTGCAAGAATGACCTGTTTTAAGAGAAATCAAAACCAAAAACGAATCCAAACAAATTACAACTTTGCTAGGACAAATTTCCTCCACCCACAGTAAACCCAAAATGATGGCAACCAATTCTGCTAAAAGATGTTTCTTTATTGTTCTAACAGATCATCACCAGACAGTGGTGAGTTTGTGGAATTTGTTACCACAGGCATTTGTGGAGGCCAGGTCATTGGGTGTATTTAGGGCAGAGGTTTATAGGTTCTTGATTGGTCGCCGCATCAAAGATTACAGGGAGAAGGCTGGGAGTGGTGCTAAGGTGGGGAAAGAAAAAGGATCAGCCATGACTGAATGGTGGAGCAGACTCGATAGGCCAAATTGCCTAAATCTGCTCCTATGTCTTATGGTCTATTCTAAAACCTGGGAAACCTCTGTCAGATCCTTCTAGATATAGACCAATATCATTTGTGCAAACATGGAGTATATGGTAATAGAGCGGTTGAACGATTTTGTGGAAATGAGAGGTGATGTAGTGTTCTACCAAAGCAGATTTCAGAACATTCAGCGGATTCAGTTTTATGTTTGGAAGATAATATTAAGTAGGCATAAAAAAGTTCATAAAAAGTTGAAATAGCAGTAATTTTTGATATTGAAAAAGCATATGATATGTTATGGTGGGAAAGACTTTTGATTAAATTATGGAAATTAGGAGTGTTAGGAAGGCTATATAATTTTTTCTGAGTTTTATTTGGAGATCGGTCTATGCAGGTAAGAGTAGGCAAGGTATATTCAGGCTTCTGTGAGATAGAGAATGGGACCTCTGAGGCAATGTCTGTAGCACTTTATTGTTTAATATTATGATTAATGATATTTTCTCTGAGATCGGTACTGGGATGGGTAAATCCTGTTTTGCAGTTGATGGAGCTTTATGTATTATAGGTAGAAATTTCGATTTATAACCATATAACAATTACAGCACGGAAACAGGCCATCTTGGCTTTTCTAGTCCGTGCCGAATTTAACTGCATATAGGATATGATTAATGATTAATAAGGTCAAATGGCAAATAGATGGGGTTTTAAGCTTTCAGTAGCTAAAACACAGCTATGTGTTTTACAAAGAGGATCAATATACCTGCACTTGATTTGAAATTATATGGTCGGTGGTAAGATTTCTCAGCATGTGTCTGGATAATAAGTGACATGGAAGCATTATAACAGTGAAATAATTGATAAATGAAAGGAGCAAAACAGGAGATGGACTTACTGCACCACAACACAGTCTTAAAGCCAGCGCTTCTATCACATTGCAACACTGTGTGTCAGACAGAGCGGTCAGCAGCACTGGGGCTCCACAGGGGACTGTCCTGTCTCCCTTTCTCTTCATCATCTACACCTCGGACTTCAACTACAACACAGAGTCTTGCCATTTTCAGAAGTTTTCTGATGACTCTGCCATAGTTGGATGCATCAGCAAGGGAGATGAGGCTGAGTACAGGGCTACGGTGGGAAACTTCGTCACATGGTGCGAGCAGAATCATCTGCAGCTTAATGTGAAAAAGACTAAGGAGCTGGTGGTGGACCTGAGGAGGGCTAAGGCACCAGTGACCCCTGTTTCCATCCAAGGGGTCACTGTGGACATGGTGGAGGATTACAAATACCTGGGGATACAAATTGACAATAAACTGGACTGGTCAAAGAACACTGAGGCTGTCTACAAGAAGGATCAGAGCCGTCTCTATTTCCTGAGGAGACTGAGGTCTTTTAACATCTGCCGGACGATGCTGAGGATGTTCTACTAGTCTGTGGTGACCAGTGCTATTATGTTTGCTGTTGTATGCTGGGGCAGCAGGCTGAGGGTAGCGGACTCCAACAGAATCAACAAACTCATTCATAAGGCCAGTGATGTTGTGGGGGTGGAACTGGACTCTCTGACGGTGGTGTCTGAAAAGAGGATGCTGTCCAAGTTGCATGCCATCTTGGACAATGACTCCCATCCACTCCATAATGTACTGGTTAGGCACAGGAGTACATTCAGCGAGAGACTTATTCCACCGAGATGTAACACTGAGCGTCATAGGAAGTCATTCCTACCTGTGGCCATCAAACTTTACAACTCATCCGTCGGAGTGTCAGACACCCTGAGCTGGTCCTGGACTTATTTTTCCACTTGGCATGATTAACTTATTATTATTTAATTATTTATGGTTTTATATTGCTCTATTTCTTCACTATTCTTGGTGGTGCGGCTGTAACGAAACCCAATTTCCCTCGGGATCAATAAAGTATGTCTGTCTGTCTGACATCCAAACATTCTAAATTTGAAGATGAAGCTGATCCATAAGCCACACCACCTTAACCAAGAACAGATCTAATTAAACAAATATAAATGGTCAAAGATTTTTGTATGTAATACCCACACAGACAAATTCACCACTCTCTGGCTAAAGAAATGTCTCCATATCTGTTTAAATGGCTGCCACTCTATCCTGAGGCTGTGCCCTCTTGTCTTAGACTCCTCCATCCTTTCCACATCTACTCTGTCTAGGCCTTTCAACATTCAAAAGGTTTCAATCAGATCCCCCTTTATCCTTCTAAATTCTAGTGAGTACAGACCCAGAGCCATCAAACGTTCTTCATATGATAACCTTTTCATTCTCAGAATCATCCTTGAGACCCCCTCAATGCCAGAACATCTTCTCTGAGATAAGGAGCCCAAAACTGTTCACAATACTCAAGATGAGGTCTCACCAGAGTCTTATAAAGCCTCAGCATCATATCCCTGCTCTTGATTCTAAACCTCTTGAAATGAATGTTAACATTGCATTTGCCTTCCTCACCGCCGACTCTGTCTGCAAGTTAATCTTTAGGGTGTTCTACACAAGGACTCCCAAGTCCCTTTTATGTTAGAGTTTTGCAATTTCTCCCTGTTTAGAAAATAGACTGCACATTTATTTCTGTCACCAAAGTGCATGACCATGCATTTTCTAACATTGTACTTCACTTCAACATACACAAAATGCTGAAGGAAATCAGCAGGCCAGGCAGCGTCTATGGAAAAAAGTACCTTTGAAGTTTTGTGCTGAAACCCATTGGCAGAATCCAAAACGTCAACTGTACTTTTTTCCATAGATGCTGCCTGGCCTGCTGAGTCCCTTCAGCATTTTGTGTGTGTTGCTTAGATTTCCAGCATCTACAGATTTTCTCTTGTTTGTGATTGCATTTCATTTGCCACTTTCTTGACATTCTCCTAATCTGTCTAAGTTTTTCTGCAGCCTTCCTGTTTCCTCAACACTATCTGCCCATCCACCAATCTTCAAATCATCTGCAAACTTAGAAACAAAGCCATCTATTCCATTATCTAAATCATTGATATACAGCATAAAAAGAAGCTGTCCCCGATCCCTGCAGAATGGCACTAGTCACTGGCAGCCATCCATGAGAAGGATCCTTTTATTCCCACTCACTGCCTCCTACCAAACAGCCAATGCTCTAACCATTTTATTAACTTCCTTGTAATACCACAAGCTCTTAATTTGGCAAGCAGCCTCATGTGTGGCATCTTGTCAAAGGCCTTCTGAAAGTCCAAATATACAACATCCACTGCATCCCCTTTATCCACCTACTTGTAACCTCCTCAAAGAATTCCAACAGGTTCATCAGGTAAGATCTTCCTTTAAGAAAACCATGCAGGTTTGTCTTATCTTGTTCGGTATCATCAAGTACTACATAATTGCATCCTTAACAATTGACTCCAACATTTTTCTAACCACTGAGGTCAGACTAACTGGTCTACAGGTTCATTTCTTCTGCCTCTCTCCCTTCTCGAAGAGTGGAACGACATTTGCAAATTTCCAGTCCTCTATTCCAGTCTCCAGTTCCAGATTCTAGTGATTCTAGAACCTCCTCTCATATGGCAACTTCACACCCCTTATGACTCTGGCCTCTGGTCTATAATTTCCTTTCTGCTGTCTTCCTCCTTTCTTAAAGACTGGAGTGACATTTGCAATTTTCTAGTCCTCTGGCACCATGCCAGTGTCCAATGATTTTTGAAAGATTATTACTGATGCCTCCACAATCTCTTTCAGAACCCTAGGGTGCAGTTCATCTGGTCCAAGTAATTGTGTACCTTTAAGTTTTTGAACATCTTCTCCCTTTTAATAGTAACTGCACTCATTTCTCTTCCCTCACACACTACAACATCTGGCACACTGCTAGTGTTTTCAACAGTGAAGATGGATAGAAAATACTCATTTAGGTCACCTGTCATCTCCTTGGCCCCTGTTATAATTTCTCCAGCATCATTTTCTAGTGATCCTTTATCCAATCTCATCTCTCTTATATTTTACATACTTGAAAAAGCTTTTTCTATACCTTGATATTGTTTGCTAGCCTTCTTTCATATTTCATCTTTTTCCCTCCTATTGACTCTTTCAGTTGTTTTCTGTTGATTTTTAAAAGGTTCCCAGTCCTCCATCTTCTCCCCAAGTTTTGTTCTGTTGTGTGCCTTCTTTTTTGTTTTTACATTAGCTTTGATTCCCCTTGTTAGCTACAGTTGTACTATTTTGCCATCTGGGGCTTCCAGTGGACACAGGCCTGTGGCGACTTAGGGGTTGCACCTAGAGATGACGACCCTGTCACAACCATGGGCTTGGCTGCGCAGCAGATTTAGCAATTGTGCTTATGAATATGCACGTATAAGTTAATTATTATTTCATTATGGTAATAATTAACTCCCTTTTCGTTGTAGCACTTTCGAGACGAGCAAACCACAACAATGTTTGCTACCTGCTTGCACTTGGCCTTGCCTGAGAAAGTGGAATATCGAGTAGACTGATGCTGCAAACTAACCATATTTGCTTTATATTTAGGTATTCCTTTCAACCACAGTGTTGGCATTTAGTTTTCCATTTGAGAGTTTTAGTTAACGGCTCTGTTTGGCCTAGCATCTATTGTTTTCTTTTCCTTTAAAATACTGTTTGCATTGAAGTCTGTGAACTATGGACCTGCTTCAATCTCTCTCTCTGCACTTGGGTCATATCTGAATGTATTGACACGAACAGTTTTTTAAATACACAAAGAAAACTCTACATCTTTAGTACTATCATTGCTACAGCTGGCTTCCAACACATCAGGGTATTCACTTAAAACCTTATCACTACATTCTTCAGCTTCTTCACTTGATTATGATTATGATTCATGATTATGAATTTCAGCAAATGACAGTGCCAGTAAACTCAACCTTCGCTATTTCAGTAACAATCATATTACCTGCTTTAATCAATCCTGGAATGTTATTAACTCTATGAACCCCTGCCCCCCCCCCCCATTTTCTTAATCATTCCCTAAACATCTCCACGTTTAATATCCCTTCCAATACCATCACAATATGATCTTCTTTGCAGCCTTCACCACATAACTTTCCCAAATGCCTTTTTCTTTCCCTAATTACCCTACACACTCCTCAGTCCACCATGGTATAGCCTTTTCTATTAAAAAGCATAATTAGAGAATGACATCCACCACAATTTGAATAATGTGACATAACCTTTCATTACAGAAATCCACATCATCCTCAACAATCAGCCCTGACAGATGTTCATCACATAAAACTTTAAACTTCTCCCAATTTGCTTTACCAGAATTCCACCTCCTAAACATGACCTCCTATCCCCTATACCCCCTATTTATAAGCACCTTATAAATATAAGAAAATGATCACTCCCCAATTCCACTTCCTAAACATGGCCTCCCATCCCCTATATAAATCCAAATGCAAGCTTATACATATAGGAAAATTATCACTCCGCAATGGTTCATCTCGCATGATATACCACTTACATAATTCAGCCAGTATGTTCGAGATAGTGTGGTATAGTCAGAGGCTTTTTCCCAGAGCTGAAGTGGTTGCCACAAGAGGACACGTTTAAGGTGCTGGGGAGTGGGTACAGAGGAGTCAGGGGTAAGTTTTTTACTCAGAGAGTGGTGAGTGCGTGGAATGGGCTGCCAGCAATGGTGGTGGAGGCAGATACGATAGGGTCTTTTAATAGACTTTTGGATAGGTACATGGAGCTTAGAAAAATAGAAGGTTATGGGTAAGTCTAGTAATTTCTAAGGTAGGGACATGTTTGACACAACTTTGTGGGCTGAAGGGCCTGTAGGTTTTCTATGTTTCTATGAGACTAAAGTTAAATCTAGAGCAATTTCAGAACTATTATGAACATTAAACCTTCACATCGTTAAGACACAAGTTGGGAATTATCTAAACATTCTTCTTGAATCAAACCATTATCACCATTTCATGAACAACCTGACAGTGAACTACGTGTGTTAAAATCCTCACACCATACAGCCCTTAGCAAGCTAGAGGTACATATACTTTCTAACAAATCAATCGACAGTTTTCCACAAGGGTTGTAAAAAACTTTACCACTTAAATAACCCTACCTGTTGAATCAAATTCTTCCACTACAATTTCTCACACACTTCATCCACTTCCACAACTCTATATTCTATCTCTTTCTTTATAAAATTTGTAACACCACTCCATCTACCAACTAACCTATCACACCTAATTACCATATAATGCTACAAAGAAAAACTTAAATGTGGTAACAACCAGGTTTCAGATAGATGTAATTTCAGATAGATTTGATAGAGCGCTGAATTTAAAGAGGCTGTCTGTGCTCTGGAGAGTTAGAGCTTTTAAATCTCGGAAGCTGGAGGGGTTGAAAGCATTTCGTAATAAAATGCTGTGTGTTAGTAACAATAAACCTGATTCTGACTATGGGAACAGTCAGCAGTTTGTTTGATTTCATGAATGAGGGATCAGATCTGAGGGCTGAGGGCCCACTCCAATACCTAATTAACATTCAGGAGTGCATCGACAATGTTGTTCCCCAGAAGTCAGTCAGAGTCTTCCTGAGCCTAAACCCTGAATCAATGGTTCTGTACGTACAGCACTTACAGTGCGACATTGAGCTTACATCACTGGAAATCCACGAGAGCTCAGGAAAACCAGCTGTGATCTGTGCAACACTATCAAGGTTGCGAAACAACAACACAGGGAGAAGATTGAGTCAACATTCACAACAAATAGCACACATGACTTTGGCGAGGGCTAATTACCATCACAGACTCCAAATCCAAATGTTGTGATGCCGCCAACATCGTGGCCTCTCTTCCAAATGAGCTCAATCGCTTTTATTCTTGGTTCAATATCGCTAACTCTGAGCCTCCGAGGAAAGCTACCGCTACAGCCTACAACCCGGTCATCTCTGAGGCTGAGGTACACAGATGTTTCCAATGAGTGGACAGTCGCAAGACTTTGGGACTGGATGGCATCCCAGGGTGAGCACTTAGGATGCGTGCAGCACAGCTAGCAGGCGTTTTTACTAACATTTTTAATCTCTCCCTTTCCCAGTGTAGAGTGCCCTCCTCCTTCAAATTATCCACCATTGTCCCTGTATCAAAAAGGGACCAAGGCAACGTGCTTGAATGACTGGTATCCTATTGCACTCTGTCCTTACACATCTAGAGAAGACAGATGTTTATGTGAGAATGCTGTTCTTGCACTACAGTTCAGCATTCAACACCATAATTCCATCCAGGTTTGACAAGAATTACTGAGTTCCCCTCCTTTACTCCCTGTATACCCATGACTGTATCACCACCCGCAGCTCCAATCTGCTTATTACATTTGCCGATAACACTACATTGATTGGCCCAATCTCAAACAATAATGAGGTGACCTACAGGGAAGAAGTCACCTCTGTGACACAGTGGTGTCAAGGAAACCACCTCTCCCTCAATGTCGCAAAAACAAAGAAGCTGGCTGTGGATTACAGGAGGAATGGAGACGGGCTAATCCCTATTAATATCAATGGATCTGGGGTTCAGAGGGTGAACAACATTAAGTTCCTTGGCACCCAACTTCGCTGAGGATCTCACGTGGTCTGTATACACCAGCTATGTGGTGAAAAATGCACAACAACTCCTCTTTCACCTCAGATGGTTGAGGAAGTTTGGTATGGGCCCCCTAATCCTAAGAAATTTCTACCAGGGCATAATTGAGAGCATCCTGACTGACTGCATCACTGCCTGGCATGGGAACTGTATCTCCCTTAATTGCATGACTATGTACAGAGTGGTGCAGATCACCCAGCGCATCTGTAATTTCTGAACTTCCCATGATTCAGGACACTTACAACGATAGGTGTGTAAAATGTGTAGGATCACTGGGGACCCAAGTCATCCCAACCACAATCTATTCCAGCTGCTACCATCTGGGAAATGGTACCACAGCATAAAAGCCAGGACCAACAGGTTCCGGGACAGCTTCTTCCACCAGGCCATCAGACTGATGAACTCACGCTGATCTGAGTGTACTCTCATTGACTGTTCTATTTATGAGATTGGACATTGCACATTTAGATGGACACATAATGTAAAGATTTTACTCCTCATGTGTGTGAAGGATGTAAGAAATAAAGTCAATTCAATTCAATTTATAAGTGTGCTGACCCTCATTAGCTTCTCAGTTAGACAGAGAAGCACAGAGAGTTAAAAGTAAATAGAACATGCAGAACCTGTCTCAACAGGATTGTTCTTTTAAAAAAAGTGTCTGAAAAATAGATTTTTGTTCCATGCTGTGCATGAAAATTGCTTTTTAACTTGAGGAGTGCTTTGGAGCAAGCTCAGAAATGAGCCAAAGAGTTCAAGTTTAGCACTCAGTGTCACATCTTCAGCTAGTCTGCAAGTCAATTCCAAAGTTTGAAACCTGAAAGATGATTGGAAGTCCAGAATACAAAGCCATTTGGCCAAAGACTGGAGACTGGAGACCAGATACCTGTCTTGGAGTTGGAGAACTGCCCGTGTGCGTGGATGGGAGGGAGGAAACAGCATTGTTTTGTTTCTGATTGTGTTTTGTGTTTTATTCTGCAGGCCATTGTGGGCATGCACTGTTGGCACTGGAATGTGTGGTGACACAGGCTTCCATCAACAGGACTTTAAGCTGTGTTGGCTGATGACACAAAAGGTGCACTTCACTGTATATTTTGATGTCCAGTACATGTAATAAATAAATGAATCTAAATCTATGGGAAAAATTGAACTTGACACCGTGACCAGGAGAAGGGTGAAGTTTTATTGAAAAAAGCTGATTGGTGAGGCAAAGAGATCCAAAGAAAGAAACATAACAAGAAAATGTTTGTTCAGTGATTGTAAAATGTTCAGTGTTGATTCCTGTTACCATTAAACTGATGGTCCTACCAACCCACAGCACTATTTTATTCACTTTTCAGGATGCAGGCATTGCTGATAAGGCTGGTATTTATTGCCCATCCCTAACTGCCTTTGAGAAGATGAAGTTATTTCTATAATGCTGCTGAGAAGAAAGTTCTAGGATTTAAATCCAGTAATAATGAAGGTTCAGTGAAAAAATTCTAACTCAGAATGATCAGTGACAGGAAAGGGAAAATGCAGGCTGTGATGTTCATGTGCCTCCAAAGACACTCTCCTTGTTGGTTGTTACAAGAGATGCGATTTGAGTGGCTAAGTCACTCAACTACAATCTAGTTTGAAAATAACAGACGTTGCAACCATGTGAAAGGATAGTGGGGGGAATGACTGTTTATGCTGGTGATGGTTAGTTTTTTGAGGTCTGCAAGCAGGTGGAGATTATTCTATCAATGTGTCATTACCAGACAAAAACTGAGTCACCTATGCCTATCTAAGCTAGCACCATTTGCCTGCATTTCATCGATAACCCTCTAACTCTTTCCCACCAATGAACCTGCCTGAATGCCTTGTATCAATGCAGTTTGTCAGAAAAGTTAATAATGCCTTCTCCAACGTTGTTAATGCTTCAAAGTACAAAATCGATTAATGAAAGTATATATACATGTTACAAGATATTACACTGAGATTCATTTTCAAAAGTACATTTAATGTCAGAGAAATATATATATAATATCCATCCTGAAATGCTTTTACTTCGCAACCATTCTCAAAAACAGAGGAGTACCCCCAAAGAATGAATGTCAGTTAAATGTTAGAACCCCAAAGTCCCCCCAGCTTCCACCTCCCATGTGTAAGCAGCAGCAAAGCAACAATCACCCCTCCCCCTCAACCAGCAAAAAGAAAAGCATCAGCACCCACCACCACCAAGCACTCAACCGTGCAGCAAAGCAACAGCAAAGACACAGACTTGCAGTACCCCCAAAACAACTCATTTACACGGTAATTCTACATACCACAGGCTCTCTCCCTCCCTAATAAGGAAGAAAGAGATGTCTCCATTTCACAGCGAGAGGGGAGACAAAACAAACAACTCACTGGTTTATGATGTCCTGCGGACATTTACAAGAAAACAAGAGATGTAATAGAATTTTTGAAAAGTACGCTTAAGGAACTGACAAACACCAGTGTGCAAAAGAAGGTAAACTGCAAATAAGAACAATAATGAGAAGATGAGTTGAAAAGATTCTGTGGAAGTGACTACGTAGATTCAGTTCAGAGTAATGGCCAATGAAGAATGGTGAACTTGTAGAGGTGTGCTACACGCAACGCTGAAATAATGACATGGAGTCGGTGAGCTGCAGTTACAAAAAGAGATTTATTCAAACTTCGTGGCCTCGCTTTAAAGCCTTCCTGATCCCACCCTCCCCGGGCGGGAATGTCCTGTCCCGCACGCGGGCTTCTCCCCTTGCTGGTGAAGCAGGCTTGGTGCCCTCTTTGGGACCGGCTTCAATACCGGCGTGCGCCACTTTGTGAGCCAGTTTGAGTGCGCTGGGAAGTGGGTCGCCACATAACCCCCCCCCCCCAGAACCGGTGATACACCCCCCAATGTCCACAGTCTAGGTCAGACTCTGTTTGGGAGGTCTGCCTCTGCACCGCAATGCCGGAACTTGACCAGCTGCGCCAAGTCCACATGGGCCGGTTTGAGTCGGTCCACCATGAAAACCTCCTCTTCCCCCCAATGTCCAGCACGAATGTGGACCCGTTGTTTCTGAATAACCATAAACGGCCCTTCGTAGGGCCGCTGTAGCAGTGCCCGATGTCCGCCCTGTCGTACAAAAACGAATTTACAGTTTTGCAGGACCTGCATGGGCAGGTCGGGTTCTGCCCATGCTGCGAAGTGGGTATGGGGGCTAGGTTACTGAGCCTCTCACGTAGTCTGCCCAGGACTGCTGCGGGTTCTTCCTCTTGCCCCCTTGGGGCTGGTATGAACTCTCCCGGGACGACCAGGAGTGCGCCGTACACCAACTCGGCTGACGAGGCGTGCAGATTGTCTTTGGGCGCCGTGCAGATTCCGAGCAGGACCCAGGGAAGCTCGTCCACCCAGTTAGGTCCTCTCAGGCGGGCCATGAGAGCCGACTTCAGGTGACGGTGGAAACGCTCCACCAGTCCGTTCGACTGTGGGTGGTAAGCAGTTGTGTGGTGCAGCTGTGTCCCCAAAAGGCTGGCCATAGCTGACCACAGGCTGAAGGTGAACTGGGTGCCTCTGTCGGAGGTAATGTGGGCCGGTACACCAAAGCGAGATACCCAGGTTGCAATCAGTGCCCAGGCGCAAGATTCGGAGGTGGTGTCAGTGAGCGGGACCGCCTCTGGCCATCTTGTGAACCGGTCCACGATAGTCAGGAGGTGCCACACTCCTCGCGACACTGGCAGGGGGCCCACGATATCCACATGAATGTGGTCAAAACGCCGGTGGGTGGGGTGGAACTGCTGCGGCAGAGCTTTGGTGTGCCGCTGCACCTTGACTGTTTGCCAGTGCATGCACGTTTTGGCCCATTCACTGACCTGCTTACAGAGTCCGTGCCAAACGAACCTGTTGGCCACCATCCAGACAGTTGTCCTGATGGAGGGGTGCGCTAAGTTGTGAATGGAGTCGAAAACGCGCCACCACCAGGCTGCCGGAATGACGGGGCGGGGTTGGCCGGTGGTGACGTCACAGAGTAGGGTCCTCTCACCTGGGCCTACGGGGAGGTCCTGGAGTTGCAAACCGGAGACTGCAGTCCTGTAACTAGGGATCTCCTCGTCTGCCTGCTGCGCCTCCGCCAGTGCTTCATACTCTACCCCCTGGGACAGGGCTTGGATGTTAGGGCGGGAGAGGGCGTTCGCCACAACATTGTCCTATCCAGAGACATGCCGGACATCCGTCATGTATTCGGAGATGTAGGACAGATGTCGCTGCTGGCGGGACGACCAGGGGTCGGATGCTTTCGTGAATGCAAAGGTAAGAGGTTTGTGGTCCGTGAACGCGGTGAAAGGCTTACCTTCTAAGAAGTACCTGAAATGCCAGATTGCCAGGTATAGCGCCAACAGTTCCTGGTCGAAAGCACTGTATTTGAGATCGGGTGGTCGTAGGTGTTTGCTGAAAAACACCAGGGGTTGCCAGCGACCCTCGATGAGATGTTCCAGCACCCCACCGACTGCCGTGTTAGATGCGTCCACTGTGAGGGCGGTAGGGACGTCCGTTCCGGGGTGCACTAGCATCGCGGCATTTGCCAAGGCTTCTTTGGTTTATAGAAAGCGGCAGCGGACTCCTCGTCCCAGGTAATCTCCTTGCCCTTACCCGACATCAGGGCGAACAGGGGGCGCATGATTCGGGCAGCTGAAGGGAGGAAGCAGTGGTAGAAATTCACCATACCCACGAATTCCTGAAGGCCTTTGATTGTGTTGGGTCGGGGGAGATGGTGGACTGCATCTACCTTGGCAGGCAGAGGGGTTGCCCCGTCTTTAGTAATCCTGTGGCCCAGGAAGTCGATGGTGTCGAGTCCGAACTGGCATTTGGCCGGGTTGATTGTTAGGCTGTATACACTCAGTCGGGCGTAGAGTTGACGGAGGTGGGACAGATGCTCCTGACGACGACTGCTGGCTATGAGGATGTCGTCCAAATAGATGAATGCAAAGTCCAGGTCGCGTCCATGAGCTGCTGGAACGTCTGTGCGGCATTCTTTAGGCCGAACGGCATGTGGAGGAACTCGAAAAGGCCGAAAGGGGTGATGAGTGCTGTTTTGGGGATGTCGTCCGGATGCATCAGGATTTGATGGTATCCCCGGACGAGGTCTACCTTGGAGAAGATCCGTGCGCCGTGCAGGTTTACTGCAAAGTCCTGAATGTGTGGCACAGGGTAGCGGTCCGGTGTTGTAGCCTCATTCAGCCTGCGTTAGTCGCCGCATGGTCTCCAGCCCCCTGTTGCTTTGGGCACCATGTGCAGGGGGGAGGCCCATAGGCTGTCAGACCGCAGTATGATCCCCAATTCCTCCATCCTCTTGAACTCCTCCTTCGCCAGTCGGAGCTTGTCTGGGGGAAGCCCTCAAGCACGGACGTGGAGGGGTGGTCCCTGGGTCGGGATGTGGTGCTGTACGCCGTGTCTGGGCATGGCTGCCGTGAACTGCGGTGCCAGAACCGATGGTAAATCCGCCAGGACTCTGGTGAAGTCGTTGTCGGACAGCGTGATGGAGTCTAGGTGTGGGGCTGGCAACTGGGCTTCACTCAGGGAGAACGTTTGAAAAGTCTCGGCGTGGACCAGTCTCTTCCTTGGCAGGTCAACCAGTAGGCTGTGAGCTCGCAAAAAATCTGCTCCCAGGAGCGGTTGGGCTACGGCGGCCAGTGTGAAGTCCCACGTGAACTGGCTGGAGCCGAACTATAGCCGCACCGTACGGGTGCCATAGGTCCTTACTGTGCTGCCGTTCGCAGCCCTCAGGGTGGGACCCGGTGCCCTGTTGCGGGTGTCGCAACTTGTCGGAGGTAAGACGCTGATCTCGGCTCCGGTGTTGACTAAAAAGCGGCGTCCCGACTGCTTGTCCCAGACATACAGGAGGCTATCCCGATGGCCAGCCGCTGTAGCCATCACTGGCGGCTGGCCCTGGCATTTCCTGGGAACTTGCAGGGTGGGCTATAGCGGCGGGCTTCTGTGCCTCACCACTGGTGGTAGAAGCACCATTGTTCGTTGGCCTCCTCACCCCTGCCTCTGGGGTTAGCGGGCTCTGCGGCCGGGCCTGGTCTGGTTTGCTGCTGGGAGCGTGGCCTGGTGATCTGTGAGACGGATGCCCCACTCTCCTTCTTGGCTTTCCACAGCACGTCTGCCCGGGCCGCCACCTTCCGGGGGTCGCTGAAATCCGCGTCGGACAGCAGCAGGCGTATGTCCTTGGGCAGCTGCTCCAGGAATGCCTGCTCAAACATGAGGCAGGGCTTGTGACCTCCGGCCAGGGACAGCATCTCATTCATCAAAGCCAACGGTGGCTTGTCCCCCAAACCATCCAGGTGCAGTAAGCAGGCAGCTCGCTCGCGCCGTGAGAGTCCGAAAGTCCTTATGAACAAGGCTTTGAATTCCGTGTATTTGCCGTCTGCTGGGGGCGACTGTATGAACTCCTCAACCTGGGCCGCCGTTTCCTGGTTGAGGGAGCTCACCACGTAATAGTAACGTGTGGCATCCGAGGTTATCTGCCGAATGTGGAATTGGGCTGCTGCTTGCTGGAACCATAGGTGAGGTCGCAGCGTCCAGAAGCTTGGCAGTTTTAACAAAACTGCATGAACAGATGCGGCGTCGTTCATCTTTGGCCCAAATGTCGTTTGGGCCGTCAGGGTCACCAATTGTAGCGGTGTGCTACACGCAGCGCTGAAATAATGACACGGAGTTGGTGAGCTGCAGTTGCAAAAAGAGATTTATTCAAACTTCGCGGGCTCGCTTTAAAGCCTTCCTGATCGCACCCTCCCCGGGCGGGAATGCTGTAGGGGGCGCGTATTCACAGTCCCGTCCCGCATGCTGGCTTTTCCCCTTGCAGGTGAAGCAGGCTTGGCACCCTCTTTGGGACCGGCCTCAATGCCGGCGTGCGCCACTTTGTGAGCTGGTTCGAGTGCGCTGGGAAGTGGGTCGCCACAAACTTTGGATACTACTGGGGGATTACTGGCAGAGGAAAGTCACAGCGGTCAGGTCTCTGGCACTGAGTCTGGCTCGGTGACTCAGAAGGGAAGGGGGAAGACGAGGAGAGCTGTAATGATAGGGGATTCATTAGTTAGTGGAATAGAAAGGAGCTTCTGTGCCAATATCTGCTCCAATATCTTATGGTCTTATGGTCCTAGAAGAAATGTAAGAGAACACAAGATGGAAATCAGGAGGGCTAAATGAAGGCATGAAGTTGTTCTAGCAGACAAGGTGAAGGGGAAGCCGAAGGGATTCTACAGGTATGTTAACAGGAAAAGGATTGTAAGGGACAAAATTGGTCCTCTGGAAGACCAGAATGGTAATCCATGGGTTGAGCCAAAGCGGAAGAAGGAAATCTAAAAAATTTTTTTTGCATCTGTATTTACTCAGGGGATGGACACAGAATCTATAGTACTGAAGTAAAGCGGCATCAAATTCATGGTCCATGTACAGGATATACAGGAGGAGGTGTTTATTTCCCTGAGGCAAATGAGGGTGGATAAATCCCCAGGGCCTGACATGGTGTTCTGTTGGACCCTATGGGAGGCAAGCACAAAAATTGCTGGGGCCTTAGCAGAGATATTTAAATCATCCTTAGTGACACTAAAGGTATCAGAGGATTGAATGATAGCAAATGTTTTTCCACTGTTTCGAAAAGGCTCTAAGCAGATACCAGGAAATTATGGGCCAGTGAGTCTGACATCAGTTGTGGGAAAGTTACTGGAAGGTATTAAAGGACCAGATGTATAAGTATTTGGATAGACATGGACTGATTAAGAGTAGTTAACATGGCTTCATATGTGATAGGTTACGTCCAACCAATCCTCTAGAATTTTTTGAGGAAGTTTCCAGGAATACAGATGAAGGCAAGGCAGTGGATGTTGCCCACATGGACTTCAGCAAGCCATTTGACAAGGTCCAGCATGAAAGGCTGGTCAAAAAGGTTCAGTTGCTTGGCATTCAAGATGAGGTAGTAAATTGGATCAGAGATTGGCTTTGTGGGAGAAGCTAGAAGGTGGTAGTCAATGGCTGCCTCTCTGACTGGAGGCCTATGGTAACAGGTATGCCACTGGGATTGGTGCCAGGTCCTTTGTTGTTTGTCATCTATATCAGTGATCTGGATAATAATGTGGTCAACTGGATCAACAGATTTGCAGATGATACCAAGATTGGGGCTGTAGTGAACAGCAAGGATAGCTATCATGGCTTGAAGAAGGATCTGGAACAGCTGAAAAATGGGCTAAAAAATTGCTGCTGGAACCTAATGCAGACAAGTGCAAGGTTTTGCACTTTGGTAGGACCAACCAGGTAGGTCTTTCACAGTAGATGGTAGGGCACTGTGGAGTGTGATAGAACAAAGAGATCTGGAAATACAGGTCCATAATTCATTGTCTCACAGGTAGGTAGGGTCGTAAAGAAATCTTTTAGCACACTGGCCTTCATACATCAATGTATTGAGTACAGAAGATAAGATGTTATGTTGAAGTTGTATAAGATGTTGGTGAGGCCTAATTTGGGGTATTCTGTGAAATTTTGGTCACTTATCTGAAGGAAAGATGTAACTAAGGTTGAAAGACTACAAAGAAAACTTAAAAGTATGTTTCTGGGTCTGGAGTACCTGAGTTATAAGGAAGCATTGAATAGATTAGGACTGTTCCTTAGATTGAGAGGGGATTTGATGGAGGTATACTAAATTATGATATGTGTAGATAGGATTAATGCAAGCAAAATTTTTCTTCTGATGTTGGATGGGACTACAACTAAAGGTTAAGAGTGAAAAATGAAATGTTTCAGGGGAACATGAGGGGAAACTTCTCCATTCAGATGGTTGTGAGAGTGTAGAATGAGTTACCAGCAGAAGTGGTGCATGCATGCTTGATTTCAATGTTTAAAATAAGTGTGAATAGGTACATAGATGGCTATGATGGCAGGTTGATGGGAGTAGGCTGGTTTAAATGTTTTCAGTATAGACTAGATGTGCCAAAGGGCTTGCTTCTGTGCTGGACTTCTTTATGACTCTAAGATAGCATGATCTGGATGGGTGGGTGTCTTTGATGATGGATGCTGTTTTCCTGCAGTCGTCCTCCATATAAATTTACTTAATAAAGGTGGGGAAGGACTGCTGGGGTGTATCCACCATTTTCTGCAGCCATTTCCTTTCACTATCGTTCGGTAGCACTCACATCGACATGATGAAATGCTTTGAGATGTTGGTTATGACTAGACTGAACTCCTGCCTCAGCAAGGACCTGAACCCATTGCAATTTGCTTATCGCCTCAATAGGTCAACAGCAGACACAATCTCAATGGCTCTCCACATGGCTCTAGACGACACAAACACCTACGTCAGGATGCTGTTCATTGACTATAACTCGGCATCTAATACCATCATTCCTACAATAATGATTGAGAAGTTGCAGAACCTGGGCCTCTGTATCTCCCACTACAATTGGATGCTTGACTTCCTAACTGAAAGACCAGAATCTGTCCGGATTGGTGATAACATATCCTCCTCGCTGACGATCAACACTGGCGCCCCTCGGGGTGTGTGCTTAGCCCACTGCTCTACTCTCTATATCCACATGACTGTGTGGTTACGCATAGCTCAAATACCATCTATAAATTTGCTGACGATACAACCATTGTTAGTAGAATCTCAGGTGGTGACGAGAGGGCGTACAGGAGTAAGATATGCCAACTAGTGGAATGGTGCCGCAGCAACAACCTGGCACTCAACGTCAGTAACACGAAAGAGCTGATTGTGGACTTCAGGAAGGGTAAGACAAAGGAATACATCCCATTCCTTATAGAGGGATCAGAAGTGGAGAAAGTGAGCAACTTCAGGTTCCTGGGTGTCAAAGATCTCGGAGGATCTAAACTGGTCCCAACGTATTGATGTAGTTAAAAGGAAGGCAAGACAGCAGCTAAACTTTATTAGGAGTTTGAAGAGATTTGGCATGTCAACAAATAAACTCACTGTGAAGAAATCCTGACAGTCTGGTTCACTGTGTGGTATGGAGCGGGTACTGCACAGGACCGAAAGAAGCTGCAGAAGATGGTAAATCTAGTCAGCTACAAAGTACCCAGGACATCTTTAGGGAGTGGTGTCTCAGAAAGGCAGTGTCCATTATTAAGGACCCAGAGCATGCACTTTTCTCACTGTTACCATCAGGTAGGAGGTACAGAAGCCTGAAGGCACACACTCAGCTATTTAGGAACAGCTTCTTCCCCTCTGCCATCTGATTCCTAAATGGACATTCAAGCTTTGGACAGTACCTCACTTTTTGTTTAATTTACAGTATTTTTGTTTTTACACATTAAAAAATCTATTTAATATATGCAATTGATTTACTTGTTTATTTATTATTAAGTTTTATTTTGTTTGTTTTTTTTCTCTCTGCTAGATTATGTATTCATGCATTGAACTGCTGCTGCTAAGTTAACAAATTTCACGTCACATGCCGGTGATAATAAACCTGATTCTGATTCTGATTTTGATTCTGATTTCTGGGCATTTGTGTTTTCATACCAGGCTGTGTGCAACCAGTCTGCGTAATCTTCGCTCTACAGCAATAGAAGTTTGTCAAAGATTTTAGTGATACTCCAAATCTACACAAGCTTGTAAGATTCATAAATAGATAAAATTCTGTGCTTAAGAGTATAATAATCAGATGTTATTTATTGAGTTTCTATATTATACATTATATATTGAGTTTTTTTCTACTTTATGTGAATGAGTGATTGTCTGCACTGTCAACCTTATAATAAACTAAGAAGAAACACTTACCAATATTGAAGCACGACTGCTGTTTTGTTAACATACCATTGATAGAGCAGCCTCTGATCAATGCCTATACACTTACATGCAACAATGGCAATAGAGTGACAACAGCAGAAGAATTTTACATGCCACCAAAGCAGTTATTCAGCACCCTCAGTGCTCTGCTGAATTCTGCAACTTGATGGAAAATTGTTATTATGTTCTGAAGGTGTTACCATGGTGCTGATGCACCACATATGATGATACACTTTCAGTCATTTTAAAGTGCACTTAAATGCACATGGCTTTTAATCTCTCTGAGATGTTAACAATTCCCTTTTGAATTTAACTGATAGTGAATATTGCTTTAAGGGTCAGGTCACAGCCGTGAGTGGGATCCAGAAGTGTGACTAATGATAAAAGCTGATGATAATCTAAAACCTGAGCTTTAAATCACTAGCATACATCAGGAAATGAGCTGTCCTTTTGGTAACAGTACATTGCAATACATAATAATGGAGAAAACATGAATTACAATAGGTATATACATATAAAACAGTTAAATTAAGTAAGTAGCACAAAAATTTGGAAGATATGGAAGCTCTTAACAACCAACAGAAGGCAATTAAAAAAGCCATTAAGAAGGTAAAGGTGGAATACGAAATTAAGCTAGCCAATAATATTCAAGAGGATGCCATAAGGTTCTTCAGATACATAAAATGTAAAAGAGCGGATATCAGAGCACTAAAAAACGATGCGGGAGAGGAAGTAATGGTGGACAAATTGAATAGGCAAAGTGTAGTGGAAGTTCCAAGTGCCAGGGGTCATAAGGTGTGTGAAGTTGCCGTAATATAATATTTTATAGAGAAGGTTCTAGAATCACTAGATTCTGGAACAGATCCAGAGGACTGGAAAATTGCAAATGTCATTCCATTCTTCAGGAAGGCAGAGAGGCAGAAGAAATGAAACTGTGGGCCAGTTAGTCTGGCCTTAGTGGTTTGGAAGATGTTGGAATTGATTATTAAGGATGAAGTCTCAGGGTACTTGGAGACACATGATAAAAAAAAGCCTTAGTCAGCATGGTTTCCTCATGGCAAAATCTTGCATGACAAACCTGTTGGAATTCTTTGAAGAAATAACAAGCAGGATAGACAAAGGAGAATCTGTTGACATTGTGTACTTGGATTTTTAGAAGGCATTTGACGATAGAAGGTGCCAAACATGAGGCTTCTTAACAAGCTACGAGCCCATTGAATTACAGGAAATATTCTAACATAAATAAAGCAATGGCTGATTAGCAGGAGGCAAAGAGTAGGAATAAAAGGAGCCTTTTCTGGTTGGCAGCCAATAATTAGTGGTGTCCCACAGGGGTCTATGTTGGGACCTATTCTTTTTTCATTATACAGTATTTCAATGATTTGAATAATGGTTTTGTTGCAAAGTTTGTAGCTGATATGAACACAGGTGAAGGGGAAAGTAGTTTTGAGGAAGTAGAGAGGCTACAGTAGGACTTAGACAGATCAGAAGAATGGGCAAAGAAAGGGCAGACAGGATACAGTGTTGGGAAGTTTATGGTCATGCACTTTGGTAGAAGTGCATCACTTTGGTAGAGTGATCACTTTGGCGATCACTATACGCACTAACCAGAAGCCATGGATGACCGCGGAGGTGAGTGTGCTGCTGAGGACCCGTGACTCTGCCTTCAGAGCAGGCGACAAGGCAGCCCTAACAACAGCGATGGCCAAACTATCCCATGCCTTCAGAAGGGCAAAGTGTGCACATGCCCAGCAAATCCACAGCCACTTCCAGGACAGCGATATGCGGCGCATGTGGAAGGGCATCCAGGACATCACCAATTACAGGACAACATCACCTGACTGCGCAAGTGATGCCTCCCTCCAAGATGTGCTGAATAATTTCTACTCCCAGTTTGAGGCGGATAATGATGTTGCGGCGAGGAAGTCCACCCCTCCTACAAATGACCAGGTGCTGTGTCTCACCGTGGCCGATGTGAGAAGAACCCTGTGCAGGGTCAACCCACGGAAGGCTGCTGGACCAGACAACATTCCTAGTAGAGTGCTCATAGGATGTGTAGACCAGCTAGCAGATGTTCTCACTGACATCTTCAACATCTCCCTGAGCAACACCACCATTCCAACATGCTTCAAGGCCGCCACCTGTGCCGAAGAAGTCTTCAGTGTCCTCCCTAAATGATTACTGTCCCGTTGCACTCACATCCATCATCATGAAGTATTTCGAGAGGCTCGTCATGAGGCATATCAAGACCCTGCTGCCCCCCTCACTGGACCCCCTGCAGTTTGCGTACCATCCCAACCGCTCAACAGACGACGCCATTGCCATCACCCTCCACCTGGTCCTAACCCACCTGGACAAAAAAGACATGTACGTTCGAATGCTGTCCATAGACTTCAGTTCAGCATTCAACACAATCATTCCTCAGAAACTGATTGGAAAGCTGAGCCTACTGGGCCTGAACATCTCCCTGTGCAACTGGATCCTAGACTTCCTGACTGGGAGACCTCAGTCAGTCTGGATTGGGAGCAGCATCTCCAACACCATCACAATGAGCACGGGGGCCTCCCAGGGCTGTGTGCTCAGTCCACTGCTGTTCACTCTGCTGACCCACGACTGTGCTGCAACACACAGCTCGAACCACATTATCAAGTTCGCCGATGACACGACCGTGGTGGGTCTCATCAGCAAGAATGATGAGTCAGCTTACAGAGAGGAGGTGCAGCGGCAAATGGACTGGTGCGGAGCCAACAACCTGTCTCTGAATGTGAACAAAACAAAAGAGATGGTTGTTGACTTCAGGAGGGCACGGAGCGACCACTCCCCGCTGAACATCGATGGCTCCTCAGTAGAGATCATTAAGAGAACCAAATTTCTTGGTGTTCACCTGGCGGAGAATCTCACCTGGACCCTCAACACGAGCTCCATAGCAAAGAAAGCCCAGCAGCATCTCTACTTTCTGCGAAGGCTGTAGAAAGTCCATCTCCCACCCCCCATCCTCATCACATTCTACAGGGGTTGTATTGAGAGCATCCTGAGCAGCTGCATCACTGCCTGGTTTGGAAATTGCACCATCTCGGATCACAAGACCCTGCAGGGGATAGTGAGGTCAGCTGAGAAGATCATCGGGGTCTCTCTTCCTGCCATTACAGACATCTACACTACTTGCTGCATCTGCAAAGCAAACAGCATTATGAAGTACCCCACTCACCCCTCATACAAACTCTTCTCCCTCCTGCCGTCTAGGAAAAGGCACCGAAGCATTCGGGCTCTCACGACCAGACTATGAAACAGTTTCTTCCCCCAAGCTATCAGACTCCTCAATACCCAGAGCCTGGACTGACACCTTACTGCCCTATTGTCTTGTTTATTATTTATTGTAATGCTTGCACTGTTTTGTGCACTTTATGCAGTCCTGGGTAGGTCTGTAGTCTAGTGTGGTTTTTTTCTTTGTTGATTTTTGCGTAGTTCAGTCTAGTTTTTGTAATGTGTCATGTAACACCATGGTCCTGAGAAAACGTTGTCTCATTTTTACTATGTACTGTACCAGCAGTTATGGTCGAAATGACAATTAAAAAGTGGCTTGACTTGGGAAGAAATAAAAGGGTTGACTATTTTCTAAATGGAGAGAAAATGCAAAACACCAAGGCACAAAGGGCCTTGGAAGTCCTTGTGCAGGATCCACCAAAGGTTAAATTGTAGGTTGAGATTGAGGTGCAGAAGGCAAATGTAATATTGGCAATCATTTCAAGAGTACTAAAATATAAAAGCAAGGATGTAATATTGAGATTTATAAAGCAGTAGTGAGGCCTCACCTGGAGTATTGCCATATTGATACACCTAGGCTTTGAACTTCCCAGGTAGGCCAGACTTGTCCACAGATTTCAACCAGCCATCCAACACGTTGCATGTTGCCTGAATGGATGCCGTGTCCCTTAGAGAGCTGTCAAAAACCTTACCTAAGCTCTTGACTGGCTTTTCTGTGATGGTTGGGATGGCGACTCTTCACAGTGTGGAGGGATGTTGGGATTCGAGTCCACAGAACACTCAAAGTTGCTGCGCAGGTTGTCTCTGTGGTTAAGAAGGCATATGGTTCACTGGCCTTCATCAACCGTGGGATTGATTTCATGAGCCGAGATGTAATGATACAGCTATATAGGAACCTGGTCAGACCCCACTTATAGTTCTGCACTCAATTCTGGTCACCTCACTACAGGAAGGATGTGGAAACTATAGAAAGGGTGCAGAGGAGATTTACAAGGATGTTGCCTGGATTGGAGAGCATGCCTATAGAGAATAGGTTGAGTGAACTCGGCCTTTTCTCTTTGGAGTGGCAGAGGATGAGAGGTGACCTGATAGAGGTGTATAAGATAATGAGAGGTATTGATTGTGTGGCTAGTCAGAGGCTTTTTCCCAGAGCTGAAATGGCTATAATGAGAGTGCATAGTTTTAAAGTGCTTGGAAGCAGGTACAGAGGAGATGTCAGGGATAATTTTTTTACGCGTGGAATGGGCTGCCAGTGACAGTGGTGGAGGTGGATATGATGGAGTCTTTTAAGGGACTCCTGGATAGGTACACAGAACTTAGAAAAATAGAGGGCCATGGGTAACCTTAGGTAATTTCTAAGGTAAGGACATGTTCGGCACAGCTTTGTGGGCCAAAGGGCCTGGATTGAACTGTAGGTTTTCTATGTTTCTATGTTACAGGGTCATCTTGATGTGAATCACTGACATGAACTA
Source organism: Hemitrygon akajei (assembly GCF_048418815.1). NCBI lineage: Eukaryota > Metazoa > Chordata > Chondrichthyes > Myliobatiformes > Dasyatidae > Hemitrygon > Hemitrygon akajei. The sequence continues at coordinate 1,168,415 of NC_133146.1, read as the reverse complement.
AAATATAAAACCGAGATGTTGTTAGCATGCTCAGAGGGTAGAGAGGATCCATACTCACTACTCAAAGAAGAACAGAAGAAATTCACAGCGACCAACCAACACTTGCAGTATGGTTTAGGTAAATTTGATAAATTATCACATGTACCAAGGAACATAATCTGTGCAGAACATAATGCCACCTCAGTAAGTACAAGGGAAAAGCAATAACAGTAGACAGAAAAATGCAACATTTACAGAGATGGTGCAGTGCAGGCATCTATAAAGTATGAGGACATGAGGAGTTCTGAGCAGATCTGCAGCTTGCAATGAATCACCATTCTGTTGTCTCAGTTGCTGAAATCTTTATTCCTACAAAATAGCTTTAAGCAACTCGCATTGTCAGATCTACGTAACAAAGCTCCTTCAATGACTCAGTCATACTTTGACTAAGACCACATACTTTGAGATTCAAAGCTATTTCTCCGTTGACCTGTCAGCAGCTGGAACTTTAGCAATAACATTCTGATTCATGCTTCAAAGGAATCTTTATTTAATCTTTATTTTGAGTCAACCATTTGAAGTTTATCAAATCAACAGATCAAAGACCTGTCCCAGGAACCAAACACGTGAGTCTAGTTTCTCTAGTGGAATACAGTATGGTTGCTGGCGTAAACAAATCTGGAAATGGATCTTCCATTGTGCAGAAGGCAGCTGCCTGTAGGGTAATAAGTGGATGTTCTGTGAGCCCAGGATGAACTGCTGCACAAAGACTTTCTCCAGAGACAAGGAATAATACCTTGCCTTCATATTAAAGTCTTATCATCTTGGCTTCAGACAGATTAGTTCAAAGTATGAAGTAACTTTATTATCAAATACATATATGTTTATAATCCCTTAAGACATAGGAGCAGAAGTAGACCATTCAGCCCATCGAGTTTGCTCTGCTATTCCATCATGGCTGATCCTGGATCCCACTCAACTCCATGCAACTACCTTCATGCCATATCTTTTGATGCCTTGACCATTCAGGAAATTATCAAATTCCACTTTAATATATGCATAAACTTGGCCTCCACCGCAGCCTGTGGCAGAACAGTCCACAGATTCATTACTGTTTGGCTAAAAGAATTCCTCTTTACTTTTGTTCTGAAAGGTTGCCCCTCAATTTTGAGGCTGTGCTCTCTCGTTCTGGATACACCCACCATAGGAAACATCCTCTCCACATCCACCCTATCTAGTCCTTCCAACATCTGGTAGATTTCAATGAGATCCCCCCACATCTTTCTAAATTCCAGAGAGGACAGGCCCAAAGTTGCCAAATGTTCCTCATGTGTTAAGTCCTTCACTCCCGGAATCATCCTCGTGAACTTCCTCTGAACTCCCTCCAATGACAACACATCCTTTTTGAGATATGGGGCCCACAACTGTTGACAATACTCCAGGTGCAGCCTGACTGTCCTCGATTACTACCTCACCAGCTTCATTTTCCTGTGGTCCAATATCAACTCTCGCTTCCCTTTTACTTTTTATATAACTGAAAGCACTTTTGGTATCCTGCTTTATATGATCAGCTAGATTGCCCTCATATTTCATCTTTTCTCTTCTCATAGCTTTTTAGTTGTCTTTTGTTGGATTTTAAATACTCTTCAATCATCCAACTTCCCACTCAGTTTTGCTACTTTATTTGCACTTTCTTTGGCTTTTATGTAGTCCTTAATGTCCTTTGTCAGTCATGGTTGCCTAACTCTCCCATTTGAGAACAACTTCTTCTATGGAACATATCTATCCTGTGCCTTGTGAACTATTCCCAGAAACTTAAGCCATCTTTGCTTTGCCGTCATCTCCATCAGTATCCCTTCCAATCCACCTGGGCAAGCTCCTCTCTCATGCCTCTGTAATTCTTTTTATTCCATCATGATACTGCTTCTCCCTCTCAAATTGCAGTGTGAATTCAATCATATTATGATCACTGGCTCCTAAGGGTTCCTTTATATTAAGCTCCCTAATGAGATTTGGGTTATTACACAACACCCAATTGAAGATTGCCTTCCCCAAGTAGGCTCGAGCACAAGCTGCTCTAAAATGCACAAACAAATTCCCTCTCTTTGGATCTGACACCAACTTGATTTTCCCAATCCCCTTGCATGTTGTTACATTACCAGCTGCCCTTGAAATCTCAATGTCACATCTTGGCTTCTATTTGGAGGTCTATATATGATTCCCATAATTTTTTTTTACCCTTGAAGTTTTTTAAATTCACTCACAAAGATTCAACATTCTCTGACCCTATGTTGCCTCTTTCTAAAGATGTAATTCCACCTCTTACCAACAGGAGCTATACCAGCGCCTATGCCTTCCTGTCATTCCTTTCGATACAGAGTATATCCTTTGATGATAAGGTATCGACTATGGCCTTCGTTCAGCCACAACTCAGTGAGCCTACAATTTCATCTGACCAATCTATAATTGTGCCAGAAATTTGCCCACTTTATTCCAAATGTTACATGCATTTAAATACAACACCTTCAGTTCTGTGTTCCTCGCCCTTTGAATTTTGCCTTTGTGGTACAATTTAACTCTTTGCTTTGTTTGCATTTAGAACCATAGAACCAGAAAACATTACAGCACAGAAACAGGCCTTTTGGCCCTTCTTGGCTGTGCCAAACCATTTTTCTGCCTAGTCCCACTGACCTGCACCTAGGCCATATCCCTCCAAACCCCTCTCATCCATATACCTGTCCAAGTTTTTCTTAAATCTCAAAAGTGAGCCCGCATTCACCACTTCATCTGGCAGCTCATTCCACACTCCCACCACTCTCTGCGTGAAGAAACAACTCCCCCATGTTCCCTTTAAACTTTCCCCCTTTCACCCTTAACCCATGACCTCTGGTTTTTTTCTCCCCTGGCCTCAGTGGAAAAAGCCTGCTTGCATTCACTCTACCTATACCCATCATAATTTTATACACCTCTATCAAATCACCCCTCATTCTCCTGTGCTCCAGGGAATAAAGTCCTAATCTATTCAACCTTTCTCTGTAACTCAGTTTCTCAAGTCCCGGCAACATCCTTGTAAACCTTCTCTGCACTCTTTCAACCTTATTAATATCCTTCCTGTAATTCGGTGACCAAAACTTCACACAATACTCCAAATTTGGCCTCACCAATGTCTTACAAAACCTCACCATTACATTCCAACTCTTATACTCAATACTTTGATTTATAAAGGCCAATGTACCAAAAGCTCTCTTTACAAACCTATCTATTTGTGACACCACTTTTAGGGAATTATGTATCTATATTCCCAGATCCCTCTGTTCTATTGCACTCCTCAGTGTCCTACCATTTACCTTGTAGGTTCTACCTTGGTTTGACCTTCCGAAGTGCAATACCTCACAATTGTCCGCATTAAACTCCATCTGCAATTTTTCAGCCCATTCCTCCAACTGGTCCAAATCCCTCTGCAAGCTTTGAAAACCTTCCTCACTATCCATTACACCTCCAATCTTTGTATCATCAGCAAATTTGCTGATCCAATTTGCCACATTATCATCCAGATCATTGATATAGATGACAAATAACAATGGACCCAGCACTGACCCCTGTGGCACACCACTAGTCACAGGCCTCCACTCAGAGTAGCAATCCTCCTCTACCATTCTCTGGCTTCTTCCATCGAGCCAATGTCTAATCCAATTTACTACATGTCCATGTATACCTAGTGACTGGATCTTCGTAACTAACCTCCCATGTGGGACCTTGTCAAAGTCCATGTATACAACATCCACTGCCTTCCCTTCATCCACTTTTCTGGTAACTTCCTCGAAAAATTCTAATAGATTGGTTAAACATGACCTACCACGCACAAAGCCATGCTGACTTTTTCTAATAAGTCCCTGTCTATCCAAATACTTTTAGATCCTATCTCTTAGTATTCCTTCCAATAATTTACCTAATACCGATGTCAAACTTACTGGCCTATAATTTCCCGGCTTACTTTTTGAGCCTTTTTTAAACAACGGAACTACATGAGCTATCCTCCAATCCTCCGGCACCTGACCTGTGGATATCGACATTTTAAATATTTCTGCCAGGGCAATTTCAACACTAGTCTCCTTCAAGGTCCGATGGAATACCCTGTCAGGTCCTGAGGATTTATCTACTCTGATTTGCCTCAACACAGCAAGCACCGCCTCCTCTTTAATCTGTATAAGTTCCATGACCTCCCTATTTGTTTGCCTTGTTTCCATAGGCTCCATTCTAGCTTCCTTAGTAAATACAGATGCAAAAAAACCATTTAATATCGCTCCCATTTCTTTTGGTTCCATACATAGCCGACCACTCTGATCTTCAAGAGGACCAATTTTATCCCTTACTATCCTTTTGCTCTTAACATACCTGTAGAAGCTCTTAGGATTATCCTTCACTCTGACTGCCAAAGCAACTTCATGTCTTCTTTTAGCCCTCCTGATTTCTTTCTTAAGTATTTTCTTACTCTTTTTATACTTCTCAAGCATCTTATTTCCTCCCTGTTGCCTATACATGTTATACATCTCTCTCTTCTTCTTTATCAGAGTTCCAATATCCCTCGAGAACCAAGGTTCCTTATTCTTATTCACTTTGCCTTTAACCCTGACAGGAACATCCAAACTCTGCACTCTCAAAATTTCTCCTTTGAAGGCCTCCCACACCCACATCCTTGCCAGAGAACAACCTGTCCCAATCTACGTTTTTTAGATCCTTTCTCATTTCTTCAAATTTGGCCTTTTTCCAGTTTAGAGCTTCAACCCGAGGACCAGATCTATCTTTATCCATGATCAAGTTGAAACTAATGACGTTATGATCACTGGAACCACACACTTCCGTCACCTGTCCTAACTTGTTTCCTAATAGGAGATCTAATATTGCATCCTCCCTAGCCGGTGCATCTATATATTGATTTAGAAAACTTTCCTGAACACACTTCACAAACTCTAACCCATCTGGACCTTTAACAGTATGGGAGCCCCAATCAATGTTTTTAAAATTAAAATCCCCTACAATCACAACTTTCTGTCTCCTGCAGTTGTCTGTTACCTCACTGCAGATTTGCTCCTCCAATTCTCGCTGACTATTGGGTGGTCTGTAATACAACCCTATTAATGTGGTCATACCTTTCCTGTTTCTCAGCTCCATCCATATGGCCTCAGTAGACAAGGCCTCTAACCTGTCCTGCCGAAGCACTGCTGTAACATTTTCCCTGACTAGCAAAGCCACCCCACCACCCTTCATCCCTCTGCCTCTATCACTTCTGAAACATCGGAACCCTGGAACATTGAGCTGCCAGTCCTGCCCCTCCTGTAGCCAAGTTTCAGTAATGGCTATGATGTCATAATTCCACGTGTCCTCACATCCAGGCCCTCAGCTCGTCTGCCTTTCCCACAATACTCCTCGCATTGAAATACACACACCTCCGAAGATTATTACCACCACACACAACCTTACTATTTGTGACTTTGCATGAACCACTAACATCATTATTTTTACCCCCGTTCCACTATCTACTCTGGCACTCTGGTTCCCATCCCCCTGCAAATCTAGTTTAAACCCTCCCCAATAACTGGGGCCTACCTTCTCTTAGAGATTATTATTTTGCAGCACAGTTGAGAGCTGTGATATGTTGGTGCAACCCATTATATGAAGCTCAATGGAAAACCATTGAGGAGCAGGTACTTCCCATCCCCATACAAGCAATTTTGGCTGATAACAACCTGCAAAGGTACATAAATACTATTGATAACCCATGAGTGAAATTGACTCTTAAAATATGGAAAACTACTATAAAAGAATATAATCTAGAGGGACATATTACAATTCTTAAATGGTGTGCATATGACTTGGATTTTACACCAAATAAATTGGATGCTAGATTTAAGGACTGGACAGCTAAAGGAATAACAGTTCTTTGTAACATAATGAAAGAAGGAACACTGTTCAGTTTTGAAATGCTTAAAGAGAAACACATATTAGAAAAACAAGATTTTTATCGGTATTTACAGATGCGACAATATGTTAATAAGACGCTTAAAAATGTAACCAAGGCAAATACATGCTTGATAGAGCTCTTTAGAAAAGCATATAATTCATATAATGGTAGTAGAACCCATTTCAAGGGGTTGTCAAATCTTAAAACACATTTGACTTCATACATTAAAACAAAATGGGAGAAGGAAGGAAGGATAATTATATCTGAGGAACAATATGGAACATTTGACAACAATATGGAGATATCAATGGAAGTGTAACAGTTCACAAAAATAGAGGGAGTTTGGATGGAAAAACTTGATAAGATATTTTATTACACCCTCTCAGAAATCCCATTATGATAGTAACCTCCCTGTTTGCTGGAGAAATTGTGGAAATCAAAATGCAAATTATCATATTTTTTGGGACTCCCCTGTTATCAAAGACTATTGGAGGGGGATACACAATGCCCTACAAGTCATCTTTAAATGTGAAATACCCTTGGAGAGTAAGACCATATATTTTGGATATATACCTCAAGAATGGTTGAAAAGAGATAAATATTTAATGAATATACTGTTGGTGGCTGGTAAAAAGACTCTTACTAAGAAATGGTTATCACAGAAAGCCCAACTTTAAATACATGGATGGAAATTACAATGGACATTTACAAAATGGAGAAGATAACAGCATCTGTTAACCATAAGCTGGAACAATTTGATTCATACTGGGAAAAATGGTTTAACTACATAATGCCTCATAGGCCTGATTTTATTCTCACAAATCAATGAATCTGTAGTAAAAAAAAATCACTCCCTACTTGTACATAGTTCTTTCCTTTTGCTTGTTTTTTCTTTCCACTCTTTTCTAAAAGTGTATACCTCAGATAAATACTTTGTGGAGATTTGTGATATATATGATTATATGATATATTGGTACAATGTCTGAAAAACCCTCCCCAATAACACTAGCAAACCAGTTTGCAAGTATATTGGTCCCCTTGTAGTTCAGGTGTAACCCGTCTCTCTTGTAGAGGTCCCACCTGCCCCAGAAGAGGTCCCAATGATCTAGATATCTGAAACCCTGCCCCCTACACCAGTTTCTCAGCCATATGTTCATCTGCCAGAGCATCCTACTTTTACCCTCACTGGCACGTGGCACAGGCAGCAATCCAGAGATTACTACCCTCGAGGTCCTGTTTTTCAACTTCCTACCAAGCTCTCTGTACTCACTCTTCAGGGCCTCCTGACTCTTTCTACCTATGTCATTGGTACCAATGTGTACCACAACATCTGGCTGATCACCCTCCCACTTCAGAATGCTGTGCTCGTGATCAGAGACATCCCTGACCCTGGCACCTGGGAGGCAACAAACCATCCAGGAGTCTCTGTCACGACCACAGAACCTCCTGTCTGTACCCCTGACTATGGAGTCCCCTATCACTACCGCTCTCCTCTTTTTCCTCCCTCCCTTCTGCACTGCAGAACCAGACTCAGTGCCAGAGATCCGGCTGACACAGTTTGACCCAGGTAAGCCATCCCCCCTAACAGTATCCAAGTAACAGTATTTGTACCTAGTCATTGGCTTCTCCTTCCTTATGTTCATGGTACATCCATCATCTACTTGTAAACCTGCTGGCTCATCCTCAACTCTGTCATACTGGTTCCCATCCCCCTGCCATATTAGTTTAAACCACTTCCAATAGCTGTAGTAAATCTTGCAGCAAAAAATATTGGTCCCCCTCAGTTTCAAGTGTAACCCGTTCTTCTTGAGCAGATCCCACCTGCCCCAGAGGTCCCAATGATCCAGAAATCTGAATCACTGCCCCCTGTTTCAACTCTTCACCCACGCATTTATCTGCCACCTTATTCTATTCCTGTCCTCACTGTTGCATGGCACAGGCAGCAATCCCAAGATAACTACCCTTGAGGTCCTGCTTCTCAGCTTCCTTCCTAACTCCCTATATTAATTTTTCAGGACCTCCACCCTTTTTCTACCAATGCTGTTGGTACCAATATGTACCACCATTTCTGGCTGCTTACCCTTGCTTTTCAGGATATTGTAGACGTAATCAGAGACAACATGGACCCTGACATCTGGAGGCAAACTGGAGAAATAAGGAATAACTTACCTACTTACCTTGCCTCCGCCTGTACTTACCGAAGCCAAGTTGAGCCAAAGCCTTACCACTGTGACTCAGTCCACTTCTGCAAAGACTCTTCATCTCATGTTCACGATATTTATTGCTTATTTATTTCTTATTTTTATTCTTTCTTTTTGTATTCACATAGTTTTTTGTCTTTTGCAAACTGATCACCGAATTATAGGAAAGACGTCAACAAGATAGAAAGAGTACAGAGGGAGATTTACTGGAATGTTACCTGGGTTTCAGTACCTAAGTTACAGAGAAAGGTTGAACAAGTTAGGTCTTTATTCTTTGGAGCGTAGAAGGTTGTGGGGGGACTTGATAGAGATTTAAAATTATGAGGGGGATAGATAGAGTTGACGTGGATAGGCTTTTTCCACTGAGAGTAGGGGAGATTCAAACAAGAGGACATGAGTTGAGAGTTAGGGGGCAGAAGTTTAGGGGTAACACAAGGGGGATTTTCTTTACTCAGAGAGTGGTAGCTCTGTGGAATGAGCTTCCAGTAGAAGTGGTAGAGGCAGGTTCAATATTGTCATTTAAAGTAAAATTGGATAGGTACATGGACAGGAAAGGAATGGAGGGTTATGCGCTGAGTGCAGGTTGGTGGGACTAGGTGAGAGTAAGCGTTTAGGACGGACTATAAGGGCCGAGATGGCCTGTTATCGTGCTGTAATTGTTATATGGTTATGGTTATATAATTAAACCCTAGGTTGGTGCAGTCTTTCATTAATTCTATTATGGTTATTATTCCATTATGAATTAATCGATTCACAAACAAGAGAAAATCTGCAGATGCTGGAACTCCAAGCGACACAAACTAAATGTTAGAATTACTCAGCAGGCCAGGCAGTGTCTATGGAGAAAAGTGCAGCTGACGTTTCGGGCTGAAAGTCCTGCTGAAGTGGTTCAGCCTGAAATGTCAACTGTACTTTTTTCCATAGATGCTACATGGATTAATTGATTATGCCAAGAAGAAAATGAATCTCAGGGTTGTATATGGTGACATATATTTACTTTGATAGTCAAGTTACTTTGAATTTTGAAATTTGATCCATTCACTCAGGTGGTATTTTGTGGTACTGCCCTGCCAACACTGCTTGAGGGCCCAAACAATATAATCCCATCCTTGAATCTTTCTATCTCTGTTTTACCCCTTCTTCAAAGAGCCTCCTTCTTCTTTGACCAAGCTTTTGTTCATCTGCCCTAATATCACCTTTTCTGACTGAGTTTCAAATTTTTGATGCAAATACAAGTTTCTGGGCATCACCATATCACCATAAGATCATTAGTTTAGTGTTCTGCACTGTGTTCTCCACCTGCTGAGATAAACTTTGGCTCAAACAGCCAAAATATTCGAGGATTATTTACATACTCACAAGCAAGCTACGTCTGTATGAATTTTAATGGACCTAGTTTCTAAGGATACTCTCCTGACATTGCCACAGGGTTGTAAGATGATCCCTTGAGTCCAAACAATTGTAATTACCGGTACATTCTGCATTAAACACCTGCAGAGTGGAATCTTCTGACTCTCCCTTGGGATGATTGCAAACTCGCATTGCTTCATTCAATGAATCTTCTGATTGTTAATAAATAATTCTACAAGTAAGACTACAAAACACAAAGCCTCGCAATAAACAATGCCTCACAAATACAGATGGCAAAGAAAGTGCACAGCAAATAGGACCAAAACCAAAGTTACAGCAGTTTTAAGCTGAATTTTCTGTATACCCACTGTGTACCCAAAACAACTTTGTTTTGTGACGAATGAAGAAAAAGACCATTTTATCGAAATGAAAATAAAAATAATTCGATACATAGAAAACCATTGGAAGTAATAATGACGAAGTGAGCATTGACACAGGAAATTTTCAGATGATGTATTAGCACTTCTCCATATTGGCATCTTCCTCATTAGTGCAGCCCAGCTCTGGCAGATTTCACCACAGCAGCCTGTGTCACAATGAAATTTACTGAGTTCTAAACACAGATTAAGGCTACGTCCACACTACACCGGATAAATCCATAACCAAAGCTTTTTCTCTTCGTTTTTACCCTCCGTCCACACTAAAACGACGTTTTCGTCCCCTGAAACCGGAGCTTTTCAGAAATGCTTTCCAGGGTGTGTATTTTTGAAAACGCTGCTTGGGCAGATCAGTGTGGACAGGGTAACCGGAGAAATCTGAAAACGCTGTCAGAAGGCAGCATGCCATTTCATTGCTTTCTTGAACGCAACCTAACAATTTCAGAACAGACGGCAACGAGACTGAAGCCAGAAGAGTTAGAAATGTACTCACCAAATACTGAATAAATAAGTATACTCACTTTGCCCTGTTTTCTGTCCTTGCTTGTATGAAGGTGGTTTACCTATTTATGCAAGTACTTCTCTGACAATAGATGTATAACAGCCTAATGTAACATTGTATGGAAATACAAGATAATACTGATGCAGACATGCTTTACACATTTAACAAAGTGCTTTATTAATGCAACAGAGTTAGTCAGTTTTTCAATATTTGTCGTCAGCTGGATCATACTGTCCGTGGACTCCCTGTCAGTTGCCTCCATACACTTCAGTATTTATTTATTTTTACTTTTAAGTCCTCCTGCGTGAGAGCCAACAGCTGCCCGTTGTTTAAGTTTCTCTAGACTCTAACTGCACAAACGCACACTTTCACAGCGAGATTCGACACCAAACATATCGCTTGTTTTCGGTAGATGTGTCTTGCGTATGCACAGTAGGAGGTGATTTGCCGAAATCTCAATGTGGACGGAGATATTTTTAAAAACACCTAGTGTGGACGCCTATTGTTTTTACGTGAAACCAGCGTTTTCAAAATTATCCGGTCTAGTGTGGATGTAGCCAAAGTTCCACTTCTCACATCTGCTCTATGCAGAGGTTTATCTGTCTTTTAAGATGTTAATTGACAAGTTTTGTGCAATGCATGTATTGCTTATCCCAAATTGTCCCTGAAGAGGTGATGATGAACCACCTTCGCAATGGGACTTGCGGAATTTTGCCCATTATGAAATTGCTAATTGCTTCACTCATCAGTTATGTCTTTATAAGAAGAGAGCAATGGGAAGGGGAGTTAAAATGACATGCAAACAGGAGCTCAGGATGGGAACTGCAGACAGTATTCTGCAAGTTAGTTGTTTTTGGTCTCGTGGATGTAGAGGTGACCATATAAAGATCATCAAATGCAGGAGACAAGGTTGGGGGATGTGCACATGCATCTCTGCCACACTTGGAAAGGCTTTCTAGGTCTCTGGATGGTGGTGAGAGAGTGGAAAAGTGCCAGGGGTTAGGGTGCAGTGGCTGATGAGGGACTGAACAGACCAGGGGTGGGTCACAAACAAAGTGGTCCCTGCAGAAGGCAGAAAAGGGTGATGGGGGAAGGTGTGACAAATGGAATCTCACTGAAGATGGCAGAAATGACGAGGAATGCGATGCAGTGGGTAGTAAAGTGAATGGTGAGGACTAAAAGAACTCTGTCGCTGTTCTGTTTGGAGCAAGGTGGGTTGAAATCCAAAGTCTTAGAAATGAAGGAACTGCAAAAAGGGGGCTTCATCAACTACAGTGGAAGGGAAGTTATGTTTCCTGAAGAAAGGACATATTTAGAGGTCCTGAAATGGAAGATCTCATATTTAGAGCAGATGCAATGGAGACACAGAAACGGGGAGAAAAGGATGGTATCCTTACAAGAGACAAGATGGGAAGAGATGTTGTCTAGGTAGCTATGAGTCAGTGGAATTTTAGTAAATATCACTGACTAATGTTCATAATTTTGCTAACTCTTAGTCTGCCACATGCTGGTGATGCGTAGATGATAATAAAATTTATTTTTAAACTTTGTTCTGTTCATTGAATTCAGAGTGATGAATTGTGATGTAAAATCAAATTAGGCATTGGGGATGTTTATAAACAAAATGCTGGAAATTTGGGATAGTTAGTTTTCTGTGCAAGTTTTGAAGAATTATTGTAATCACTTAGGTCAAATAAATAACTCATGTTTTTATCTGTATCCTTTTTAAAACTTTTTTTTTTAAAGAATTTTTTTGCTAAGTAACAGAAACTCTATATATTTCTCAGCCATGGCAAATGACTGAACATGCAGCAGACATCTGCTAACTGGAATAAATGGAATAAAAGACAACATCTCCCTCTTCAGTTTCTTTGTAGCCTGCTATTTTCCATCAGAATTTACTTTCTAATTAATTTAATTAGACAGTAACAGCAAAACCTGTGGAAGTGGTCAGTATACATGTCAGTGACTGCAATATCTGGATTTGTGCTTTTAAAAGCACACATTCGAAGTTCAGTAATTGCCGTAGTTCTACCCCAATAATAATGTTGAGTTTGACAGTGTAGTCACTACAACTACAGTCACTTTAAAATCAGTTTTAAAAGGGTACAGATGAAAGTCTTAGTCATTTGACTTAAGTGTTATGGTTGGAACTTCTTGAAAACATGTACAGCATATTAAACTTATTCCCAAAGTCCAGACTGATTTTATATTACGATATATTTTATCTGAATTCAACTATAGAACCAAAGGGTAAAAACAACTTTGATTATAAACATAAGCAAAATGAATGTGGTCAGATTAGCAAAGTCATGAATAGTATACATTGACATTTATTATAAACCCACTGATTCCCACAGCTACCTAAATTACACCTCTGATAAACGCCAAGGCAATAGCTTTTAACTCTTAAAGTTGTGAATTGTGTTTTATATAAAAGCCTCCTTTTTAACTGTCTTATTTATAAAGGCCCCAGCTCACTTGTGATTAGCAAAAGAGGTGGCGTAGTTTTGCTCTAAGAGATTAAAGAAGGAATAAAGAAATGCTTTGTAATGCAGAATGCAAAATCAGAATCAGGTTTAATATCACTAGCATGAAACTTGTTAACTTTGCAGCATTGGTACAATGCAATACATGATAATAGAGAGAAAAAGAAATCCCCTCTCCTCCCCTCCCCCTTTCTTTCTTCCTAGGCCTCCCATCCTATTATCTTCTTCCTTCTCCAGCTGTGTATCCCTTTTGCCAATCAACTTTCGAGTTCTTAGCTTCATCCCTCCCCCTATTGTCTTCTCCTATCATTTCGGATCTATCCCTTCCCCCTCCCACTTTCATATCTCTTACTATCTTTTCTTTCAGTTAGTCCTGACAAAGGATCTTGGCCTGAAACGTCAACTGTACTTCTTCCTATAGATGCTGCCTGGCCTGTTCCAGGACTGGAGAAAAAAACTGAAGGGTAGATTTAAAAGGTGGGGAGAGGGGAGAGAGAAACTCAAGGTGATCGATGAAACCTGAAGGGGGAGGGATGAAGTAAAGAGCTGGGAGGTAAATTGGTGAAAGAGACAGAAGGCCATGGAAGAAAGAAGAAGTGGGAGGAGCACCAGAGGGAGTCGATGGGTGGGCAAGAAGATAAGACGAGAGAGGGAAAAGGGACACAAAATGGTCAAGGAGAGGGGAGATGGTGGGCATTACCAGAAGTCTGAGGAATCACCTCACCTGGAAGGACTTTTTAGGGCCCTGAATGGTAATGAGGGAGGAGGTGTAGAGGCAGGTAAGGTAATTGTTCCACTTGCAAAGGTAAATGCGAGAACGGAGATCAGTAGCTCAGTGGTGAGGGATGAATTGACAAGTGAGTCGCATAGGGAGCGATCCCTGCGGAAAGCAGAAAGTGGGGGGGGGGGGGAGAGAAAGATGTGCTTGGTGGTGGGATCCTGTTGGAGATGGCAGAAGTTTCGGAGAATTATGTGCTGGACGCAGAGGCTGGTGGGTTGGTAGGTGAGGACTAAAGCAACACTATCCCTGGTAGTGGGGCAGAAGTAGGCTTGTGAGAAGTGGAAGAGATGCAGTTGAGGGGAGCATTGATGGTGGAGGAAAGGAAGCATCTTTCTTTGAAAAAGGAGGACATCTCCTTCGAGTGAAAAGCCTCATCCTGAGAGCAGATGTGGTGGAGATGGAGGAATTGAGAGAAGGGGATGGCATTTTTACAAGTAACAAACTTACTGGAGTTCTTTCAGGATATAACTGTCTGACAAACTTACTGGAGTTCTTTGCAGATGTAATGGGTGTAGTGGATAGAGGGAAACAAATGGACGTTATTTACTTGGATGTCCAGAAGGCATTCGATACGGTGCCACATAAAAGACTTATCCATAAGATAAAGATGCATAGAGTTGGGGGTGATGTATTAGCATGGATAGAGGATTGGTTAACGCATGGAAAGCAGAGAGTTAGGATACATGGGTGTTATTGTGGTTGGCAATCAGTGGTGAGTAGTGTGCCGCAGGGGGTTAGGGTTGGGCCTGCAACTGTTCATGATATACATTAACAATCTGGAAGAGGGGACCGACTGTAAAGTATCTAAGTTTGCTGATGACACTAAATTGAGTGGAAAAGCAAACATTACAGAAGATACGGAGAGTCTGCAGAGAGATATAGATAAGTTAAGTAAGTGGGCAAGGGTCTGGCAAATGGAGTACAATATTGGTAAATATGAGGTCATCCACTTTGGAAGGAAAAATAAAATATGAGATTATTATTTAAATGGTAAAAACTGAAGCATGCTGCTGTGCAGAGGGTCTTGGGAGTGCTTGTTTATGAATTACAAAAGGTTGCTTTGCAGGTGCATCAGGCTATCAAGGAGGCAAATGGGATGTTGGCCTTCACTGTTAAAGGAATTCAGTTTAAAAGCAGGGAGGTTATGCTGCAACTGTACAAGGTACTGGTGAGGCCGCACTTGGAGTACTGTGTGCAGTTCTGGTCTCCTTACTTGAGGAAGGATGTACTGGCTTTGGAAGCAGTGTAGAGGAGGTTCACCAGGTTGATTCCAGAGATGAGGGGGTTAGACTATGAGGAGAGATTGAGTCGCCCAGGACTGTACTCACTGGAATTCAGAAGAATGAGAGGAGATCTTATAGAAACATATAAAATTATGGAAGAGAGAGATAAGATAGAGGCAGGAAAGTTGTTTCAGCTGGGAGGTGAGACTAGAACTAAGGGACATAGCCTCAGGATTCGGGGAGTAGATTTAGGACTGAGATGAGGAGGAACTGCTTTTCCCAGAGAGTGGTGAATCTGTGGAATTCATTGAAGCAGTGGAGGCTACCTCAGTAAATATATTTAAGACAAGGTTGGTTAGATTTTTGCATAAAAGGGGAATTAAAGACTCTGGGGAAAAGGCAGGTAGGTGAAGTTGAGTCCATGGCCAGACCAGGCATGATCTTATTGAATGGCAGAGCAGGTTCGACAGACCAGACCTGCTCCTATTTCTAATGTTCTTACTAATAGTGTGAGAAAAGGTATTGTCTAGGTAGCTGTGAAAGTCCATGGGTTTATAATAGACATTGGTAGATAAGTTGTCTCCAGAGATAGAGACAGTGAGATTCAGAAAGGAGGTGTGGAAATGGATCAGGTAAATTTGAAGACCGGGTGGAAGTTGGAGGCAAAGTTCATGAAGTAGACAAGTTCAGCGTGGGTGCAGGAAGCAGCACCAATGCAGTCATTGATGTAGCATAAGAAAAGTGCAGGAAGGTCACTGGAATAGGCTTTGAACATAAACTGTTCCACGTAGCCGACAAAAGGGCAGGCATAGCTGGGACCCATGCGAGTGCCCATGGCTACACTGTTGTTTGAAGGAAGTGGGAGGAGCCAAATGAGAAATGATTCAGAGTGAGGACAAGTTCTGCGAGGTTGGGGAGAGTGGTGGTGGAGGGGAACTGATTGGGTCTTGTGTCCAGGAAAGAACAGAGAGCTTTGAGGCCTTCCTGGTGGAGGATGGAGGTGTATGGGGACTGGACATCCATGGTAAAAATAAGATGATGGGGGCCAGGGAATCTGAAATCATTGAAAAGATCCAGAGCGTGTGAAGAGTCACGGATGTAGGTAGGAAGAGACTGAACCGGGGGGATAAAACAGAGTCGAGGTATGCAGATATGAGTTCAGTGGGGCAGGAACAAGCTGAAACAATGGGTCTACCTGGACAATTGGGTTTGTGGATCTTGGGTAGGAGGTAGAAATGGGAGGTTCAGGGTGTGGGAACCATGAGGTTGGTGGCGGTGTGTGGCAGACAATGGCCTGGTGTTTCTTAGTGGGGTCCTGTTCAAAGGGTAAGTAAGAGGAAGTGGCTGAGAGTTAGCACTGGGCCTCAGCAAGATAGATGTCAGTTCGCCAGACTACTACAGCACCTCCTTTATCTGCGTATTTGATGGTGCAGAGGTTGTGAGAGCTGAGTGTTCAGGAGTGAGGTTGGAATAGGAGAGAGGAGTGTTAAAGTTGAGACAGCTGGTGTCCCATCAGCAGTTGTCAATGAAAAGGCCTAGAGCAGGCTGAAGACCAGGGTGGATGTCCAGGAAGAGGAGAAGGGTTGAAGATGGGAGAAGGGGTCATTGGTGTGGGGTGGAGAGTACTTGCCAAAGAAATAGACTTGGAGGTGGAGGCAGTGGAAGAAGAGCTTAGTGTTATGGCGGGCGCAGAACCCACTGAAGTGTGAACAAAGGACAAATATGTCCTTATACAGATCCCTGTGGAGCACCACTAATCACTGACCTTGAACTAGAATAAATCCCTTTGCCCATTACCCTCTGACTTCTATGTACAAGCCAGTTCTGAATCCAAACAGCCAATTCACCACGGACCCCATGCACCTTAATCTTCTGGATCAGCCTCCCATGAGAAACTTTGTCAATGCCTTACTAAAATCCATGTAGACAACATCCACTGCCCTACCCTCATCAATATCTATCGTCTCCTTGTCAAAAAATTCAATCAAGTTAGAAAGGCACAATCTGCCATGCTGGCTCTCTCTAATACTAGGCCATGGGTATCCAAATGCTCATATATCCTGTGCTTAAGAATTTTCTCCAGCAATTTCCCTACAACCGACATGAGACTCACTGCTCTATAATTCCAGGATTTTCCCTTGTTCCTTTCTTAAATAGAGGTACACCATTAGCCACTCACCAGTCCTCTGGGACCTCGACTGTGTTTAGAGAGGATACAAAGATGCTGGTCAAGGACCCAGCAATGTTGTCTCTTACCTCCTTCAATAACCTGTAGTAAATCCCATCAGGCCCTACGTAAACATCCATCTTAATTAGGAGGCCCAACACTTCCTCCTTCATGTCTAAGTGACCTAACATATTTATACACTCAGCACCGAACATGGTTCCTTAGTAAATACTGAACCAAAGTACTCACTAAATACCTCACTCAAATTTTCCACATTCAATCAAATGTTTTCCCCTTTTATCCTTGAGTGGTCACACCCTCTCATTAGTTATCCCCGTCGTTCCTTTCCTGTACACTGTGCAATTGATCTTTGAATACCCTCTACATGTCTGATGTGGACTTGCCAGAGAAAAGGTGTTCTGAATTAACTCTTCTAAGACCTGCTTAATGCTGATTTGATTTGATTTTTTTACCAACAGAGCAACACCTCCAGACTACTGATTTATCCATGCTGGAAACTTCCTTGTTATACCATGGGCTTGAAGCCTGTTAAGCAGCCTCATGTGCAGCACTTCATCAAAGGCCTTCTGAAAATTCAAATACACACGTCAACTGATGCTCCTTTGTCTATCCTGCTTGTTATTTCTTCAAAGAATTCCAACAGACTTGTTAGACAAGACTTCCCTTGAAGAAAACATGCTGACTACGGCCTATTTTGTCATGTGCCTCCATGTACCCTGAAACCACATCCTTAACAATCATATAACCATATAACAATTAGAGCATGGAAACAGGCCATCTTGGCCCTTCTAGTCCGTGCCGAACGCCTACTCTCACCTAATCCCACTGACCCGCACTCAGCCCATAACCCTCCATTCCTTTCCTGTCCATATACCTATCCAATTTTGCTTTAAATGACAATACCAAACCTGCCTCTACCACTTCTACTGGAAGCTCATTCCACACAGCTACCACTCTCTGAGTAAAGAACTTCCCCCTCGTGTTAACCTTAAACTTTTGCCCCCTAACTCTCAACTCATGTCCTCTTGTTTGAATCTCCCCTACTCTCAATGGAAAAAGCCTATCCAAGTCAACTCTATCTATCCCCCTCATAAATTTAAATACCTCTATCAAGTCCCCCCTCAAACTTCTACACTCCAAAGAATAAAGAACTAACTTGTTCAATCTTTCCCTGTAACTTAGGTGCTGAAACCCAGGTAACATTCCAGTAAATCTTCTCTGTACCCTCTCTATTTTGTTGACATCTTTCCTATAATTCGGTGACCAGAACTGTACACAATCGTCCAAATTTGGCCTTACCAATGCCTTGTACAATTTTAACATTACATCCCAACTCCTATACTCAATGCTCTGATTTATAAAGGCAAGTTTACTAAAAGCTTTCTTCACCACCCTACCCACATGAGATTCTACCTTCAGGGAACTATGCACCATTATTCCTAGATCACTCTGTTCTACTGCATTCATCAATGCCCTACCATTTACCATGTATGTCCTGTTTGGATTATTCCTACCAAAATGTAGCACCTCACACTTATCAGCATTAAACTCCATCTGCCATCGCTCAGCCCACTCTTCTAACTGGCCTAAATCTCCCTGCAAGCTTTGAAAACCTACTTCATTATCCACAACGCCACCTATTTAGTATCATCTGCAGACTTACTAATCCAATTTACCACCCCATCATCCAGATCATTAATGTATATGACAAACAACATTGGACCCAGTACTTGAGGACCCTGAGGCACACCACTAGTCACCGGCCTCCAACCTGACAAACAGTTATCCACCACTACTCTCTGGCATCTCCCATCCAGCTACTGTTGAATCCATTCTACTACTTCAATATTAATACCTAACGAGTGAACCTTCCTAACTAACCTTCCATGCGGAACCTTGTCAAGGGCCTTACTGAAGTCCATATAGACAACATCCACTGCTTTACCATCGTCAAATTTCCTCATAACCTCTTCAAAAAATTCAATAAGATTTGTCAAACAGGACCTTCACGCACAAATCCATGTTGACTGTTCCTAATCTGACCCTGTCTATCCAGATAATTATATATACCATCTCTAAGAATACTTTCCATTAATTTACCCACCACTGACATCAAACTGACAGGCCTATATTTGCTAGGTTTACTCTTAGAACCCTTTTTAAACATTGGAACCACATGAGCAATACGCCATCCCTGTTTCTAATGACATTTGAAATATTTCTGTCAGAACCCCTGCTAGTTCTACACTAACCTTCCTCAAGGTCCTAGGGACTATCCTATCAGGATCTGGAGATTTATCCACTTTTATATTCCTTAAAATCACCAGTAATTCCTCTTCTTTAATCATCATAGTTTCCATAACTTCCCTACTTGTTTCCCTTACCTTACACAATTCAATATCCTTCTCCTTAGTGAGTACCAAAGAAAAGAAATGGTTCAAAATCTCCCCCATCTCTTTCGGCTCCACACATAGCTGTCCACGTTGATTCTCTAAGGGACCAATTTTATCCCTCACTATCTTTTCGCTATTAATATAACTGTAGAAACCCTTTGGATTTATTTTCACCTTACTTGCCAAAGCAACCTCATATCTTCTTTTAGCTTTCCTAATTTCTTTCTAAAGATTCTTTTTACATTCTTTATATTTCTCGAGCACCTCATTTACTCCATGCAGCCTCTATTTATTGTAGATATCTCTCTTTTTCCTAACCAAGTTTCCGATATCCCTTGAAAACCATGGCTCTCTCAAACTTTTAACCTTTCCTTTCAACCTAACAGGAACATAAAGATTCTGTACCCTCAAAATTTCACCTTTAAATGACCGCCATTTCTCTATTACATCCTTCCCATAAAACAAATTGTCCCCATCCACTCCTTCTAAATCCTTTTGCATCACCTCAAAGTTAGCCTTTCTCCAATCAAAAATCTCAACCCTGGGTCCAGTCCTATCCTTCTCCATAATTATATTGAAACTAATGGCATTGTGATCACTGGACCCGAAGTGCTCCCCAACACATACCTCCTTCACCTGACCTATTTCATTCCCTAACAGAAGATCCAACACTGTCCCTTCTCTAGTTGGTACCTCTATGCATTGCTGCAAAAAACTATCCTGCACACATTTTACAAACTCCAAACCATCCATCCCTTTTACAGTATGGGCTTCCCAATCTATGTGTGGAAAATTAAAATCTCCCACAATCACAACCCTGTGCTTGCTACAAATATCTGCTATCTCCTTGCAAATTTGCTCCTCCAATTCTCGCTCCCCATTAGGTGGTCTATAATACATCCCTAAGTGTTACCACCTTTCCCATTCCTCAATTCCACAAATAGTCTCCCTAGATGAGCCCTCTAATCTATCCTGCCAGAGCACCGCTGTAATATTTTCTCTGACAAGCAATACAACACCTCCCCCTCTTGTCCCTCTATCACACCTGAAGCAAGAAATCCAGGAATATTTAGTTGCCAATCACACCCCTCCTGCAACCATGGTTCACTAATAGCTACATCATATTTTCAGGTATCAATCCATGCTCTTAAGTTCATCCACCTTTCTTACAATGCTCCTAGCATTAAAATAAATGCATTTAAGAAATTCAACTCGGAAGAAAATTGACACCAACATCTTCACGACCACTGAGGTCAGGCTGCCTGGCTTATAGTTTCCTTTCTTCTGCCTCTCTCCGTTCTTGAAAAGTGGAGTAACATTTGTAATTTTTGAGTCTTCTGGAATCATTTCAGAATAATTTTAAAAGATCATTATTAATGCCTCCACAATCTCCTCAGCCACCTCTTTCAGAACCCTGGGGTGTACACCATCTGGTCCAGGTGATATAACTACCTTCACACTATTCAGTTTCCCCAAGAACCTTCTTCCTTTTAATAATAACTTCACACACTTCATGCCCTTGATTTCTGAAGCGTCCGCTACACTGGCTGTGTCTTCCATAGAGAAGATTGATGCAAAATACTTATTCAGTTCATCTGCTAATTCCTTGAACCTTCATTACTACCTCTCCAACATCATTTTCCAGCAGTCCAATGCCCACTCTTGCCTCTCCTTTACACTTTATGTACTCTCTCCGGTCCTGTTCACCCTGTACACATCAGACTTCCAATATAACTCGGAGTCCTGCCATGTGCAGAAGTTCGCTGATGACACGGCCATAGTGGGGTGTGTCAGGAATGGACAGGAGGAGGAGTATAGGAAACTGATACAGGACTTTGTGATATGGTGCAACTCAAACTACCTGCGTCTCAATATCACCAAGACCAAGGAGATGGTGGTGGACTTTAGGAGATCTAGGCCTCATATGGAGCCAGTGATCATTAATGGAGAATGTGTGGAGCAGGTTAAGACCTACAAGTATCTGGGAGTACAGTTAGACGAGAAGCTAGACTGGACTGCCAACACAGATGCCTTGTGCAGGAAGGCACAGAGTCGACTGTACTTCCTTAGAAGGTTGGCGTCATTCAATGTCTGTAGTGAGATGCTGAAGATGTTCTATAGGTCAGTTGTGGAGAGCGCCCTCTTCTTTGTGGTGGCGTGTTGGGGAGGAAGCATTAAGAAGAGGGATGCCTCACGTCTTAATAAGCTGGTAAGGAAGGCGGGCTCTGTCGTGGGCAAAGTACTGGAGAGTTTAACATCGATAGCTGAGCGAAGGGCGCTGAGTAGGCTATGGTCAATTATGGAAAACTCTGAACATCCTCTACATAGCACCATCCAGAGACAGAGAAGCAGTTTCAGCGACAGGTTACTATCGATGCAATGCTCCTCAGACAGGATGAAGAGGTCAATACTCCCCAATGCCATTAGGCTTTACAATTCAACCGCCAGGACTTAAGAACTTTTTAAAAGCTATTAGTAATGCTTTTTGAGATAGTGATTTAGATGCATATCATATTTTTACTGAGTTAAGTATTGTATGTAATTAGTTTTGCTACAACAAGTGTATGGGACATTGGAAAAAAGTTGAATTTCCCCATGGGGATGAATAAAGTATCTATCTATCTATCTATCTATCTGAAGAAACTTTTGGTATTCTCTTTAGTATTACTGATTTGCTTACTTTTGTATTCCATCCTTACCTTCTTAATGTACTAATTACTGTTGACTTTTAAAGGTTTCCCAATCCTCTAACTTCCCACCAATTTTTACTCTATAATATGCACTCTCTTTGGCTTTTTTATTGGCTTTAACTTCTCTTGTTAGCCACAGTTGTTTCATCTTGCTTTTAAAGTGTTTCTTTCCATACACCATAACATAGAACATTACAGCACAGAAACAGGCCTTTTGACCCTTCTTGGCTGTGCTGAACCATTTTTCTGCCTAGTCCCACTGACCTGCACCTGGGCCATATCCCTCCAAACCCTTCTCATCCATATCCACAAGTGTGAGGTATTGCACTTCGGAAGGTCAAACCAAGGTAGAACATACAAGGCAAATGGTAGGACACTGAGGAGTGCAGTAGAACAGAGGGATCTGGGAGTACAGATACCTAATTCCCTAAAAGTGGTGTCAGAAGTAGATAGGGTTGTAAAGAGAGCTTTTGGTACATTGGCCTTTATAAATCAAAGTATTGAGTATAAGAGTTGGAATGTAATGGTGAGGTTGCATATGACATTGGTGAGACCGAATTTGGAGAATTGTGTGCAGTTTTAGTCACCTAATTACAGAAAGGATATTAATAAAGTTGAAAGAGTGCAGAGAAGGTTTACAAAGATGTTGCTGGGACTTGAGAAACTGAGTTACAGAGAAATGTTGAATAGGTTAGGACTTTATTCCCTGGAGCGTAGGAGAATGAATGTGATTTGATAGAGGTATATAAAATTATGCTTTATGCTTCTTTTTTGGATGTATATATCCTGTGTATTCCAAATTGCTTCCAGAAATTCCAGCTGTTATTCTCTGCTGTCATCTCACCAGCATTCTTTTCCAATCAAATCTGGCCAATTCCTCTCTCATGCCTTTGTAATTCCCCTGTCATACTATAATACTGATATATCTAACTTCAGTTTCTCCTCAGATCACAGGGTGAATTTGATCATATTATGATTACTTTCCCCCAAGGTTTCTTTTACTTTAAGCTCTCTACTCAGTTCTGGTTCTTTGCATAACACCCCAAAATGGCTCAACCACAAGCTGCTCTAAAAAGCCATTTGATAGGCATTCTAGAAATTCCCCCTCTTGGAATCCAGCAACAACAAGATTTTTCCCAATCTACCTGCATATTGAAATCCCCCATGACTGTTGTAACATTGCCCTTTTAGCATACATTTTCTATCTCTTGTGGTAATTTGTAAACCATATCCATACAACTGTTTGGAGGTTCAGCACTTAACTCTCATCATGGGGTTTTTACCCTTGCAGTTTCTTAGTTTAATCCACAAATGATTCACTACCTTCCAACCCTCATTCTAATGATTTATCTTTTACCAATAGAGCAACACTGCCCTGCTTGTCCTTTCGATACAATGTGCATCCTTTCACATTAAATTCCCAGCTATAATCTTCTTTCAGCCATGATGCAAGTGATGTCCACAAAATCATACACGCCAATTAGCAACTGTGCTACATGTTAATTTACCTTACTCCATATACTGCGCGCATTCAAATATATCACCTTCAGTCCTGCATTTACCCTTTTTGATTTTGT
Source organism: Hemitrygon akajei (assembly GCF_048418815.1). Classification (NCBI taxonomy): domain Eukaryota; kingdom Metazoa; phylum Chordata; class Chondrichthyes; order Myliobatiformes; family Dasyatidae; genus Hemitrygon; species Hemitrygon akajei. The sequence goes on along the minus strand of NC_133146.1, from coordinate 1,144,643 downwards.
CCATCTTTTAAGTTGCAACTCATTCTGTTGACTGCTATTTTGCCCTAATACAAGCCTCTCCTTACAAGGAGTGTCACTACACATTGTAACCCAGATAGCTCAACTTCAGCATTATTTCCCCGGTTCCTAGTCCCCTGATAAATTAGTTTAAACTCACCTGAACAACTCCAGCCAACCTGCCCACAAGAATAAACACGAGGAAATCTGCAGATGCTGGAAATTCAAACAACACACACAAAATGCTGGTGGAACACAGCAGGCCAGGCAGCATCTATAGGAAGAAGCACTGTTGACGTTTCGGGCCGAGACCCTTCGTCAGGACTCCGCAAAATCCCTCTTCAGGACCTCCTCATCTTGTCTGCCTATGTCATTGGTGCCAGTATGTGTCAACTCTTCTGTCTACTCACCTCTCACCCTTGAGAATGCCATGGACCCGATCTGAGACATCCCTGATCCTGGCAACAGAGAGGAAATGTACTATCTGGGTATCTCTATTGCACCCACAGAACCTCATCTTTGTTCCTCTGACTAAGGAATCTCCTATCTACACTGCAGACCTCTTCATCCCGAGACCCAGCCTACCCCATACACCTGCCCTTTCACCATATCGCTTGATGCCCCGACCAATCAGGAATCTACCAACCCGCTTTAAATACACCCACGGGCTTGGCCTCCACTGCAGTCTGTGGCAGCATTCCACAGATTCACCACTCTTAGGACTTCCCCATAGCCGTCTATTTTCTAAGCTCCATGTACCCATCTAAAAGTCTTTTAAAAGACCCTATTGTATCCACCTCCACCAGCGTTGCTGGCAGCCCATTCCATGCACTCACCACTCTCTGAGTTAAAAACTTACCCCTGACATCTCCTCTGTGCCTACTCCCCAGCACCTTAAACCTGTGTCCTCTTGTGGCATTGGCTGGAAGAAAGAACAAGCAGCAATTGACCACCATGCTACATCCTGGAGACTGAGACCAGGGCTCAGGCTCCAATCGCCTTTATACCGGGGTCCGTGGGAGGAGCCACAGGAGCAGTCAGCAGGGGGGGGCGTGTCCAGACAGGTATATGTAGTTCACCACATTCACCCCACCGCTTTGTTTTAAAAGAGAGTCCCCATGGGGCGAAGTTTCTTACAAGTATATTTACAGGTTAAGTCTATCAGGTGGTCGAATCTGTTGCTGCGATCTACGTAGCACCGGCTGTGATTGCACAGGTGCCGGTGGTGATTGCACTGGAGATGGTGGTTGTGCTGGTTCCGGCCTAACTGGAGGTGTCAGCCCACTAGGCGTCAGTGATCCCTCATGCCCAGTATATGCGCGTGCGAGACGCCCGGTATAGGAGTGTTGTGAGGAGTCTGTGTAAGGCTTGGTGTGCGCGGTGTCACGTCGGGTACAGTGTTCATAGTTACCGTGGAGTGTTCGGGGTAGTGGTCTGCTGCTCCTGCGGGCACCAGGTCGCGGACGGAGACCGTGTCCTCTCGCCCATCAGGTAAGACCACATAGGCATACTGGGGGTTTGCATGTAGAAGGTGAACCCTCTCGACCAGCGGGGAGTATTTATTGCTCCTCACATGGTTCCAGAGCAGCACTGGCCCTGGGGACGTCAGCCAAGCCGGTAGGGTGGTCCCAGTGGCAGACTTCCTGGGAAAAGAAAATAGGCGCTCGTGAGGGGTGGCATTGGTGGACATTCATAACAGGGAGCAGATAGAGTGGAGTGCCTCGGGGAGGACTTCCTGCCATCGAGAGACCGGCAACCCTTTTGACTTAAGGGCTAAAAGTGTGGCCTTCCACACTGTGGCATTCTCCCTCTCCACCTGTCCATTTCCCCGGTGATTATAGCTCGTGGTCCTACTAGTAGCAATGCCCCTAGCCAGCAGGTACTGGTGCAGCTCATCACTCATAAAGGAGGACCCTCTATCACTGTGGATATAGCAGGGATATCCGAACAGAGTGAAGAGCTGGTGCAGGGCTTTTATGATGGACGTGGCAGTGGTGTCAGGGCAGGGGATGGCAAAGGGGAACCGCGAGTGCTCGTCGATAATGTTGAGAAAGTAGACATTGCGGTCGGTGGAGGGAAGGGGGCCCTTAAAGTCAACACTCAGTCGCTCAAAGGGGCGGGTGGCCTTGATAAGTTGCGCCTTTTCAGGACGGTAGAAGTGCGGTTTGCACTCAGCGCAGACTTGGCAGTCCCTGGTCATCATCCTGATTTCCTCAAGGGAGTATGGCAGGTTCCGGGCTTTCACGAAATGGTAAAATCGGGTGACCCCCGGGTGGCAAAGATGTGCATGGAGGGCGTATAGCTGGTTGAGCTGTGCGCTGGCACACGCTCCCCGGGATAGGGCATCAGGGGGCTCATTGAGCCTTCCAGGCCGGTACAGGATATCATAGCTGTAGGTGGAGAGTTCGATTCTCCACCGTAGTTGTAGGTGGAGAGTTCGATTCTCCACCGTAGTTGTAGGTGGAGAGTTCAATTCTCCACCGTAGTTGTAGGTGGAGAGTTCTATTCTCCACCGCAAAATTTTATCATTTTTGATTTTGCCCCACTGTTGGTTGCTGAACATGAACACAACTGAGCGCTGGTCGGTCAGCAAGGTGAACCTTTTGCCGGCGAGATAGTGCCTCCAGTGCCTAATAGCTTCCGCTATGTCCTGGGCTTCTTTCTCCACCGCGGAGTGCTGAATTTCAGGGCCTTGAAGGATACGAGAAAAGAATGCTACTGGCCTGCCTGCCTGATTGAGGGTAGCAGCCAGCGCGAAATCCGAGGCGTCACTCTCTACTTGGAAGGGAATGGTCTTGTCCACCGCATGCATCGTTGCTTTGGCAATGTCCCATTTAATGCGGCTGAAGGCCGCGCGGGCCTCAGCAGAGAGAGGAAATGTGGTAGACTTGACCAGGGGGCGGGCCTTGTCTGCGTAATGAGGGACCCATTAGGTGTAATAGGAAAAGAAGCCCAGGCACCGTCTGAGGGCTTTGAGGGTGGTGGGAAGAGGGAGTTCTAACAGGGGGTGCATACGGTCGGGATCAGGGCCAATGACCCTGTTCTCCACGACATACCCAAGGATAGTGAGTCGGGTGGTTCCGAACATACACTTGTCCCTGTTATAAGTAAGGTTCAAAGCTTCGGCCACTTGGAAAAATCGTTGGAGGTTGGCGTTGTGATCCAACCAGTCGTGACCACAGATGGTGATGTTATCCAGATAGGGAAATGTGGCCTTCAGTTGGCACTGGTCCACCATCCGGTCCATTTCCCTCTGGAAAACAGAGACATTCCTAGATCCCTCTGTCCTACTGCACTCCTCAGTGTCCTAGCTTTTACCTTGTATGTTCTACCTTGGTTTGTCCTTCCAAAGTGCAACACTTGTCTGTATTAAACTCCTTCTGCCATTTTTCAGCCTGTCCAGATCCCTCTGCAAGCTTTGAAAACCTTCCTCACTATCCACTACACCTCCAATCTTTGTATCATTACCACATTATTATCCAGATCATTGATATAGATGACAAATAACAATGGACCCAGCACTGATCCCTTTGGCACACCACTAGTCACAGGCCTCCACTCAGAGTAGCAATCCTCCACTACCACTCTCTGGCTTCTTCCATTGAGCCTATGTCTAATCCAATTTACTACCTCTCCATGTATACCTAGTGACTGAATCTTCCTAACTAACCTCCCATGCGGGACCTTGTCAAAGGACTTACTGAAGTCCATGTAGACAACATCCACTGCCTTCCCTTCATCCACTTTCCTTGTAAGCTGCTCAAAAAACTCCAACAGATTTGTTAAACATGATCTACCACACACAAAGTCGTGTTGACTCTCCTTAATAAGTTCCTGTCTATATAAATACTTGTAGATCCTATCTCTTAGTACTCCTTCCAATAATTTACCTACTACCAACATCAAGCTTACTGGCCTATAACTTCCCAGATTACTTTTAGAGCCTTTTTAAACAATGGAACAACATCCTCCAGCACCTCACTCGTAGATACTGACATTTTAAATATATCTGCCAGGGCCTCTGCAATTTCAACAATTTTCTTCACTCCACTTTTACTTTTCTCCTTTTTTAACTTTTGCAGTTATTTTATCTTTATCCATACTTCTCCAGTCTGTTCAAACCACCCCCTACTATTTTGTTTAAAGCTTTATCCATAGAAACATAGAAAACCTACAGCACAATACAGGCCCTTGAGCCCACAAAGTTGTGCTGAACATGTCCCTGCTTCAGAAATTACTAGGCTTATATCATGGTCCCTTCTGGCAATCCCACACCTTGCTATTTACCTTAGGAATTGAGCTTCAATCCCCTCGTTTAGCTTCCAATCATTCCCAGGTTCCACTAACTACACACACCTGCTTTCCATCAGAGAATGCAGGATAAAAACCCTGTGATCACAATGAGCTGCCAGTTTGTTGGTTGACTCTGGTGTGAGTAACCTTGTTTCATGCTTCCTAGGACTGCCAGTTCTAAGTTTAGCATTGCTCCTGGATACCGATTCCAAGCTCGCTACATCAAGAACGCCTCTGGACTCTGCCTCCGGCATGTTCCGCTTGTGTAACAGAACAAGCTGGCCATAATGAACCCAGTGGATACGGATCCTGCACAACAGGTCCTTGCCAGTCAGAGCTACCTATTGGGCGTCCACGACCACCTACTTAGGGAGGTCACGGAAAACCTTCGGACGCTGTCCATGAATGTATGGAAGGTCAGTGAGCAGGTGGACTGAGTTTGCACTTCCCTTTCTCTGTCCCCTCCAAGAATCCAGACTACCCAAGCTGCACTGCTCGGGATGTCATCGCCCCTGGGATCAGCAACACAGTCCCCTCGAGAGTCATACATCCCCGAGCACGAACCCTACACTGGGGACCTATGGAGGTGCCGGGCCTTCCTGTTACAATGCTCTCTGGTCTTTCAGCTACAGCTACGAACCTACACTTCAGATAAATTCAAGATTGCATATATCATGGGTCTGTTATGAGGGGATGCCTTGGCTTGGGCAACTGCAGTATGGGATAACGACCAGAGGTTTGTTCCTCCTTCCCCTCCTTTGTTGCTGAATTGAAGAAGGACTTCAAACAATCTGTTCACAATAAGGTCGCCACTGAATGCTTGTTGACTCTTTGTCAGGGTTCGCGAAGGGTAGCAAGGTATTCCATTGAGTTCTGGACCTTAGTCACAGACTCAGGGTGGAATGACAAGGCCCTGTGGGAGATGTTTCAACAGGGCCTCTCGGACAAGATAAAGGATGAACTGGCAGGGAGGGACGACACGGACTGTCTAGACTCTCTCATCTCGCTAGCCACTAGATTAGATAATCGACTTCAAGAGTGGCTGAGAGAAAGAACCAGTTGCCCCGTTCCTCGGAAGCCCACAGTCCACCTTATCAGTCCCAGCCAGCCTCCCTTCCCCAGCTGCTTCAACTGTAGCTCCTGCTCCAACCTTCCCCACCACCTGGGGGAGGAAGCGATGCAGCTGGGATGGAACTGGCTCTCCCCGGCCGAACGACTTCAGAGGTGGAGAGCTGGGGATTGTTTCTATTGTGGCCAGCCAGGACATTTCCAGGATACCTACCCTCAGTGGCCAAAAGGGTGGGCACCAGTGAAAAAGGGGGCCTTGGTGAGCTGGTCGATACACCCTTCAGCCCACCCCCCCCCCCCCGCCCCCCGACTTGGATGCAGATCCCGGCTACCATGAATTACTGACGACAGTCTCTGTCCCTATCCACTTTGGTGGATTCCGGTGCCGAGGGCAACCTGCTGGACGAAGACATAGCCTCCCAGGCCGGAATACCTCGCGAACCACTAACTACCCCCCTGGAGGCCTAGGCCCTGGGCAGAAAACTGCTGGCTCGAGTGACCCACTTCGCCCCTGACCTTGATCCTATCCGGCAACCATTGAGAGGGGGTACGATTCAGTCTCATTCGTTCATCTCAAGCCCCGGTAGTTCTTGGGTACCCATTGCTGACCCAACACAATCCCCACATCGACTGGTCTACCAGGAGGATAGCCAAATGGAGCCAGTCTTGCCATGCCAACTGTCTGCGGTCAGCCCCATCTACCAGGAAAGTTACCGCGACTCCGCCTGTCCCGAAAACCTTCGATGTGTCCCGAGTCCCCACTGAGTACCATGACCTGGGACCGGTATTCAGTAAACAACCTTCCCTGCCTCCACACCGCACATGATTGTGCCATCGACCTTCTCCCCGGGGCCTCACTACCCACCAGTCACCTTTTTAATCTATCCTGACCGGAGAGAGAGGCCATGGAGAAGTACATCAGCGAGTCCCTCGCGGCGGGCATTATCAAACCTTCATCTTCCCCAGTAGGCGCCGGTTACTTCTTTGTAGAAAAGAATGACAGGTCGCTTCATCCTTGTATTGATTAATGAGGCCTAAACAGTATTACAGTTAAGAATAAATACCCTTTACCCCTCATTAGTTCGGCTTTTGAACCACTGCATGGAGCCACCATTTTCTCAAAGCTGGACCTTCGGAATACATACCATCTAGATAGATAGATAGATACTTTATTCATCCCCATGGGGAAATTCAACTTTTTTTTTCCAATGTCCCATACACTTGTTGTAGCAAAACTAATTACATACAATACTTAACTCAGTAAAAACATATGATATGCATCTAAATCACTATCTCAAAAAGCATTAATAATAGCTTTTAAAAAGTTCTTAAGTCCTGGCGGTTGAATTGTAAAGCCTAATGGCATTGGGGAGTATTGACCTCTTCATCCTGTCTGAGGAGCATTGCATCGATAGTAACCTGTCGCTGAAACTGCTTCTCTGTCTCTGGATGGTGCTATGTAGAGGATGTTCAGAGTTTTCCATAATTGACCGTAGCCTACTCAGCGCCCTTCGCTCAGCTACCGATGTTAAACTCTCCAGTACTTTGCCCACGACAGAGCCCGCCTTCCTTACCAGCTTATTAAGACGTGAGGCGTCCCTCTTCTTAATGCTTCCTCCCCAACACGCCACCACAAAGAAGAGGGCGCTCTCCACAACTGACCTATAGAACATCTTCAGCATCTCACTACAGACATTGAATGACGCCAACCTTCTAAGGAAGTACAGTCGACTCTGTGCCTTCCTGCACAAGGCATCTGTGTTGGCAGTCCAGTCTAGCTTCTCGTCTAACTGTACTCCCAGATACTTGTAGGTCTTAACCTGCTCCACACATTCTCCATTAATGATCACTGGCTCCATATGAGGCCTAGATCTCCTAAAGTCCACCACCATCTCCTTGGTCTTGGTGATATTGAGACGCAGGTAGTTTGAGTTGCACCATATCACAAAGTCCTGTATCAGTTTCCTATACTACTCCTCCTGTCCATTCCTGACACACCCCACTATGGCCGTGTCATCAGCGAACTTCTGCACATGGCAGGACTCCGAGTTATATTGGAAGTCTGATGTGTACAGGGTGAACAGGACCGGAGAGAGTACGGTTCCCTGTGGCGCTCCTGTGCTGCTGACCACCGTGTCAGACCTACAGTCTCCCAACCGCACATACTGAGGTCTATCTGTCAAGTAGTCCACTATCCAATCCACCATGTGAGAGTCTACTCCCATCTCCGTTAGTTTGTGCCTTAAGATCTTGGGCTGGATGGTGTTAAAGGCACTAGAGAAGTCAAGGAATGTAATCCTCACAGCACAACTGACCCCATCTAGGTGAGAGAGTGATTTGTGCAGCAAATACGTGATAGCATCCTCCACTCCCACCTTCTCCTTATACGCAAACTGAAGAGGATCCTGGGCGTGCCTGGTTTGTGGCCTCAGATTCTGTATCATCAGCCGCTCCATGGTCTTCATCACGTGCGACGTCAAGGCAACAGGTCTGAAGTCATTCAACTCCTTTGGTTGTGGTTTCTTTGGTACCGGGACAATACAGGATGTTTTCCACTGTCTGGGTACTCTTCTCTGCTCCAGGCTCATGTTGAAGATGCGCTGTAGTGGTTCTCCCAGCTCAGTCGCACAGGCCCTCAGTAATCGCGGGGAAACTCCATCCAGTCCCGCCGCCTTGCTGGTACAGATCTTCCTCAGTTGACCTTCCACCTGTGCATCCAAATAAATTGGATGAGCTAGCCTCATTAGTAAGGAATGTTAAAGCATACAAGGAATGCAGTTTAATGTGTTTTTCTGAAACATGGCTGACGGCTAACATCCCGGATGTAAATGTAGAATTACCTGGTTTTACTACGGTAAGATTTGACAGAGATGCCAAAAAGTGTGGGAAGAAGAAAGGAGGGGGACTCACTGTCTACATTAACGTAAGATGGTGTAACCCCGGGCATGTGAGTACAAAGATCTCCGTTTGTGAAAGAGATATTGAGCTGATCGCCGTGAGTATGAGGCCATATTACCTGCCTCGAGAATTCGCAAGCGAGAATTCATCTAGTCAGGGTGAGTAAGGGGAACAAGTGGAAAATGGCCTTTAATACACTTCTGGGCCACTTTGAATATTTGGTCATGCCGTTTGGCCTCACCAATGCTCCTGCTATTTTTCAAGCTCTCATTAATGACGTACTGAGGGACTTAATTAATCGGTCCATATTTGTTTACCTCGATGATATCCTGATATTTTCTAGCACCCCCCCCCCAAGAACACGTTCACCATATCCATCAAGTCCTCCAGAGACTGTGGGAAAACCAGTCATTTGTGTAGGCGGAGAAATGTGAGTTCCACGTTCCTTCAATCAGCTACCTGGGTTATATCATAGAGAGCAGGCAGGTAAGAGCAGACCCCCAAGAAGATCTGGGCAGTGGAAGAATGGCCGAGGCCGACTACCCATAAACAACTTCAACAATCCCTGGGGTTTGCAAACCTCTACTGCTGATTTATCAGAGACTACAATCGAGTTGTGGCCCCCCCTTACCTGGCTTACCTCGCCTACTACCCCTTCTGTTGGGACTCTGAAGCTGACTCAGGGTTCACCAACCTGAAGAGGTATTTTCACACAGCCCGTCAAATCATTGTTAAGGTGGACGCCTCTGACTCTGGGATAGCAGCAGTCCTGTCCCAACGATCGAGTTTGGATGAGAAGCTTCAGCCCTGCGCCTTCTATTCTCACTAACTGTCCCCCGCCGAGCGGAATTACGACATAGGGAATCAGGAACTCCTGGCAGTCAAACTAGCATTGGAAGAATGGAGGCACTGGCTAGGAGGGCAGAACAACCGTTTGTGGTAAGGACTGCTCTTAAAAACCTGGGGTATATTCAGACCACCAAACGCTTGAACTCCGGCCAGGCCTGTTGGGCATTATTTTTTTGGACGGTTCCAGTTTTCCCTCACATACCATCCAGGGTCCAAGAACGGGAAGCCGGATGTGCTCTCCCACCAATATGACTCCAAGGAGGACACTTCCAGCCCAGGGACTAACCTCCCACCATCCTGTGTGGTTGCCACCCTCAATTGGGAGATTGAGTTCAAAGCAAAAGAAGCCCAATGGGATGACCCCGACCCTGGCAATGGACCCGGCAATCGCCTGTATGTGCCCGTTTCTGTCAGGCCTCAGGTTCTGCAATGGGGGCACACGTCTCGGTTCGCCTGCCACCCCAAGAGTGATCGGACCCTAGCACTCTGAAAAGACACTTTTGGTGGCAGTCCATGGAGGCGGATACTTGTTCCTATGTCTCGGCATGTTCCATCTGTGCTCAGGGAAAAGCCTGTCATTGGAAACCTGCAGGTTTACTTTGTCCTCTACCTGTCCCTGGTAATCCCTGGTCGCACATTGCCCTAGACTTCGTCACCAGTCTACCCTCTTCACATGGGAACACCATGTGTTCTCACATGGGTACTCAACATGGTAGATTAGTTCTCCAAAGTGGTGCACTTTGTAGCCCTCCCTAAACTGCCTTCCTCTCAAGAAACCTCAGAGCCTCTCGTCTGCCACGTCTTCCGCCTCCACGGAATCCCCACAGACATAGTCTCCGATCAAGGTCCCCAGTTCATCTCATGTGTATGGAAGGCCTCCTCTCAAGCCTTAGGTGCATCAGTCAGCCTGTCATCCTGCTTCTACCTCCAGATGAACGGGCAGATGGAATGGGTCAATGAGCTACATTGTGTAACGGCAAACAACCCATCGACCTGGAACAACCACCTCCCGTAGGTTAAGAACGCCCTCAACTCTCTGGTGAGCTCTGCTATTGGAAGGTCTCCATTCGAGTGTTCCCTGGGGTACCAACCCATGTCCTTCCCCGCGCAAGAAAAGGAGATTGCGGTACTGTCGGTTCAGGACCATATTGATCAATGCCTTAAGGTTTGGGAGGAGACATGCACAGCCCTACTCAGATTAGCAAAATGCAATAAGAAGATGGCTGACCGACACCAGACTCCGATGCCTGAGTACCAACCAGGTGTGGCTTTTATCCAAGGACATCCCACTCCAGAATGAGCATAGGAAACTCACCCCTCACTTCCTGGGACCATTCAAGGTCGAAAGTGTTATCAATCCAACAGCAGTCCGCCTAGAACTGCCAAGATCTATGCACATCCACCCGACTTTTCATGTTTCAGGTGGATAAGTTTCCGGGGCCTGACGGAATATTCCCCAGGCTGCTCCACAAGCCAAGGGAAGAGATTGCTGAGCCTCTGGCTAGGATCTTTATCTCCTTGTTGTCCACGGGAATGGTACCGGAGGATTGGAGGGAGGCGAATGTTGTTCCCTTGTTCAAAAAAGGTAGTAGGGATAGTCCGGGTAATTATAGACCAGTGAGCCTTATGTCTGTGATGGGAAAGCTATTAGAAAAGATTCTTAGAGATAGGATCTATGGACATTTAGAGAATCATGGCCTGATCAGGGACAGTCAGCATGGCTTTGTGAAGGGCAGATCTTGCCTAACAAGCCTGATAGAGTTCTTTGAGGAGGTGACCAGGCATATAGATGAGGTGAGTGCAGTGGATGTGATCTACATGGATTTTAGTAAGACATTTGACAAGGTTCCACATGGTAGGCTTATTCAGAAAGTCAGAAGGCATGGGATCCAGGGAAGTTTGGCCAGGTGGATTCAGAATTGGCTTGCCTGCAGAAGGCAGAGGGTCGTGGTGGAGGGAGTACATTCATATTGGAGGGTTGTGACTAGTGGTGTCCCACAAGGACCTGTTCTGGGACCTCTACTTTTCATGATTTTTATTAATGACCTGGATGTGGGGGTAGAAGGATGGGATGGCAAGTTTGCAGATGACACAAAGGTTGGTGGTGTTGTAGATAGTGTAGAAGATTGCCAAAGATTGCAGAGACATTGATAGGATGCAGAAGTGGGCTGAGAAGTGGCAGATGGAGTTCAACCCGGAGAAGTGTGACATGGTACACTTTGGAAGGACAAACTCCAAGGCAGAGTACAAAGTAAATGGCAGGATACTTGTTAGTGTGGAGGAGCAGAGGGATTTGAGGGTACATGTCCACAGATCCCTGAAAGTTGCCTCACAGGTGGATAGGGTAGTTAAGAAAGCTTATGGGGTGTTAGCTTTCATAAGTCGAGGGATAGAGTTTAAGAGACGCGATGTAATGATGAAGCTCTATAAAACTCTGGTTGGGCCACAGTTGAAGTACTGTGTCCAGTTAGGTCACCTCACTATAGGAAGGATGTGGAAGCATTGGAAAGGGTACAGAGGAGATTTACCAGGATGCTGCCTGGTTTAGAGAGTATGGATTATGATCAGAGATTAAGGGAGCTAGGGCTTTACTCTTTGGAGAGAAGGAGGATTGAGAGGAGACATGATAGAGGTGTACAAGATATTAAGAGGAATAGATAGAATGGAGAGCCAGTGCCTCTTCCCCAGGGCACCACTGCTCAGTACAAGAGGACATAGCTTTAAGGTAAGGGGAGGGAAGTTCAAGGGGGGTATTAGAGGAAGGTTTTTTACTCAGAGTGGTTGGTGCATGGAATGCACTGCCTGAGTCAGTGGTGGAGGCAGATACACTAGTGAAGTTTATGAGATTACTAGACAGGTATATGGAGGAATTTAGGGTTGGGGGTTATATGAGAAGCAGAGTTTGAGGCTCGGCACAATATTGTGGGCCGAAGGGCCTGTAATGTGCTGTACTGTACTATGTTCTATGTTTTCCCAGTTAAAGCCAGTTTTGGTCAGCCCCCTGGCTGAGACTCCCCCACCTACCCATATCATCGACAACTATCCACAGTCTGAAGACTACTGGATGTGCCCAGTAGGGGCAGGGGTTTTCAATACCTGGTAGATTGGGAAGGGTACAGTCCAAAAGAAAATTCCTGGGTCCCCCACTCCTTCATCCTATACCCTTCCCTCATCCAGGATTTTCATCGGGACCATCCAGACAGGCCTGGAGGATCGCCAGGAGGCTCCTGTTGAGGGAGGAGTTCTGTTATGGTCCCTCTGGCAATCCCCCACCTTGCTATTTACCTGAGGAATTGGGCCTCAATCCCCTCATTTAGTTTCCAATCATTCCCAGGTTTCACTAACTACACACACCTGCTTTCCATCAGAAAATGTAGGATAAAGACCCTGTGATCACAACAAGGAGCTGCCAGTTCATTGGTCAACTCCAGTGTGAGTAAACTTGTTTCATGGTTCTTAGGACTGCCAGTTCTGAGTCTTGCATTGCTCCTGGATACCGTTTCCAAGCTCGCTACGTCAAGAACACCTCCCAACTCCGCCTCGCTCATGTAACAGCTTACCTATAGACCTCTATTTCACTAAGCTCCATGTACCTATCTAAAAGCCTCTTAAAAGACCCAATCATATCCGCCTCCACCACTGTTGCCAGCAGCCCATTCCACGTACTCACCACTCTGAGTAAAAAAACTTACCCCTGACATCTCCTCTGTACCTACTCCCCAGCACCTTAAACCTGTGTCCTCTTGTGGCAACCATTTCAGCCCTGGGGGAAAAGCCTCTGACTATCCACATGATCAATGGCTCTCATCATCTTGTACACCTCTATCAGGTCACATCTTATCCTTCTTTGCACCAAGGAGAAAAGACCGAGTTCACTCAACCTATTCTCATAAGACATGCTCCCCAATCCAGGCAACGTCCTTGTAAATCTCCTCTGCACCCTTTCTATGGCTTCCACATCCTTCCTGTAGTGAGGCAACCAGAACTGAGCACACTACTCCAAGTGGGGTCTGACCAGGGTCCTATATAGCTGCAACATTACCTCTTGGCTCCTAAATTCAATTCCACGATTGATAAAAGCCAATATACCGTATGCCTTCTTAACCACAGAGTCAACCTGCACAGCTGCCTTGAGCGTCCTATGGACTTGGACCACAAGATCCCTCTGATCCTCCACACTGCCAACAGTCTTACCAAATACTATATTCTACCATCATATTTGACCTACCAAAATGAACCACTTCACACTTATCTGCGTTGAACTCCATCTGCCACTTCTCAGCCCAGTTTTGCATCCTATCAATGTCCCTCTGTAACCTCTGACAGCCCTCCACACTATCCACAACTCCTCCAACCTCTGATCCTCCACACTGCCAAGTTATGCAATTCACCAGGATCCAGGTCCCATCCGGGTTCACAAACAGCTCCCTCCTTCCCCAATACTAGTGCCAATTTCCCATGAATTCAAACCCACTGCTCCACACCAGTCCTTGAGCCTCACATTTACCTCTCTAACTCTCTAATCTTCTTGACCCTATGCCAATTTGCATGTGGCTCAGGTAGGAATCCAGAGATTACCACCTTTTTGGTTCTACTTTTAATTTTGTTCCTAGCTGCTCCAATTCCCTCAGTAGACCCTCTTTCCCCTTTCTACCTATGTTGTTGTTACCTACAAGGACCACAACAACTGGATCTTTCCCCTCCCACTGAAAATTCCTCTTCAGGTCAGATAAGATGTCCTGAACCCAGGAGGCAGGCAACACAGCCTTTGGGACACTCTATCCTTGCAACAGAGTTCTGTCTATTCACCTGACTATATACTATCCCCAATTACCATTGCATTTCTCTCCTCCATCTTGAATATCTCCCTACAGTGCCACAGTTAGGTTGTTCATCCATCCTACAGCCCCCACTCTCAACCACACAGGGAGCTAGAATCTCAGACCTGTTGGACAAGCTCAAGGGCTGAGGCCCCTCCAGCACTGTCTCTTGGATCTCACAACCCGCCTTACTCACAGTCGCACTACAAACCAAAGCTAATCTAATGGGTGTGACTGCCTCCTGAAACAGACTCTCCAGGTAACTCTCCCCCTCCCTGATGTGCCGCAGTGTTTGAAACTCAGATTCCAGGTCATCAGCTTTGAGCCTGAGTTCCTTGAGCAGCCAACACTTGCTGCAGATCTGGTTACCAGGAACAACATTTGGGTCCACCAGCTCTCATGTCATGCAGCTACAGCACATCACCTGATCCTGCATCATCCCTACTTTATTTAATTAGCTGTAAGTTAGTGACTTTTAGTGCCAAACACTATAAAAGCCTTACCTGTGCCTCCCCGCTAAAGCCTCTTAAGCCAAAGCCTCAAGTTCCCACTCCTACACTGGTCCACTCACACAATGGCTGCTCCGCTTTGACCATGCTTTACTTTTATTTGCTCCTGCTAATGAATGATGAATCAATTAGTCTGCCGCTAATATGCCGAGTGCTGCAAAATGCTCCTTTTTGAAACTCTTCTCCCCGACCTGTGCAATGCGCGCTCTCTCTCTCTCTCTCTCTCTCTCTCTCTCTCTCTCTCTCTCTCTCTCTCTCTCTCTCTCTCTCCTTCAAAGTATACTTAAATTGACATTTTGCTCACCCCTCTGCACCCTTCTGCCTCCCACAGCCTGTAGCAGGATACTGACTGATTCTGGCGTCAAGAGGTGTCACTTGGCGTGGGCTTTGTTGAAACCATGCCTGGGGAAAAAAGGAGTACAGCTTCTAGTTCATCCTCAGACTCTGCTGCTAATGGTTTCTTTTCAAACACTGAGGTAGCTTTATATTTTGCCTGTAATTTCCTTCTTTAAATTTTGCTCATTTTCTCTGCTTTTCACAGGATTCATCTAACCACTTTTGCATTTCACATCGACAATAAGCAAGCACAGAACACTACAGTGTTCTCACATTTTCCATTCTCTAACACACATCCGCACATCTGCACACACTCACTTAATCCATTCCACACATTTCATTCTCTAACACTCGCTCGTGCACACACGTGCACACACACTCTCTCTCGTACACACACACTCGCTCACACACGCACACGCACACTCACGCACACTCACATATTCTGTCTCACACACACACACACACACACACACACACACATTTCAGAATTTTTTTTGTACAACACACTTACTGAATTTACCTGTGTCAGATGCAGACTTCAATGCAACACCTATACAGACTCCAAACCAGGTCTGGAACTCATCTTTTTTTTGAACACTGTAGTTTTCCTATGTCAATGACAGAGGTAAAGTTCCCACACAGGAGGCAATTTACGTTCTAGCAGCAGACGATCAAATATGAGCTGCCGAGGATTTTGAGTGATCAGCTGCAGGAGTGAATCCCTTTCTCTCATGTAACAAAGCTGAGGGTCAGCCATGTCAGTGGAGCCTCTAAGTAGCTGTTGTCACTGATAATGAAATGAAAAGTAAAATGACTGGGCC
Organism: Hemitrygon akajei; assembly: GCF_048418815.1. Taxonomy (NCBI): domain Eukaryota; kingdom Metazoa; phylum Chordata; class Chondrichthyes; order Myliobatiformes; family Dasyatidae; genus Hemitrygon; species Hemitrygon akajei. Next base: position 1,129,052 of record NC_133146.1, on the reverse strand, counting down.
CAGAACCCATGCACTCTTATGACTCAAACATGCTTTTTATTTCATTTGTGCACAAGGAGAACAGCATGAACCCTGTCACCCACACTGTTCTGAAGTTTGACAGAAAACTACTATTTTTACACAGAACCTGTGGCAAGCAAAGGTGTCTCCACAGTCTCACTTCACTTGACTACAGCTGCCCCAGGCTGTTCTTGCTTTATCCCATCTTGCACACCTTGGACCCCATTTATAGAACTATAGAACCATAAAACAATACAGCACAGAAACAGGCCTTTTAGCCCTTCTTGGCTGTGCTGAACCATTTTTCTGCCTAGTCCCTCTGACCTGCACCTGGCCCATATCCCTCCATATACCTCTCATCCATGTACCTGTCATCCAAGTTTTTCTTAAATGTTAAAAGTGAAAAGTGAAATGTTAAATGTTAAAAGCATTTACCACTTCATCTGGCAGCTCATTCCACACTCCCACCACTCTCTGTCTGAAGAAGCCCCCCCTAATGTTCCCTTTAAACTTTTTCCCCTTCACCCTTAACCCACGTCCTTTGGTTTTTTGCTCCCCTAGCCTCAGTGGAAAAAGCCTGCTTGCATTCACTCTATCTATACCCATCATAATTTTATATACCTCTATCAAGTCTCCCCTCATTTTTCTACGCTCCAGGGAATAAAGTCCTAACCTATTCAACCTTTCTCAGTAACTAAGTTTCTCAAGCCCTGAAACATCCTTGTAAACCTTTTCTGCACACTTTCAACCTTATTAATATCCCTCCTGCAATTTGGTGACTAAAACTGCACACAACACTCCAAATCCGGCCTCACCAAATGCCTTATACAACCTCACTACAACATTCCAACTCTTATACTCAATACTTTGATTTATAAAGGTCAATGTACCAAAATCTCTTTGCGACCCTATCTACCTGTGATGCCACTTTTAGGAAATTTTGTATCTGTATTTCTAGATCCCTCTGTTCTCTGCTCTTATCTTTTATTCCAGATGAAAGGTCTCCATCTGAAGCAATGACTGTCTGTTCTCTTTCATGGCTAAACCTGATTAGTTGATGCAGCTTTTTGTCTATTGCTCTAGATTCCAGCAGCTGTGTGCTTTCATGTCTCAGTTTCCTCCATTTTGTTTTCTCCCCCAACCCCACCCAGTCATCCAAGTTAAAATAAGCTTGTTTTCACAAAAAGCCATCAAACTGATTAATTAATTATAACTCTCTCCGCAGCTGTTGTCTGAACTTCTGAGCATGTCTCACATTTTCTCTTTTTGCTTCAGATTTCCAGCATCTGCCGTTTATTGCTCTGTTTCCCCTCCCTCCACCACCCAGGAAATGCTATCTTCTCACTGCTGCCATCAGGAAGATACAGGAGCCTCAGGACTCTCACCACCAGGTTCAGAAAAACAGTTACTACCTTCAACCATTAGGTTCTTTAGGTTCTTGAACCAAAGGGGATAACTTCACTCAATTACTTTTGTCCCATTGTTGAAATGTTCCCCACAACCAATGAACTCACTTTCAAGGACTCTTCATGTCATGTTTTTGATATTTTAATCAGGAACAAGCCTCCGTCACTCCACTGTCACTCCATGCATGCTGACCGATGTTTGTCAGCACCATCTCATTTTTAAAATCCTCCCATCTCTCCCATCTCCCAGCTCTCCCATTTAAAAGGAGCATCCCTGTTGAAGTAAGGACATACTTAAATGAGAGGGACACTGCTACATTGCAGGAGTCTGCTAAATTAGCTGATGAGTATGTTTTAATCCATAAGAATAAATTTCTTCAGGGCAGAACTTTTAAAAGGAAAAATGGCACAGAGAGTCAAGGTAAACCAGAAATTAAATCAGAAGTTAGTGAGAAAGGTAAGGATGAAGGAAAACCTGTGAAGGAAAGACAGTTTAGTCCCATTTGTAATTATTGTAAGAAACCTTGTCATGTAATAGCCAACTGTTTCCAATTGAAAAAGAAGAAGGAAACAGTCCCAGATGCTTGTGTGCAACATATTGAAACACCTGTATATTCACAGGGTTCGATAAACACAAATGAAGCTTTGTTAGAGTCTGACCAAGTTAAGAGAGGATATGATTATTTTATAACTGAAGGATTTGTATCCTTGAAAGAGGGATCCCCTCTGGTGCCAATAAAATTCCTTAGAGATACTGGAGCTTCGCAATCACTGATGTTAGACAGTGTATTAAAGTTTAATGATGAGTCTGACACTGGTGAGGTAAACTATACACGAGGTGTTGGGAGTGCCCTTATGCCTGTACATCTGCATAGAGTAAATTTAAGGTCAGGGTTAGTTATAGGACTTGTTAAAGTAGGACTACAACTTAGCTTACCTGTGAATGATATATCTTTATTGTTAGGAAATGACTTGGCAGATGGACGAGTTTTTCCTGAAGTACATTTGACAATAAAACCAGAGGAACCACAGATGGATTCTAACACAGATTCCTCCTGTGTTGTAACTTGAGCCATGGTTAAAAAGATTGATGTGCAAAATGAGGTTCTTACCCATGACTGTTTAACTCGGGATTCAAATTTTGAGGATGTGTCAGAGACTTTCCTACCTTTATTGTTTGAACAAGATTCTTGGAATAAGTCTGACCCTGAAGATTTGTCTCTGTCTCGGAAGAAGATGATAGTAGAGCAGAGTAGAAACCCTGAAATTATCAAATTAAAGGAAAAAGCTCTTCCAGATAGTGAAATTGATAAGGTGCCAGTAGGATATTATTTTGAGAAAGGAGTATTAATGAGGAAGTGGAGATCGCCTACAATTCCTGCAAGTGATGAATGGAACACTGTTCACCAGGTAGTTGTTCCTAAAGTTTATTGAAATGAGATTTTAACTTTGGCCCATAGTGTGCCCTTGGGTGGACATCAAGGGGTGAAGAAAACTGTGGACAGGATTTTAAAACATTTTTACTGGCCTGGTTTAAGAAAAGATGTGGCGCTGTTTTGCGGAACGTGTCATACCTGCCAAATTGTGGGTAAACCTAATCAAGTTACTCAGTGGCCCCACTGTAACTTATTCCCGCATTAGGTGAACCGTTTTCCAAAATTATTATAGATTGTGTAGGCCCATTACCAAAAATAAAAACTGGCCATCAATATTTGTTGACTATCATGTGCACTACATTTAGGTTTCCAGAGGCAGTACCACTTAGGAATATAACAACTAAAACTGTATCAAAGGCTCTCATAAAATTCTTTACTTATATTGGGTTGCCTAAGGAAATACAATCTATCAAGGCAGTAATTTTATGCTTGGATTGTTTCAACAGATAGTTAAAAAAATTGGGAGCTAAGCAGATTACCTCATCTGCATACCATCCAGAATCGCGAGGAGCCTTGGAGTGGTTTCATTCTACCCTCAAGACTATGATTAGGACGTATTGTGTAAGAAAATGAAAATGATTGGGATGAGGGCATATACTTCTATTTGCAGTAAGGGAGTCGGTACAGGAATCATTAGGTTTTAGCCCATTTGAACTTGTATTCAGACATAGAGTGAGAGGACTTTTGGCCTTATTAAAAGAACAATGGATTAATAAAGAGGTACACACTAATTTGCTGGATTATGTTTTAAAAATTAAGGACAGATTACATTATGCTTGTAGCTTAGCCAGAGAAAATTTAAAATCGGCTCAGAAGAAAATGGAAACCTGGTACGATAAGGAAGCTAGGGTGAAGACACTTAAGCCTGGAGATAAGGTGTTGGTTCTTTTCCCAGTGTGACCAAATCCTTTACAAGCTAAATTTCAAGGTCCTTATGAAATTATGTCTAAAATTAACGATGTAGATTATGTGATAAAAACTCCAGACCAAAGAAGGCCAACACAACTTTGCCATATAAATATGATAAAACCATATTATGAGAAATAGTCTGCTACTATGACTGTTGTGGTCAATAACATTGAGTCTGATCTCACTAGGAACATAATGGATGATTCATCTGAAACTCACTCTAAATCCAATATTGTTTCTGCCAGATTACCAAACTCAGCCATTCTGGAAAATATTAATGAGAAATTAGCTCATTTACAGCCAGAGCAGAAGCAGCAGATGACGCAATTAATTTTTAAATATAGGGATTTATTTCCAGATGTTCCTAGAAGAATCAAAGTAGCTTTCCATGATGTAGATTTTGGAGATGCTAAACCCATAAAGCAACATCCATATAGGATGAACATGGAAAAATGTGAACTTTCTGAGAAAGAAATTAAGTATATGTTGGAGAATAATATTATTAAACCTTCTAATTTGAATTGGAGTTCACCTTGTGTTATGGTGTCTAAGTCAGATGGTAGTATTCGGTTTTGTACTGACTACAGGAAGGTGAATGCTGTAACAAAATCAGATGCATATCCAATTCCTAGAGTGGATGATTGTGTAGATTGTTATGTACCCCTAGGGTTCATATTTTCTATGGACAATCACTTTAAAATGTCAGGAGAATGAGATTGGCTTTTGGACACTGAGCTGCTACAAAGAGAGAGGGAAGGAGGCATCCAATGCAGTGCGAGAGAGAGAGAGAGAGAGAGAGAGACAGAAACTGCTTGAAAGATTAATGTTATGGTTTATCTACAAGTTGTTTACCTTTCCAGAAGGACACTTGCCTGTAAAGTTCTTACAAAGAGAGGAGGGCAGAGCAGGTTGATGGACAGCTGGTGTCCAACATGTGGAGATAAAAACCAGGTCCGCTGTTACACAGACAGACACATAGTTTTGGACACTGAATGAGCTTTGTTGTACCCACAGGAAGGTGGGGTTTTTGGAGGATCGATTCGGGGAAATCAATCAGTGACTCACAGAGTGAAAAGGTGCGACCAGTGGGGAATTATTTATGTGTCCACCCTCGCCTGGGTGATAATTCCACCACTGAAGAATGGTCATACGTGTTATGGTCACAGTCAGTGATTGCAACAGGATTTCGGAGTACAACGGGGATTTCAGAAGACAACGGGAACATCGACGGCATCAGCTCACCTCTCTCTCTCCAATGTTACTCAACTATCTACCTCAAACTGAACTGAACTCTCTTTATCATCATAAGACTATATCCATCCACCCCTAAGTTTTGAAAGAGCCTAGTTTTGTTCCTATTTCCACACTTATGTACATATATATCATTGCTAACCTGTGTAATATATCTGCATTTATAGTACTGTATTGCATAGCCACTAATAAACACTATTAGTTTTTAGCAATACCAGACTCCATTGTGCTTTGCATTTCTGCTGGTTCTTTAACCTGTCACGGGGTATGTGACAAGATAAAGTTGGAAAAGCAAAATTCCTTACAAAGATTGATTTATTGTTTTCCATTGACGGATAGAGGTAGAGAGATTTCTGCATTTGTAACCCCACCTGGGTTATATGAATATAATGTTCTTCCATTCGGGATGAAGAATGCCCCAGGTACTTTCCCACGATGATTAACTCTGTGATTCAGGGGTTAAAAGATACAGATGCTTATATTGATGACTTAGTTATAGGAAATGATACTTGGGAAGCACGTATTACTGCGGTGGAGAAACTATTTGAAAGACTTTCAAAAGCTAACTTAACCAATAACTTAGCTAAAAGTGAATTTGGTCATGCCACTGTGACTTACCTTAGTTAAATTGTAGGTCCAGGCTTGGTTAAGGAAAATGGTTAAGGAAATAAATCAAACTCTAATTTAGCAACAAAAGTTTGATGTTACAGGAGTACAATATTTTGATAACTCATATTAAAGGCAAAGATAATGTGATTGCTGATTATCTATCTCGATGCTAAATGTACAATGTAATTTTTTTTATGGAGTGATATTTTAACATTTGTAGTAATTTGTATGGTGCTATATGATAATACTATGTATACTGTGGATGTTGTAAATTTTATACATTTGTTTTTTTATTGTAAATAGTTAATTGTTAAAATTTTGTTCATAACAGACCAAAAATTTTTTTTTGGAGGTAGGTGTTATATACCCCGTGGGTATCTTGTGACTGTCACATGACCATGATATAATTGAGTCTCTGCTGGGCATGATGTAATGGTCTTGTGATATGGAGTGATGTCATTTTCCTGCCAGTGAGAGGTCATGTGATGGCCTGTTTCAGCCTTGCTGTGATGCAGGTCAGTTCGTTGTTTAATTCATCAGTGACTCTGTTATGCTGCGTATTCGTCTCATGACGCAGTTTTGTTTTAAAGTGGAGTTTTACATTCTATCTTAAGTCTCAAAGGTTATTGCCGGCAGAGTATGCCACAACGCTGCCAGTTTTGATTCCTACCTTTGCAGTCCAGTCAGAGAGTGAAGATTTATGGAAGTACGGAGACCCGAAGGATCGAGTAAAGTTGGTGTCATCATCGGTAATACAGGATCGACCTTATTGAATCCTCATTCGGAAAAGATAGTAACCTGCATCCGAGATAGTCCCTGCTGTAAGAGCAGAAAGGGCTGGGGCAGGTTTATTCGCCAAGGAAAGGTCAGTGCCTTTAAGCCATTTTTATTTCCTTCGTCGTAAATCCTTCGGGTAAGGCATATTTCGCCCGGGATCAGCAGTAACGTCACGTCGTCGAGGAATTCATTACTTCAGGAAAGTCTCTACTGATTGACTGTGTAAATCATTTGGACTTTTGCATTTTCCGTATTAAGAACTGTGTTCGCATTTATCACTTTAAGAACTGTTCAAGTTGCTGTGCAACAGTTCTAGTTAATTTAGTCATTTGTTTACTTTTCATTTTTTTTATTGAACAGGGTTTAATAAATTTTTTTTGTTTATAAAAACCTGTCTCAATTCTATATTCATTTTTGCCATATCATAACAACATGTGCCCGGAGGTGGAGGAGGTTGGCGAGGTCCTAAATGAATACTTTGCTGCAATATTCACAAGTGAAAAGGATCTTGATCAGGATAAGTTCGAAGTAGAGAGGGGCTGTGTGCTGGACAATATGGAGATTAAGGAAGAAGAAGTGCTGGATCTTCTTAAAAACATAAGATTGATAAATCCCCAGGGCCGGATATGATACACCCCAGGTTGTTATGGGAATTGAGAGAAGAGATGACAGGAGCATTAGCTACGATCTTTGAATCCTCTTTGGCTGCAGAGGAAGTGCTGGAGGACCGGAGAATGGCAAATGTAGTTCCCTTGTTTAAAAAAGGTAATAGGGAGAAACCTGGGAACAATAGACCAGTGAGTCTTATGTCGGTGGTCTGCAAACTACTGGAAAGGATTCTTAAGGATAGGGGCTACGAGCATTTGGAGAAGTACAGTCTACTCATGGATACTCAACATGGCTTTGTGAAAGGAAGATCGTACCTCACAAGCCTGATTGAGTTTTTTGAAGAGGTAACAAAATAAATTGATGAGGGTAGGACAGTGGATGTGGTCTACATGGACTTCAGCAAAGCATTTGACAAGGTCTCTCATGAGAGACTCATTCAGAAAGTCATGAGGCAGTGGAACCTTGGCTGTTTGGATAAAAAATTGGCTTAAAGGAAGAAAGCAGAGGGCAGTTGTGGAAGAGAAGTATTCTGTCTGGAGGTCAGTGACTAGTGGAGTGCCGCAGGGATCTGTCCTGGGACCCCTGCTATTTGTGATTTTTGTATAGATTTTTTACCTGAATGTAGAGGCGGAAGGATGGGAGAGTAAGTTTGCGGATGACATGAAGACTGGAGGAGCTGTGGATGGAGCTGTAGGTTGTCGAAGGTTACAAGAGGATATAGACAGGCTGCAGTGTTGGGCAGAAAAATGGCAGATGGAGTTCAATCCAGACAAGTGTGAGGTGATGCATTTTGGAAGGACAAACCAGAAGACTGAGTACAGGATTAATGATCAGTTACTTAAGAGTATGGATGAACAAAGGGACCTTGAGATTCAAATCCATACATCCCTCAAGGTCGCTGTACAGGTTGATAGGGTAGTTAAGAAGGCCTATAGGATGCTAGGCTTCATTAACAGGGGGATTGAGTTCAAGAGTAGAGAGGTCATGTTGCAACTCTACAAATCTCTGGTGAGACCGCACTTAGAGTATTGTGTTCAATTCCTCATTATAGGAAGGATGTGGAAGCAATGGAAAGGGTGCAGAGGAGATTTACCAGGATGTTGCCTGGATTGGAGAACAAGTCATATGAAGCAAGGTTAGCAGAGCTGGGACTTTTCTCTTTGGAGCGTAGAAGAATGAGTGGGGACTTGATAGAGGTCTACAAGGTTATGAGAGGCATAGATAGGGCGGATGGTCAGTACCTGTTTCCCAGGGCACCAATAGCAAACACTAGAGGGCATAGGTACAAAAGTAAGGGAGGGAAGTTTAGGGGAGACATCAGGGGTAAGTTTTTTTTACACAGAGGATTGTGAGTGCCTAGAATGACTTGCCAGGGATGGTGGTGGAGGCTAAAACATTAGGGGTATTTAAGAGCCTCTTGGACCGGCACATGGATGAAAGAAAAATGGAGGGTTATGGGGTAGTGTGGGTTTAGTAATTTTTTTTTAAGGATTATATGGGTTGGAACAACATGTAGGGCTGAAGGGCCTGTACTGTGCTGTAGTGTTCTATGGACCAACTTGTGGATGCTTAAAAATGTCATTTCCTGTCCATTGGGTAAAACATTCCAGCTAAAGCACTACTAGTATTTATGATAATAAACAAAAATGGGTAAATGATATCATCAGGTGGGGGAAAGAACTTTGATCTTTGTAGCAGATCTGATCTTTTGGCAACCACGAGGAATTGTCCATTGAATAAAATGCTGAAGTCATTTGATTTCATTGGATTGATCATAGAACACTGAAATTTCAATTATAATCTCAAGTTTTCATTTATGTTTAAAGCTAACCAGTCATGGCAGGGTGTAAATTGCACAACGGTGATGAATTGTAAAGTCTACAGGCTTTCATTATTTGAATGTGGATAAAAATAAACTCGTGCATTTATTCTGTAGAATTTACATCTCATTTTGTTTTCTCTCACACTAAATGAACATCAGTCATCCGTTTTTTTGTATTCCTGTGTGTAAATTTTTTACATTGGTTGCATTTTTATACTATCTGAGGAAAGGAGATAACTTTCAAGGTATGTATTTATCTGAATGTGGAAATGTAGAGTATTTCACCCACTATCAAACATCATTTTCATCATTCAACATAAAAATACAACTGCAGATGCTGTGGATCAAAGAATCTGTACACAACGCTGGAAGAACTCAACTTTCTGCTTATCTCTACAGTTCTTTCATTCTTATCCCCCCCCCCCCTTTATCTTTCCTCTGATTGGTTTTCCACCTGGCGCCTCTATTACTGGGCTTCGGCCCTCTCTTCCCCCTCATTCTTGATGAAGGGTCTCAGCCCAAAACATTGGCTACTCTTTTCTCACGGATGCTGCCTGACCTGCTGAGTTCTTCCAGTGTTGTGTACATATTTTCATCATTTAAACTTACAACTGGTGTTGCCTCCAGCATCATTTAATTCAGTCTCTTGGTCTCATTTTCATAAAAGTACGAATGGTACTGATGATTGTAAAGAATCTACAACATTTATTTATAATTAGCATGCTTTGTGTGAGACTTCATAAGCTATAAACTCATTAGTGTACAGAGATGTAATTCAGCAAAGTCCAAGTAAAGATTAGTTTTATTTTTCACAGGTATATCACAACATACAGTGAAATGTATTATTTGCATCAAATGCTATCAGTGAGGATTGTGCTAGAGCAGCCTACAAGTGTTGCCATCCTTCCAGCACACAAATAGCATGCCCACAACTTACTAACCTTAGCCCTAATTATACATCTTCCAAATATCAGAAGAAATGTGAACACCCAGAGACCACAAGGTCACAGGGAGAACAAATGTTCCAGAGACAGCAGCAGGAATCAAATCCCAATCAGTGACTGTTGGGGCTGTAAAGCAATTGCACTAGCCACTATGCTACCATGCCACCCCCTATGTTGTGGAGTATGTACCTGGCTCACAGCTTGAGAAATATCTTCACACTCTCCCAATATTTGTTACCTAAGATTATAAAGTGTGGAAAAGACCCTTTGAAATCACTGAGAACCTCCTTAATCAATGAAATTCAATGCAGAATTAGCCTGGGTGATGAGAGTGTTTGTTCATGCAGGAGTGGGAAAATTACCAGGTTCAATAGCAAAATGGTGACTTCTCTAAAAGGTAAAAATTTGTGAAGATATTGCAAGGATTGTAGAGTTGTAGCCATAAAATTAAAACTTAGCTTGTCTGAGATTGTTCACTTTGGATCTGAAGAAGTCAGGTGGATAATTAAATAAGATGCATTTAGTGGAGCCAGCAACAAAAGGAAAGATTTAATAATGTTAGCAAAGTTAGTAGCCAGGAGATATAAAATAAAAGTAATAGGTAGAGAAGCTACAGTAAATTGTTTTGATTGCTTGGTCATCATCGAATCAAATTTCTGTTGACCCACATTGTTTATAATCAGATTCCAGTTCTTTCTTAGAGCAAGATGTTTATCTTTGTTAAACTTCTTTTCCTCAAGTTTTATTTCAATGGCTTCCTTCACCAGATGGCTCCAAAAGCCATTGCTGTGGCACAGTAGTTTCGTGTCATCAAACTCAATCCTATGGCCATTGACTTCAGGAGAAGGAAACCAGAGGTCCATGAGCCAAACCTCATCAGACGATCAGAGGTGGAGAAGGTCAGCAAACTTTAAATTCCTCGGAGTTGTTATTTCAGAGGATCTGAGTTGTGCCCAGCACATAAGTGCAATTACAAAGTAAGCACAGCAGCACTTCTGCTTCCTTAGGAATTTGTAGAGATTTGGAATTAAATCTAAAACCTTGAAAGCTTTCTGTGGGCTGGCTGCATCACAGCCTGCTATGAAAACACCAATGCTCTTGAATGGAAAATCCTACAAAAGGTAGTGGATAGGATGCATTCCATCATGGAGAAAACCCTCCTAACCATTGAGTATATCTACATGAAACAATGTCACAGGAAAGCAGCATCAATCATCAAGGACCCCCACCACCCAGGTCATGCTCTCTTCTCATTGCTGCCATCAGGAAGAGGGTACAGGAGCCTTAGGACTCACACCACCGGGGTCAGGAACAGTTATTACCCTTCACCCAGAAGGGTCTTGAACCAAAATGGATAACTTCACTCAACTTCAATTGCCCCATAATTGAAATGTTGCCACAACCTATAGACTCACTTCTAAGGACTCTTTATCTCATGTTCTCTATATTTATGCTTATTAATTTATTATTATTATTTATTTCTTTTTGTATTTGCACAGTTTGTTGTCTTCCGCACTCTGGTTAACCACCCAAATTGGGTGGTTTTTAATTTATTCTGTTATGGTTATTATCCAATAGATTTATTGAGCATGCCCACTAGTAAGTGAATCTCAGGGTTATATATGGTGATAATAAATTAACTTTAAACTTGAACTTACCCCATTACCTATGATGCCTTTACTAATCAAGACCTGATAAACCTCTGTTTTAGTTATACCCAATGACTTTGCCTCCACAGCTATCTGTGAAAATGAATTCCACAGATTCACCAGCCTCTAGCTAAGGAGATTTCTCCCTTGTCTCTGTTCTAAGGAAACACCTTTCGACTCTGAGGCTTTGGTCCTAGACTCCGCTAATATTCATCGTTTTGGTCCCACTCATCTGTGGATCTTTATTAATACACTATGGTTGCCATGGACATTATAAAAAAATGTCATTGATGCCTCCAATTAGGGCATTTTCCATCCAGAGGCCTTGGATGAACCATGAGATCTGCAATCTGATGAGGGCCAGATCAGAGGGATTCAAGTATGGTGACCAAGTAAGTTACAAAAAGTCCAGGTATGACCTCTGGAAAGCTCTCTCATGGGCCAAGTGGCAATTCTGAACTAAACTTGAATCAATGAATTGTGCTTGACAGCTGTGTCAGGGCTTTAAAAGTGAAATCAAATGATATAGGTGACAACAGGACTTCACGTCAAGGTAAGCTCAATGTCTTTTATGCACAGTCTGACTGTAAAAACATGGAGGAACCATCACAAATTCCCACAGCCCACGCTTCAGTATCTGAGGCTGATGTGAGAGCATTCTTCAGGAGGATGAACCCATGGAACACATCCAGCCCAGATGGGGATCCTGGTCAAGTACTAAAATAGAAAAACCTGTGCTGACTCCATGCACCAAATTCACCCACAGGTTTCCCCTTCATCACCGCCCCCCCCCCCCCCATCTGGGTCCAACTGTCATTCACTCTTTTTTCTCCTCTAATGATTCACATTCTCATCTCCTCTACTTATCCATTCCTGTCTCTTGTGGTACTCTGTCTCCCTCCATCAGCTGTCTTCCATCTTGCTCCACATTTTATTTTCCACTTTCCCTCCATCAATCAGTCACTTGCCAAGTCTTCCAACTCCACCTTGGTCACCTCCTCTATCTGCACTTCCTGCCTTTCATCCTACAACCCTCTTCAGTCAGAATCAGGTTTATTATCACCTGAAATTTTTTAACTTAGCTGCAGCAGTTCAATGCAATACATAATATAGAAGAAAAATAATAAATGTGATTAAGTAAATCAATTACAGTATATGTATATTGAATAGTTTAAAAACCTGCAAAAACAGAAATAATATATAATTAAAAGGTGAGGTAGTGTTCATGGGTTCAATGTCCATTTAGGAATTGGATGGCGGAGGGGAAGAAGCTGTTCCTGAATTGCTGAGTGTGTGCCTTCAGGACTCTACTTCACTATTCAATCACAGCTGATTTATTTTCCCTCTCAAAATTGCTCTCCTGCCTTCTTCCCATAACCTTTGACACCCTTACTAATCAAGAACTTATCAACCTCTGCTTTAAATATACTCACTGACTTGGCCTCCATAGCAGTCCATGGCAATGAATTCCACAGATTCACCACTCTCTGGCTAAAGAACATCCCTGTTCTAAATGGGAATCCTTTTATCCTGATGCTGTACCCACTAGTCCTAGAGTCCCCACTATAGGAAACATCCTTTCCATGTCATACAGGCTTTTTGTCCCACCAAGTCAGTGCTGACTATTAAGCAACCATTTACCCTGTTGCTACATTTTCTCCCACTTCACCATCAAAGTCTCAGAGTCTACCCTCAACTTCATGCTCATTTACCTAACAACTGGCACAAAACGAGACTACCTGGAGCGGATGCCATCTATAAAGCTGTTAAGGTAACAGCTTCTTGGGTAAAGTTTGCCAAGGGTATTTTTTTCATTATAGTCATTTTCTCAAACAACTAAACTACGGGTGTAAAACAATTCTTTTGTCACTAACTATTAGAAGATAAATGGCAGAGACAATTGCTCATCTTCGGTACAACATTTACCTGCTGCAGAAGGGCAGGCGAGGTTATTTTCTATACTTCTAGTTAAATTGTGATTTGGAAAGATAAAAGAGAGAATACATTACCTGCCTTTTGCATTTTGTATTTAAATTGCTCCATTTTTTCCCTGATGTATGTGTACATTCTATGACAAGAATGTAGCGATTAGTCATCCATTTCACAAGTTTAGCAAAAGGTTCTTTGATTCCTACTTCTATTAGGATCAGAATCAAAATCGGATTTATTATTGCTGTCTTATATGAAATGAAGCTGCTTGTTTTGTAATGGCACTACAGTGTAAAGACATAAAATTACCATCGGTTCAGGTTCAAGTTCAGACTATTGTTGAACTGAACACTCGTATACTGCCAACCAAAATAACATTCCTCCACACCACGGTGTACAATGCAGTACAGTACATGCAATTTACACATATAAAGTAATATTATCGCATATAATATAGTTAAAACGTAAACAGTATAGTGCTACTGGTGCTTTAAATGTGATGAGACCTGGGTGGTGATTGGGAGTTCAGTAGTCTTATGATGGGGGTAAGAAGCTATCTCCAATCCTAGCAGTTCTTTTCCTAAAGCTACAGCACCTCCTGCCTGATGGTAGGGGAGTCAAAATGTTTGATGGATGGATGGATGGGAGGGATTATTGTCAATGCTAAGGGCGCTGCATATGCAGCGCTCTTGTTAAATATCTCTCATAGGTGGAACAGAGATCCAGATGCTCTTCTCAGCAATCTTTGCAAACCTTTACAGGATCAGGTGAGATCATCTGTTATGTACACTTCCAGAAACGTTGCTCCAAACTCTCTCCATGGAGGAGCCATGTACATGCAGTCAGTCTGCAACTTCCTAAAGTCCACAATCATCTCTTTGATGTCCATGCTGAGACATAAGTTGTTATGCTCGCAGCATTCTACCAGCTGCCCTAACTTCTGTCTCTGGGGAGCGCCGGTCCTCAGCATGATGGAGCTAGAGATGTCTCTGCCAACATGGATTGAGTTTAGACTTTCTCTCAAGAAAGCCAGGACCCAGTTACAGAAAAAGGTGTTGAGAACAAACAAGGATAATTTACCCATCAGCTTCTGAGGGGCTGAAGTCAATGAACAGCATCCTGGCATATGAAGCACCATTTTTGAGGTAGGACAGGACAGAATGGAGGGCAGGGGCAATGGTATCATCTGTGGACTGATTTGAGTAATCAGTGAACTGGAATGAGTCCAGTGTAGTAGGGAAGATGGGACTTAATGCCACTTAAAGCACTTCATTACAGTTAAGGTCAGTGCCACTGGACAGTAGTCATTGAAGCAGATTACTGTCACCCTCTAGGGCACAGAGATGCTGCCTTGAAGCTTGAGGGGACAGTGGACTGTTCCAGGGAGATGTTGAAAACGTATGTTAGACTCTCAGTTAACTGGGCTGCTCAGTCCCTAGCACCCAACCAGGTTCTGTGTGTTATCAAGCTCCACATTTTCACATGGGTCACTCCTTCTACACATCAGCTACAATCAGACAGAGTGCCTACTCCCCTGATGAGGAAGGGGGACATTCCTCACCAGCACATTTGTGCATCAAACTAATTGTAAAAGACATTCAGCCTATCAGGAAGAGAAGCATCACTATCGTTAATGCTCATGGTGGACTTGTGAACGGAATGCCCTGCCACATGCACCTCTTGTCTTTGGTGTCACAGAAATGTCTGTATATTCTCTGTGAATAATCCCATTTTGCCCTCCTGATAGCACAGGAAAGCACATCTCTTGCTGACCAATGAGCTGTCTTAACCCTGGTCTGAAAGCAGCATCCCAATCTCTCAGCCTTGCCCAGACCTCTGCTGACTGGTGATGGCTCTGATTTGCCTTCACATACAGCGGATGTGTTTAATAACAGTGGCATTCTCAGTTCCCTTCTCTATGTAGCCAGTCACATATCTCACATATTTATTGATATTAATGTGTTGATCATTGGTAGCCACTTCCCTGAACATGCTCCAGTCACTGCTTTCAAAGCTGGATTCCATTTTAATAGTGCAAGTGAAAAGAAGTAATCAGATAGTGATCATGGGCTTAGAAATCAGTTGAAGGAGGGAAAGAAGCTGTACCTGAATTGTTTATTGTGGGTCTTCAGTCTCCTTTACCTCTTCCCTGATGATAGTAACAAGAAAAAGGCATGTCGCAGATGGTGTTGGTCCTTACTGATGGATGGCACCTCCTTGAGGCTTTCACCTGTTGAGCTCTCTTCATTGCTCCCGAGGCTAGTGCACGTGATAGAGCTGGCTGAATCTGCAGACCTCTTCAGCTTTTTATGATTCTGTGTATTATAGGTTCTATACCAGGTTGTGATGCAGCCAGTCAGAATGTACATCCATAGAAATTCACTAGTTTTTTGTGACATACTAAATCTCCTCGAACTCCTATTGGAATAGACTTGCTGGTGTGCCTCCTTTGCAATTGTATGGATGTGTTGACCCCAGGTTGGATCCTCTGGGTAGTTGGCACATAGGAAATTAAAGTTGTTTGGTACCAATCAGAATTTGAAGCAGGGTAGAAAGACACAGGAAAAAAAGACTAAGACCAGCAAAATAGTCCACTCATTAAATGAACATTACTGGAGTATTGTCAGAGGGCAATATGTATGTCAAATGAAACCAGAGAAAGAGGTACAATAGCAACAATAAAAAGACATTTCAATAAGAACATGCATAGGAAAGGTTTAGAAAGTTATGGGGCAAATGGGACTAGTTTATGTGGACTTCTTAGTTGGCATGGATGAAGAGTCAAGCAGTCATAGAGTCATAGAAAAGTACATTACAGAAACAGGCCCTTTGACCCATCTAGTCCATACTATACCATTAAACTGCCTAGTCCCATCAACCTGCAAATGGACCATAGCCTGCCATACCCCTCCCATCCATGTACATATACAAATTCTCTTAAAAGTGGAAATCAAACCAGCATCCACCACTTGTGCTGCAAGCTGATTTCACATTCTCATCAACCTCTGAGTGAAGATGTCCCCCTCATGTTCCCGTTATGCATTTCACTTTCACATTTAACCCATGATCTCTAGTTGTAGTCTTGGTAGAAAAAGCCTGCTTGCATTTGCCCTATCTATACACAATAATAGTTTTGTTTATCTCTATCAAATTTCCCTATGATCTCTTATGTTCTAGAGAATAAAGTTCTAACCTATCCAACCATTCCTTATAACTCAGGTCTTCAATTACCAACAATATTCTTTTGTTTTCTCTGTACTCTTTCAATCTACTTTCATCTTTCCTGTAGGTAGGTGACCAAAATTGCACATGATACTCCAAATTAGGCTTCATCAACGTTTTATATAATTTCAGCATTACATCCCAATGCCTGTACCAATACATTTATGAAGGCCAATGTACCAAAACTTTCTTTACAACACTATCTACCTGTGATACACCTTCAAAGAATCATTGATTTTGATTCTCAGATCCCTCTGTTCTACATTTTTCGTCAGTGTCCTACTATTCACCATTTAAGACCTACCCTGGTTAGTCATCCAAAAGTGCAAAACCTTATTTTGCCCTCATTAAATTCCATCTACAATTTTTCAGCCAATTTTTCCAGCTAGTTCTAATTTTGCTGTAAGCTTTGATAGTCTTCTTCGTTGTCCACTATACCTCCAAACTTAGTGTCATCTGCGAACTTCCTGAACCAGTTTACCACATTTTCATCCAGGTTATTAATATTTATGAAAAACAATGGACCTAGCTCTCATACCTCTGTCAAGTCAAGTCAAGTCACTTTTTATTGTCATTTCAACCATAGCTGCTGGTACAGTACATAGTAAAAATGAGACTTTTTTCAGGACCATGGTGTTACGTGACACAATACAAAAACTAGACTGAACTACGTAAAAAACAACACAGAAAAAAACTACACTAGACTACAGACCTATCCAGGACTGCATAAAGTGCATAAAACAGTGCAGGCATTACAATAAATAATAAACAAGACAATCGGGCAGTAAGGTGTCAGTCCAGACTCTGGGTATTGAGGAGCCTGATAGCTTGGGGGAAGAAACTGTTACATAGTCTGGTCATGATAGCCCGAATGCTTCGGTTCCTTTTCCCAGACGGCAGGAGGGAGAAGAGTTTGTATGAGGGGTGCACGGGGTCCTTCATAATGCTGTTTGCTTTGCGGATGCAGCATGTAGTGTAAATGTCCGTAATGGCGGGAAGAGAGACCACAATGATCTTCTCAGCTGACCTCACTATCCTATGCAGTGTCTTGTGATCCGAGATGGTGCAATTTCCGAACCAGGCACTGATGCAGCTGCTCAGGATACTCTCAATACAACCCCTGTAGAATGTGATGAGGATGGGGAATGGGAGATTGGCGTTCCTCAGCCTTCACAGAAAGTAGAGATGCTGCTGGGCTTTCTTTGCTATGGAGCTGGTGTTGAGGGACCAGATGAGATTCTCTGCCAGGTGAACACCAAGAAATTTGGTGCCCTTAACGATCTGTACATTCAGAGACAGGTTGTTGGCTCTGCACCAGTCCTTTAGCCACTGCACCTCCTCTCTGTAAGCTGACTCATCGTTCTTGCTGATGAGACCCACCACATGTCATTGGCGAACTTGATTATGTGGTTTGAGCTGTATGTTGCAACACAGTCATGGGTCAGCAGAGTGAACAACAGTGGACTGAGCACACAGCCCTGGGGGCCCCCGTGCTCAGTGTGATGGTGTTGGAGATGCTGCTCCTGATACGGACTGACTGAGGTCTCCCAGTGAGGAAGTCTAGGATCTAGTTGCAGAGGGAACTGTTCAGGCCCAGTAGGCTCAGCTTTCCAATCAGTTTCTGAGGGATGATTCTGCTGAATGCTGAACTGAAGTCTATGAACAGCATTTGAACATACGTGTCTTTTTTGTCCAGGTGGAGGGTGGTGGCAATGGCGTCATCTGTTGAGTGGTTGGGATGGTATGCAAACTGCAGGGGGCCCAGTGAGGGGGTCAGCAGGGTCTTGATATGCCTCATGATGAGCTTCTCGAAACACTTCATGATGATGGATGTGAGTGGTAGTCATTTAGGCAGGACACTGAAGACTTCTTCGGCACAGGGACGATGGTGGTGGCCTTGAAGCACATTGGAACGGTGGTGCTGCTCAGGGAGATGTTGGAAGATGTCAGTGAGAACATCTGCTAGCTGGTTTGCACATCCTCTGAGCACTCTACCAGGAATGTTGTCTGGTCCATGGTTCGACAGGGTTCCTCTCACATCAGCCACGGTGAGACGCAGCACCTGGTCATTTGCAGGTGGGGTGGACTTCCTCGCTGCCACATCATTTTCTGCTTCAAAATGGGCATAGAAGTTATTCAGCGCATCTGGGAGGGAGGCATCACCTTCACAGTCAGGTGATGTTGTCCTGTAATTGGTGATGTCCTGTGGCTCACCAACAGTCACAAGTCTTCAGTCAGAAAGGTAACTATCTACAAATTCAATCCCGATGAAGGGTCTCGGCCTGAAACATCGACAGTTTGCTCTTTTCCTTGGATGCTGCCTGGCTTGCTGAGTTCCTCCAGCATTTTGTGTGTCATCTACAATCATTCTCTGGCTTTTTCCTCAAAGCCAATGTCTAATTGAATTTACTAACTCATCTTGAATGGTAAGCGACTGAACTGACATCCCATGTGGGACCTTGCCAAAGGGATTGCTAAAGTCCATGTAGACAATATCCACTGCCTAACTTTATCAACTTTCCTGGTAACTTCCTCAAAAAGTTCTAAAAGATTTAAAAAGAAGTTTTTTATATTAATCAATACCATTCTACCCTTAATCTCTCCCACTTTAACAACAGAATACCAGAACATTGAGCTGCCAGTCCTGCCCCTCCTGCAACCAAGTATCACTAATAGAACATAGACGAGTACAGCCATTTGGCAAACAGTGTAGTACCAAACCAGCTAAAAAGCAAACCAAAAACACCCAAACACCCACCCCACTACCTGCACCGTCCATAGCCTTCCATCTTCCTTACATCCATGTGTCTATCCAAATGTCCATACCAGGCAGCTCATTCCAGGCATCCATGACTCTCTGATTAAAAACATACCCCTCACATTCCCCCTTGAACCTACCCCCCTCACCTTCAATGCATGCCCTCTGGTATGTGACATCACTACCCTGGGAAACAGATATTCTCTGTTCAATTTATCTAAGCCTGTCATCATTTTTCAAACCTCTTTCAGATCTCCTCTCAGTCTTCAATGCTCCAAAGAGAACAACACCAACTTATGCTGCCTCTCTAAACCAGGCAGTATTCTGGGAAACCTCTTCTGCACCCTCTCCAAAGCCTCAACATCTTTCCTATAGTGGGGCAACCAGAACTATATGCAATACTCCAAGTGTGGCCTTACCAGAGTATTATAAAGTTGTAATAAAACCTCTTGAATTTAGATATCAATGTCTGGAATAATAAATCAAGCATCCCATAAGCCTTCTTAACCACTTTACCGACCTGTGTTACTGCTTTCAAGGAGGTTTGAACTTGGATCCCAAGATCTCTCTGCTCAGCAACACTGTGCAGTGTACTGTCTCCTTGCATTTACTGTACCAAGGTGCAAGACCTCACATTTTTCTGAGTTAAACTCCATCTGCCATTTCTCTGCCCATATTTGCAACTGATCTATATTGTCCTGTATTCTTTGCCAGTCTTCTACACTATCTACAATTCCATGAATCTTGGTGTCATTCACAAGTTTACAAATTCACCCATCTATAATGATGTAATATTGAAACTTTATAAAGTGCTGGTGAGGCCTCATTTGGAATATTGTGGGCAGTTTTGGGCCCCTTATCTTGGAAAGGATGTGTTGAAACTGGAGAGAGTTCAATGGAGGTTCAGGAAGATGATTCCACGATTGAATGGTTTGAAGAACATGATATGAAGAACATTTGATGGCTTTGGGCCTGCATTCACTAGAATTCAGAAGAATGAGGGGTGACCCCATTGAAACCTATCAAATGATTAAAGGCCTTGATAGAGAGGAGGTTTCCTATGTTGGAAGGGTCTAAGACCAGAGGACACAGCCTCAGAATAGAGGGGTGTCCTTTTAGAATGGAGATGAGGAGGAATTTCTTTATCCAGAGAGTGGTGAATCTCTGGAATTCTTTGCTACAGGCAACTGTCTTTACGTATATTTAAGGTAGAGGTTAATAGATTCTAGGGCATGAAGGGATATGGGGAAAAGGAAGGAGATTGGGGCTGAGAGCAAAATGGGATCAGCCATGATAAAATGGTGGAGCAGACTCGATGGGACAAATGGCCTAATTCTGCTCCTATATCTTATGGTCCTATGGTCTTACATTTTCATTCAGGTCATTTATATACATAAACAGCAGAGGACTTTGTCACCCCTCTTATCCATGCCGTTGGTATCGATACAGACCATGACCTCTGGCTGCTCACCCTCTCATTTAAGGATGGACTTGATCCAAGATGTCTCTGACCTTGGCACACCCGAAAGGCAACCCATGAATCTCATTCTTGACTAAGAACCTCCTTTCTGTTTTCCTAACTAACGAATTCATCTTCTCCCCTTTCCCCTTCTGAGCCACAGAGCCTGAGTCAGTGCCAGAGACCTGAGACATATTGGGGCAAAGGCCTGCTTCCAAGACTCTATTTGCCAGTTCATTTCAGTCTCCAATCGACTTAATTAATCATAAAACTCCTTTAAGCATTTATTTTTTCAGATTTTAATGTTTATACTTTTACTTACAAGACTTCTGCATTAAATGCTTGTTACTATAGTCTTTAGTTAATGATAATAATTATTAATCCTATCCTGAGTCTGTTTCAGGACTGCCATCCTATGCAGTGCTGGATTGAATACTACCCATCGATTTTTCCAACTTACTTACTGCCTTATTGAATTTTTCATAATTTTAATTTTGTATTCTATTGACTCTAACCTACTTTGCATCTAGAGAGAAGATAACTAAATTTTTTTCTGTCAGTCTCCAGTGCAATTTGGATTACTTCCATGAATCATTCACAACTTCATTTCTATTCCTGATTGCTCTTGCTGCACTTATGAGGGAAATCATTCTATTTTTTTAATTAATAAATCAATTACAACTACAGTATTTTAGTACCAGGGCTTAGTTGTATCATTATATCTTCAAGGTTATAATGAATAGGCCTGTGAAAGGTATGTTCGACTTGAGGTTCACTCTTCCAATACTCAGATATAGTATGAAAGTGATTATCAACATCAGGTGAAATTAACAATAGGGAATCATGTGCACATGCTCCTGAGTTGATCTTCTAGTTTTTCACTACTTATTCTAATAGCATTGTTCATCGGTTGCTTATTTGGCTCTGGTTTGGTAAATTCATAAATAGGTGTATTGGCTGATGTTTGTGTACCTTCCATACAGATCATTTCACCAGATGAGTATGAGTTAATACAGCAGAAAACAATGACAGAGTGTAGACTATAATGCTACAGTTACAGAATAACAGGTGCAGGGGCATAATGAGGTCGGTTGGGAGATTAATAGTCTATCTTATCCTAGGGATCATTCAGTAGTCTTATAACAGTAGGATTGAAGCTGTCCTTGAGCTTGGTGCTATGTGCTTTCAGGCTTTTGTATCTTCTGCCTGATGGAAATTGTGCAGGGTTTTTGATTATATTGGCTGCATTATGAAGTGTAGGTGGAATCTTTGAGAAGGCTGATTTCACTGATGTGCTGAGTAGTGTCCAAAACTCTTTACAGTTTCTTGTAATCTCAGGCAGAGCAGTTTTATCCAAGCCATGCTGCATTCAGATATTGTGCATCTAAGAAAATAGGTGGGGTCTCGCGGGGGCATGACAAATTCCTTTAGCCTCTTACGGAAGTAGAAATGACGTGCTTTCTTGGCCATCTCTTCATCCCTTTACTTTCTCTCTTTATTTCATGTACTCAATGTAACTAACAGATGATGATGGTGATATGTTCTTCCAATTGATACTCCTTTGATTCTCAAAGGAAGCTGTGAAACCATGGCCTGTTCTGCAGTAAATATCTCTGACAAAACAGTGATGATTTTTCCATTTAGCTCTCTTCTCTCCATCTGTCTGACAGCCACTTGAGGCAAGTGTAAAGGCTAATGAAACTACTCCAATATTACAGAGCTGAAATATTTTCTGTCATATAAGGCATGTATCATTTATATTAAAAATTTAAATGACTTGAAACTCTGAGTCACTCTTTAAATATTATTTCCTAAATAGACTACTGAAAATCAATTCACAGCAATATCCATAGTGATAAATTGAAGGCCGTTAATAGTGAGATGGCTTTAATATATGTGTCGTTTCTCTTCAGTGAAGCATTCTATGCATAATTACAGATCTTGATGAATTGCAATGGAGCTCTGCAATTGATTTCAAAACTCATTTGGTCCTGTCCTAGATTTATTTACTTCTTTAATAAAAATAGCCCATGCTAAAGTCAAACCAATTTGTTTTAAACGCATCTTTTCTCTTGTGCCAGATTTCCAAGATAAAGAAAAATTGACACCTTTCTCTTACACTTCACTTTTGCCAAGCATTTATTTGAAATGAAAAATATTCACTTCATATTGTTTTTAGAATAATCTTTCTTGCAAGTTTCTGCCACTATAGAACATTTTTAATCTTATGTTTCCTGTGGTTACATCTTGAGAATGGAGCTTTGTTGGTCCCATTCTAAAATGTCAACTACCCATTTCCTTCCGTAGATGCTGCCTACCTCCAGCACATTGTGTGTTACTGCGTTAGAATGGTTTTGCACTCCATTCAATATCACTCACTCTTGCACACAATTCTATTAATTTTCCAGTGGTGTGGATAGAATTTGGCTTTTTATGTTTTAACACAAGCTGGACACCACTGAAATAAGTTTATCCCTGTGCTGAAGGCTTGTCTGATTTGGACATTGCATTTTCCCATTGTTATTCCACATGGATATTCCTCATGCATTCCTCTTGCAGGACATCTCAGCATCTTAAAATTGCTCAGTGACACAAATAGAACAGTGAATTTTCCTTTGAGGATTCTGCTTGTGTTTCCTTCCCAGGTCACTAGAAGCTGAAGTTTGTGTATTCAAACTGGGCCTGAACACCTCCCTCTGCAACTGGATCCTAGACTTCCTGACTGGGAGACCTCAGTCAGTCCGTATCGGGAGCAGCATCTCCAACACCATCACACTGAGCACAGGGGCTCCCCAGGGTTGCGTGCTCAGTCCACTGCTGTTCACTCTGCTGACCCATGAATGTGCTGCAACACACAGCTTGATCCACATCAAGTTTGCCGATGACAGTACCGTGGTGGGTCTCATCAGCAAGAATGATGAGTCAGCTTACAGAGAGGAGGTGCAGTGGCTAATGGACTGGTGCAGAGCCAACAACCTGTCTCTGAATGTGAACAAAACAAAAGAGATGGTTGTTGACTTCAGGAGGGCACGGAGCAACCACTCCCCACTGACCATCGACGGCTCCTTGGTAGAGATCGTTAACAGCACCAAATTTCTTGGTGTTCACCTGGCGGAGAATCTCACCTGGTCCCTCAACACCAGCTCCATAGCAAAGAAAGCCCAGCAGCGTCTCTACTTTCTGCGAAGGCTGTAGAAAGTCCATCTCTCACCCCCCATCCTCATCACATTCTACAGGGGTTGTATTGAGAGCATCCTGAGCAGCTGCATCACTGCCTGGTTCAGAAATTGCACCATCTCAGATCACAAGACACTGCATAGAATAGTGAGGTCAGCTGAGAAGATCATCGGGGTCTCTCTTCCTGCCATTTCAGACATTTACACTACTTGCTGCATCTGCAAAGCAAACAGCATTATGAAGTACCCCACTCACCCCTCATACAAACTCTTCTCCCTCCTGCCGTCTAGGAAAAGACATCGAAGCAATCGGGCTCTCATGACCAGACTATGAAACAGTTTCTTCCCCCAAGCTATCAGACTCCTCAATACCCAAAACCTGGACTGACACCTTATTGCCCTATTGTCTTGTTTATTATTTATTGTAATGCTTGCACTGTTTTGTGCACTTTATGCAGTCCTGGGAAGGTCTGTAGTCTAGTGTAGTTTTTTTCAGTGTTGTTTTTTACATAGTTCAGTCTAATTTTTTTGTACTGTGTCATGTAACACCATGGTCCTAAAAAATATTGTCTTATTTTTACTATGTACTGTACCAGCAGTTATGGTTGAAATGACAATAAAAGTGACTTGACTTGACTTGACTTGACTTGAAGTTTGTGTGTGAGTGTTTATGTGGGTGGGAGGGAGGTTGTTGTGTTACTGTTGTTGTTGTTGTTACTTGTGTTGTTTGGCACCAGAATGTGTAGCAATAATGCAGGCTGCCCCTAGCACACCCATTGTGTTGGCTGGTAATGCAGACAACACTGCACGTTTCAATGAACTTGTTATTTGAACCTGAAGTTTTACTCAGGCTGAGAGAGTAATGTTGGGAGCAAGTGAGTGCTCCTATAAGACCATAAGACATAGGAGCTGAATTAGGCCATTCAGCCTAATTTGCTTTGTCATTCCATCATGGCTGATCCCAAATCCCACTCAACCCCATACACCTACCTTTGGGCAATATCCTTTGATGCCCTGACTGATCAGGAAACGATCAACTTCTGTTTTAAATTACCTACGGACTTGGCCTCTAACACAGCCTGTGGCACAGCATTCCACAGGCACAGGCAAAAAAAATTCTTTCTTACATTTGTTTAAGAGGTCACCTCTCAATTTTAAGGCTGTGCCCTCTAGTTCTGGATAGCCCCACCATCAGAAACATCTTCACACATCCACCCTCTCTGGTCCTTTCAACTTTTAGTAGATTTCAATGAGATCCGCACGCAATTTTCTAAATTTGCCAAATGCTCCTCATATGTTAACCTTTTCATTCCCGAAATCATCCTCGTGAACCTTCTCTGGATTTTCTTCAATGATAACATATCCTTTCTCAGATAAGGGGCCCAAAATTGATGACAATTCTTCAGGTGCAGCCTGACTAGTGCCTTAGCATTAGAGAAACATAGAAAATCTACAGCAGGATTTTCCTGCTGGTTGTGAATGGAGTAACAGCTTCTTGCAGTCACTCCTATCTCACTTACTTTACTGTTTCCAATCTCTTTTGAAACCTCACTTTTAAACGTAATATTTTTTTACTATGAGTGCAAGGAGTGCCAAAAGTACTAAAAATGAAGAAGATGCTCCTGCATCTTTGGATTCTATAATGGATTTGCTTCAAAAACACAGAGAAGAATCTTCCGACGAGTTCCAACAACTTAGATCTGAATTTAAACTAATGGACGTAAAATTAGATTCTATCCCAAAAATACTTAACTTCGCATGATAATCGAATAGAAAAGAATGAAGAGGAGACCGCCTCTATCTGTCAATGGAGTAGCAGTAATTCTGTGTTGCTCTTAGTTTTCTCTCTCTCCCCCCAGCTTAAATTTTGAATTTAAAATTTTTAATTGCTGATTCTTGAAGGGGAGTAATATGTCTATGTCTATGAGAAGTGGGAAGAATCTGCATGAACCTACTGATAAAGGTAATGGAAAAGGAAAGATGCCGAAGGAAAGATCTGATGAAATGCCAGCATGGGCTGAAGATATCGTTCGTACACTGATATCAATTCAAGATCAGAATAAGGCAATTAAAGATCAACTGGAAAAGAATAATAATGAAATGAAGTTATTTCTGGGAAAACTTAAAGATATGGAAACTCAAGTTACTAAACACGAAGAGGAATTGAAGTCAACTAAGCAAAAACTGTCTGAAACTGCAACCTGTTTGGAAAAATATCGTAATAAGATTATTGGTTTGGAAACTAGGTCTCGCCGAAACGAGCTGAAAATGGAGACTTAACGGTTTACTTTGGTAAGCTCTTTCATGATCTATTTCCAACTATTTTATCACAGCCACCTGCTATTGAAAGAGCACATAGGCTGTCCACTTCAAAATTTAAAGACTCAACCGGACCAAGATTTATTTTGGTTTGTTTTCATCACTTTAAAATTAAAGATCAAATAATGCAACAGACAAGAAAACAGAGAGTTTTCAGATTCAATGAGTCTGAGCTCTGTTTTTATGAAGATTATCTGAAAGAAGTAATGGAACAAAGAACAAGACTTGCTTTGGTAATGAAACAAGCATATGATAAGAAACCATATCCCTCTTTGAGATACCCAACAAGAATGAAAGTTTTTCCTCCTAATTCTTCCCCACGTACTTTTTTTGACCCAAAAGTCACGCTGGATTTTGTCCAGGCTATACCTGTCACTGTCACTGATGTTACTACCGAATGAACTATCTGAAAAGCTGTTTGATTATCTGTATATTACTCACATCTCAAAAAGAAGATATATGTAGATATATGAAGACTATTTGGATATTTCATTGACAGATTAATGAAAGAAGATAAAAAAAACCTGCTCATCATTACATCCTATTGGATTTTTGTTTTGGAAAGAAGATTTATGATTCAAGTTTGACTGTTTAAATGGTTAATTATATATTTGACTAAGAAAAGAGGATAAAAGGATTTGTTCCTTTTATCTAATATTTGGTCTGATTTTTTTTTGTTGTTTCTTAACTTACTAACTGGTAGATTTTTTTCTTACCAATAGGGTTTCTTCTTCTATATATATATCTGGAGGGTTTAGTTACTATATTATTAATTAACATTTTTGTAAATTTAGTTTGGTTAAATATACTATTAACCTTTTTTATCTGTTTTATTATAATGTCCTATAACTGAATTTAAAGTTTTCTTAGGGATTTAAAGCTAAACTTAAGATGGCGCTGTTTTTTCTCTCTAAGAGATTATATTATTTTGGTTCTTTTTCTGTTTAATACATGATGGAATGTAAACCCTCTCCTTTGTCAAGACGTTACTGTCTTTCTTGCAAGGTCATTTTTTTTTGTGTACTGGCTGGGGGGAGGGAGAGACGAGACTGACAGAGCAGCCCATGGCTTTGCATCTATCTTAGTTCGCTTGCCTTATTTTTGGGCTTTTGGGAGTGTGGGTGGGTTTAGAGTTAGGAGTTTTTTCCCATTGGGTGGTTCCAGAGCATGCGTGTTTTCTTTATAGCTGTATTCTTAATCACCACCATCTTTGATAATCCCGTATTGGTATGTGTTCTGCACATATATAAAGTAAATTGGAATAAAATTATAGTATGGCAGTTAAAAGGATTAATGTAATAAGTTGAAATGTACATGGTTGAAATCATCCTATTAAATGAAAAAAGACTTTTAAAATTATTAATCGATTCCAACCTGATATAATTTTTGCTCAGGAGACGCATATCAGGTCGAGAGATCAAAATAGATTTTTTCGCTGGTGGAACGGAATACAGCTCCATGCTACTTCTCAGAGCAAAACTAAGAGCATGTCTATCTTTATTAACTCTAATATATTTACTCAAGAGGATATTGAATCAGATTCTAATGGTAGATTTTTAATTGTTAAAGTAGTCATTTGTAATAGAAAGGTTGTTTTGGTTAATTTGTATGGTCCTAATTTAGATGATCCTTTTTTTAAAAAAAAAAATTTGCTTTATTGCCAGATTTAAATGAGTATATGTTGATAATGGGTGGGGATTTTAATTGTTGTTTAAATCCTATGATTGACAAGAGCTCAACTAATCAGCAACTTCCAAATCATTCTGCATCAGTTATTAACTTCTTTTTGACCGATTTTGGGTTATCGAATTATGGAGGCATTTACACCCTGATAACAGAGAATATTCCTTTTTTATCACGTTTATAAAAAATATTTGTGGATTGATTATATTATAGTTGATCCCCATCTTTAGCCTAATGTTAAAAACTGTGAATATGACGCTATTGCTATATCTGATCATGCGTCTTTGAGTTTATCCTTTGAATTTGATATTATTTTTGGCATGTCTCAGACTTTATTGCAAAACTCTGACTTCATCAGTTTTATCGAAAACCAGATAAAAAAAAAATTCTTTTTAATGATATAGGAGGAATGTCTAAATTAATTATATGGGATACATTCAAAGCATTTTTACGTGGTCAGATTATTTCTCATTCAGCTAAACTTAAAAAACAGACTAAAGCAGAATTAGATAAAATTTCAAAACAAGTTAAAGACTTAGACAATATCTATGTGACTTCCCCTAATATTGACTTAAAAAAAGGGTGGAACTTCAATCACAATATAACTTATTATTAACTCATCCAATTGAAGGTTATCTACTTAAGTTAAAAAGCCAATTTTATATGTTTACAGATAAAAATAATAAACTACTTGCATCTCAATTAAAATCAGCTGGAGCCAAGAGGCAAATTTTGAAAATTCATAGAAAAGATGGTACCCTGGCTCGGGATTATGAAGAAATTAATAAGATTTTTCAAGATTTTTATACTGAACTTTATAAATCTCAATGTCCTGTAGACTCTTCTGAAATGAATGCTTTTTTACGAAAGATTGGTTTTCCTAAAATTTCTGCTGAGGATCAAAAAGCTCGTGATGCCCAAATTACTGAATCCGAAATTCATAAAGCTATTTTTTCAATGCAATCTGGTAAGGCCCTAGGACTTGAAGGTTATCCTGTAGAATTTTATTAAAAATTTGGAAAATTGCTTTCTCCATATATGCTGGAGATGTTTAAAGATTCTTTTGTGAAAAGTGATTTACCCTCTACTTTTTATGAAGGTTCTATTTCTTTAATTCTCAAAAAGGATAAAGATCCTACTGATTGTGCCTTATACAAACCTATTTCATTATTGAATGTTGCTGCTAAGATTCTCTCAAAGATAATGGCCAATCAGTTGGAGAGTATTTTGGGTAAAATCATTTTTAAAGATCAAGCGGGCTTTATAAAGGGTCGTTATTCTTTCTCAAATGTTCGGAGATTATAATCACTCAGACATTATTCACTGAAACTCTAAAGACTGTTGACAATCTCTCCTGGGATTTGGTGTGTGTGTAATCTATTTTTACCTCTGTATAACTTTACCTACAGAGTTCTACAACTAAATCTAACTTGTTTTGGAGGTTTGAAGTCTTTAGTGAAGGCCTCCCTGTTTGTCGGTTCACAGTTCAACTGCTGATTTATTTTTCCTCTGTTTTAAATACTTATTTATTTTATCTTTTTCTTTTCTTCACCCCCTTTTTTTTTCCATTCTCTGAATGTTTTTTTCTCCCTTCTCGGTAAACGGTTGATAAATACTCGTCTTGAATTTATAATTTTCCCCTTCCTCTTTTTTTCTTTTTCCTTCTTACCTTTTTTTCCCCCTTTCTCTTACTTTATTCTTCTATAATATTTCGCGGGTAGGTTAGTTTTGGTTTTCTTCCGATTTTCTCTGTATTAAGTTGTATATCTCGGCAGAAGGTGTTCTAATCTGTAGTTATGTTTTCTAGTGCATAAACTAGTTACTGTTTGTTATAGCATTTATACAGAACTGCTGTCAATGACACAGATCTGGAAGTTGTATTTGGGTTAATTTTTTTGGTAGAGCTAGCTACTTGTTTTGGTAGCCGTCTAGTTTTGGGTTGTGTGGGTGGGGTGGATTTTCCAGTTCCAACATTTCTTTATTGCTTAGGACATGTTTATATTTTGACCTTACGAATCTATGTTTACATCTCTGCTCCCAGACTGCTATTGTACCGCTTGATTTTTTATATGCCTGCTGCCTTTTATGCATTAGTAATTGATAATGGCTAGTGCACTTAAATTTGTGAGCTGGAATGTAAAGGGACTGAACCACCCTGTTAAAAGGAGGAAGGTATTCTCACATATTAAACAACTCAAAGCTGACATTGCTTTCCTCCAAGAAACTCATATTCGTTGTTTCGATAATACCCGGCTTCTGTCCAAGTGGGCGGGTCAGCATTTTCATTCATCCTTTGCCGCTAAAGCTAGGGGAGTCTCCATTCTTATTAACTCAAATATTCCTTTTGAACTCCATAATAAAATATCGGACACAAATGGCCGTTTTATTATTGTTTCTGGTAAACTATATAACACTAAAGTTGCACTAGCAAACCTGTATGCCCCTAACTTTGATGATGTTAACTTTTTTGAATGGTTTTTTTCCTCACTACCAGACTTAAACTCATACTCTCTTATATTGGGTGGTGACTTTAACTGTTGGTTGGATCCTAAACTGGACCGATCGTCCTCTGTTACCAGATCACCTACCAAATCTGCCTTAGCTATTCAGTCATTTCTCTCTAATTTTGGTATCTCTGATATATGGCGTTTCCTCCATCCTACGGAGAGAGATTATTCCTTTTTCTCACATGTTCACCATACCTTCACTAGAATTGACTATTTCCTACTCGATAACCAACTTATCCCATTTGCCCACACTTGTGACTATCAGAGTATACTGATTACTGACCATGCCCCAATTACCCTCTCGCTGAACTTTCCCAGTCTCCCTCAGAGGAACAAACACTGGCGGTTTGATTCAACTTTATTATCGGATGATGATTTCGTAAAATTTATTAAAGACCAGATAACCTTCTATTTTAACACTAATACATCACCTGAAGTGCCATCCCAGATTGTCTGGGATGCCATGAAAGCATATTTGAGGGGTCAAATAATCTCTTACACAGCAAATCTCAATAGAAGATCCCGTGCAGATCGAGCAGACCTCATTAACCAGATTAAAGATGTGGATCAATTATATGCCCAAACTAAGAACCCTGAATTATACAAGAAGCGCGTTGAACTCCAAACTAAATTTAACCTTCTGTCCACTCAACCTGTCGAACGCCAACTTCTCGAAAGCAAGAGCCGCTTTTACGTTCATGGGGATAAGTCTGGTAAATTCCTAGCCAATCAGCTGAGGCGTTCTAAAGCCAAACAACATATTACAAAGATCCGGAAGGAGAATGGAGACTTTACATCGGATCATTTAGAAATTAATGACGCATTTAAAAATTTTTATTCTCGGCTTTATTCCTCTGAATCCCTGAATGACAATATCTCTGTGGATCAATTTTTACAGAATCTGAATATCCCCTCACTTTCATCTGATTTCAAAGCCAAACTTAATGCGCCTATATCACTAGAAGAAATATCTTTTGCAATTTCTGCACTGTCCTCAGGGAAATCTCCTGGACCTGATGGGTTCCCTGTGGAATTTTATAAATCATTCTCCTCACTTCTTTTTCCTCAGTTACTTTCAGTATTATCTGACTCGTTTAACTACGGCAAATTGCCACCCTCTTTCAATGAGGCATCTATTATTCTTCTTTTAAAAAAGGGCAAAGACCCAACAGAGTGTTCCTCGTACAGGCCGATCTCTCTGCTCAATGTTGATGTAAAGAACTTAGCTAAAGTGTTGGCTCATAGATTAGAAACCGTTATTCCCTCCATTATCTCTGATGACCAAACAGGCTTTATTAAAAACCGTCTCCCTTTTTTTTAACATTCGGCATCTATTTAATATTTTATACTCAGTTCCAACTGGGACTCCTGAATGTGTTATCTCCCTTGATGCGGAGAAAGCATTTGATCGTATGATCGTGCAGTCTTAGAAAAATTTGACCTCAGCCAAAGTTTCATCTCTTGGATCCAATTGCTGTACCTGTGTCCTACTGCTTCTGTTCTAACTAACTTTCAGAAATCCCAAGTATTCAATCTCAAACGTGGCACCCGTCAGGGATGCCCCTTAAGTCCCTTTCTCTTTGATTTGGCTATAGAACCTCTGGCGATAGCATTTCGAAAATGTCCTGAACTGACCGGGATTTGGAGAGGGGGTGTTGAGCATAAAGTCTCTCTCTATGCTGATGATTTATTACTCTTTCTCTCAAATCCGTCTACATTCTTACCTCTAATGTTTTCACTTCTTGACCAGTTTAGCCAGATCTCTGGCTATAAACTCAACTTACATAAGAGTGAACTTTTTCCAATTAATAAAGAAGCACAAGAACTAATATTTCGTGATCTCCCTTTTAAAGTAGTCCATAATCAATTTACTTATCTTGGAATTACAGTCACAAGGAAGTTTAAAGATCTCTTTCGTGAAAACTTTGTCAATCTTTCATATGCTACAAAACAGAGTCTGGTACAATGGTCACCTCTATCTATGTCCTTGGTAGGTCGTATCAATGTTGTCAAAATGTATGTTCTCCCCAAACTTTTATACTTATTTCAATCTATCCCAATTTTTATTCCTAAATCTTTTTTGGATTCCTTAGACTCTATTACTTTGTCATATCTGTGGCAGAATAAGCGCTCTAGAATTAATAAAATCCACCTCCAAAAATCTAAAAAAGAGGGTGGCATGGCTTTACCTAACTTTCGCTTATATTACTGGGCAGCTAATATACGTTGTGCTGCCTTCTGGTCTTTCTTCCACGGTCAACCTGAGTGCCCTAACTGGGTGGCAATGGAGTTGAGCTCCACTAAAGAATTATCTTTATCTGCACTTCTTGGCTCTGCACTCCCTAGCAGTCTGCCCAGATCAATAGCTAATCCTCTGGTTAGACACACTTTGCGTATACGGGCTCAGTTCAGGAAATGCTATGGTTTCCAGGGGTTTTCCATTTCTAGCCCTGTCGCACATAATCACCTTTTTTTACCTACCACGTTCGATTCAGCATTCCATGTTTGGTACAGGAAGGGCATTAGACATTTTGAAGATCTCTTCATTGATAACCGCTTCGCTTCTTTTCAACAGCTCTCTGTTAAGTTCAACCTGCCTAACGCTCACTTTTTCAGATATCTCCAAATCCGACACTTTACTGCTCCTTTAATTCCTAACTTTCCTGAAATGCCTGCGAAAAATGCTATGGACCTATTTCTCTCCATTAATCCACTAGGTAAAGGTTTAATTTCAATTATCCAAGATAAACTAGCAGCCTTACGACGGGCCCCTGTGGATAAAATTAAAATGGCCTGGGAGCAGGATTTAAATATCTCCTTATCCGAGGAGAGCTGGGACTCTGTTCTCAAATCAGTTAACTCAACCTCTCTTTGTGCTCGCCATTGTCTCTTACAGTTTAAGATTGTTCATAGAGCCCATATGTCTAAATCTAAACTATCTCGATTCTACCCTGGCATTAGTCCGCTCTGTGATAAATGCAAGAGGGGCGTGGCCTCTCTCATCCATATGTACTGGCTCTGTCCTAGCTTGGAGAAATTCTGGAAAGATGTCTTCACTACACTATCGGGTATTCTGAATCAGCACCTAGAACCTAACCCCTTAATTGCTCTGTTTGGTTTTTGGGGCGAGACAGATTTATGTCTGGGTCCGACCAAATGTCGAATACTATCCTTTGCCTCTCTCCTGGCGAGACGCTTGATCCTCCTTAGATGGAGAGATGTTGCCCCGCCCACTCATGCGCAATGGCTTAACGACATTATGGCCTGCTTGGACCTCGAAAAAATTCATTATTCAGTTCTCAATTCGGACTTAAAGTTCCATAAGATCTGGGGGCCTTTTATCGAGTACTTTCATAACCTTCCTCTTGACTAGGGTTTTTTTTCTTTTCGGTCCCTTGCTTTCAGCTCCCTTTTTTTTCTGGTAGTAGGCATTATTATCCTCTGTTGCTATTCACAGTCTGGGAGTTTGACTGTCCGGACTTATACTCTTTATATTGTGTGGTGGTTGGTCTGGAATTGTTGTTTTTTTTTCTTGTGTTGTGGGGTTTGGGGAGGACACTAAGCTCACTTGTCTTTAATTTAGGTGCTTTTTTGTTAAATTCTCTTCCTCTGTAGCATATTGTTATTGTATGCTTAACCTTGCTCTGTATTAATGCTCCTCATTGGGATTTGGGGTTTTTAATTTTGTAAAATGTTTTGAAAAACTAATAAAAAAAATTTAAAAAAAAAATGTTCAGAGATTATTTAACATTATAGATCTGCCTTCTAAAATTCCACAATGCATTATATCTTTGGATGCTGAAAAAGCATTTGATCGAGTCGAATGGAAATATTTATTCAATGTTTTAGAAAAATTTGGTTTTGGTATTAATTTTAATAATTGGATTAAAATGATATATAAAGCTCCTATTGCAACTGCTGTCACTAATAACTGTAAGTCTCCTTTTATTCAGCTATCACAGGGACAAGACAAGGTTGTCCATTAAGTCCTTCATTATTTAACTTAATATTAGAACCCTTTGTTATTGCTCTTTGTGAAGCCGAAAATATTCATGGGATTTTTGTGAATGAGACCATGCACAAGATCTCTCTTTATGCTGATGATTTATTTGTATATATATCTAAGCCTGAAGAATCTATTCCTGCTTTGCTAAAATTATTTGACAGATTTGGAGACTTTTCAGGATATAAAATAAAGTTTAGTAAAAGTGAATTACTTCCTTCAAATGAATCTGTCTCTATATATGATAATATTCCTTTTAAAGTTATGGATTCTTTTAGATATAATTACTAAAAAAAAAGGATCTTTATAAAGCCAATTTTCCTCCTTTAGTGGACTCTATGAAGTATTCCTTTAGTAGATAGAACCCACTTACATTTTCACTTGTTGGTTGTATTCATGCAGTTAAAATGATGATTTTACCAAAATTTTTATATTTTTTTCAGAATATTCCTGTTTTTTTGACTAAGAAGTTTTTTGATGGGATTGATTCTATTATTCTATCTTTTATTTGGGATAATAAAAGACCGAGAATTGGTAAATGTCATTTGCAAAAGTTGAAAAAGGATGGAGGTCTCGCTTTGCCTAATCTAAGATCGTATTATTGGGCTGTTAATTTGCGGTATATGTCCTTTTGGATATATTGGGGTGATAGGAATGATTGGCCAATTAATTCTTTTTTGGATTTATTTAAAGAAGGCAAATTGATGTCTTTTGAACAATTAGTCGATAAGTATTATCTCTCATGTTCACACTTCTTACAATATCTTCAAGTTAGACATTTTTTACAAAAATATTTAAGAAATTTTCCTTACATATTGGAGGCTGACTTGTTAGATACTATTATGAATATGAACCCCTCGTTGAAAGGTTCTATTGGAAGAATTTATAATTTATTATTACAATAGGATAAGCATCCATTAATTAAGATTAAACAGGATTGGGAGAAGGAACTCAATTTGACTTTTATATGGGAGGATTGGACACGGATTTTGAAGCTGGTTAACTCCTCTTCGATCTGTGCTAGTCATTCACTGATTCAATTTAAAATTGTACATCGTTACTATTTGATGAAGGAGAGACTTTCTAAAATATCTCACAATGTTGACAAGTATTGTGATAGATGTAAAACTGAGATAGCTACACTGACACATATGTTCTGTTCCTGTTCAATAGTAAAACAGTTTTGGAAGTAAGTCTTTTCAACAATTTCTAAAGCACTCAGAATCAATTTACAACCTAATAAATTGACTGTGCTTTTTGGAATAATTCTTCAAAATATCCAAGGTATTTCTGTGTCTGACCAACATGTTATTGCGTTTGTTACATTGATAGCTAGGAGGGCCATCTTGTTGAAATAGGATGTATCAGCTCCTACTTTGTCACAATGGTTTTCTCAAGCGATGCTGTGTCTTAGCTTGGAGAAAATTAGAAGTCAAACCTTTGAACCTTTATTTGATTTTGAGAAGAGATGGGGCTCATTTGCTCGTTATTATGATTTCAGCTAATTGATAGATTTCCTCCACGATCTAAATGTAAATTTTTTTTGATATATCTTTTTTTCTTGTTGGCAGTTTGATGTTTATTTTTAGAAGCTTTTTGTATCATGCATAGCTCCAGGGTTGTACCTCCAAAGGGTTTCTTTTTTTTCTTCACTTTTCTTGCTTAGTAGGGTTTTTTTATTCACAAAAATTTTCAATCCTTAAGATAATTTCTTCTTTTTTGAGGCATTGTAAATGTTGTTACTTCGATGTACTTCTGCTATTTTTGAATAATAATAATAATAAAAAGATTTGAAAAGAAAGAAAAGAATGAAGAAAATCTGACGATTTTGGATGCAAGAATGGATGACCTGCAAAAGCTCTGTGAAAAGCAATCTAAATCTAATGAGAAATTAAGACAGAAGATTATTGATTTAGAAATAGAAGCAAAAGAAATAACTTACAAATTCTGGGTCTTGAAGAATTAACTGAAGGTGATCAGCCTACTGAGTTCTTTGCAAGCTTTTTGGTACAATTATTTCCTAAAATCTTACTGTCTGCACCTATGGTCGATCAAAATTACAGATCGCCCATCCCTAGACCACCTCAGGGAGCCAAGTGCAGATTAGTTATAATTTGTTTTCATGAATTTCAACAAAAGGAATGTTTAATTTGTGAATTTCATTGAAGAGGAATGATTGATTACAAGGGTCAGAAGATTAGGATTGTCAAGGATTTTTCACCTGAGGTCATGAATAAGTGTGCTAAATTCAAAGAGGTTATGTCGGAACTTTTTAACAAAGGTTAAAAGCAAAGGTCTCTTCATTATCCTACTCATCTTAGAATCACTCTGCAAAATGGTTCTAAAGAATGGTTTCGCTTGAGTGGAGAAGCCAGGGGTTTTTTAAAGACAGTGGATTGACTGTTTAGTATCTTGCTACATGAATAATTGCTTCTCTTACTTTTGGTGAACCTTCGCAGCTAAACTTCCTTGTGATTTAAATGCTTTACTTAGAGAATAAGATTTTAATGAGTTAATACCGAGTGTGAATATATGTTATAAATTTTGATAAGTTTTTTATTATTTCATACACTTTTCTCAAGTTTTTTTAATCAATATAGCTTAGTTTGGGTATTTTTTGTTCTATTGTTTTGAAGTTGTAATAATTAACCTATTTGTGTTCTTGTTATGAGGGCTAAGTTTTTTTTTGGCCGTTATTTAGTCTAGCCTGGAATACAGTTGACCTTGGGATTAATTAGGAGTCAAATCAAATGTTTTGGGAGGGTGGTGTTGCCAGCCTTCTGACTTCATGGGGGGGGGGGGGTCTTTTTCTGGAAGCTGTTTTCGGATGTTAGCCAAATCTGTTGCTTGGTTTCCCTATGTCAAGGCTTATTGTTTGGTTTTAATGTTCATTTTACTGGTTATTACTTAAATTTCTCTATCAAATAGTATTAATAATGAGTCATACTATTAACTTACTCAGTCTTAACATGAAAGGATTGAATCACCCTGTGAAGCAGAATACGATTTTTGCCTATATTAAAAAACTTACGGTCCCAATTATTTTTTTACAAGAAACACATGCACTTAATTGTGACAACTTTTGTCTTTTCAGTAGATGGAAAGGACTCCATTTTTATTCCCCTTTCCAGGATAAGTCTAGGGGAGTTTTGATTTTTATGGATAATACAGTTCCCTTTGTCCAACATATAGTGTCTGATACTAATGGACATTTTGTCATAGTGTCAAGAAAATTAGATAATAAATTAATGGTATTTGTCAATCTATACGCTCCAAATACAGATGATCCAGGATTTTTTGAGCATTTTATTTTGTTTCTGCCAGATTTGAGCCTTTACTGGATGGGAGGAGATTTTAATTGTTATTTAGATCTAGTTTTACATAGATCATCCTTTAAAACAGCAACACTTAATAAATCAGCCTTGTTTATTCAATCTTTTTTAAATGAAAAGCAGGATTTTGATATATGGCATTTCTTACATCCACTAGACAGGGAGTATTTGTGTTTTTCTCATGTCCATCATACGTATTCCAGGATTGATTACTCTGTTATTGATAGTCAAATGATTCCCTTAGTGCGATCCTATGAATACAAAGAAATTGCTGTTTCAGACCATGCTCCGGTGCTTTTATCTTTAAATCTCCCTGGTCTTCCTCAAATAAACAGATCTTGGAGTTTTGATTTAACTTTGTTATCTGATAAAGATTTCTTAAAATTTCTGGAGAGACATATTATTCTTTTTTTTGAAGAGAATACTTCGGAAGAAACTTCTAGACTTATTAGATGGGATTTCTTTAGAGGTCAAGTTATTTCCTATACTGCAAGTGTCAAGAAAAACGCTAATAAAGAGAGAATTGAGTTAGCTAATCGGTTAAAACAGTTAGATCAAAAATATGCCTTGGTTCCAGATCCTGCTTTATATAAAAGGCATGTTGAAATTCAAACTAAATATGATCTTCTTTCAACATATCCAATTGAAACTCAACTTTTAAAAGATAAAAGTCAATTTTATATCCACGGCGACAAAACAGGTAAATTATTGGCTAACCAATTAACAATCTTTATAGCCAAATGGCAACTTAAAGAAATTTGAAAAGTCAAAAGTGATAGGACAATTGACCATTTAGAAATGAACGATATTTTAAAAGAATTTTATTCTGAACTTTATAGTTCTGACCCTCCCAAAGATAGCAGTGTAGTGAATAATTTTTTAGATCAATTAAACATTCCTACACTTCCTGTTGATAACCGAAAACAGCTGGATCAACCTATTTTGTATGAGGAAATTGCCGAGGCTCTACATTCCTTACACGCGGGGAAGGCTCTGGGTCTTGATGGATTTTCTGCAGAATTTTATAAGGCTTTTTCCTCACTGCTTATACCTCATTTATGTGCAGTTTTTTTGGATTCCTTTAAATTGGGTAGGTTGCCACAATCTTTTTATGAAGCTTCTATTTTATTTATTCTTAAAAATAATAAGAACCCAACTGAATGCTCTTCATACAGACCAATTTCTTTAGTTAATGTTGAAACTAAAATTTTATCTGAAGTTCTGGCCCGTAGAATTGAATTTTTTTTTACCATCTATCATTTCTGATTATCAGACAGGCTTTATTAAAAATTGATATTCCTACTTTAATATTCATTGTTTATTAAACATTATCTATTCCCCTTCTAAGGAGATATTGGAATGTGTGATTTCTTTGGATGCTGAAAAGGCTTTTGATTGGGTTGAATGGAATTATTTATTTAAAACTTTAGAAAAATTCAATTTTGGGCCCAATTTCATTCGATGGATTAAATTACTGTATCTATCTCTTCTGTCAGGGTCCTTACTAATTTTCAGTATTCCAAACCTTTTAAACTTCAATGTGAACTAGACAAGGTTGTCCCCTGAGCCCTTTGCTCTTTCATTTGGCTTTAGAACCCTTAGCCATTGCTTTTCGAGAATCTAATGATATTACTGGTATTCTAAGGAGAGGGACTGTTCATAAAGTTTTGCTTTATTCTGATGGTCTATTGCTTTTTATTTCTAATGTCAGGATTTCACTACCTCCTGTGCTTTCTCTACTTTCTTGTTTTAGCCAGTTTTCAGGATACAAACTGAATTTACATAACAGTGAACTTTTTCCTCTGAATAATTTGTTATCAATTAATATTAACCTTCCTTTTAAAATTGTAAAATGTCAATTTACCTATTTGAGTGTAACAATTACCAAGAATTATAAACACCTATTTAATGAAAATTTTCTCACCTTACTGAATTTTGGGAAAAGGACACTATCAAACTGGTTGCCTTTTTCGTTATCCTTGATTGGCTTAATCAATTCTATTAAAATGAATATTTTACCTAAATTTATATACCTTTTTTGGGCATTACTTGTTTTTATTCCTAAATTTTTTTGATTCTCTCAATTCCACTGACTCCACGCTGCTGCGTATTCCGATATTATGACGCAGTTTTGTCTAAAAGTGGAGCTTTACTTTCTGGTTTAAGTCTCAAAGGTTATTGCTGGTAGTTTTGCTACAATACTGCCAGTTAAAATCAAGTCGGAGAGTGAAGACTCGTCGAAGTTCAGGAAGTTGAAAGATCAAAGAAAGTTGATGAGCAAACACGAGGAAATCTGCAGATGGTGGAAATTCAAACAACAACACACACAAAATGCTAGTGGAATACAGCAGGCCAGGCAGCATCTATAGGGAGAAGCGCTGTCGATGTTTCGGGCCGAGACCCTTCATCAGAAGAAAGTTGATGTCAGCTGTGAAGCAGGTTCGACCTTTGTTTAATCTTCGCACAAGAAATTAGTAACCTGTGTCCATGTTAACTCCTGCTTTGCCAAAAAAGAGCAGAAAGAGTTAGATGCAAAGTTTCGCCAAGGTCAATGCCTTTAAGCCGTTTTATTTTCTTCGACCGTACATCCTCCGGGAAATAACATACTTCGGCTGGGATCAGCAGCAACTCTACAAAAGAGAATTTATATCATTTTCAAGAAGTCTCTCCTTTAATGGACTGTGTAAGCATTTGGACTTTCACATTACTACCTCCAAGAACTGTTTTCGCATTCTCGCTTTAAGGACTGTTCGGACTGCCGTATCA
Organism: Hemitrygon akajei; assembly: GCF_048418815.1. Classification (NCBI taxonomy): domain Eukaryota; kingdom Metazoa; phylum Chordata; class Chondrichthyes; order Myliobatiformes; family Dasyatidae; genus Hemitrygon; species Hemitrygon akajei. The sequence continues at coordinate 1,088,486 of NC_133146.1, read as the reverse complement.
CAGCTGACTTCCGGTTACGTTAGTCATTTGTTTACTTTTGGGTTTTTTATCAGTGTTTAATAAATGTTTTATTTGCTATAAAAAACCTGTCTCCATTATATATTCATTGTTGCTGATTTGTAACAACGGAAAAACAAACATTCTCGACTAAATAAAGTTCATCTTCAAAAATCTAAGAAGAATGGAGGTTTAGCTTTACCAAATTTTAGGTTTTATTATTGGGCAGTCAACATACATAATCTTATGTTTTGGACATATTAACCGTGAGGTCTGTCCGATATGGGTTTCTTTAGAAGTTAACTCTGTTAATAAATTTTCTATTATTTCTCTTCTCAGATCCTCACTCCCTTTATCTTTTAGTAATCTAACTGAAAATTTGGTAGTCAAACATACAAACGCATTTTGAGGATCTGGGTACAATTTAGGAAATTCTTTGGTCTATTGAGACTATCTTTGTCTAGACCCATTTGTTTTAACTATTTTTTTAAACCTTCGATGATCGATTCAGCTTTTAAAGAATGGGGTATTAAATGCTTCCAGGATTTGATTGTTGGAGGAAGTCTTCTTTAGTTTGAGCAAATGTCAGCTAAATATAGTTTACCCAAAACTCATATTTTTCATTATTTACAAATTAGAGGCTTTCTGCATTCTCAACTATATACATTTCTATAAGTTCTAATAAGGACTTATTAGATGTAATTTTTAATTTGAAACCTTTTTATAATGGTTCAATATCCAATATTTATGGTATGTTGCTAGGAATGAGAAACTATCCTATAAAATTAAAAATCTTTGGGAACAAGATTTACAGACTTCAATTTCTGAGGAAACTTGGAATGAATTTTTTAAATTGGTTAACACTTCATCGTTATGTGCCCGTCATTCCCTTTTACAATTTAAAGTGGTTTATAGAGCTCACATGTCTAAAGATAAGCTATCTCGTTTTTATTCAGATATATCTATTTTTTGTGTTAAATGTAATAATGGAGAAGCTTCATTAATTCACATGTTTTGGAAATGTCCAAGCCTTCAAAGATACTGGAAGGAAGTATTCCAAACTTTCTTGGCACTTTATTTTGGAGACACCTGATTTGCATATTTTGGCTTTTACTTCTCTTATGGCTTGGAGGACGCTCTTGCTTAAATGGAAGGATGCTGTTCTGTCTACTCATGCTCAATTGTTACGGGATGTTATGTCATGCTTAAATTTAGAGAAGATCCGATGTCCAGTTTTTTGAATCTAGCCAAGACTTCCATACATTGTGGGGACCATTTTTGAGTTATTTTCAAAACCTTTGATTTGTTGTAAAAGTACAGATGGTGGCTATTAATATATTTTGTTGTATGATAAGGTCTTTTTCCCCTTTTTTCTTGCTTTTCCTAACAGTTCTGACTTTGGTAGTGGGTTTAGATTTTTTTCTGCATATCAAAATTACTATATTTCAATATTACGATTTAATTTAATTTTTACAAATACAGGGTTTTGTGATTGTAACCGCATTTTTAATACAATGTATTTGGTACTTTATTTTCTTTTGACTTATAATATATATCATATATGTCAAACTCAAGGCCCGCGGGCCAAATCCGGCCCGTGGTGGAATTATCTTTGGCCTGCGAGATAATATCTAATTACTATTAAAGCTGGCCCCAGTAATTGAAGCGCCTATGGTGTATGGCTAATGCTGAGTTTATTCAGGTACCAGGTTTTCAGGGTTTTTAGTGTTTATTCGGCAGTCTTGCCCTGCAGTCTTCTTCATAAGAAACAGAATTTGTAAAGTGAAACACTTTGTAGTTATAGCAGAGACTGAGACACATGAGAGCAGGCTGAAAAAACGGAGGCAACGAAAGCTGCGTTCGCACGCGTCCGACTGATCCGGCCCGCATGAAGCTGCATTTTGCTCAATCCGGCCCGTGACCTAAAATGAGTTTGACACCCCTGATATATATCTTCTTATACTCTGCATTCCTCTATGTAGCAACAAGCCAATTCTGGATCCGCAAAGCAAGCTTTCCTTGGAATCCATGCCTCATTACTTTCTGAAGGAGCCTTGCATGGGGAACCTTATCATATCCCTTACTAAAATGAATATATACTATATCCACTGCTCTACCTTCATCAATGTATTTTGTTACATCTTCAAAGAATTCAATCAGGTTTGTAAGGCTTGGCCTGCCCTTGACAAAGCCATGCTGACTATTCTTAATCCCTTATCTCCTTGCTTTTACATTCTATTCTCCTTGAAATAAATGCTAACATTGCATTTGCCTTCTTTAACACAGACTCAATCTGTAAATTAACCTTCTGGGAGAATTGCATGAGGACTCCTAAGTCCTTTTGCATCTCTGATGTTTGAATTTACTCCCTGTTTAGATAATAGTCCGCACTATTGTTCCTTTTACCAAAATGCATCATCATACATTTCCCGACATTGTATTCCACTGCCACTTTTTTACCCTTTCTTCCAATTTGTCTAAATCCTGCTGCAATTGCATCACTTCCTCTGTACTACCTACCCCTCCACCTATTTTCGTATCATTCATAAGCTTTATCACAAAGCCATCAATTCCATTATCTAAATCATTGACCAACAATGTGAAAAGCAGTGGTCCCCTGAAGAACACTACTGGTCACCAGCAACCACCAGAAATGGCCCCTTTTATTCCCACTCACTACTTCCACCTGTCAGCCACTCCTCTATCCATGCCAGTATCTTTCCTGTAATGCCACAGTATTTTATCTTATTAAGCAGCCTCATGTGTTCCCATTGAGTATTCTTCAATAATCCCATGTGAAATCAGCAAATTATACCAAATATAGCCTTAAATCACTTTCAACAGGTGAAAAACTAGACATTCTGTTAGCGAATGAAAGTCAAAGATCAAGGGTCAGCTCAGGGGTCTAGGATTATTTCCGTGCATTGGAAATTGACTGTGGCATGTTGGTGTAATATGTAACAAAAACATCCAGCAATTATAAAAAATAAAGAAATACATAACAATAAATTCAGAAGTGCTGATATAGAATAAAATGTGCATAAATACCAGCATGTATAGTTTTATAAAACATGGTTACAGTGCAGTGCAGTGACTGAGGTTTTAAAATACATTGAAACAAGTTGAAATAATTTAAAGCACCATGTTAAGAGCAGGAATTTCAGTGCTTTCTCAAATGTTAAGACCGAGATAAAGACCACCATACAATATCATCTTCATTGATATTGAAGATGATGGGGCTTGCAGACAAGTCCAGACATCTGGGGCTTACGATACATCATGAACGCTGAATCAGTCAGCTTGTTCTGCCACTTGACTCACTAACTGCAGAGCAGATAGCTGAGAGTCCCAACACTAAGCTGAGATATGAGTCATTGGCGGAGGATGCAAGATGGCAATCACTGCATTAGTGACTGTATGGATTAAGCAGTAAAGGGGAAAATACACAAATTTTGGTTTGCTGTTTTCAAGCAAAGATATCTGCGGTATGTCAAAACTGAACACAAGAAGCAAAGGCAATCCTAATAAAGATTTTAGGTCACATCAGATCCTGTAGCACCCTCCTAACCACTTCCTGTGCTGATTAAACCGGGAGTTGATTGGTCTGGTCTGGTGTTGTTTAGGTGAGTGGCTCTGTTTGTGAGCAGAATACAAAATACTTTGCTGTTCAGCCTGAAGGACATTTGGAACATTTTTCACTTTTATAACAGTTAAGTTTAATTCTGCAATAAAATATCAATTTATTCATTAATAGATGCTGGAAATCCAGAATTCATCAAAGTTCTGATGGAATGCCTCAGACTGCAGCGTCAACTCTTTATTCCTTTTCATAAATACTGCATGACCGATTGAGTTCCTGCAGCATTTTGTGTTATCTTAATCATTGCTGATATAGCCATATTTCTAATTTAGAAGGCATGAAAGTTGGGAGAGAGGCAATTAAGGATCTGCAGAGTCTTTTAGTATTTTGCACCCTGAATGTGTATTACATATTATGCATGGTATTCGTAAAGTCAATATCTATCTCCTAGACCTGTCACCAATCATAATTCCCTTTGACCTGGATGGGTCCTGAGATTTCATGAACATAAATTCAAAAACAGAAGAGATTCTGTAGGTGCTGGATATTCAAAGCATTACACACAAAATGCAGGAAGAACTCAGCACACCAGACAGCATCTATGGAAAGGAAGAAAAAGTTGATGTTTCAGGCTAAGACCCTTCATCAGAACTGGAAATGAAGGGGGAAGAAACCAGAATAAGAAGGTGGGAGGAGGGGAAAGTGAGTGTCTCGGCTCAAATCATCGATTATTTATTCCTCCCCATAGATGCTGCTTGACCTGCTGAGTTTCTTCAGCATTTTGTATGAATATAAATTATTCTTTTGTTAGATAAACATAAGCACCCAGCATTTAGTGAGTTCTGGTCTGCGAGAACACTTCTAACTTGCTGCATGATGCAAATGGTAATTGGACGGATAAATAGGACTGAGATCAAATCATTGATGTATGGAACAAAAAGAAATGGGGAAGATCTTAACTGGGTTTTTTGCATCTGTATTTATTAAGGAAACTAGCATGGAGTCAATGGATATAAGGCAAACAGGTAGTGAAGTCATGGAACCTATACAGATTGAAGAGGAGGAGGTGCTTGCTATCTTGAGGCAAATCAGAGTAGATAAATCCCCAGGTCCTGACAGGGTATTCCCTCGGACCTTGAAGGAGACTACTGTTGAAATTGCAGGGGCCCTGGCAGATATATTTAAAATGTCAGTATCTATTGGTGAGGTACCAGAGGACTGGAGGATAGCTCATGTTGTTCCGTTTTTTAAAAAAGGCTCTAAAAGTAATCCAGGAAATTATAGACAGGTAAGTTTGACGTCAGTAGTAGGTAAATTATTGGATAGGATCTACAAGTATTTGGATAGACAGGGACTTATTAGGGAGAGTCAACATGGCTTTGTGCGTGGTAGGTCATGTTTAACAAATCTATTAGAGTTTTTCAAGGAGGTTACCAGGAAAGTGGATGAAAGGAAGGCAGTGGATATTGTCTACATGGACTTCAGTAAGGCCTTTGACAAGGTCCTGCATGGGAGGTTAGTTAAGAAGATTCAGTCGCTAGGTATACATTGATTAGACATTGGCTCACTGGGGGAAGCCAGAGAGTGGTAGTGGAGGATTGCTTCTCTGAGTGGAGGCCTGTGACCAGTGGTGTGTCACAGAGGTCAGTGCTGGGTCCATTGTTATTTGTCATCTATATCAATGATCTGGATGATAATGTAGTAAATTGCTTCAGCAAATTTGCTGATGATACAAAGATTGGAGGTGTAGTGGACAGTGAGGAAAGTTTTCAAAGCTTGCAGAGGAATTTGGACCAGCTGGAAAAATGGGCTGAAAAATGGCAGATGGAGTTTATTACAGACAAGTGTGAGGTATTGTACTTTGGAAGGACAAACCAAGGTAGAACATACAAGGTAAAAGCTAGGGCACTGAGGAGTGCAGTAGAACAGAGGGATCTAGGAATACAGATACAAAATTCCTTAAAAGTGGCATCACAGGTAGATAGGGTCATAAAGAGAGCTTTTGGTGCATTGGCCTTTATAAATCAAAGTATTGAGTATAAGAGTTGGAATGGTATGGTGAGGTTGTATAAGGCATCGTTGAGGCCAAATTTGGAGTATTGTGTACAGTTTTGGTCACCGAATTAATAAGGTTGAAAGACTGCAGAGAAGGTTTACAAGGATGTTTCCAAGACTTGAGAAACTGAGTTACAAAGAAAGGTTGAATATGTTAGGAGTTTATTCCCTGGAGCGTAGAAGAATGAGGGGAGATTTGATAGAGGTGTATAAAATTATGATGGATATTGATAGAGTGAATGCAAGCAGGCTTTTTTCCACTGAGGCTAGGGGAGAAAAAAAAACAGAGGACATGGGTTAAGGGTGAAGGGGGGAAAGTTTAAAAGGAACATGGGGGGGGCTTCTTCACACAGAGAGTGGTGGGAGTGTGGAATGAGCTGCCAGATGAAGTGGTAAATGATTTTAATATTTAAGAAAAACTTGGACAGGTACATGGATGAGAGGTGCATGGAAGGATATGGTCCAGGTGCAGGTCAGTGGGACTAGGTAGAAAAATGGTTCGGCACAGCCAAGAAGGGCCAGAAGACCTGTTTCTGTGCCATGATATTCTATGGTCTATGGTTCTATTGCAGTTACTTGTAATCTCAAAAATCATGTTGACTTCATCTTTGCTGCATTTGTTTAAAAATTCACCTGTGCAAATGAACCATAAACATTTTTCAATCAATAACTGAGATCAGAAAATAACATCACATTAGGGGATACACAAGGAAATCTGCAGATGCTGGAAATTCAAACAACAACACACACAAAATGCTGGTGGAACGCAGCAGGCCAGGCAGCATCTATAGGGAGAAGCTCTGTCGACATTTCGGGCCGAGACCCTTTGTCAGGACATTAGGACATTAGGGGATATTTAGCTCCTGACCGGAAACCACCAGCCCAGACATCACAATGCATATCTCCCCCACATCTTCCACATGGCCAGTTACAGGAATCTGTGTGTATTTTAACCTCAGAAAGTTGGAGACAAAACCTGATGGTATCAAAATCTGCAGAAACAAAGCACAAAAAAATGTAATGACTATTAAGAGAGATTACAAGATATTTGAAGGGTATCGAATCAGCCAGGATTCTATTGAGAAACAAGCTCTGAAACCTTGTGCCAACCAACTGGCATGTGTATTCAAGGAGATTTTCAACCTCTCACTGCAATGGTCAGAAGTTCCGACCTACTTCAAAAAGGCAACAATTATGTCAGTGCTCAAGAAGAGTACTGTGAGCTGCCTTAATGACTGTTGCCCAATAGCACTCATATCTCTGGTGATGAAATGCTTTGAGAGGTTGCTCATGGTCAGAGTCAACTCCTGCCTCAGCAAGGACCTGGACCCACTGTTATTTCCCTTTTACTATCTCAATGGCTCTAATCTGGCCTTAGATCACCTGGATAATACAAACACCTATGTCAGGATGCTGTTCAGCATTTAACATCGTCATTCCTACAGTCCTGATCGATAAGCTACAGAACTTGGGCCTCTATACTTCCCTCTTCCTTCGGATCCTTGACTTCCTAATCAGAAGACCATAATCTGTGCAAATTGGTGATAATACCTCCTCGTTGATGATCAACACTGGCGCACCTCAGGGATGAGTGCTTAGCCCACTGCTCTACTCTCTCTTGACTGTGTGGCTAGGCATAGCTCAAGTACCAGCTATAAATTTGCTGATGATGCAACCATTGTTGGTAGAAACTCAGATGGAGACAAGAGGGCACACAGGAGTGAGATATACCAGCTGGTTGAGTGGTGTCTCAGCAACAACCTTACACTGAACGTTTGTAAGGCCAACGAGCTGATTGTGGACTTCTGGAATGGTAAAACCAATTCTCATAAAGGAATAAGCAGTGGAGAGAATGAGCAATTTCATGTTCCGGGGTGTCAAGATCTCTGAGAAACTATCCTGGTCTCAACATATTGAGGCAGCTATAAAGAAACATAGAAACATAGAAAAAAGGCCCTTCGAGCCTGCACCGCCATTCAGTATGATCATGGCTGATCATCCAACTCAGAACCCTGTACCTGCTTTCTCTCCATACCCCCAATCCCTTTAGCCACAAGAGCCATATCTAACTTCCTCTTAAATATAGCCAATGAACCGGCCTCAACTGTTTCCTGTGGCAGAGAATTCCACAGATTCACCACTCTCTGTGTGAAGAAGTTTTTCCTCATCTCGGTCCTAAAAGGCTTCCCCTTTATCCTTAAACTGTGACCCCTCGTTCTGGACTTCCCCAACATCGAAAACAATCTTCCTGCATCTAGCCTGTCCAATCCCTTTAGAATTTTATATGTTTCAATAAGATCCCCCCTCAATCTTCTAAATTCCAGTGAGTATAAGCCTAGTTGATCCAGTCTTTCTTCATATGAAAGTCCTGCCATCCCAGGAATCAATCTGGTGAACCTTCTCTGTACTCCCTCTATGGCAAGAATGTCTTTCCTCAGATTAGGGGACCAAAACTGCACATAATATTCTAGGTGCGGTCTCACCAAGGCCTTGTGCAACTGTAGTAAAACCTCCCTGCTCCTGTACTCAAATCCTTTTCCTATAAATGCCAACATACCATTTGCCTTTTTCACCGCCTGCTGTACCTGCATGCCCACCTTCAATGACTGGTGTACAATGACACCCAGATCTCGTTGCACCTCCCTTTTTCCTAATCGGCCACCGTTCAGATAATAATCTGTTTTCCTGTTCTTGCAACCAAGCTGGATAACCTCACATTTATCCACATTAAATTGCATCTGCCATGAATTTGCCCACTCACCTAACCTATCCAAGTCACCCTGCATCCTCTTAGCATCCTCCTCACAGCTAACACCGCCGCCCAGCTTCATATCATCCGCAAACTTGGAGATGCTGCATTTAATTCCCTCATCTAAATCATTAAGATATATTGTAAACAACTGGGGTCCCAGCACTGAGCCTTGCGGTACCCCACTAGTCACTGCCTGCCATTCTGAAAAGGTCCCGTTTACTCCCACTCTTTGCTTCCTGTCTGCCAACCAATTCTCTATCCACATCAATACTATACTCCCAATACCATGTGCTTTAAGTTTGCACACTAATCTCCTGCGTGGGACTTCGTCAAAAGCCTTTTGAAAATCTATATATACCACATCCACTGGCTCTCCCCTATCCACTCTACTAGTTACATCTTCAAAAAATTCTATAAGATTCGTCAGACATGATTTTCCTTTCACAAATCCATGCTGACTTTGTCCGATGATTTCACCTCTTTCCAAATGTGCTGTTATCACATCTTTGATAACCGACTCTAGCATTTTACCCACCACCGATGTCAGACTAACCGGTCTATAATTCCCCGGTTTCTCTCTCCCTCCTTTTTTAAAAAGTGGGGTTACATTAGCCACCCTCCAATCCTCAGGAACTAATCCAGAACCTAAGGAGTTTTGAAAAATTATCACTAATGCATCCACTATTTCTTGGGCTACTTCCTTAAGCACTCTGGGATGCAGACCATCTGGTCCTGGGGATTTATCTGCCTTTAATCCCTTCAATTTACCTAACACCACTTCCCTACTAACATGTATTTCCCTCTGTTCCTCCATCTCACTAGACCCTCGGTCCTTACTATTTCCGGAAGATTATTTATGTCCTCCTTAGTGAAGACAGAATCAAAGTAATTATTCAATTGGTCTGCCATGTCTTTGTTCCCTATAGTCAATTCACCTGTTTCTGACTGTAAAGGACTAACATTTGTCTTGACCAATCTTTTTCTTTTCACATATCTATAAAAGCTTTTACAGTCAGTTTTTATGTTCCCTGCCAGATTTCTCTCATAATCTTTTTTCCCTTTCCTAAATAAGCCCTTTGTCCTCCTCTGCTGGTCTCTGAATTTCTCCCAGTCCTCAGGTGTGCCGCTTTTTTTTGCTAATTTATATGTTTCTTCTTTGGACTTGATACAATCCCTAATTTCCATTGTCAGCCACGGGTGCACTACCTTCCCTGGTTTATTCTTTTGCCAAACTGGGATGAACAATTGCTGTAGTTCATCCATGCAATCTTTAAATGCTTGCCGTCGCATATCCACCGTCAACCCTTTAAGTATCATTTGCCAGTCTATCTTAGCTAATTCACATCTCATACCTTCAAAGTTACCCTTCTTTAAGTTCAGAACCTTTGTTTCCGAATTAACTATGTCACTCTCCATCTTAATGAAGAATTCCACCATATTATGGTCACTCTTACCCAAGGGGCCTTGCACGACAAGATTGCTAACTAACCCTTCCTCATTGCTCAATACCCAATCTAGAAGGGCCTGCTCTCTAGCTGGTTCCTCGACATGTTAATTCAGAAAACCATACCACATACATTCCAAGAAATCCTCTTCCTCAGCACCCTTACCAATTTGGTTCACCCAATCTATATATAGATTGAAGTCACCCATTATAACTACTGTTCCTTTATTGCACGCATTTCTAACTTCTTGTTTAATGCCATCCCCAACCTCACTACTACTGTTAGGTGGCCTGTACACAACTCCCACCAGCGTTTTCTGTCCCTTAGTGTTATGCAGCTCTACCCATATCGATTCCACATCCTCCAGACTAATGTCCTTCCTTTCTATTGCGTTAAGCTCCTGTCTAACCAGCAATGCTACCCGACCTCCTTTTCTTTCCTGTCTATCCCTCCTGAATATTGAATATCCCTGGATGTTGAGCTCCCATCCTTGGTCACCCTGGAGCCATGTCTCTGTGATCCCAACTATATCATATTCATTAATAACTACCTGCACATTCAATTCATCCACCTTGTTACGAATGCTCCTCACATTGACACACAAAGCCTTCAGGCTTGTTTTTACAACACTCTTAGCCCTTAAACAATTATGTTGAAAAGTGGCTCTTTTTGCTTTTTGCCCTGGATTTGCCTGCCTGCCACTTTTACTTTTCACCTTACTACTAGAAGACAAGATAACTGCAATATTTCATTCAAAGTTTGAAGAGATTTGGTTTTGTCACCTGAACTACTCAAAAACTGCTATTGATGTACCATGGAGAGCATTCTGACTGGCTGCATCACTGTCAGGTAAGGGGGAGGGGCTACTGCACAGGACCAAAAGAAGCTACTAAAATTAGTTCCATCATGGTACTAGCCTCTGTGGTATCCAAGACATCTTCAGGGAGCGATGACTCAGAAAGGCGGCATCCAATATTAAGGACCCTCATCACACAGGACGTGCCCTCTTCTCAGTGTTACCATCAGGAAGGAGGTACAGAAGTCTGAAGGCACACACTCAGTGATTCAGGAATAGTTTTTTTCCCCTCTGCCATCCAATTCTTAAATGTACATTGAATTCATGAACATTATCTCAATTCTTTTTAATATCCACATAGTAACATAGAAAGCCTACAGCACAATAATGGCCCTTCAGCCCACAATGCTGTTCCAAATATGACCTTACTTTAGAAATTACCTAGGGTTACCCATAGCCCTCTATTTTTTTGAGCTCCATGTAGCCATCCAGGAGTCTCTTAAAAGACCCTATCGTATCCACCTCCGCCACTGTTTCCGGCAGCCCATTCCCCGCACTCACCACTCTCTACATAAAAAATTTACCCCTGACATCAAATTATGGCAGGTATAGGTAGAGTGAATGCAAGCAGCCTTTTTCCACTGAGGCTAGGAAAGAAAAAAAACCAGAGGACATAGGTTAAGGGTGAAGGGGGAAAAGTTTAAAGGGAACATTAGCAGGGTGGAGGTTCTTCAGAGAGTGGTGGGAGTGTGAAATGAGCTGCCAGATGAAGTGCTAAATGTGGGCTCACTTTTAACATTTAAGAAAAATTTGGACAGGTACATAGAACCATAGAACACTACAGCACAGTACAGGCCCTTCAGCCCTCCATGTTGTGCCGACCCATATAATCCTTAAAAAAAAGTACTAAACCCACACTACCCCATAACCCTCCATTTTTCTTCCATCCATGTGCCTGTCCAAGAGGCTCTGAAATACCCCTAATGTTTTAGCCTCCACCACCATCTCTGGCAAGTTATTCCAGGCACTCACGACCCTCTGTGTAAAAAACTTAATCCTGATGTCTCCCCTAAACTTCCCTCCCTTAATTTTGTACATATGCCCTCTGGTGTTTGCTATTGGTGCCCTGGGAAACAGGTACTGACTATCCACCCTATCTATGCCTCTCATAATCTTGTAGACCTCTATCAAGTCCCCACTCATTCTTCTACGCTCCAAAGAGAAAAGTCCCAGCTCTGCTAACCTTGCTTCATATGACTTGTTCTTCAATCCAGGCAACATCCTGGTAAATCTCCTCTGCACCCTCTCCATTGCTTCCACATCCTTCCTATAATGAGGTGACCAGAATTGAACACAATACTCTTAAGTGCGGTCTCACCAGAGATTTGTAGTGTTGCAACATAACCTCTCTACTCTTGAACGCAATCCCCCTGTTAATGAAGCCTAGCATCCCATAGGCCTTCTTAACTACCCGATCAACCTGTGTAGTGACCTTCAGGGATGTATGGATTTGAATCTCAAGGTCCCTTTGTTCATCCACACTCTTAAGTAACTGACCATTAATCCTGTACTCAGTCTTCTGGTTTGTCCTTCCAAAATGCATCACCTCACACTTGTCCAGATCTGCCATTTTTCTGCTCAACTCTGCAGCCTGTCTATATCCTCTTGTAACCTTCGACAACCTACAGCTCCATCCACAAATCCTCCAATCTTCGTGTCATCTGAAAACTTAATCACCCAACCTTCTGCCTCTACATCCAGGTCATTTATAAAAATCACAAATAGCAGGGGTCCCAGGACAGATCCCTGTGGCACTCCACTAGTCACCGACCTCCAGACAGAATATTTTCCTTCCACAACTACCCTCTGCTTTCTTCCTTTTAGCCATTTTTTTAATCCAAACAGCCAAAGCTCCACTTATCCCATGCCTCATGACTTTCTGAATGAGTCTCTCATGAGGGACCTTGTCAAATGCTTTGCTGAAGTCCATGTAGACTACATCCACTGTCCTACCCTCATCAGTTTATTTTGTTACCTCTTCAAAAAACTCAATCAGGCTCATGAGGCATGATCTTTCATTCACAAAGCCATGTTGACTATCCATGAGTAGACTACTTCTCCAAATGCTCATAGATCCTATCCTTAAGAATCCTTTCCAGTAGTTTGCATACCACTGATGTAAGACTCACCAGTCTGTAGTTCCCAGGTTTCTCCCTATTACCTTTTTTAAACAAGGGAATTACATTTGCCATTCTCCAGTCCTCCAGCACTTCCCCTGTACCCAAAGAGGATTCAAAGATCACGTCTAATGCTCCTGCGATCTCTTCTCTTAATTCCCACAACAATCTGGGGTGTATCATATCCGACCCTGGGGATTTATCAATTTTAATGTTTTTAAGAAGATCCAGCACTTCTTCTTCCTTAATCTCCACACTGTCCAGCACACAGGCCAACTCTACTTCGACCTCACCCTGATCAAAATCCTTTTCACTTATGAATACTGAAGCAAAGTACTCATTTAGGACCTACCCAACCTCCTCCGCCTCCAGGCACATGTTGCCCTCTTTATCCTTTATCCTTTATCCACCTTCATTCTTGTCATCCTCTTATTCTTCACATATGCATAGAATGCCTTGGGGTTCTCCTTAATCCTACATGCCAAGGCCTTCTCATACCCCCTTCAAGCTCTCCTAAGTCCTTTCTTTAGCTCCTTTCTGTCTACCCTATATTTCTCATAAGTCCCTCCTGCTTCCTGCTTCTTATATCTAACATATGCTTCCTTTTCCCTCTTGACGAGTTGCCTCACATGTTTCGTCAGTTATGGTTCCCTTTTCCACCCATTTTATCCTTGCCTCAGTGGGACAGACCTATCCTGAACCCAGCTTAAGTGGTCCCTAAACTTCTCCCACATTACTTTTGTGCTTTCCCCTTTGAACATTTGTTTCCAATTTACTCCCGCTAGTTCCTGCCTCATCCCTTCAAAGTTAGCCCTTCCCCAGTTAAGCACTTTACCATTTCATCTGATTTTATCCCTTTCCATAGCTATGCTGAAGCTGAAGGAGTTGTGGTCACTCTTACCAAAATGCTCCCCCACCAAGAGGTCTGTCACCTGGCCAGGTTCATTACCCAGAACTAGATCCAGTATAGCCTCTCCTCTCGTCAGCTGGTCCACATACTGTGTCAGGAATCCTTCTTGAACACACCTACCAAATTCAGCCCCATCTATCCCCCTTGCACTCAGGAGGTGCCAGTCAATATGAGAGAAGTTGAAATCACCCATAACTACTACCCTATATTTCCTGCTCCATTCTAAAATCTGCCTTCTTACCTGCTCCCCGGTGTCCCGAGGGCTATTTGGGGGCCTATAGACTACTCCCAGAACAGTGATAGATCCCTTCCTATTTCTGACTTCAACCCAGACTGACTCCATGGACACTCCTTCTGCAGCATCTTCCCTTTCTATAGCCGTGATACTATCCCTGACCAGCAATGCCACTCCCCCCACTTTTCTACCTCCCATCCTATTCCTTTTAAAACACCTGAACCATGGGACCTGCATCATCCAATCCTGCCTTTCCTCCAACCAAGTTTCAGTAACGGCCACAACATCATAGTTCCACGTACTAATCTATGCTCTAAGTTCATCCTCCTGGTTCCTAATACTCCTAGCATTGAAATAGACACATTTCAACCCCTTTAACTGGCTACAAGAATGTTCTGTCCCTGCCTGTCCTTCCTCATCAACTCAGAACTCTTAGCATCATGCCCTTGTCCTTCTATCTTAATCCCTGCACTCACATTCTGATTCCCACCCCCCTGCCAAACTATTTTAAACCCTCCCCAACAGCTCTATCAAACCTGCCCACCAGGATATTGGTCCCCCTAGGATTCAAGTGCAACCCGTCATTTTTGTACAGGTCACATCCGCCCCAAAAGAGGTCCCAATGATCCAGAAATCTGAATCCCTGCCCCCTGTTCCAATCCCTCAACCACGCATTTATCCTCCACCTCATTCTATTCCTATTCTCATTGTCATGTGGCACAGGCAGTAATCCCGAGATTACTACCTTTGAGGTCCTGCTTTTCAACTTCCTTCCTAACTCCCTGTAGTCTTTTTTCAGGACCTCTTCCCTTTTCCTACCTATGTCATTGGTACCAATATGTACCACGACCTCTGGCTGTTCTCCCTCCCACCACAGGATATCTTGGACGTGATCAGAAACATCCCGGACCCTGGCACGTGGGAGGCAAACTACCATCCGAGTTTCTCTCCTGCGTCCACAGAATCACCTGTCTGACCCCCTGACTATAGACTCCCCTATCACGACTGCCTTCCTCTTCTTTTCCCTACCCTTCTGAGCCACAGGGCCAGACTCTGTGCCATGGTTGAGAGGGGTTTGGGGAGATATGGTCCAGGTGCATGTCAGTGGGACAAGGCAGAAAAATAGTTTGTTACAGCCAAGAAGGGCCGAAGGGCCTGTTTCTGCACTGTAATATCCTATGGTTCTATGGCTCCATCTCCTCTGTACCTACTTCCAAGCACCTTAAAACTGTGCCCTATCATGCTGGCTATTTTAGCCCTGGGGAAAAGCCTCTGACTGTCCACACGATCAATGCCTCTCATCATCGTATACACCTCTATCAGGTCACTTCTCATCCCCCATTGCTCCAAGAAGAAAAGGCCGGGTTCACTCAACCTATTCTCATACTTATTTATTTTTTTCTATATTGTCATGTATTGTATTGTACTGCTGATGCTGTTAACAGATTTCATGACATATGCTGGTGATATTAAACCTGATTCTGATTCTATATGGCCTGCTCTGGCTCCTGATCTGCTCAAGCCTTTGTTGTTTATTACACTTTTCTATTGCAAGGGTAAATACTCCACTAAAGATCCTGCATCTATGATGATTTAGACCATATAACCATATAACAATTACAGCACAGAAACAGGCCATCACAGCCCTTCTAGTCCATGCCGAACGCTTACTCCCACCTAGTCTCACCTACCTGCACTTAGCCCATAACCCTCCATTCCTTTCCTGTCCATATACCTATCCAATTTTTTTTTATGACAAAATTGAACCTGCCTCTACAACTTCTACTGGAAGCTCGTTCCACACAACTACCACTCTCTGAGTAAAGTTCCCCCTTGTATTACCCCTAAACTTTTGCCCCTTAACTCTCGACTCATGTCCTCTTGTTTGAATCTCCCCTACTCTCAATGGAAAAAGCCTATCCACGTCAACTCTAACTCTAACTGAGCTATCAAATCACAAATCTTCAGCATATAATGATCAGCCTCAGGCATTTTCTCAGTCTCTCTGGTGACTGTTCCTGCTTCCACCATGCTTTATCAACTATTAGAAACTGTGCTCTTCTGTGCTCGTAAACCTTCTTTTCTCTGGCAAAAGCCCTCATGTTTGAAAACCTCAGACATTTCTTCTTATAAATGTATTGCTTTAAGCAGAAGAACCTCAGTTTCTTTGTCTCTTTCCTGAGCCCATCAGGGAGGAGACTTCTTCTCCTTGTATATAAGCTATATTATGTAACCATAATTATTGCTTTTTTATTATTTTGTCCTTTATCTGATTGTGTTTTTTGTGTGCTGTATTGGATCCAGAGGAGCAATTATTTCCTCCTTCTTTGCACTTGTGTACAGGAAATAACAATAAACAAACTTGACCAATCTTAACCCTAATAGTTTCCTAGTACATGTTTCAGTATCCTCTCCAAAAACTTAACATTTTTTCCTCAAGGCTGAAGCCTAGGATTGAACACTAAGGCCCAATCAGTATTTTCTAGTGACACAAGAGTTTATACAGTTGCTGAAAATCTTGAGCTGTACAAAATGCTGCAGGAACTTAGCAAGTCAGGCAGCATCTATGGAGGGAAGTGGACAGTTGACGTTTTAGGCCAACAGTCCAGATGAAGGGTCCCTCCATAGATGCTTTCTGACTTACTAAGTTCCTCTAGCATTTTGTGTTGCTGCTCAAGTCAGGAAGAGGCGGGACAACCTTTTCTCACAAAGTATAGTATGTCTGTGGAATGAGCTGCCACAGGAAGTGTTTGTGAGCTGTTTACCTCTATGGCTGTAGGAGCAGAATAGGAGCTGAAGTAAGCCAGATAACTTCTCAGTCTTTCTCTGCTTGTCAGTAGGTCCCGGCTGATCTGATACCTTTCCATGATCTTGTAATGTCTCTTAATAGTTATTACATTTTTTTGTGTTTTGTATCCGCAGATTTGATATGATAGTTTTGTCTCCAAGTTTCTGAGGTTAAAGTATACACAGTTTCCTATAACTAAACATGTGGAACACCATTATACACTGCCTTCCAGAGTTTCTTTCTTTTTTTTGACATTTCAGTATTCAAGCTAATCTTTTCTCCTCACTGACAAAGTCTCTGTAATGTTTTCTCTAAAATAAAAACAAAAATCAGTTTCCTTCACATTATAGACCAATAGACAATAGGTGCAGAAATAGACCATTCGGCCCTTTGAGCCTGCACCGCCATTTTGAGATCATGACATTAGAAGTATTGGGTTTGCCTTACACCACAGATCAGTAATTTCTCTATAGTTAATCACAAGAATGAGATTTTCTCCAAATAGAGACTTACTAACAGTGCAGGAAGAAATCGTAAAAATCAATTCAGCATTATATGCAGCTATATTGTTACCATAACAACACTGGACTGGAGCATTCAGGAAAATGAGACATGCCAGAATTGGATTTTACTTTCTGAATCATAATGAGAGTAGAGGAATCATCTCAAGTGATTTATACTGGAAGAAAATATATAGTTTGTGAAAACTGACGGCAAATGAGAGAGAAAGCACAGATTGTCTTCACTTCATCTTTGTCCTTTAGTCAAGAACGGTGTCAGGTGGCTATCAAAATTCTCCTTGTACCCAAATATTGATTGAGTAAAGATAGCCATATGATACTGATAACCTTAAGCATTCTTGCAGACCACAGACCATAAAATATAGGAGAAGAAATAGGCCATTCAGTCCATCAGATCTGCCCTGCCATTCAATCATGGGCTGATCCAGTGAGCCCTACTCTCCTGCCTTCTCCCTATGCCCTTTAATGCCCTGGCTAATCAAGAACCTGTCTATCTCTGCCTTAAATGCACCCAATGACTTGGCCTCCACAGCCACTCATGGCAAAAAATTCCACAGATTTGCCACCCTCTGACTAAAATTATTTCCCTGCTTCTCTGTTCTAAATGGACATCCTTCAATCCTGAAGTCGTGCCCCCTTGTCCTAGACTCCCCTACCATAGGAAATAACATTTGCCATATCTAAGCTGTTTAAACCTTTTAACATTCAGAATGTTTCTATGAGATCCCCCCTCATTCTCCCGAACTCCAGGGAATACAGCCCAAGAACTGCCAGATGTTCCTCATACGGTAACCCTTTCATTCCAGGAATCATTCTCATGAATCTTCTCTGAATCCTCTCCAATGTCAATATATTCTTTCTAAAATAAGGAGCCCAAAACTGCACACAATACTCCAAGAGTGAACTCACAAGTGCCTCAACATCACATCCCTGCTCTTATATTCTATATTTCTAGAAATGAATGTCAACATTGCATTTGCCTTCTTCACTGCCGACTCAATCTGGAGGTTAAACTTTAGGGTATCCTGCAAAGGACTCCCAAGTCCCTTTGCATCTCTGCATTTTGAATTCTCTCCCCATCTAAGTCATAGTCTGTCCATTTACTTCTTCCAGCAAAGTGCATAATCATACACTTCCTAACATTGTATTTCATTTGCCACTTCTTTGACCATTCCCCTAAACTATCTGCAGGCTCTCTGTTTCCTCAACACTACCCGCTCCTCCACCTATCTTTGTATCATCTGCAAATTTAGCCACAAATCCATTAATCCTATAGTCCAAATCATTGATATATATCGTAGAAAGCAACAGTCCCAACACCAACCCCTGTGGAACTCCACCAGTAACCGACAGCTAGCCAAAATAGGATCCCTTTATTCCCACTCTATGTTTTCTGCCGACCAGCCAAAGTTCCACTCATGCTAGTAATTCCTTGGGCTCCTGGGGATACCTGGTGATACAAATGGACAATAAACTGGTCTGGTCAAAGAACACTGAGGCTGCCTGCAAGAAGGGTCAGAGCCGTCTCTATTTCCTGAGGAGACTGAGGTCCTTTAACATCTGCCGGAAGATGCTAAGGATGTTCTATGAGGCTGTGGTGGCCAGTGCTATCATGTTTGCTGTTGTGTGCTGGGGCAGCAGGCTGAGGGTAGCAGACACCAACAGAATCAACAAACTCATTCGTAAGGCCAGTAATGTTGTGGGGGTGGAACTGGACTCTCTGACGGTGGTGTCTGAAAAGAGGATGCTGTCCGAGTTGCATGCCATCTTGGACAATGACTCCCATCCACTCCATAATGTACTGGTTAGGCACAGGAGTACATTCAGCCAGAGACTCATTCCACTGAGATGTAACACTGAGTGTCATAGGAAGTCATTTCTACCTCTGGCCATCAAACTTTACAACTCCTCCCTCAGAGTGTCAGATACCCAGTGCCAATAGGCTGGTCCTGGACTTATTTTCACTTGGCATGATTAACTTATTATTTAATTATTTATTGTTTTATATTGCTATATTTCTTCACTATTCTTGGTTGGTACGGCTGTAACAAAACCCAATTTCCCTCAGGATCAATAAAGTATGTCTGTCTGTCTGCCTGCCTGCCTGTCTTATCCTGCTAAGCAGCCTCATGTGCGGCACCTTGTCAAAGGCCTTCGGAAAATCTAAGTACACCGCATCTACTGCATCTCCTTTGTCTACCCTGCTTGTAATTTCCTCAAAAAACTGCAGTAGATTAGTCAGGCTGGATATTCCTTTCAGGAAACCATGCTAGCTCTGGCCTATTTTGTAATGTGCCAGCAAATTTAATTAGCAGATTGAAGCTGTGGGTGGTGACACAGTCATGGTATACAAAGCGTAAAAGTGGGGGTTTAGTACACAGACCTGAGGGGCACCTGTGTTGAGGGTTAGAGGGACAGAGGTGAGGGAGCCCATTGTTACCACCTGCCGGCGATCTGACAGTAAGTCCAGGATCTGGCTACACAAGGCAGGGGGAAAGCCGAGGTCTCTGAGCTTCTTGTTGAGCCTGGAGGGAATTATGGTGTTGAATGCTGAACTGTAGTCCAAGACCAGCATTCTCACATAAGCATCCCTCTTCTCCAGGTGTGTAAGGACGCTGTGTAGAGCAGTGGCTATTGCGTCGTCTATCGATCGGTTGTATTAGTAGGTGAATTGTAGGGGGTCTACTGTGAGTGGCAGCATGCAGCAGATGTATTGGTGACCAGCCTCTCAAAGCATTTGCTTATTATTGAGGTGAGTGCAACAGGACACCGTTATTCAGACATGTTACCTTGGCCTTTTTAGGTACAGGGACAATAGTGGATGTTTTGAAGCAAGAAGGCATATTACATTGGGAGAGGGAGAGATTAAAAATGTCAGTAAACATAACTGCCAGTTGTGCCTGAGCATCTGCCCTCAGATGCCAACCAGTCCCGCATAGTTGCGGCTTTGAAAACACCTGCATACTTCAGCCTCAGAGATGACCAAGCTGCTGGTTGCATCATCTGCGGGTCTCCTCAGGGGCTCAGTATTGGCAACATTGACTCGAGTGTAGTAATTTTTAGCTCATCTGGGAGAAAGGCATCAATGTTGGAAACTCCACTGCGTTAGGCTTTGAAGTCTACGATGGTGTGCAGATCTTGCCATAAGCTGCATGTGTTGTTTGTGGAGAGTTGTGTCTGGATCTCGTCCCTGTATTGTCGTTTTGCTGCCTTGATGACTGCGCAGATCGTAGCTGCATTTCTTGAGCTCTTGCTGATTACCAGCTACATAAGCTCTGTCTGCCATGGTAAGTGCTGTTCACACAGAACTGTTGATCCAGGGTTTCTGGTTTGGATAGACCCTGACCGATTTCTGGGGAACAAAATCCTCAATGCACTTCTGGATGAAACTCGTGACCCCATCCGTGAACACGGAGACATCCTCATCATGGAAGACATTCCAGTCATTGTCATCAAAGCTCCTGAAGCCATCTGATCAGATCAACAGTGGACGGTTTTAACTATGGCCACCTCTTGTTTCCGCCTCTGCCTGTATTCTGCCAGCAACAAGATGGAGGAGTGATCTGATTTTCCAAACGGCAGGTGGAGAAACACTTACTAAGCATTGTGGAAGAGACAGTAGCAGTGGTTGAATATGCTATCTTCCCGTGTGCTCACCTGGATGACATAACTTCGGAGAGATTTTAGACAGTGACGCTCTATTAAAGTCCCTGACAACGATGAAGGTTGTGCAGTCTCCAGGGTGCTGATGATCTCGTACAGTTCCGTGAGAGCCAGGTCAGTATCAGCCTGCTGTGGAATAAACACAGGCATGATAATAACAACCATGAACTCACTAGACAGACAGAAAGGTGTACATGGCACTACCAGCTATTCCAGAACCGGGGAACAAAAGGATTTGAGGGTATGCACATTCCAGGGGTTGCACCAGGCATTATTGACCATGAAACATATCCCACCTCCTTTACTCTTCCCAGGGAGGTTTTTACACATTTTTGGCCAGAGCAGAGAGAACCCAGAGATGGCATGATCCGGTATCCCCTCCGTCAGCCAGGTCTTCATGAAGCACAAAATGTTACTTCCCTTTGTTTCCCGCTCTAGGAGATTCCTGACAATTTCTTTTGATATGATAAGGATACAAACAAATGGAAGCTGTTTTTGTATTCTTGAATGAATTGCTTCTGATTATAGCAGGCCAGGCAGCATCTATAGGGAGAAGCGCTGTCGACATTTCGGGCTGAGACAATTCGTCAGGACTCAGAGCAAAGCAAAGACTGAAAGCAAAGATACTAAGAGAATTGAAAGTAGATTGAAAGTAGTACATTGGCGCTGCCTCCTGCACACATGCTGAGCTCGTTGACTTCATTAACTTTGCCTCCAACTTTCACCCTGCCCTCAAATTTACCTGGTCCATTTCCGACACCTCCCTCCCCTTTCTTGATCTTTCTGTCTCCATCTCTGGAGACGGCTTATCTACTGATATCTACTATAAGCCTACAGACTCTCACAGCTACCTGGACTATTCCTTTTCCCACCCTGTCTCTTGCAAAAATACTATCCCCTTCTCACAATTCCTCCATCTCTGCTGCATCTGCCCTCAGGATGAGGCTTTTCATTCCAGGACGAAGGAGATGTCTTCCTTTTTTAAACAAAGGGGCTTCCCTTCTTCCACCATCAACTCTCCTCTCAAATGCATCTCTCCCATTTCCCACACATCTGTCCTCACCCCATTCGCCCACCACCCCACTCGGGATAGGGTTCCCCTTGTCCTCACCTACCACCCCACCAGCCTCCAGGTCCAACATATAATTCTCTGTAACTTCTGCCACCTCCAACGGGATCCCACTACCAAGCACATCTTTCCTTCCCCCCCTTCTTTCTGCTTTCCACAGGGATCGCTCCTTACACAACTCCCTTGTCCACTCGTCACCCCCATCACTTCCCACTGATCTCCCTCCTGGCACATATCCTTGTAAACGGAACAAGTGCTACACCTGCCCTTACACTTCTTCGCTCACCACCATTCAGGGCCCCAGACAGTCCTTCCAGGAGAGGCGACACTTCACCTGTGAGTTAGCTGGTGTGGTATACTGCATCCGGTGCTCCCGGTGTGGCCTTTTATATATTGGTGAGATCCGATGCAGACTGGGAGACTGTCTTGCTGAATACCTACGCTCTGTCCACCAGAGAAAGCAGGATATCCCAGTGGCCACACATTTTAATTCCACATCCCATTCCCATTCTGATATGTCTATCCATGGCCTCCTCTACTGTCAAGATGAAGCCACACTCAGGTTGGAGGAACAACACCTTATATACAGGCTGGGTAGCCTCCAACCTGATGGCATGAACATTGACTTCTCTAACTTCCGTTAATGCCCCTCCTCCTTTTCTTACCCCATCCCTGACATGTTTAGTTGTTTGTTTTTTTCTCTCTCTCTGCCCATCACTCTGCCTGTTCTCCATCTCCCTCTGGTGCTCCCCTCCCCCTTTCTTTCTCCCTAGGCCTCCCATCCCATGATCCTTTCCCTTCTCCAGCTCTGTATCACTTTTGCCAATCACCTTTCCAGCTCTTAGCTTCATCTCACTCCCTTCGGTCTTCTCCTATCATTTCGCATTTCCTCCTCCCCCTCCTACTTTCAAATCTCTTCGTATCTTTCCTTTCAGTTAGTCCTGACGAAGGGTCTCGGCCTGAAACGTCGACAGCGCTTCTCCCTATAGATGCTGCCTGGCCTGCTGTGTTCCACCAGCATTTTGTGTGTGTTGTTTGAATTTCCAGCATCTGCAGATTTCCTCATGTTTGCTTCTGATTATGCTCCTGAGAGGAACTGAGAGGAACTACACAAAAACAAACACACATGTCAAGTCTTCCTCATTCACTTCTTTTTGTGTTAAGTAATATAGAGTCTAGTGAGAATTCTTTCATGTCAGCTTATCTATTTTATGGTAATCACAAGGTACCTGAGTCTCCTGGATCTACGTTATACAATTAAGTTATTTAAATGTGAAGCTGTTGACAGTTGACTTCTTATGTGCAGGTTGAAGTAATCCTACATAAATAAAAGTGTGACAGTGTTGTGTAAGATTATCTGTTCTGTGACTTCAAATAAATACTGCTTAGGAAAATCAAGAATTTTACAATGAGGTGTTGTCAAGCAAGATTGAAATAGTTACATTGTAAAAGATCACATGTTAAAGTCAGAACGGAGGCAGAGGGAAGTTAAGATGGCAGTAACTCTTATGCTTTCATCTTCAGAAACAGCTCTATTTCCATTTTTAATATCTTTATTTTTCCATTTCAGGGTTCTTTTGAAGACCTTGACCTGGAGTTACATGTTGACTTCGGTTCTTTGCGGGAATGGGACCCACTCTTGGGGTTTCACAACTGGCCGTTGCTCAGCACTGTTATGATCCAGCAACAATGAATATATAATTAAGACAGGTTTTTTTTTAATAACAAATAAAACATTTATTAAACACTGCTAAAAAAAAACCAAAAGTAAACAAACAACTAACGTAACTGGAAGTCAGCTGTGATACGGCAGCTCGAACAGTTCTTAAAGCGAGAAATGAGAACACAGTTCTTTAAAGTAGTATTGCAAAAGGTCCAAAATGACACAGTCAGTTGGGAGAGAGATTCTTTGAAGTAATAAGATCCTCTTTTGCGACGTTACTGCTGATCGCAGCCGAAGTATGCTTTGCCGAGGGATTTACAATTAAAGGAAATAAAACGTCTTAAAGGCACTGACCTTTCCTTGGTGAAACTCTGCATCCAACTCTTTCTGCTTTCAGAATGCAGGAGCTATCTTGGACACAAGTTACTAATTCCTTGTACAAAGATTAAATAAGGTTTAGAGCCGACAACACCAATTTTCCTCGATTCTTCCAGCTTCCTGAATTTCGATAAATCTTCACTCTCCGACTGGACTGAACTGGCAGTATTGTAGCAAAACTGCGGGCAATAACCTTTGAGACTTAAGGCAGAAAGTAAAACTCCACTTTAAAACAAAACTGCATCATAACATCGAATAAACAGCAGAACAGAGTCACTGAACAAATTCAACCACGAACTGCCCCCACGTCACAGGGAAGGGTTCCCCTTTTATACCCTGTTGAAAAAAACTATCACATGACCTCTCACTGGTGGGAAAAGTCACTCCACCATCACAAGACCATTAGATCATGCCCAGTATAACCTCGTTACATCATGGTCATGTGACAGTCACAAGATACCCACGGGTACGTAACAGCACGGCAAGGGTTTGGCCTGAGAGTCTGGCTCAGATGCAGAAGCCTAAGATCTTGGGCTCTGGAGTCGACCTGATAGAGGGTCATTATCCCGGCAGGAGACTCGTATGTCATTGGGTGAGTCGGAAAATCTACTGCTGTGTGCCCAAAGACCCGGGATCTTTGAGATCTTTGGGAACAGAGCTCAGAAAAAGCAACGTAATGGACTTTTAACATCGTAAAGCAGCAAGTTGTTTGTTATGTCTCTCCACTCGCTGGGAAAAATGCAGAGACACCTCCTTCTCCCTTATTAGGGAGAGAGAGCCTGTGGTATGATGAATGCTGGATGAAATGCCAAGTCTTTGGGGTAACTGCAAGTCTGTGTCTTTGCTGTTGCTTTGCTGCACGCTTGAGTGCTTAGTGGTGGGTGCTAATGCTTTTTTTTGCCAGTGGGGGGAGGGGGGATCGTTGCTTGCTGCTGCTTACACATGGGAAGGACGGGAGCTGGTGGGGGACTTTGGGATTCTTATGTTTAACTGTTGTTCATTCTTTGGGGCACTTCTCTGTTTTTGTGGATGTTTGCAAAGAAAAAGCATTTCAGGATGTATATTGTATGCATTTCTCTGACATTAAATTGGACCTTTGAACCATTGAATGTTTGCTACAACACATCATGGAGCTGCAGGTAGTGCAACTGATTTACAGTTTCAGCGATCTGACCTTGATTATCTCTTTGCAACCCTGCTGCTCCAGTTTCTTTCCACATCCTGAGGATGGGCTGATTTTTTGCATCATTGACTTGAATTATCCATCGTGGGTGGGGCTGGTAGAAGAATCAAGGAATGTTAGTGGATTTGTGAGGGAATAGGTTACAGGGAATAAGATTCATCTGAAAGCTCTGAGAGGTAGCATAGACCCTCTAAGCACAGAATGGCTTTCTTCGATGTCAGAAGGAAATATATTCCTCTGTCTAAAGTACAGCATTGTAGTTAGCAGTTAGCATCACCAGTCAAGGTTCAAATCCCTCCACTCTCTGCAAGAAGTTTGTATGTTCTCCAGATGACCTTGGGCAGTTGTGAAATTCCTCTCATTTCATCCTACATTCCAAAGACTGTAAGTTCTTACATCCTTCCCGTACTTGGGGAGTTTTGTCTCCATCTAAATAGGCAATGTGCCATCATAGTAATTTATAATAAAAAGTATGTACAATAGGGCAGTTGATGTAACATAGAAATTCAATTATGTCAGCATGAATTAATCAGTCTGATGGCCTGGTGGACGAAGCTGACCCGGAGTCTATTGGTGCGGTACCGTTTCCTGGATAGTAGCAGCTGGTGCAGTTTATGGTTGAGGTGACTTGGGTCCCCGATGATCCTTCAGGCTTTTTTTACACACCTGTCTTTGTAAATGTCCTGCATAGTGGGAAGTTCTCATCCACAGATACGCTGGGCTGTCCGCACCACTCTCTGCAGAGTCCTGCGATTAAGGGAAGTACAGTTCCCATACCAGGCAGTGATGCAGCCCGTCAGGATGCTCTCAACCATGCCCATATAGAAAGTTCTTAGAATTTGGGGGCCCATACCAAACTTCTTCAGTCGTCTGAGGTGAAAGAGATGCTGTTGTGCTTTATTCACCACACTGCCGTGAAGTCTTCGGTAAAGTGTATACTGAGGAACTTAAAGCTGTTTACCCTCTCAACCCCAGATCCATTGATGTCTATGGGGGTGAGCCTCTCCATTCCTTCTGTAATTCACAACCAGCTCCTTTGTTTTTATGACATTGAGGGAGAGGTCAATGAGAGTTTTCTTGACATCACTGTGTCAAGGTGATAACCTCTTCTCTGTAGGCTGCCTCATTATTATTTGAGATTAAGCCAATCAGTGCAGTATCATCAGCAAATTTAATTAGCAGATTAGAGCTGTGGGGGTGACACAGTCATGGTGTACAGAGAATAAAAGAGGGGGCTTAGTACACAGCCCTGAGGGGCACCTGTGTTGAAGGTCGGAGGGACAGAGGTGAGGGAGCCCACTCTCTTACCACCTGCTGGCAATCTGACAGGAAGTCCAGGATCCAGCTAAACAGGGCAGGGTGAAGGCCGAGGTCTTCTGGGATGTCCGGACTGTCTTACGCAGAGAAGTTAGAGAGACTGGGCTTGTACACGCTGGAATTAAGAAGATTGAGAGGGGATCTGATTGCAACATATAAGATTATTAAGAGATTGGACAAGATAGAGGCAGGAAATATGTTCCAGATGCTGGGAGAGTCCAGTACCAGAGGGCATGGTTTGAGAATAAGGGGTAGGTCATTTAGGACAGAGTTAAGGAAAAACTTCTTCTCCCAGAGAGTTGTGGGGGTCTGGAATGCACTGCCTCGGAAGGCAGTGGAGGCCAATTCTCTGGATGCTTTCAAGAAGGAGCTAGGTAGGTATCTTATGGATAGGGGAATCAAGGGATATGGGGACAAGGCAGGAACCGGGTATTGATAGTAGATGATCAGCCATGATCTCAGAATGGCGGTGCAGGCTCGAAGGGCCGAATGGTCTACTTCTGCACCTATTGTCTATTGTCTATTGTCTCTGAGCTTCTTATCAAGCCTGGAGGGAAGTATAGTGTTGAATGCTGAACAAGAACAGCATTCTCAAATAAGCATCCTTCTTTTCCAGCTGTGTAAGGACAGTGTGCAGATCTGTGGCTATTGCATCATCTGTCGATCGGTTGTGTCGGTAGGTGAACTGTAGGGGATCCAGTGTGGATGTCAGCGTGCTGCAGATGTAATCCATGTCCAGCCTCTCGAAGTATTTGCTTATTATTGAGGTAAGTGCGACAGGACACTAGTCATTCAGACATGGTCTATTTAGGTACAGGGACAATAGTGGATGATTTGAAGCAGGAGGACACTCTACATTGGGCCCGAAATGTCGACAGATGCTGCCTGACCTGCTGCATTCCACCAGCGTTTTGTCTGTGTCACTCTACACTGGGAGAGGGAGAGATTAAAAATGTCTGTAAACACACCTGCCAGTTGTACCACACGCACTCTGAGTACCCGCCCTGGGATGCCATCTGGTCCCGCAGCCACTAATTGGAAAAACCTGCGTACTTCAGCCTCAGAGATGACCAAGCTGCAGTGGCTCACTTCAGGGGCTCAGTGTTGGCAGGCTTAAAAAAGATTTAACTCGTCTAGGAGAGAGGCAGCGATATTGAAAACTCCACTGCATTTAGCTTTGAAGTCTGCAATGGTGTGTAGACTTTTCCATAAGCTGTGTGTGTTGTTGGTGGAGTGTTGAGTCTGAAAATTGTCACTGTGGTGTTGGTTTGCTGTGTTGATGACCTTGTGAGAGTGTGGGTTTGCGGTGCCAGAGATTGGGGTTCAATTCTCATCTCTCTCTTTAATTGTTTGTCATTTCCCCCAGTGACCACTTTGGTATCCTCTGGGTGGTATGCTTTTCCCTCACATTCCAAAGACGGATGGCTTCGTCCGAACCTAATCCGGCTCCTCCTCCTCCTCCAGCTGACTACTCTGAACAATGAGCAGCTCACTGATGTGATAGACATGCTGTATCCATAGTTTTTGGAGTCCAGTATAGTCTTACAATCATAAAAAATACATTTAACAAAGAAAATAACACCTTTGGTTGGGTACTGAGATAACTGATCTATGTTCCCTTTCAGCCCCAATCTCCTGCCTTCTCCCAGTATCCCTTCATGTCCTGAACAATCAAGAATCTATCAACCACTGCCTTAAATATACATAAAGACTTGGCCTCCACATCTGCTTGTGGCAAAGAATCCCACAGATTCACCACTCTCTAGCTAAAGAAATTCCACACCTACTCTATCGAGGGCTTTCTCCATTTGATAGGTTTCAATGAGGTTACCCCTCATTCTTCTGAATTCCAGTGAGTAGACAGACAGAGCCATTAAATGCTCTTCATATTACAAGTCTTTCAATCCTGGAATCATTTTCATAAACCTCCTTTGAATGCTCTCAAATGTCAGCACTCCCTTTCCATGATAAGAGGCCCAAAACTGCTCACAATACCTCAAGCAAGGCCTCAGGAGTGCCTTATTATGCCTCAATAATACATCTTTGTTTTTATATTCTAGTCCTTCTGAAATTTGCTAACATTGTATTTAGCTTTCTCACCACTGATTCAAACCGAAAATTAACCTTTAAGGAGTCCTGCACAAGGACTCCTAAATCCCCTTGCACCTCATTTTTGTGATTTTTTTTCTCAATTTAGAAAATATTCTGTGCTTTTATTTTTTCTGACAAATGCCTGACCATACACTTTCCAACACTGTATTCAATCTGCCACTTCTTTGCCCATTCTCCTAATATGTCTAAGCCCTTCTGTAGCCTCTCAGCTTCCTCAAAATAACTTTCACCTCCACCTGAGGGTAGGGCAGTGGATGTGGTATACATGGACTTTAGCAAAGCATTTGACAAAGTCCCTCATGAGAGATTCATCCAGAAAGTCATGAGGCATGGGATAAGTGGAACCTTGGCTGTTTAGATAAAAGTTGGCTTAAAGGAAGAAAGCAGAGGGTAGTTATGGAAGGAAAGTATTCTGCCTGGAGGTCAGTGACTAGTGGAGTGCCGCAGGGATCTGTCCTGGGACCCCTGCTATTTGTGATTTTTATAAATGACCTGGATGCAGAGGCGGAAGGATGGGTGAGTAAGTTTGTGGATGACACGAAGATTGGAGGAGTTGTGGATGAAGCTGTAGGTAGTCGAAGGTTACAAGAGGATATAGACAGGCTGCAGAGTTGGGGAGAAAAATGGCAGATGGAGTTCAATCCGGACAAGTGTGAGGTGATGCATTTTGGAAGGACAAACCAGAAGACTGAGTACAGGATTAATGGTCAGTTACTTAAGAGTGGGGATGAACAAAGGGACCTTGGAGTTCAAATCCATACATCCCTCAAGGTCGCTGCACAGGTTGATCGGGTAGTTAAGAAGGCCTATGGGATGCTAGGCGTCATTAACCGGGATTGCGTTCAAAAGTAGAGAGGTCATGTTGCAACTCTACAAATCTCTGGTGAGACCGCACATAGAGTATTGTGTTCAATTCTGCTCACCTCATTATAGGAAGGACGTGGAAGCTATGGAGAGGGTGCAGAGGAGATTTACCAGGATGTTGCCTGGATTGGAGAACAAGTCATATGAAGCAAAGTTAGCAGAGCTGGGACTTTTCTCTTTGGAGCGTAGAAGAATGAGAGGGGACTTGACAGAGGTCTAGAAGATTATGAGAGGCATAGATAGGGTGGATAGTCAGTACCTGTTTACCAGGGCACCAATAGCAAACACCAGAGGGCATATGTACAAAATTAAGGGAGAGAAGTTTAGGGGAGACATCAGGGGTAAGTTTTTTACACAGAGGGTTGTGAGTGCCTGGAATGACTTGCCAGGGATGGTGGTGGAGGCGAAAACATTAGGGGTATTTAAGAGCCTCTTGGACAGGCACATGGATGAAAGAAAAATGGAAGGTTATGAGGTTTAGTACTTTTTTTTAGATTGATATGGGTCGGCGCAACATGGAGGGCTGAAGGGCCTGTGCTGTGCTGTAGTGTTCTATAGTTCTATGGTTCTATCTTCATATCATCTGTAAACTTGGCCACAAAGCCATTGGTTCAGTCATCCAAATATACCTTTGTCAATCTCTCTCGTCACCTTGTCAAAAGACTCAGTCAAGTTGGTAAGGCAAGAACTGCCCCACATTAAGGCATACTGGCTCTCCCTAATTAAACCTTATGTTTCCAAATGCACAAATAACCTATCCTTAAAATTTTTCTACAGCAATTTCCCTACAACTGACATGAAACACACCCCTGGTCTACAGTTCCCAGGATTTACCCTTTTTCACTTACTAAATAGGGGTACACATTAGTTGACTTTCAGTCCTCAAGGACCTCACCTGTGGCTAGAGAGGACACGAAGATACAGGTCAAGGCCCCAGCAATTTTGTCTCTTACCTCCCTGTATAACCTGAGATAAATCCCATCAGGCCTTGAGCACTGTCCACCTTAATATTTATTAGGAAACCCAACACTTTCTCCTCCTTGACCTCTAATTGCTCAACATATTTATGCAAATCAGTACTGATTCCGTGGTCTTCCATGTCCTTTTCCTCGGTAAATACTAAAGTAAAATACTCATAAAGGACCTCTGTCACATTCTCTGCACTGAAGCAAATGTTCTCCATTTTATCCTGAGTGGTCTTACCTTCTCCCTCTCCCTACCTTTTGCTTTTAATATGTGTATAGAAAGCCTTGAGGTTCACCTTAATCCTACTTGCCAAGGACGCTTTATGGCCTCTCCTGCTTTCCAAATTCTCTTCTTTAGATCTCTTCTGGTTTTTTTAAACTCATGTGCTTCATTTGATCCTAAATTTCAAAGCGTTACATATTTTTCCTTTGTTTTTCTTGACTAAATTCATTACCTTTCTGGACATCCAAGGGCCTCTTATCTCTTCATTCCCACCTTTCCTTCTAACAGGAAAATAATTTTCCTGTACTTTGTGCAATTGATCTTTAAACACACACTGATGTGGACTTGCCAGAAAAAAAGGGTGTTCCCAATGAACTCTCTTTAGTCCCTGTCTAATGCTTTCATAATTTAGACCATACAGCTCCAAACCCTTAACAACTAAAGCCAATATAGCTTTGGCCTTCTTAACTAAAACCATAAGACATAGAAGCAGAATTAGGTCATCTGGCCCATCAAGTCTGCTCTGCCATTCAATCATGGCCATTGCTTTTTTTCTATTCCTGACCTTCTCCCATAACCCTTCATGCCATGTCCAATCAAGTACCTATCAATCTCTGCCTTAAATATACCCAATGACCTGGCCTCCACAGCTGCATGTGGGAACAAATTCCACAAATTCACCATTGTAAGGGAGTTTCTTCTTTGTATTGGGGTTTCTTCTTTCTTTATGTTACTGTGTGTGCTAATCGAAATGGCTTCTTGGTTTTGTTAAAAGTAGGAATGCTTCTTTGTTATGATAAGTATTTTCTCTCACAGCTTGTTTGGGTTTAGAGTTGCTGATAATGAGAATTGTGTTCATTTGTTAACCAATTGGGATTAATGCTATTCTCTCTTCTGGGTCTGTAAGCTATTGTTGGTGGGCATTTGGGGAGTCGGCGTGACGGGGTGAGAGAGAGAGGACATGATGCTGTAAGCTGGTTGACAGAATGGACCCCGAGCAAGGGGTCTGAAGCCAGAATTTTCGGTGAGGAGAGGAGACAAAGACAGACGTGCCAGGGGTGCTTGGTTGAACACTTGGGGTGGTCCTGAGCTGCGAGTCGAGGAGGTCTGAGGGCATCGAATGGTGGCCAGAAGACTTCATTAATTGAGCTCCAACAGTCGTGCACGAAGTGGTTTGGACTTTGATAAGTTTGGCACCTTTTCTTTATTTTCTTTTCCTTCATATATACTGTATCATTATTAATCACTTAGTTCTAGTAAGATCTATAAAGTGTAATCATTTAATCGCATATGGTGTACTGTCTGTTATTTGGAGGGGTGGGGACATCACACAGCATCCACACAAGCTGATTACCCAGTTTGGTGGGGCCGAAGGCTGCTCCCCCTAGACAGAAGCGAGCTGAGTGAGCCTAAGGCGTGCCAGGGGGCTTCACCATACTTTGGCTAAAGAAATTTCTCAACATCTCTGTTTTGAAAGGACATCCTTCTATCCTGAGGCTGTGCTCTCTTGTCCTAGGCTCTCCCATCATGGGAAACATCCTTTCAATATCTAATCTGTCTAGGCTGCTCAACATTTGAAAGGTTTCAATGAGATCCCCCCCACATCCTTCTGAATTCCAGTGAGTACAGACCACAGCTATCAAACGTTCCTTGTGTGATAACTCTTTCATTCCTAGAATCATCCTTGTGAACCTCCTCTGGATCCTCTCCAATGCCAGCGCATTTCTTCTAAGATGATGGGCCCAAAACTGCTCACAATACTCAAGATGAGGCCTCACCAGTGTCTTATAAAGCCTCAGCATCACTCTTGTATGCTACACCTCTTGAAATGAATGCTAACATGGCATTTGCCTTCCTCACCACCGACTCAATCTGCAAGTTAACAAGGACTCCCAAGTCCTTCTGCTTCTCAGATTCCTGGATTTTCTCCCCATTTAGAAAATAGTCCACACATTTATTTCTACTACCGAAGTGCATGGCCATGCATTTTCCAACATTGTATTTCATTTGCCACTTTCTTGCCCATTCTCTGAATCTGTCCAAGTCCTTCTGCATCCTACCTCTTTCCTCAACACTGCCTACCCCTCCACCAATCTTCATATCATCTGCAAACTTGGTAACAAAGCCACCTATTCCATCATCTAAATCATTTATACACAGCATAAAAAGAAGTGGTCCCAACACCAACCCTGCGGAACACCAATAGTCACTGGCAGCCAACCAGAGAAGGATCCTTTTATTCCCACTCGCTGTCTCCTACCAATCAGCCAGTGCTCTTCCCATGTTAGTAACTTTCCTGTAATACCATAGGCTCTTAACTTGGTAAGCAGCCTCATGTGTGGCACCTTGTAAAAGGCCTTCGGAATGTCCAAATATACAGCCTCCACTGCATCCCCTTTATCTATCCTACTTGTAACCTCCACAAAGAATTCCAACAAGTTTGTCAGGCAGGATTTTTGCTGACTTTGCTGACTTTGTACTCACCAAGTACTCCATCACCTCATCCTTAACAATTGACAAGAGTGGAGTGACATTTGCAATTTTCCCATCCTCTGGCACCAGACCAGAGTCCAATGACTTAGAGTTATAAATAGTGTCGTTGAGTTATACAATAAGGAAGCAGACCCTTTGGCTCATCTGGTGCACATTGATGAAAGTCTCAATCTAAGGTAGACCTATTTGCCAGCATTTGCCCCATTACCTTCGAAACCTTTCCTAATCATATACCTTTGTGTACCATTATTCTTTGTGTAAAAAATGCTGTCACTCAAATTCCTATTCATTCTTTTCCTTCTCACCTTAAACCCTCTTGTTCTTGATTGCTGAATCCTGGGAATAAGACATCCACTTGTTTCATCAGGCTGCTAATGTCTGGTGTTTCAGAGATGCCACTGAACTTCACTTGTAGTCTGTCCCTCCATTTAGATAATAATACCCTCTTTGATTCCTTTTACTTAAGGTGTATGCCCTTACATTTCCACACATTAAATTCCATTTCTGTCAAGCCACTCACTTTGAGTTGTGCTAATACTTCAGAGCAAATCTTGTTAAGCAATTATCTCCATCAATTTTTATCCATCTTTGTCCCACCATTTATAAATGCTGACACAAAATTTTTAAAAATGCATTCTTGCTTGCTTACAGTTAATATATGGAAGAGCAATATTGTTTTGTGTTTAGTTCAAGATTTAAGGTTAGATTTATTTAAGATTTAAGATTAGCTTGGTTATCACATGTACATCGAAACATTGAAACATACAGTGAACTGTATCATTTGAGTCAATGGCCAACATGGTCCAAGGAAGTGCTGGGGCAAGTGCCGCCATCTTCCAGCACCAACATAGCATGCCCAGAATTTACTAACCCCAACCAATGCATCTTTCGAATGTGGGAGGAAACTGTAACACCTGGAGGGAGCCCATGTGGTCACACAGAGAATGTAGAACCTTCTTACAGAGAGCAGTGGGAAATGAACCCTGTTTGTTGGTGCTGTGGAGTGTTACACCAACTGCTATGTAACTGTTATGCTCACATGATCCCTGTTCCAATACAGCATGCTTCCAATCAATAAAAGTGAATTTCAGAACCATAGAGCCATATGCCACTGCTAGCTAACACCACTTTAATATGTGCAATAGATAATAGATTTCTTCCAATATACTTTCATCCTTTGTAGTTAGGCTCTTCTCCATCTTTGAATCATACAAAGTTCTCTCAATTATTCATTTGCTTTTAATATGCCTCTGAAGTCCCTTTTAAATTATATGATGTACTTCCAATTTTTATGTAACTGTATTCTTTTCTCATAAGCCTATTGGAATTTTCCAATCCTTGCCTCTCTTTATAATTTCCTTTTTTATCTTCTGAGCTTTAATCTACTTGCTCACGGAAAGCTATTCTTTGATGTATCATTGCTTCACCTGTTTTTTTTCTTTTGCATCTCAGATCTGAAGATGATTCATCATTATTGATTCATCCAGAGAAAGTGTGCAGTAATCATTGCAAGGTACAGAACACCTCGTATTCTATCATAAAATAGATGCATCTGCAATGTATGTTCTCAATAAAGACAAACTTAGTATGGGTTTAATGCTAGAACATTTTATTACTGAGTAAATGTTCAACACTAAGCATGTACAACCAGCTCACCAATGTCATTTTTGGTTCCAGGTGAACTGATCACATTTTCCACAGGGAAATGAAGTTCGTTATTATGTGCACATGTAATAACACATCTCTCCCCTTTATAGAAAAAACAAACACAATACCATATCCTCATCAACATGCAATCCTTTTAAACAAAGATATTGGTATTAACTTCAATTGTAATGAGCAAATTCAGTCCACAATTTACTCAACTACTTTCAATCAGTTTCTGAAGTGGTTTGGTGAACCTTTTTGGTCTGCTCTTTGGCTCCACAGATATGTAACTTTCATTTACTTTATTATTATTAGTACCTTTCTGAGGACTTCAATCAACTGGTTCATATTTTACATCTGCTGGCCCCTTTGGTGTACTGACAAGTGATATGAGTTGGAGCTTGTGGTCATTAATCCACATGGTGTCCCTCACTCCATCTGGACCTGGTAAGGATGTGGAGCTACTTCCTCTTGCCCATATCCTTGCATGGACCAATAATCATGATTCCAGATTCACATTGATTTCCAGGCTTCAAGATTGGTAGGCTTTGCGTAGTCTTGCCATGACACTGTTTTTCTTTCCATTTCTCTTTAGTTATTTTGACCAAGTGTGCTCCTTTAGGTGTCAACAAGTTTTTGTGCACTGGAAAATTAGTGCTATTGCATCGATCAATCAGCATTTGGACTGATGAAAGGCCATTCTGTAGTGGCACTCTTCAGTAAATCACTGGACTTCTGTGGAAGTCCTCACATCCATCCTGTACCTTCTTCATGAGGCCATATAACCATATAACAATTACAGCATGGAAACAGGCCATCTTGGCCCTTCTAGTCCATGCTGAACACTTACTCTCACCTAGTCCCACTGGCCCACACTCAGCCCATAACCCACCATTCCTTTCCTGTCCATATACCTATCCAATTTTACTTTAAATGACAATACCGAACCTGCCTCTACCACTTCTACTGGAAGCTCATTCCACACAGCTACCACTCTCTGAGTAAAGAAATTCCCCCTCGTGTTATCCGTAAACTTTTGCACCTTATCTCTCAACTCATATCTTCTTTTTTGAATCTCTCCTATTCTCAATGGAAAAAGCCTATCCACGTCAACTCTATCTATCCCCCTCATAATTTTAAATACCTCTATCAAGTCCCCCCTCAACCTTCTACGCTCCAAAGAATAAAGAGCTAACTTGTTCAATCTTTCCCTGCAACTTAGGTGCTGAAACCCAGGTAACATTCTAGTAAAACTTCTCTGTACTCTCTCTACTTTGTTGACATCTTTC
Organism: Hemitrygon akajei; assembly: GCF_048418815.1. Classification (NCBI taxonomy): domain Eukaryota; kingdom Metazoa; phylum Chordata; class Chondrichthyes; order Myliobatiformes; family Dasyatidae; genus Hemitrygon; species Hemitrygon akajei. The sequence continues at coordinate 1,052,364 of NC_133146.1, read as the reverse complement.
CTATAATTCGGTGACCAGAACTGTACACAATACTCCAAATTTGGCCTTACCAATATCTTGTACAATTTTAACATTACATCTCAACTCCTATACTCAATGCTCTGATTTATAAAGGCAAGCATACCAAAAGCTATCTTCACCACCATATCCACATGAGATTCCACCTTCAGGGAACTATGCGCCATTATTCCTAGATCACTGTTCTACTGCAGTCTTCAATACCCCACCATTTACCATGTATGTCCTATTTGGATTATTCCTACCAAAATGCAGCACCTCACACTTATCAGCATTAAACTCCATCTGCCATCATTCAGCCCACTCTTCTAACAGGCCTAAATCTCTCTGCAAGCTTTGAAAACCTACTTCATTATCCACAACGCCACCTACCTTAGTATCAGCTGCATAATTACTAATCCAATTTACCACCCCATCATCTAGATCATTAATGTATATGACAAACAACATTGGACCCAGTCCAGATCCCTGACGCACACCACTAGTCACAGGCCTCCAACCTGACAAACAGTTATCCACCACTACTCTCTGACATCTCCCATCCAGCCACTGTTGAATCCATTTTACTACTTCAATATTAATACCTAACGATTGAACCTTCATAACTAACCTTCCATGCGGAACCTTGTCAAAGGCCTTAACTGAAGTCGATTTAGACAACATCCACCATTTTACCCTCATCAACTTTCCTCATAACTTCTTCAAAAAATTCAATAAGGTGTGTCAAACATGGCCTTCCACTCACAAATCCATGTTGACTGTTCCTAATCAGACCCTGTCTATCCAGATAATTATATATACCATCTCATAGAATACTTACCATTAATTTACCCATCACTGACGTCAAACTGACAGGCCTATAATTGCTAAGTTTACTCTTAGAACCCTTTTTAAACAATGGAACCACATGAGCAATACGCCAATCCACTGGCACCATTCCCGTTTCTGATGACATTTGAAGTATTTTTGTCAGAGCCCCTGCTATTTCTGTCAGAGCCCCTGTTATTTCTACACTAATGTCCCTCAAGGTCCTAGGGAATATCCTGTCAGGACCTGGAGATTTATCCACTTTTATATTCCTTAAAAGCGCCAGTACTTCCTCCTCGTTAATCATCCTAGTTTCCATAACTTCCCTACTCGTTTCCCTTACCTTACACAATTCAATATCCTTCTCCTTAGTGAGTACCGAAGAAATTGTTCAAAATCTCCCTCATCTCTTTCGGCTCCACACATAGCTGTCCACTCTGATTCTCTAAGGGACCAATTTTATCCCTCACTATCCTTTTGCTATTAATATAACTGTAGAAGCCCTTTGGATTTATTTTCACCTTACTTGCCAAAGCAATCTCGTATCTTAACATAGAACATAGAACAGTACAGCACAGTACAGGCCCTTTGGCCCACAAAGTTGGGCCGACCCTCAAACCCTGCCTCCCATATAACCCCCTACCTTAAATTCCTCCATATACCTGTCTAGTAGTCTCTTAAACTTCACTAGTGCATCTGCCTCCACCACTGACTCAGGCAGTGCATTCCATGCACCAACCACTCTCTGAGTGAAAAACCTTCCTCTAATATCCCCCTTGAACTTCCCTCCCCTTACCTTAAACCCATGTCCTCTTGTACTGAGCAGTGGTGCCCTGGGGAAGAGGTGCTGGCTGTCCACTCTGTCTATTCCTCTTAATACCTTGTACACCTCTATCATGTCTCCTCTCATCCTCCTTCTCTCCCTAGCTCCCTTAATCTCTGGTCATAATCCATACTCTCTAAACCAGGCAGCATCCTGGTAAATCTCCTCTGTACCCTTTCCAATGCTTCCACATCCTTCCTATAGTGAGGTGACCAGAACTGGACACAGTACTCCAAATGTGGCCTAACTAGAGTTTTATAGAGCTGCATCATTACATCGTGTCTCTTAAACACTATCCCTCGACTTATGAAAGCTAACAACCCATAAGCTTTCTTAACTACCCTATCTACCACTGAGGCAACTTTCAGGGATCTGTGGACATGTACCCCCAGATCCCTCTGCTCCTCCACACTACCAGGTATCCTGCCATTTACTTTATACTCTGTCTTGGAGTTTGTCCTTCCAAAGTGTACCACCTCACACTTCTCCGGGTTGAACTCCATCTGCCACTGCTCAGCCCACTTCTGCATCCTATCAATGTCTCTCTGTAATCTTTGACAATTCTCTACACTATCTACAACACCACCAACCTTTGTGTCGTCTGCAAACTTGCCAACCCACCCTTCTAACCCCACATCCAGGTCATAAATAAAAATCACGAAAAGTAGAACAGATCCTTGTGGGACACCACTAGTCACAACCCTCCAATCTGAATGTACTCCCTCCACCACGACCCTCTGCCTTCTGCAGGCAAGCCAATTCTGAATCCACCTGGCCAAACGTCCCTGGATCCCATACCTTCTGACTTTCTGAATAAGCCTACCGTTCGGAACCTTGCCAAATGCCTTACTAAAATCCATGTTATTAATGCTGTTTGAGATAGTGATTTAGATGCATATCATATTTTTTTACTGAGTTAAGTATTGTATGTTATTAGTTTTGCTACAACAAGTGTATGGGACATTGGAAAAAAAAGTTGAATTTCCCCATGGGGATGAATAAAGTATCTATCTATCTATCTATCTATCTATATGCCTGGTCACCTCCTCAAAGAACTCTATCAGGCTTGTTAGACACAATCTGCCCTTCACAAAACCATGCTGACTGTCCCTGATCAGACCATGATTCTCTAAGTGCCCATAGATCCTATCTCTAAGAATCTTTTCCAACAGCTTTCCCACCACAGACGTAAGGCTCACTGGTCTATAATTACCTGGACTATCCCTTCTACCTTTTTTGAACAAGGGGACAACATTCGCCTCCCTCTAATCCTCCGGTACCATTCCTGTGGACAACGAGGACATAAAGATCCTAGCCAGAGGCTCAGCAATCTCTTCCCTTGCCTCGTGGAGCAGCCTGGGGAATATTCCATCAGGCCCCAGGGACTTATCCGTCCTAATGTATTTTAACAACTCCAACACCTCCTCTACCTTAATATCAACATGCTCCAGAACATCAACCTCACTCATATTGTCCTCACCGTCATCAAGTTCCCTCTCAGTGGTGAATACCAAAGAGAAGTATTCATTGAGGACCTCGCTCACTTCCACAGCCTCCAGGCACATCTTCCCACTTTTATCTCTAATCGGTCCTACCTTCACTCCTGTCGTCCTTTTGTTCTTCACATAATTGAAGAATGCCTTGGGGTTTTCCTTTACCCTACTCGCCCAGGCCTTCTCATGCCCCCTTCTTGCTCTTGTCAGCCCCTTCTTAAGCTCCTTTCTTGCTACCCTATATTCCTCAATAGACCCATCTGATCCTTGCTTCCTAAACCTCATGTATGCTGTCTTCTTCCACATGACTAGATTTTCCACTTCACTTGTCACCCATGGTTCCTTCACCCTACCATTCTTTATCTTCTTCACCGGGACAAATTTATCCCTAACATCCTGCAAGAGATCTTTAAACATCGACCACATGTCCATAGTACATTTCCCTGCAAAAACATCATCCCAATTCACACCCGCAAGTTCCAGCCTTATAGCCTCATAATTTGCCCTTCCCCAATTAAAAATTTTGCTATCCTCTCTGATTCTATCCTTTTCCATAATAATGCTAAAGGTCAGGGAGCGGTGATCACTGTCCCCCAGATGCTCACCCACTGACAGATCTGTGACCTGACCCAGTTCGTTACCTAATACTAGATCTAGTATGGCATTCCCCCTAGTCGGTCTGTCAACATACTGTGACAGGAATCCATCCTGGACACACTTAACAAACTCTGCCCCATCTAAACCCTTGGAACTAATCAAGTGCCAATCAATATTAGGGAAGTTAAAGTCACCCATGATAACAACCCTGTTATTTTTGCACCTTTCAAAATCTGCCTCTCAATCTGCTCCTCGGTATCTCTGCTGCTACCAGGGGGCCTATAAAATACCCCCAGTAGAGTAACTGCTCCCTTCCTGTTCATGACTTCCACCCATACTGACTCAAAAGAGGATCCTGCTATATTACCCACCCTTTCTGCAGCTGTAATAGTATCCCTGACCAGTAATGCCACCCGTCCTCCCCTTTCCCCCCTTCTCTATCCCTTTTAAAGCACTGAAATCCAGGAATATTGAGAATCCATTCCTGCCCTGGTGCCAGCCGACTCTCCATAATGGCTACTACGTCATAATTCCATGTACGTATCCAAGCTCTCAGTTCATCACCTTTGTTCCTGATGCTTCTTGCATTGAAGTACACACACTTTAGCCCTTCTACCTTACTACCTTTATACCCTTTATTCTGCTGCTCTTTCTTCAAAGTCTTTCTATATATCTTCTTTTAGCTTTTCTAATTTCTTTCTTAAGATTCTTCTTATATTCCTCAAGCACCTCATTTATTTGTGCCTGTATTTATTGTAGATATCTCTCTTTTTCCTAACCAAGCTAACCAATATCCTTTGAAAACCATAACTCTCTCAAACTTTTAACCTTTCCTTTCAATCTAACAGGAACATAAAGATTCTGTACCCTCAAAATTTCACCTTTAAATGACCGCCATTCCTCTGTTACATCCTTCCCATAAAACAAATTGTCCCAATCCACTCCTTCTACATCCTTTCGCATCTCCTCAAAGTTAGCCTTTCTCCAATCAAAAGTTTCAACCCTGGGTCCAGTCCTATCCTTCTCTATAATTATATTGAAAGTAATGGCATTGTGATCACTGGACCCGAAGTGCTCCCCAACACATACCTTCGTCACCTGACCTATTTCATTCCCTGACAGAAGATCAGAGTATTCTTTACGTTTCTGCAGGACTGCGGATGGGTAATCTTGGTTGAAATATATTACTGTATCGCCTAAAAACACCCTCTTCTTACCCCAGGCCCTTCGTAGAATCTCCGCCTTGGTACTGTACCGAGGAATTTAATTATTATTGAGTGTGGTTTATCTCGGGTAGGTTTCAGGACTAGTGCGCGATGCGTTCTCTCGATTTCCAGCTCCATAGTCGAGGGAAGCTCCAGCGTGTCCCACAGCAACTTTCCGACAAACTCCATCATAGACAAGCCCTCCGCTCCTTCGGGAACGTTGTATATTCTGATATTTTTCCACCGTGATCTTCCCTCCAAGTCAAGCAGTTTACCTTCTTGGTGATTTAATATTTTTATCGTCTTACTCAGTATTCATTCCACATTTTGAACGTGATCGTCCACCTTCTCAATTTGAGTCTCTGCCACCGCTATTTTTTGATTGACGTTGGCGAGCTCTGACATTATTATCATGTAGCTGCTGCTTTATATCTTTCTGGAACTCCCTTATCTCTTTCAGAATTTCGATCATATTCACCACTTCGCCTGAACAAGGCCCAGCGTCCGCCTCACTAGCACGCGGTCGGGTCGGAGAGCCGCTCGCTGCACTCCTCTCGGCCGCAGGCTCCACAGTGTCGCTTTTTTATATTTCCATTCTTTTTCCCCATTCTTGCCCCTCTTTTCAGTTCAAATATTTTTTGAAAAATACTATATTTGATGGGTTAACGGGGCTTAATACGTGTTTTTCTGGAGAAGCTAGTGAGTTCAGCTGCCATTCTCGACGATGACGTCACCGGAAAAGCTAATACACTCCTATAAGTTACTACACCTTTCCCATTGCTCAATTCCACCCAAATAGTCTCGCTAGGTGAGCCCTCTAATCTATCCTGCCAGAGTACCGCTGTACTATTTTCTCTGACAAGCAGCGCAACACCTCCCCCTCTTGTCCCTCCGATTCTATCACACCTGAAGCAATGAAATCCAAGAATATTTAGTTGTCAATCATACTCCTCCTGCAACCATGTTTCACTAATAACTACAACATCATATTTCCAGGTATCAATCCATGCTGTACACTCATCCACCTTTCTTACAATGCTCCTAGCATTAAAATAAATACATTTAAGAAATTGTCCACCTCTTCCTCTCTGTTTATCTCTAACAGTACAAAGAACTTTACTGTCTTCTTTTTCTTCCTTCTCCCATACACCTGTTCCTACACTCTGGTTCCCCCGCCCCCTCGTATCTACAACGTTTGTAGTTTAAATCCACTGGAGCCTCTCTAGCAAACCTACCTGCAAGAATATTTGTCCCCCTCCAGTTCAGATGTAACAGCTGGAACAGGTCCCACCTTCCCTGGAAAAGCCCTCCCTCCTGCACCATGTCTTCAACCACGTGTTGATCTGCACTATCTGACTATTTTTAAACCCACCTGCTGGTAGGAATCCTGAGATTGCTATCCTGGAGGTCCTGTCCTTTAACTTGGCACCTAGCTCCCTAAACTCACCTTTCAGGACACTCTTCCACTCTTCCTACCCACTACATGGACCACAACATCCGGCTGCTCACCCTCCCTCTTGAGAATACTGAGAACTCGATCCGAGATATCGTGGACCCTGGCACCAGGGAGGCAACAGACCATCCGGGATTCTCGATCTCTTCCACAGAACCTCTTATCTGTCCCCCTAACTATCCAATCCCCTATCACTATTGCTCTCCTCTTTTCCCTCCTTCCCTTCTGAGCTGAGGGTCCAGTCTCGGTGCCAGAGACGCAACCACTGCAACTTGTCCCTGGTAGGTCATCCCCACCAACAGTATCTAAAACAGTATACTTATTGTTGATGGGAATGGCCACAGGGGTGCTCTGCTCTTCCTGTCTATACCCCTTCCCTCTCCTGACAAGTCACCCAACTACCTGTCTCCTGACTCCTAAGGGTGACAATCTCCCTGAAACTCCTGTCTATTTCTGCCTCTGCCTCCCGAAAGATCCGAAGTTCATCCAGCTCCAGCTCCAGTTCCCTAACACGATTTGTCAGGAGCTGCAGCTGGATGCACCTTTTGCAGGTGTAGTCATCAGGGACAATTGTGCTCGCCCTGACTTCCCACATACTACAAACGGAGCACTCAACTGCCCTAACTGTTGCCTCCATTACATACTGCTAAGATAATTAGATTAATTAATGAGCTTACCAGGCCTTTGCTCACCTGGAGTGAAGCTCATACTCAGCCTCTGCTCGCTTTTTAAATTACCCCGCTGATCTCAGAGGCCAATTTTCACGCACCTGCGCAGTCTAGCCTCTTTGCCCCAATCAGTTAAAATAAAAACCAGATTCTCTCCAAGCTTCTTTTACCTCTTCCCTCTCCACCTCTTGCTTCAATTAAATAACCGTTGAAAACTTCCTCCCCTTTTTAAACCTTTGGCGCGCTACGTCACGCCCTTCATTAATTTGATCAAACTTTCTGCTAGGCCATTAGATTTTGGGTGTTATGGACTTGAAGTTATATGTTGAAACCCCCGATCATTGGCAAAGAACTCATCTTCACAGCATGAAAATTATGGACCATTGTTTGATACTATTTCACATGGAACTCCAGACACAGTGTAGAATCAAACAAATCCACTAAAACTTTTAAGTACGGCCTATCTGAATTGAATTGAATTGACTTTATTACTTACATCCTTCAGATATATGAGGAGTAACAATCTTTATGTTACGTCTCCGTCTAACTGTGCAATGTGTAATTTATAGTAATTTATTATACATAGTATGTACAACAGTCAATATAACATGAAAATACAATTGCATCAGCATGAGTTAATCAGTCTGATGGCTTGGTGGAAGAAGCTGTCCCTGAGCCTGTTGGTCCTGGCTTTTAGGCTGCAGTACCATTTCCTGGATGGTAGCAGCTGGAACAGTTTGTGGTTGGGGTCTGAATTGTCGGAAGTTAACATCTACAGATGTGGTGGGCTGTCTACACAACTCTCTGCAGAGTCCTGGGATTGAGGGAAGTACAGTTCCCATACCAGGCAGTGATGCAGCCAGTCAGGATGCTCTCAATTGCGCCCCTATAGAAAGTTCTAAGGATTTGGGAGCCCATACCAAATTTCTTCAACCATCTGATGTGAAAGAGGCGCTGTTGTGCTTTTTCATCACACAGCCAGTACGTACAGACCAGGTGAGGTCATCGGTGATGTGTTTGCTGAGGAACTTGAAGCTGTTCACCCTCTCATCCCCAGATCCATTTATGTCAATAGAGGTTAGCCTGTCTCCATTTCTCATGTAATCCACAATCAGCTCCTTTGTTCTTTTTGTATTCAAATATATTATTATTTATTATTATTTTACAAAGTAGCACAGCATATCATAGAGCAGATACAGTACAGCATATTTATTCAACCATGACAGGAAAACCTATAAAACGAAGAAACTGAAAACAAAACTAACATGACAGGAAAACATATAAAACTAAGAAACTGAAAACAAAACTTCTAAGTTAAGTTTAAATTAACATACAACCAAAACTGATCCCACGCGTCTTGCAATAGTAAATTTGTCATTGTTTACATTAGATATCATTGTCCTATCACCCAGAATACAGAGCCGTGGGCACAAGGGCAGTGTAGGACCTGACCAATTCCCCAAAAAATCAAGAACTTTACACTAAAATGGACAAACCATGGAACACTCCCAAATCATATGAATATATGTGTCCACCTCATTTTTACATTTCCAGCATAAATGATTATCAACAATCCCCATTTTGTAGAGTCTAGTTGGTCCAATAATATCTGTGTACTATCTTATACTGAATAAGTTTCCCTCTCACTTCCCTAATATGTCTACCCACATTTGATAAAGTATTTGACCACTCATTATCTTCAATATCACTTCCAAGATCTTTCTGCCATACTGCTTTGAGATAGTTACACATTTTACCCACAGAGTGCTTGAACAATTTATAAAACACTGATGCTTTATGAACTTCCTGTGGTAGTGTAAAGTAGTCAGTTAAAGGGTTAATCTGTGGGCCACCATTCTTGAATATGCTACTAACGCAATGTCTTATTTGTAAATACTTCCAGAAATTCCCTTTATCTACAAAGTTATATTTCCTCTGCAAGTCCACATACGACATAAAAATCCCGTTCTCATAGAGATCACCTATTGTATTTACACCTTTAATCTTCCATTCTTTCCAGTACACCATTCTTTTCCCAATGCGTAACACAGGTTTATTCCAGAACGAGGAGTATAACTGATTTAAATGTGACATTTTACAAGCTTTATGAATTGTACTCCACACATTCCTTGAGTGAAATAGTATAGGATTTAGATTAGTCTTATTTTCCACATGTTGTGAGAGAATGTTAAGGGGAGAATGCGGTGCAGCCAAGCTCTGTTCTATAACTACCCAGTCTAAATCAACATCAGCCCTGTCCCAATGTTTAGCTAACTTGGTCATTTCAAAGGATAACTTATATGCCCTGACTTCTGATAGACTGAGTCCACCCATGTCCCTGGACATACACATCTTACTCATTTTAATTCTGGGCTTCTTCTTCTTATCCCATAGAAAGTCACCCAGCCGGTATATAAGACGCAGACTGGGAGACCGTTTCGCTGAACACCTACACTCGGTCCGCCAAAGAAAGCAGGATCTCCCAGTGGCCACACATTTTAATTCCATGTCCTATTCCCATTCTGATATGTCTATCCATGTCCTCCTCTACTGTCAAAATGAATCCAAACTCAGGTTGGAGGAACAGCACTTTATATACCGGCTGCGTAGCCTCCAACCTGATGGCATGAACATTGACTTCTCTAACTTCCATTAATGCCCCTCCTCCCCTTCTTACCCCATCCCTGACATATTTAGTTGTTTTTTTTCTATCTCTCTGCCTGTTCTCCATCTCCCTCTGGTGCTTCCCCCCCTTTTCTTTCTCCCGAGGCCTCCCATCCCATGATCCTTTCCCTTCTCCAGCCCTGTATCACTTTCGCCAATCACCTTTCCAGCTCTTAGCTTCATCCCACCCCCTCCGGTCTTCTCCTATTGTTACGTTCCCAGTAACCGGGTGACTTACCAGCAAAGATAGAGAGGTCCGCTGAAGTCTGATGGTACTATTTTCAAACGTTTTTATTTATAAAGGGGCACAAATGTATGGTTAATACAAAACATTCAGATCATATACATCGTCAAAACTCAATCTAAAGCACAGGTATAGTAATAATCAATCAGAAATAAGCTCTATCGTTGTCTAGGGGAATACTGAGTCTAATGGAATATAAAAGTCACTCATAAATCTGCAGGCTTTTCCATTTGGGAACCGCTGGCATTTCACGTGTTGGAGAGAGAGAGTGGTGAGAAAGAAGGAACACTTGCCTGTCGTCTTTACGAAGAAAATCCCGGTTGTTAATTAAAACGGTTTTCCTTTGGTTTCAGCCACAGACTCCCGATCCGGAATCTAACGCACGTGGCTTCCTTCAAAATGGCTTCCCGCTCCGACGGGAAGCGCTATCGTGTCTTCTTCGTGTGTCTCCTTGGTGCGTCTGAGGCCCCGCCTCGGCAGCCCACCTTTTATCTGGACTGGCAGGGTTGTAGATGTCAATCAGGGTGGGGGTGAGGCAATCTTTCCCCCATCACCCAGACCACGTTGTCCTGAGGGTTTGCACGTAGTCCAGTCCCTTATTCCACAAAGGTGTCTCCCAAGACAATGGCTATGTCCATGACTTTTGTCTGGCTGAGAGGCCTGCCCACATTCCTAACCATAAGGCTTTTCTCTCTCTCTCTTGCGATTCTCACAAAGGAGGGGGCTGGGGTCATAACACTATCATTTTGCATTTCCCCCTCCGCCTACTACTTTCAAATCTCTTACTATCTTTCCTTTCAGTTAGTCCTGATGAAGGGTCTCGGCCCGAAACGTCAACAGTGCTTCTCCTTATAGATGCTGCCTGGCTTGCATAATTTAAAGTAATTATTTCATCCAAATTCTGACTGAGTTTGACCCCTAGATACTTCATTCAAACTGGCACCCATCTAAAATTAAACTGAGATACTGAATTTGAATAACACAATTTTGACATTGGCATAGCCTCAGATTTACTGCAGTTGATTTTATAACCAGACACTTCAGAATATAATTTAATTGTTTTCATTAGTGGGGGTAAGGAATTAGGAGGGTCACTCATCAGTAATAAAGTATAGTCAGCATATAGCATCAACTTATGCTCCTTTCTGCCTCCCTTCACCCCTCAAATATTTGGATCTGCTCTAATCATGACTGCCAATGGTTCCAAAAAAATTGTAAATAACCGTGGGGAGAGGGGGCAGCCTTGGCGTGTACCCCGTGAAATGTTGAAAAATGGAGATATGATACCATTTGTAATAACTGCAGCCTTACGGTTTTTATACAAAATTCTGATCCATGATTTAAAGATAGAGCCAAACCCAAAGAATGACAAGGCCGTGGTTAAAAATCTCCACTCAACCCTGTCAAAGGCCTTTTCAGCGTCCAGGGAGATGGCCGTAACTGGGATACTACTTGGGGAGTTCAGCCATATTAAGTGCAGTAATCTCCTTAAATTGTAAGTTAAGGATCTGCCTTTAATGAAGCCAACCTGGTCAGTGTTAATTATAGATGGCAATACTTTCTCTAATCGCAAAGCCAGTATTTTAGTCAGTATCTTACAGTCCACATTAATTAAGCTTATAGGCCTATAATTGGAAGGGTCTATTGCATCCTTGTCTTTTTTTGGGGATCAACAATATTAATGCTTCGTTAAATGTATTAGGTAAAGATTCCAAATTAAATGCTTCTGAATAGATTTTTGTTAGAATAGGAACCAATATGTCCAGAAATTTCTTATAATATTCATCTGGGAAGCCATCCATACCTGGAGATTTCCCCACTTTCATAGCTGCAATTGCCCATCTGACATCATCCTCAGTAACTGGGGACTCAGCTTGTTGTGGGGATAATGTAGACAATTTTATGTTAGCAAAAAATTGATTCAGCTCCTCCTGGTCATGATTAAACGGTGATGCAGATAGATGTTCATAGAACTGTTGAAAGATTTTGTTTATTTCTTTAGATGATGACACTAATGTATCCCCTTTCTTAGTTACAGGTATAACACTATTCGTATTCTGCTGCTTTAAATATCATGCCAGCAGCTTACCAGCTTTTTCACCACCTTCATAGAAGCTTGTTTTTAATCTAAATAATGCATATTCTGCTTCTTTGTGATATATGTTATTTAGCTGGAATTTCAAATTGCACAGATCTTTGTATAAGTCATCGGTATATTGTCTTGATAAGACCTTTTCCAATGTGGTTATTTCTGCCTCCAGATTTTTTATTTGCTCCACACTTTCTTTCTTCCTTTTAGATGCTTGTGCTATTAATTTTCCTCTTGTATACGCCTTGGATGCCTCCCATACCGAGGACAGTTTTACTGTGCTGCCTACGTTCAATTCAAAAAATGAAGTCGGATCCTCATCCTCCTCCACTGAAATCCTCATTTTTTAACAGCATAATATTCATTCGCCATCTACCCCTCCTTCCCCTTTCAGTACTTAAATCAATTTGAATTTCAACAGGTGCATGGTCTGATAATGCTATTGGGCCAATTTTTCAGTCTATCACCTGTTCAACAATGGAGTTGGATATTAGGAAAAAATCTATTCTCGAGTAGGATTTATGTCAATGAGAGAAAGACGTATATTCTTTTCTGGATGGATTTACCAATCACCGTATATCCACCAGACCGATATCCCCAATGAGTTGATGTAAGGCTGCCCTGCCCCTAGGTAAAGGTGAAGACTGAAATTTGCTTTTATCAATAACAGGGTCCATTACTTGGTTAAAGTCTCCTGCTAAAATTATTTTTCCTTCTTGGCACCTAAAATTTTGTTCACCTTGTTAAGCAAATCTGTGTCTTCCTGATTAGGTACATATATATTACAAAGTACTACCTCCACCCCATTAATAAGTGCATCTATACAAATTACCCTGCTTTCCTTGTCCTTAAATTCTCCAAGCAATACAAAATTAAGTTTTTTGTTAACTAAAATCATTGTCCCATTTTGTTTGCTATTAAATGATGAATAGAATACCTGGCCCACCCAAGCTCTTCTAAATTTCAGTGCTTCAACATCTTTAAAATGTGTTTCCTCGACAAATGCAACTGATGTTTACCTTTAAGGTATGATAAAATCTTTTTCCTCTTGATTGGGTTTCCACACTCATTAATGTTCCATGATATGAAATTAACCATTTTCATGTCCTAAACTTCATACACACATGTACAAAAATATACATTTTCCCGGATGATTGAGTCTGGAATGCAATAATTCCAAAAAAAAAAATCCAAAGAAAAACCTGCTGTACTCTATCCCCATGTTCAATTATTACCAACAAATACTGCAAATGCTGCGCTTTCAAACAATTAAACAACCAACATAACCCAAAAACATAGCGATAATAAATTCCTGCCGGATTAACTAACAAATAAAAACAAATAGGCAGGATAAACTCTACAAAGAAACAGAAAAGAAAAAAGACACATGACATGGTCCGCGAAGTACCGTGCCAGCTAGTAAGCCTAGCACTAAACAGACCGCTTTATCCAGCTCCCCACCCACCCTGTTGTACCTAAAAAGTTTTCTCCACCTATTACTGTCTCTCAGTCAATGCCAGCGCCACACTTTTCCTGAATGAATTTCTCTGCTTCTGCTGCAGTAGTAAAGAACTTGTTCTTTCCTTCCCACGTGAAGCGTAGAACTGCTGGATAAGCGAGTGTATACCTCACGTTGACTCTTTGCAGCACTTTCCGAGCTGTAGTAAATGCCCTCTGTTTTTCAGCCAATTCTCTGGACATATCCGGAAAGAACGAGACTTTGCATCCCTCCCACTCAACTCCTTTTTGCTTTGGCCGCTTGCAGCACTTTCTCTCTGGCCAAAGAGCGCAAGAATCGTATTAAGACCAGCCTGGGGGGTGGGGGACGATCCTCGCCCGGCCTCGGAGCTGGGACCCGGTGCGCCCTCTCAATCTCAAACTCTGCGTTCAGTTCGATACCAAATCCTTCAGACATGATTCTTTGCACACACTTAATCAGACCACCCGTTTCCGCACCCTCCTTTAGACCGACCAGCCTGACGTTGTTCCGTCTGCTCCTGTTCTCAAGCTCCTTGACACGGTTCCACAGCAGGTCCAAGCGTTTATTATTCTGCTCGCTGGCATTCACCAGTTGCACAGTTGTGTCCTCCACACTTGGAGAGGCGACCCTCGGCTCTCTTGAATGGCATTGACAGAGTTCTTCAACTCCGTTGTTGTTTCTTTAATCGTAGATACATCGGTAGCCACCCCGAGCAGAATGGAACTTATACGACTAACCTCAGCCAGTAAACTCTCCATGTTGGAGCCTTGGTCCGTCTGTGTCGTTACTGTGCCTTGGGCTTCGGATTGCGAGCCCTGTCTTGTAGCCAAATGGCTCGCTGTAGCGCTTTTCCAAGGTCTTGGCATCGTACTGAGTTATCTTGCAAAGTTGTTACTTTTTTAGTGAAAAAAATGAACAGATTTTGACTGTAGAACAGCTGTATCCGAATAAGGCGGGATAAATATGCTCTAATTGAAAGAATTTTATGGTGGGTTGTCGGAGCTCCACTAACATGCAGCCATCTTTCCTGGCACCCATGTGACGTCCAGCTCCTTTGTTTTTGCGACATTGACGGAGGGGATATTTTCTTGACACCACTGCGTCAGGGTAATGAATTCTTCTCTGTAGGCTGCCTCATTATTATTTGAGATTATGCCAATCAATGCAGTATCATCGGCAAATTTAGTTAACAGATTGGAGCTGTGGGGATAAAGGAGGGGGCTTATGTCACAGCTTTGAGGAGAACCTATGTTGAGGGTCAGAGTGGCAGATGTGAGGGAGCCCATACTTGCCAGCTGCCGGCGATCTGACAGGAAGTTCAGGATCCAACTGCACAAGGCAGGGTGAAGGCTGAAGTATCTGGGCTTCTTGTCAAACCTCAAGGAAATAATAGTCCAAGAACAGTATTAGAAACATAGAAACAAACAAAACCTACAGCACAATACAGGCCCTTAGGCCCACAAAATTGTGCTGAACATGTCCCTACCTTAGAAATTTCTAGGCTTACCTATAGCTCTCTATTTTTCTAAGCTCCATGTACCTATCCAAAAGTCTCTTAAAAGACCCTATTGTATCTGCCTCCACCACCATTGCCAGCAGCCCATTCCACACACTCACCACCCTCTGAGTAAAAAACTTACCCTTGACATCTCCTCTGTACCTACTCCCCAGCATTTTAAACTTGCACTCTCTTGTGGCAACCATTTTAGCCTTAGGAAAAAGCTTCTGACTATCCACACAATCAATGCCTCTCATCATCTCATACACCTCTATCAGGTCACCTCTCATCCTCCGTCACTCCAAGGAGAAAAGGCCAAGTTCACTCAATCTATTCTCATAAGGCATGCTCCCCAATCCAGGCAACATCCTTGTAAATCTCCTCTGCACCCTTTCTACAGCTTCCACATCCTTCCTGTAGTGAGGCGACTAGAACTGAGCACACTACTCCAGGTGGGGTCTGACCAGGATCCTATATAGCTGCAACATTACTTCTTGGCTCCTAAATTCAATTCCACGATTGATGAAGGCCAATATACCATACACCTTCTTAACCACAGAGTCAACCTGCGCAGCTGCTTTGAGCGTCCTATGGACTCGGACCCCAAGATCCCTCTGATCCTCCACCCTGCCAAGAGTCTTACCATTAATACTATATTCTGCCATCATATTTGAGCTACCAAAATGAACCACTTCACACTTATATGTGTTGAACTCCATCTGCCACTTCTCAGCCCAGTTTTGCATCCAATCAATGTCCCTCTGTAACCTCTGACAGCCCTCCACACTATCCACAACACCTCCAACCTTTGTGTCATCAGCAAACCTACTAACCTCCACTTACTCATCCAGGTCATTTATAAAAATCACCAAGAGTAAGGGTCCCATAACAGATCCCTGAGGCACTCCACAGGTGACTGACCTCCATGTAGAAAATGACCCATCTACAACCACTTTTTGCTTTCTGTGGGCAAGCCAGTTCTGGATCCACAAAGCAATGTCCCCTTCGATCCCGTGCCTCAATAAGCCTTGCATGGGGTACCTCATCAAATGCCTTGCTGAAATCCATATACACTACATCTACTGCTCTTCCTTCATCAATGTGTTTAGTCACATCCTCAAAAAATTCAATCAGCCTTGTAAGCCACGACCTACCCTTGACAAAGCCATGCTGACTATTCCTAATCATATTATACCTCTCCAAATGTTCATAAATCCTGTCTCTCAGGATCTCCATTGACTTACCAACCACTGAGGTAAGACAAACTGGTCTATAATTTCCTGGGCTATCTCTACTCCCTTTCTTGAATAAAGGAACAGCATCCACAACCCACCAATCCTCCAGAACCTCTCCCGAACCCATTGATGATGCAAGGATCATTGCCAGAGGTTCAGCAATCTCCTCCCTTGCCTCCCACAGTAGCCTGGGATACATCTCATCTGGTCCCGGTAACTTATCCAACTTGATGCTTTCCAAAAGCTCCAGCACATCCTCTTTCCTAATATCTACACACTCAAGCTTTTCAGTCTGCTGCAAGTCATCACTACGATCACCAAGATCCTTTTCCATAGTGAATACTGAAGTAAAGTATTCCACCGGTTCCATACACACTTACCCAGTGTCACACTTGAAAGGTCCTATTCTTTCACATCTTATCTTCTTGCTTTTCACATACCTATAGAATGCCCTGGGTTTTTCCTTAATTCTGCCCACCAAGGCCTTCTCATGGCCCCTTCTGGCTCTCCTAATTTCCTTCTTAAGCTCCTTCCTATTAGCCTTATAATCTTCCAGATCTCCATCATTACCTAGCTCTCTGAACCTTTTGTAAGCTTTTCTTTTCTTCTTGACTACAAAGTAGATTTATTACAGCCTTGGTACACCACGGTTCCTGTACCCTACCGTAACTTCCCTGTCTCATTGGAACGTACCTGTGCAGAACTCCACACAAATATCCCCTGAACATTTGCCACATTTCTTCCATACTTTTCGCTGAGAACATGTTTCCAATTTAAGCTTCCAATTTCCTGCCTGATAGCCTCATAATTCCTCTTACTCCAATTAAATGCTTTTCTAACTTGTTCATTCCAATGCTATTGTAAAGGAGGCAGAATTATGATCACTATCTCCAAAATGCTCTCCCACTGAGAGATCTGACACCTGACCAGGTTCATTTCCCAATACAAAATCAAGAACAGCCTCTCCTCTTGTAGGCTTATCTACATATTGTGTCAAGAAGCCTTCCTGAACACAGCTAACAAACTCTACCCCATCTAAACCCTTTGCTCTAGGGAGATGCCAATTGATATTTGAGAAATTAAAATCTCCCATCACAACAACTCTATTATTATTACACCTTTCCAGGATCTGTTTCCTTATCTGCTCCTCAATATCCCTGTTACTATTGGGCGGCCTATAAAAAACACCCAGTAATGTTCTTGACTCCTTCCTGTTCCTAATCTCCACTCACAGAGACTCCGTAGACAATCCCTCCATGGCGTCCACCTTTTCTGCAGCCATGACACTATCTCTGATCAACAGTGCCACGCCCCCACCTCTTTTGCCTGCTTCCTTATCCTTTCTAAAACATCTAAAACCCGGCACTTGAAATAACCATTCCTGTCCCTGAGCCATCCAGGTCTCTGTAATGGCCACCACATCATATCTCCAAGTACTGATCCATGCTCTAAGCTCATTTGCTTTATTCACAACACTCCTTGCATTAAAATAGACACATCTCAAACCTTCGGTCTGAGTGCATCCCTTCTCCATCACCTGCCTATCCTCCCTCTCGCACTGTCTACAAGTTTTTTCTATTTGTCAGCCAACCTCCTTTTCCCCAGTCTCTTCAGTTCTGTTCCCATCCCCCAACAATTCTAGTTTAAACTCTCCCCAGCAGCCTTAGCAAACCTCCCCACCAGGATATTGGTCCCTCTGGGATTCAAGTGCAACCTGTCCTTCATAAACATCCTTCTTACATAAACATCCTTCTTCTCCACGTGTGTAAGGATGGTGTATAGAACTGTGGCTATTGCGTCATCTGTCAATCAGTTGTGTCGGTAGGTGAATTGTAGGGGGTCCAGTGTGGATGGTAGCATGCTGCAGATGTAGTCCTTGACCAACCTCTCAAAAGCATTTGCTTATTATTGAGCTGAGTGTGACAGGACGCCAGTCGTTCAGACATGCTACCTTGGTCTTTTTAGGTACTGGAACAATGGTGGAGGTTTTGAAGCAGGAGGGCACCCTACACTGGGAGAGGGAAAGATTAAAATGTCTGTAAGCACACCTGCCAGTTGTCCACACAAACCTTGAGTACCCACCCCGGGATGCCGTACGGTTCCACAGCTTCATGGCTGTCTACTCGTTGGCAACGCCTGTGTACTTCAGCCTCAAAGATGTCCAAGCTGCGGGTCACTATCTGGTTCAGGGTGTGGTGTAAGTGGTTAGGCTTGCTGCTTTGGTCTTTGGGCAAGGCATATTTCAGATGAAGCTGTGGTATGGCTGATGTCTTGGTTCATTCTTGGCCACTACATCTCTTCCCTGGCTCTGCATTTACATTTTTCCTCACCAATATGCCCTCAATGATTCTTCTGATGTATTTCCTTATGTAATGGCTCTGGAAGCATGAACTTGAACTCTTTGAAGACCATATCTTCCACTACTGACAGTTCAGCCCTGCATGCCCAATAATCCTAAATACACATTGGACAGTCATTCTTAGTTGCTGGCCATCCTTTCTGTATTGTCCCTTTAAGTACTTTCATTGTTTCATCCATCCCTGATGCTGTCCTAATCTTCTCCGTTCTGTCAGCAGATACTGGAAAGGAAGTGATAATTATGTTAGCATAGGCCTGTATATCTGCATTCAACTATTGGTCACTCCTTTCTTTCTTGTTGACTGGTCAAGACAGCTCATCAGCAGCAAACATGTATTGTCCTGGTGTGTAGATAATCTTCATATCATATTCCTGCAGCCTTATCATCATGCGCTGTATCCTCATGGGACAGTCATTCATGGGACATAATTGAGACAAATAGTTTATGGTCTGTCGCCACTTCAAAAGCTTCGCCATAGATGTACTGATGACCTTTCACATGCATATGTGCTGGCAAGAAGCTCTTTGTCTATTTGTGCATAGTTGGCTTCTGCACTTGATGCATTGGCCACAGGTTGCCATGTGTCATCATGCTGCTACAGTAGTACTGTTCCAAGACTGAGATCCTAGTACTTCTTTCTGGATTATAAAACCTCAGCATGGGCTCTTCAATTAGGACTCTTTTCAGCATCTGGAAACACTCTTTTTGCTCATGAGACCCAATCTGCTCATTTCACTCCTCAAGGAGTGACCAAAGTGGTGCCGATACAGCAGAGAATCGAGGGATGCACTTAACTAGGTAAGTCATCATCCCCAGGAAATACCTCAACTCTTCCTTCTCTTGGGGCCTCTCCATGTTTTCAATGGCTGACATCTTCCTTGGGTCAGGTTTCACTCCCTCTTCTGATATGACATCTCCTGATATGTAAGTGTTTTATGTTGTAGCAGAGTTTTAACTACTTAAAATAAAAGACAGAGACTCTCTGGGCTCAGTTCGCAGCAAGAACCTTTATTGTTGTGATGATCAAGGAGAGCCAACCCTCACGGTGGAGAGACTGACTCTGACCTGATGCATAAACATGTTGACCTTTTATACAGAAAGATGAAACAGTTTGACGTACAAGAAAGTAATAATATCGTATGTCATGTCTAGTCTGTGGTTAATAATTAAGCTATTTATGTTGCAGTTCTGGTAAGAACATTGCTCTGCAGAAGTACGGTGTTAACTCCTCTGACAAACATAACTTCTGCAGAAGTAACTTGTTAACACCTTTGATGCAGACTAAGCCGAATGTTTCAAAACAGTGGCTCCTAGCAGCAAGCGAAGAAAATTCAGCAAATGCATATTTTTCACCTCCACAGTTCCCCCCTTGTTGATCTTTTATGATCAACACCCCTTGCTTTTGCATTACTGAAAGGGGTAGGTTTCTTCTTCATGGGGAGTGGGTGCTCTGACTAACTGCATCACATCGTCTCTGGATTTCGGGATAAACAAGGAACTCCATGCCCTAATACAACATGCTCGAACATACCCACATACACAGACTAACACAATATCACCCTCTCCGGTCCATATAATTTGAGGTGGGTATCCCACCACAGATTCCCCATTTTGCCTCCCACCCCCCCCCTCCCGATAGTCAGTAGAAGTACGAAGTAGGCATGGCCCAGCGCCTCTGGCATCAGCAGGTTTCGGGGCTGCATTGCTTGTCTTGTGCACAGGGTTCAGATGCCGGTCTCCTGTGGCTGTCAATTGGGCGCGGTGGGTCGGGAGATGAGTAACTCTTGCAGTGGGTGGCGTGAACCCAGTCCTCTTTCCCCTTGTAGCTTGACGGCGGTGCAGTTAACAAGCAACACTTGGTAGGGACCTTTCCACCTGGGGGAAAGAGAGTCTTTTTTTTAATGCCTTTAGCAGCACCAAGTCCCCTATTTGAAAGGGGTGCATGGGCTCATCTGTGAGAGGGCTCTGTCCCTCCCTTATTTTGTCATGCAACTTCCCCGTGGCTTTACAGAGTGCCTGGGCATACTCGAGACTCTTAAAGTCACCCCTGACAGTGTCTTAGAAGGCTCAATCCCAGATGGCATGGCCAGCCCATTAGGGTCTCATAGGGGGTGAGGCCGCTTTTACGATTCTTTATTTCTCCATTTACTCTCTCAACCATGCCAGAGGATTGGGGATGATAAGAGGTGTGTAATTTCCATTCAATCCCTAATTCTTGTATTAGTGACTGTACCATCTTATTGGTGAAGTGAGTTCCCTTATCACTGTTTATTTCCCTGGGGATCCCAAAACGGGGTATCAGCTCCTTAGTCAATGCCTTGATTACTGTGCGGGCATCATTTTTTCGGGTGGGGTAGGCTTCAACCCATCGGGTGAACATGTCTATTATCACTAAAATATAATGGTATTCTGATGCCGGGGGCATATGAACAAAATCGACCTGTAGCTTTTCAAATGGGGAGTCAGGCATGGGGAGGTGGTCATGACAAACATCACACCGTCGGATTAACCTCTCGATACTGCTTGTTATGCCCGGGGCGAACCAGTGTTGCGCGATATTGTGCTACATCCCCCCTTTGCCCATGTGAGTCCTCCCATGAGCGAGGTGAACCAGGGGCAAAAAGAGGGCACGGGGAAGACAGAGGCGGCCATCCGGGTGTGTATAGATATCATTTGTAATCATACAACCGGCCCTCTCCCATGAGTGGCATTCAGGGACTGTGACACATCGTTGGGCCTGCACAATATCGGGAAAAGGAGGGGGAGCAACTAGGGACGCAGCCTGGACACTACAGCCACCTTCCATGGACACCCGCCTGGCCGTCTCATCAGCCAGTGCATTACAGAGGGATACGGCGTCGGTGCCCCCCCGAATGGGCCAGGGCACATTTGGCCACCGCTATACGGTGGGGAAGGAGGATCGCTGATAATAGGTCGCTACCAATCGGTAGTGCTTGATGTGTTCCTCTCCCCCCCCCACCCCACGCCGTTACAAACCCGTGGTTCTTCCACAGTTGACCGAGATCATGCACCACTCCAAAGGCGTACCTGGAATCGCTATATATAGTGGCAGATTTGTCCGTGGCATGCACACATGCACGGAGGAGGGCGAGGGACAGGACTGCTCCTATCCCGGAGTCAGCGGTGTGCACCTCGACAATGAATTCCGGCTGTGGCCAGATGGACCAGGATGGGAGCAGTGGTGAAATGCCTCTTCAGGTCAGTGAATGCCAAGTCAGCTTCAGATTCCCAACAGAAGTGGGTAATAGGTGAGGTAAGCCGGGTAAGGGGGGCCGCCACTCGATTGGAGTCTCTGATAAATCGGCGGTAGAAGTTTGCAAACCCCAGGAATCGTTGAAGTTGTTTGCAGGTCATGGGCCTCGGCCATTCTTCTGCCCGGATCTTCTCAGGCTCTGCTTTCACCTGCCTGCTCTCAATAATATAACCCAGGAAGCTGACCGAAGGAACATGGAACTCACATTTCTCCACCTTCACAAATGATTGGTTTTCCCACAGTCTCTGGAGGACTTCACGGACATGGTGAACGTGATCTTAGGGGTTGCTAGAAAATATCAGGATATCATCGAGGTAAACGAATATGAACCAATTAATAAAGTCCCTCAGTACGTCAGTAATGTGGGCTTGAAAATCGCGGGAGCATAGGTTAGGCCAAATGGCATGACCAAATATTCGAAGTGGCCCAGAGGTGTATTAAAGGCCATCTTCCACTCGTGCCCCTCCCTCACCCTGACTAGTTGGTAGGCATTACGAAGGTCCAGCTTTGAGAAAATGGTGGCTCCATGCAGTGGTTCAAAAGCCGAACTAATGAGAGGTAAAGGGTACTTATTCTTAACTGTTATACTGTTTAGGCCTCTGTAATCAATACAAGGATGAAGCGACCTGTCCTTCTTTACTATGAAGGAGAAACCGGCGCCTACCAGGGAAGATGAAGGTTTGATAATGCCCGCCGCGAGGGACTCGCTGATGTACTTCTCCATGGCCTCTCTCACCGGTCAGGATAGATTAAAAAGGTGACTGGTAGGTAGTGAGGCCCCGGGGAGAAGGTCGATGGCACAATCATGTGCGGTGCCGAGGCAGGGAAAGGGCCCATTGTTTACTGAATGGTACAAGGTCATGGTACTCTGTGGGGACTCGGGACAAATCGAGGGGTTCCAGGACAGGCGAAATCGCAGTAGCTTCCCTGATGGGGCTGACCGTAGACAGTTGGCATGGCAAGACTGGCTCCATTTGGCTATCCTCCCAGTAGACCAGTTGATGTGGGGATTGTGTTGGGTCAGCCATGGGTACCCTAGAACTACCGGGGCTTGAGGTGAACAAATGAGACTGAATCGTACCTCCTCCCGATGGTTGCCAGATAGGATCAAGATCAAGGCATACAGATGGTCACCCAAGCCAGCAGTTTTCCACCCAGGGCTCGGGCCTCCAGAGGGGTAGTTAACAGCTCGCGAGGTATTCCAACCTGGGAGGCTATGTCTTTGTCCAGCAGATTGCCCTCAGCACCGGAATCCACCAAAGTGGATAGGGACAGAGGCTGTCATTGGTAATTTACGGTAGCCGGGATCTGCATCCGAGTCTGGGGGGGCTGAAGGGAGTGTCATCCGGCTCACTAGGGCCCCCTTTCTCACTGGTGAGTCCTCCCTTTTGGTTGCTGAGGGCAGGAATCCTGAAAATATCCTGGCTGGCCACAATAGAAACATTCCCCAGGTCTGCGCATCCAAAGTCGTTCTGCCGAGGGAGAGCTGGTTCCATCCTAGCTGCATCGGTTCCTCCCCCAGGGTGGTGGGGATGGCCGGAGCAGGAGCTACCCTTGGAGTGGCTGGGGAAGGGAGGCTGGCTGGGACTGATAAGGTGGACCATGGGCTTCCTCGAGGAGCGGGGTGACTAGTTCTTTTTCTCAGCTGCTCTTGAAGTCGATTATCTAATCTAGTGGCTAGCGAGATCAGAGAGTCCAAACAGTCCAGGTCATCCCTCACTTGCCTCCTCTATCTTGTCCGAGAGGCCCTGTCGAAACATCTCCCGCAGGGCCTTGTCATTCCACCCTGAGTCTGTGGCTAAGGTCGGAACTCGATGGAATACCTTGCTATGCTTCGCGAACCCTGAGAAAGAAACAGCAAGCATTTAGCGGCATCCTAACCATGAACGGGTTGTTCAAAGACTTTCTTCAATTCAGCAACAAAGGAGGGGAAGGTGGAACAAACCTCTGGTCTGTTATTGCATATCGCGGTTGCCCAAGCCAAGGCATCCCCTCATAACAGCTCCATGATGTACGCAATAACCATATAACCATATAAAAATTACAGCACATAAACAGGCCATCTTGGCCCTTCTAGTCCATGCCGAACGCTTACTCTCACCTAGTCCCACCTACCTGCACTCAGCCCATAAACCCTCCATTCCTTTCCTGTCCATATACCTATCCAATTTTACTTTAAATGGCAATATCGAACCTGCCTCTACCACTTCTACTGGACGCTCATTCCACACAGCTACCACTCTCTGAGTAAAGAAGTTTATAGACAATAGACAATAGGTGCAGAAGTAGACCATTCGGCCCTTTGAGCCTGCACCACCATTCTGAGATCATGGCTGATCATCTACTATCAATACCCAGTTCCTGCCTTGTCCCCATATCCCTTGATTCCCCTATCCATAAGATACCTATCTAGCTCCTTCTTGAAAGCATCCAGAGAATTGGCCTCCACTGCCTTCCGAGGCAGTGCATTCCAGACCCCCACAACTCTCTGGGAAAGAACTTTTCCTTAACTCTGTCCTAAATGACCTACCCCTTATTCTCAAACCATGCCCTCTGGTACTGGACTCTCCCGGCATCTGGAACGTATTTCCTGCCTCTATCTTGTCCAATCCCTTAATAATCTTATCAGTTGCAATCAGATCCCCTCTCAATCTCCTTAATTCCAGCGTGTACAAGCCCAGTCTCCCTAACCTCTCTGCGTAAGACAGTCCGGACATTCCAGGAATTAACCTCGTGATTCTACGCTGCACTTCCTCTACAGCCAGGATGTCCTTCCTTAACCCTGGAGACCAAAACTGTACACAATACTCCAGGTGTGGTCTCACCAGGGCCCTGTACAAATGCAAAAGGATTTCCTTGCTCTTTTACTCAATTCCCTTTGTAATAAAGGCCAACATTCCATTAGCCTTCTTTACTGCCTGCTGCACTTGCTCATTCACCTTCAATGACTGATGAACAAGGACTCCTAGATCTCTTTGTATTTCTCCCTTACCTAACTCTACACCATTCAGATAATAATCTGCCTTCCTGTTCTTACTCCCAAAGTGGATAACCTCACACTTATTCACATGAAATGTCATCTGCCAAGTATCTGCCCACTCACTCAGCCTATCCAAGTCACCCTGAATTCTCCTAACATCCTCATCACATGTCACACTGCCACCCAGCTTAGTATCATCAGCAAACTTGCTGATGTTATTCTCAATGCCTTCATCTAAATCATTGATGTAAATCGTAAACAGCTGTGGTCCCAATACCGAGCCTTGTGGCACCCCACTAGTCACCACCTGCCATTCCGAGAAACACCCATTCACCATTACCCTTTGCTTTCTATCTGCCAACCAGTTTTCTATCCATGTCAATATCTTCCCCCCAATGCCATGAGCTCTGATTTTACCCACCAATCTCCTATGTGGGACCTTATCAAATGCCTTCTGAAAATCGAGGTACACTACATCCACTGGATCTCCATTGTCTAACTTCCTGGTTACATCCTCGAAAAACTCCAATAGATTAGTCAAGCATGATTTGCCCTTGGTAAATCCATGCTGGCTTGGCCCAATCCTATCACTGCTATCTAGATACGCCACTATTTCATCTTTAATAATGGACTCTAGCTTCTTCCCCACTACTGATGTTAGGCTGACAGGACGATAGTTTTCTGTTTTCTCCCTCCCTCCTTTCTTAAAAAGTGGGATAACATTAGCCATTCTCTAATCCTCAGGAACTGATCCTGAATCTAAGGAACATTGGAAAATGATTACCAATGCATCCACAATTTCCAGGGCCACCTCCTTTAGTACCCTAGGATGCAGACCATCTGGACCTGGGGATTTGTCAGCCTTCAGTCCCATCAGTCTACTCATCATCGTTTCCTTCCTAATGTCACTCTGTTTCATTTCCTCTGTTACTCTATGTCCTTGGCCCATCCATACATCTGGGAGATTGCTTGTGTCTTCCCTAGTGAAGACAGATCTAAAGTACTTATTAAATTCTTCTGCCATTTCTCTGTTTCCCATAACAATTTCACCCAATTCATTCTTCAAGGGCCCAACATTGTTCTTAACTATCTTCTTTCTCTTCACATACCTAAAAAAGCTTTTGCTATCCTCCTTTATATTCCTGGCTAGCTTGCGTTCGTACCTCATTTTTTCTCCCCGTATTGCCTTTTTAGTTAAGTTCTGTTGTTCCTTAAAAATTTCCCAATCATCTGTCCTCCCACTCACCTTAGCTCTGTCATATTTTCTTTTTTTTAATGCTATGCAATCTCTGACTTCCTTTGTCAACTACTGTGGCCCCTTTCCCCCCTTTGAATCCTTCCTTCTCCGGGGGATGAACTGATTTTGCACCTTGTGCATTATTCCCAAGAATACCTGCCATTGCTGTTCCACTGTCTTCTCTGCTAGGATATCCGTCCAGTTAACTTTGGCCAGCTCCTCCCTCATGGCTCCATAGCTTCCCCTTTTCAACTGCAACACTGACACCTCCAATCTGCCCTTATCCTTCTCAAATTGCAGATAAAAACTTATAGTAAGTTTCCCCTCATGTTACCCCTAAAGTTTTGCCCCCTAACTCTCAACTCATGTCCTCATGTTTGGATCTCCCCTACTCTCAATGGAAAAAGCATATCCACGTCAACTCTATCTACCCCCCTCATAATTTTAAATACCTCTATCAAGTCCCCCTTCAACCTTCTACGCTCCAAAGAATATAGACCTAACATGTTGGTCTTGGCAATCTTGGATTTATCTGAAGTGTAGGTACATGGCTGTAGCTCAAAGCCAGAGAGCATTGTAACAGGAAGGCCCGGTACCTCCCTAGGTCCCCAGCATAGGGTTCAGGCTCAGGTACGTATTGTTCTTGAGTGGACTGTATTGCTGATCCCAGGGGTGATGACATCTCAAGTGGTGCAGTTTGGGTAGTCTGGATTCTTGGAGGGGCTGGAGAAAGGGAGGCAGAAGCTCAGTCCACCTGCTCACTGACCTTCCATACCTTTGTGGACAGCGTCCAAAGGTTTTTCGTGACCTTCCTAAGTAGTTGGTCGCGGGCACCCAGTAGGTAGCCCTGACTGGCGAGGGCCTCTTTTACGGGATCATGGCCAGTTCATTCTGTTACACAAGGTGGATGAACCCAAGTGCAGAACACAGGCGCAGAGACAGAGTTGGGAGGTGTTATTGATGTAGCAAGCGTGGAATCAGTATCCAGGAGCAATGCTAGACATAGAACTGGCAGTCTTAAGAACCATGAAATGAGATTACTTACACCAGAGTCGACCAACAAACTGGCAGCTCCTTGCTGTGATCACAGGGTCTTGATCCCGCATTTTCTGATGAAAAGCAGGTGTGTGTAGTTAGTGGAACCTGATAATGATTGGAAACTAAACGAGGGGATTGAGGCCCAATTCCTGAGGTAAATAGCAATGTGGGGGATTGCCAGAAGGGACCATGACAGAGGAACCTTGGGGTTCAAATCCCTACATCTGTCAAGGTCACTGCGCAGGTTGATAGGATAGTTAAGAAGGCCTATGAGATGTTAGTCTTCATTAATAGAGGGATTGAGTTCAAGAGTAGAGAAGTCATGTTGCAACTCTACGAATCTGTGGTGAGACCACACTTAGAGGATTGTGTTCATTTCTAGTCACCTCATTATATGAAGAATGTGGAAGCTATGGAGAGGGTGCAGAGGAGATTTACCAGGATGTTGCCTGGATTGGAAAACTAGTCTAATGAGGCAAGGTTAGCAGAGTTGGAACTTTTCTCTTTGGAGTGTAGAAGGATGAGAGGGGACTTGATAAAGGCCTAGAAGATTATGGGAGGCATAAATATGGTGGATAGCCAGAACCTGTTTCCTAGGGCACGAATAGCAAACACCAGAGGGCATATGTACAAAATTAAGGGAGGGAAGTTTAGGGGAGACATCAGGGGTAAGTTTTTTACACAGAGGGTTGTGGGTGCCTGGAATAACTTGCCAGGGATGGTGGTGGAGGTTAAAACATTAGGGGTATTTAAGAGCTTCTTGGACAAGCACATGGATGAAAGTAAAATAGAGGGTTACGGGGTAGTGTGGGTTTAGTACTTTTTTTAAGGAATATATGGGTCGGCACAATATCGAGGGCTGAAGGGCCTGTATTGTCTGTAGTGTTCTAGTTTCTAGTGTCTATGAAGAAACAACAAGCAAGATAGACAAAGGAGAATTGGTTGATATTGTATACTTGGATTTTCGGAAAGCCTTTGACAAGGTGACACACGTGAGGCTGCTTAACAAGCTATGAGCCCATGGTATTACAGGAAAGATTTCTAGCATGGATAAAGCAGTGGTTGATTGGCAGATGCAAAGTGTGGGAATAAAAGGGATCTCTGCTGGGACCGGTTCTTTTTACGTTATATGCCAGTGATTTGGATGATGGAATTGTTGGCTTTGTTGTAAAATTTGCAGACAATATGGCAATAGGTGGAGGTGCAGGTAATTTTGAGGAAGTAGAGAGAATATAGAAGGACAGACAGCTTAGGAGAATGAAAGAAATAGCAGATGGAATACTGTGTCAGTAAGTGTATGGTCATGCAGTTTGGTAGATGAAATCAAAGGGCTGACCATTTTCTAAATGGATTGAAAACACAAACAAACTGAGGTGCAAAGGGACTTCCATTATTTGTGCAGGATTCCCTAAAGGTTAATTTGCAGGTAGAGTCTATGGTGAGAAAGGCTAATGCAATGTTAGCATTCATTTTGAGAGGACTAGAATATAAAAGCAAGAATGTACAGTAATGTTGAGACATTATAAAGCACTGATGAGGCCTCACTTGGAGTATTGTGAGCAGTTTTAGGCCCTTTATCTCAAAAAGGATGTGCTCAAACTGAAGAGAGTTCAAAATTTGTTTCTGAAAATGATTCCAGGATGGAGTGACTTGTCATATGAAGAGTGTTTGATGGCTCTAGGTCTGTATTCACTGGAATTCAGGAGAATGAGGGGTGACCTCATTAAAACCTAATGAATGGTGAAAGGCCCTGATAGAGTGGATTTAGAGACAATGTTTGCTGTGGTGAGAGAATCTAAGACCAGAGGACACAGCCTCAAAATAGAGAGGCGTCCTTTTAGAACAGAGGTGAGGAGGAATTTCTTTTGCCAGAGAGTGGTGAATCTGTGGAATTCTTTACCACAGGCAGCTGTGGAGGCCAGGTCTTTATGTATACTTAAGAAAGAAGTTGATAGATTCTTGATTGGTCGGGGATGCAGGGATATGGGGAGGTGGCTAGAGATTGGGGCTGATGAAATGGCGGAGCAGAACTGATGGACCAAATGACCTAATTCTGCTCCTTTCTCTTTTGGAATCTTATTATATATCCTATGGAGTTAGGGAATCTTCCTCTGCCTCCTCTTGACTCCATGTCTCTGGTGGCTTCAGTACCGGAAGATTATCATGGTGCGGCACAGGTCTCACGGCTGAAGGGAGATTGGTGTTGTGGTGAACTACATATACTTGTCTGGACACATATAACTACATATCCCTGCTGACTGCTCCTGTGGCTCCTCCCACAGACCGTGGCTCCTCCCACAGACCCCGGTATAAAGGCAATTGGAGGCACTGCTCCTTCCTCAGTTTCCAGGATGATGTGTGGTGGTTGCTTGCTGCTTGTGCTTTCTTCCAGCCAATAAAAGCCTACCTTAACTCACATTTCCGGGAGTTATTGATGGTGCATCAGGTGTATTCAATGGATTTCTTGTTTTTGCAGAGAAACCAGACTCACAGGTCAGAAGCAGTCTGTCAGATGATGCTCTTGATCTCGCTATATCATGGGTCAGTGAACTGCATTAACTTCCGAGTACCTCCAGCCAAGCTCTAAGATCAACAGTGCATGTTGCACAACAAATGTGAGGAGCCCAGGCTTTGTCTTGGTCACCCATTTTACACCCATTAGATAGAGCTGATAGGCTTTCTTCATAAAAGGAGTCCTGTTCCGTCTTTGAGATTTAAGTGTATACTTGACAAGATTATAATTGAAAGTACTGGGGTTGTAGCAACATCAGCAAGACAAATACTCCCAAAAATACAATTACTTTATAACAATGAGTGCATACAATATTGTGTGTGCGTAGAGCATGCAGATGAATGTGATCACAAACCAATACACGTGTACAGACACTGCATAGAACGGAGCGTGCGTGATGATTTTTTTAGCCTTTCTAAAACTTGTCCTGCCATGCAACGTCCACCTTGACTAAGCATGGCCAAGCATTCCTGGACAAGATAGAAAACTTTTCAGCTGACACTGTGGGCAATGTTTTAAATGACTTAAATTATGAATTGAAAAAAGAAGAGGCAATTTCAAAAAAATGGTGCATGGTAGAGAAATTTGATGGTGATTTTCATAATCAGCAGTCAAGGATCCTTAAAATACATACAAAAGTATAGAGGAAGCAAAATTAGACCATAAGACAATAAGTATAGGAGCAGAATTAGGCTGTTTGTGCCATTGAGTCTGCTCCACCAGTTCATCGTGGCTGATCTATTCTCTCTCTCAGCCCCAATCTCCCGCCTTCTCCTTGATTAATCAAGAATATATATCAACCTCTGCCTTATCTACATACAGCCGCCTATGGCAACGAATGCCTCCCTGCTTTGCCATTCCCCATTCCCTTTCCCTCTCTCACCTTATCTCCTTACCTGCCTATCACATCACTCTGGTGCTCTTCTCCCTTTTCTTTCTTCCATGGCCTTCTCTCCTCCCCTATCAGATTCCCCCTTCTCCAGCCCTGTATCTCTTTCATGAAATTGCCAGCTCTTTATTTCACCCTCCCCTCCCAGTTTCGCCTACCATATTGTGAATCTTCCTTCCCCCCCCACCAAATTCTTATTCTGACTCCTCATCTTTTTTAAATTCAGTCCCAATGAAGGGTCTCCGCCCAAAATGTTGACTGTACTGTTCCATAATTGTTTTTCTAAAAACAACATCACACACAGAATTGATCCCAGGTTATATTGCTCTTAAACTAATATCAGTGGTAAAGTTTCTTGGTATGTGGACGGACACAAGGTTTACGTGGAAGTGTGATTAAGATGCGGGTAGGAGGTCACTTAAACAAATATATATTGCTTTAATCAAACCTGGATTGCTTATGGATGTGTTGTATATGGGTCAACTTCACCAGATAAAGTTCAAGCTCAAGCATCGAGATTATGTTGCGGCACAATTAAATCATCCCAAATTTCAGCATTACTGGTAGAAATGGTTGAAGTACCTTTACATCTACACAGCTGATGATTAGCAATGGTTTATTGGGTTAACGTACAAGGGCGTAAAGTTGGTCATGGAATATTGGGAGCATTTATGCCGTACTGGGAGCACTGTATTCTTAAGGTCTTAAGGTCAGTTTTGGGTGGAAGGGAAATAAAAGGGCACAAGATCTTATGATTGTTTAATGTGGATTATGGTCCCTCTGTAATCCTTTCTGTCACTGGTTATATACTGTGCTTCTGTGTTCTTATTCCTTCTTGGTCTTGACATCTATTAAAACAGGTATTTCAGATTGCTGGCCAGACATTCATCTTGAGATTAGACAACACCTTTTGAGTCTGCAGGGCTTGTGAGGCTCTTGGCCTGTGTATACATATCACATGGGTTCCAGCCTATGGTGCTGTTGAGGGAATTGAGGTGGCAGATTTTCTTGCCAAGCAATCACTTACTATTAAGGATATAAATGTGGTAGTGCCTTTGCATAAGGGTGAGATGAAAGCCATAATTAAAAGATCTATTCAGTCACTATAGCAACAAATTTAGGATAAGGAAAAGAAAGGATGGTAGTAATATAAGATCATAAGAACATCAGAAGTTCGCTGATGACACGGCCATATTGGGGTGTGTCAGGAATGGACAGGAGGAGGAGTATAGGAAACTGATACAGGACTTTGTGATATGGTGCAACTCAAACTACCTGCGTCTCAATATCACCAAGACCAAGGAGATGGTGGTGGACTTTAGGAGATCTAGGCCTCATATGGAGCCAGTGATCATTAATGGAGAATGTGTGGAGCAGGTTAAGACCTACAAGTATCTGGAGTACAGTTAGACGAGAAGCTAGACTGGACTGCCAACACAGATGCCTTGTGCAGGAAGGCACAGAGTCAACTGTACTTCCTTAGAAGGTTGGCGTCATTCAATGTCTGTAGTGAGATGCTGAAGATGTTCTATAGGTCAGTTGTGGAGAGCGCCCTCTTCTTTGTGGTGGCGTGTTGGGGAGGAAGCATTAAGAAGAGGGACGCCTCACGTCTTAATAAGCTGGTAAGGAAGGCGGGCTCTGTCGTGGGCAAAGTACTGGAGAGTTTAACATCGGTAGCTGAGCGAAGGGCGCTGAGTAGGCTACGGTCAATTATGGAAAACTCTGAACATCCTCTACATAGCACCATCCAGAGACAGAGAAGCAGTTTCAGCGACAGGTTACTATCGATGCAATGCTCCTCAGACAGGATGAAGAGGTCAATACTCCCCAATGCCATTAGGCTTTACAATTCAACCGCCAGGACTTAAGAACTTTTTAAAAGCTATTATTAATGCTTTTTGAGATAGTGATTTAGATGCATATCATATTTTTTACTGAGTTAAGTATTGTATGTAATTAGTTTTGATTCAACAAGTGTATGGGACATTGGAAAAAAAAAATTGAATTTCCCCATGGGGATGAATAAAGTATCTATCTATCTATCTATCTAATATCATAAGATATAGGAGCAGAATTTGGCCATTTGGTCAGTCGAGTCTGCTCCACCATTTCATCATGACTGATCCATTTTTCTTCTCAGCCCCAAACTCCTGCCTTCCCCCCCCTCACCATGTTCTAAAAGAATGCCCCTCTTTTCTGATACTCTGGTCTTACACTCTCCCACCATAGGAAACATTGTCTCCACATCCACTCTATCAAGGCCTTTCACTATTCAATAAGTTTTAATTAGGTCACGACTCATTTCTCTCAATTCCAATGAATATAGGCCAGGAGCTTTCAAATTCTCTTAATATGACAAGACGCTCAATCCTGGAATCATTTTCATGAACCATTTTTGAACCCTGTCCAGTGTCAGCACATAAGGGGCCCAAAACTGTTCACAATACTCCAAATAAGGCCAAACCAGTACTTTTTAAAGTCTCAAAATTACATCCTTGCTTTCATATTCTAGTTCGCTTGAAATTAATGCTAACATTGCATTTGCCTTCTGCACCACAAACTCAACTTGTAATTTAACCTTTATGGAATCCTGCACAAGGACTCTCAAATCCCTCTGCACCTCATTTTTTCATATTTTCTCTCCTTTCAGAAAATAGTGAACCCTTTTATTGCTTCTACCAAAGTGCATGACATAACACTACCCAACACTGTATTCCCTCTGCCACTTCTTTGCCCATTCTCTGTTATGGTCCGGTCTGGAGACCACATTCCGGGTCTTGATCCAGTCCACAGACTCCGGGTCTTGTAGCCATCCCTCCTTTCACCCTTGAGCCCAAGTAGTCACACCTGTGGATCATCGTGGCTTGTTTGAACTCAAGGAGGCGCACCTGATGCCCATCGGCTGGCGGTGTATATAGGGGGCTCTGGGACTGAGTGGAGTTGGGGGTTGTCCTGGCTTGGAGTTCCCCTTGTTAAAGATGAGTAAGTCTGGCAGTCACCCTGGACCTAGTTCCCTTCCTATCTCTTGCCTCTGTTGGACTGCTATTGCCTGGTGGGGGATTCTGCCCCTTTCCATCCCTTGCTGCTGATGGGTTATGCCCTGCAACCTACCCAGGTGCCCTGTGACCTGCTCATGCCCCTGTATTCCTGCCTGGGAGGTCTGGGCCCTGCCCAGGAGTTATGTGACCCACCCAGTGAACTCCAAGATCCTGCCTTGCCTGAACTATGGGATCCTCCTGCCTGCCTGAACTCTAAGACTCTCTTGGAACCCCAGAATCACCTTGAATGTCACGTCCCTCACACACACCAGAGTCACCACATCTTGTCTATTGTTTAGTTGTTCCCATCCTGCCCCTAGTACTCAGTGCCTGAGTCCTGCACTTGGGTCCAGCCTCCTGTCCCCTTATGACATTCTCCTAATCTGTCTATTGTCTGTAATCTCTCTACTTCATCAACTCTACCTGCCCTCCATCTATCTTTGTATTGTCTGCAAACTTTGCAACAAAGCCATCAATTCTGTCATCCAAATCACGAACATATAACGTAAAAAGTATTGGTCCCAACATAGATCCCTGTGGAATCCCATTAATCACTGGCAGACAATCAGAAAAGCTCCCTTTATTCCCACTCTTTGCCTCCAGTTATTTGTGACTGATTTATCCATGTTAGAATCTTTTCTGTAATACTATGGGCTCATAGCTTGTTAAGTAGCCTCATGTGGCACCTTGTCAAAGGCCAGAGGTGTATCCTGTTTGTTGTTTACTATAAGAATTCCAACAAATTTGTCAGGCTGATTATGGCCTAATCTATCATGTGCCTCCAAGTACACTGAAACCATATCCTGAACAATTGACTCCAACCACTGAGGTCAGACTACCTGGCCTACATTTCCATTCCTCTCCTCTCATCCTTCTTGAAGAGTGGAGTGACATTTGCAATTTTTCAGTCTTCCAGAACCATTCCAGAGTCTAGTGATTCTTGAAAGATCATTACTAATGCCTTCACCATCTCTTCAGCCATCTCTTTCAGAACCCTGGGGTGTACACCATCTGGATCAGATGACTTATCTACCTTCAGATCATTCAGTTTCCCAAGAACCTTCCCCTAGTAATGATAACTTTACACTTCATGCCCACAGCCACCTGGAACTTTCACCATTCTGCTAGTGTCTTCCACAGTGAAGACCGATGCATGATATATTCAGTTCATCTGCCTTTTCCTTGCCCCTCATTACTATTTCTCCAGTATCGTTTTCCAATGGTCTGATATTCACTCTCACCTCTCTTTTAAAATTCAGAGGAGGTTTGTAACTCAACTGGGAGATGGCTATAAGAGGTGAGAAGTTATACCTAAATGATTATGTATTGGGTATACTAGGTTGAATTCAGAATTAATATGCATGATACTCTAATCTGTCGGGAGTGCACTTGCCAAGAAACAGTGCAGCATATATTGTTGGAATGCAATTCTCATTAGTTGCAAAGCAAACATATAATTGCTAAATTGAGGTCTGTTGGACAGTCAGCATTTAACATGGAAAGTTTGTTGGGATATTATTGCAATCATAGTGTATATAGGTGCGTATTCGACTTTCTGGAAAAACATTATTTTTTGTTATTATTTGAGAGTTTTTTGAGAGGGTAATTTAGTGGGTATACTTTCTGTCTCTTTGCCTACACTCCTACTCAGTAGATGGTGGTATTGCAACTAACCATTGCCTGTCAACCGTCATTAGATTTTACAAGAAGAAGTAACTAGATGTGGGAGGATGGTTGGAAGCAAAGTTTTTTTGGTAACTGCTGTAGATTCCCCTGATGATCGTTTCTGAGTAGTCCAAGTGGCAACTGTTCCCACCTGAAACTGAAAATACAAATAGTTTTCCCATAGGTGGAATGATATGCATTCCTGCTGGAGATGTCAACAGATTAGGAGAGGTTCCTAGAAATTTCTTAGCCTGCAATGAGAATGTGGTATTACAGTGGGTGGGCCTCAGAACCTTCTGCTCTATTCAATATCATTCAAGACCGTTTATGGTGATTCTTCAGCACGTAAGTGTAAAGGAGAACAAAATTATCATTACACCAGATCCAATGCAGTGCGACACGCATAAAGAACGCAACAAAAAAAGTAAAAGTAACAACAAATATGAACATCAAAACTATTCATCTGATTATCCAGAATATAAACTAAATAAATGCTGCAAATGTGAGCCATTAGAGTCATGAAGTCACAGAAAAGCACAGCACAGAAACAGGACCTCAGCTCATCTAATCCATACTGAAAGCATTTAAAATGCCTAATTCCATCCAGCTGCACTGAGCTGGAGGGAGTATAGCCCTCCACACCCCCACCACTAATGTACTCTGCAAACTTCACTTAAACATTGACATTGAGCTCACATGCACCACTTGTGTTGGCAACTAATTTCACACTCTCACCACCATCTGAGTGATGAAGTTTTCCCTCACATTCCCCTTAAACTTTTCACCTTTCACCCTTAACCCTTGAACTCTAATTGTAGTCCCACCCAACCTCAGTGGAAAAGCCTGCTTGCATTTACCTGATCTATACTCCTCATAATTTTGTATACCTCTATCAAATCTCCTCTCAATCTTTTATGTTCTAAGGAATAAAGTCCTAACCTATTCAATCTTTCCTTATAACACAAGTCCTCCAGAACTGGCAACATTCTTGTAAATTACTTACAGCGAATCCTTCATATTTGTTAAAGTTCTTTTCCTCTAGTTTTATTTCAATGACTTCATTTACCAGGTGGTCCCAAAAGCCAATGGCACAGCACAGCAGTTTTGTGCCTTTGCTCAATCCTATGTAAATGCAATGTTCTGCTACCACTGGTTTCTCCAGGTAAACCAAATGAATACACCTCCTGTGCTCCTTGATGTGTGTTTCCACCATCTACCCGATAGATGCTGCTCCACATTTCTATAAAGTTACATAGAAACATAGAAAACCTACAGCATAATACAGGCCCTTTGGCCCACAAAGTTGTGCCGAACATGTCCCTACCTTAGAAATTACTAGGCTTACATAAGTTGCAACATAACTTCTTGTCTTTTGAACTCAATATTTTGATGAATAAAAGCAAGCATTCCATAAGCCTTCTTAATCACCCTATAGACCTGTGTAGCCACTTTCAAGGAGCTATGAAGTTGGACACAAAATCTATCCTTAACCTTGCCCTTAACAGTGTACTGTCTCCTTACATTTGCCCTAGCAAGGTACAACACTTCACATTTATCTACCCTAAGCTCCATCTGCCATTCCTCTGTCCATTTCTGCAGTTGATCTATATTGCACTGTATTCTTTGCCGGTATTCTGCGCAATCCACAACTCCACCAAACTTGGTAACATCCACAAATTTACCAACAAACCGATTTACATCACCATCCAGGTTATTTATATACATCACAAGCAGCAACAGTCCCAGCACAGGTCCCTGCAGACACCACTCCAGCTTGAATACCTTTCTTCGATCACTATCCTCTGTCTTCTATGTACAGGCCAGTTCTGAATCCAAACAGCCAATTTGCCATGGACATCATGCCTCTTAATCTTCTGGATTAGCCTCCCATTTGTCAAATGCCTTACTGAAATCCACATAGACACCATCCAATACTTTACCTTCATCAGCTTCTCTCGTCACCTTGTCAAAAAATTCAATCAAGTTGGTAAAACATGACTTGCCCCACACAAAGCCATGCTGGCTCTCCCTAATTAGTCCATGGGTTTCCAAATGCTTATACTGAGTATCCTATCCCAACAAATTTTCACCAGCAATTTATCTCCAACTGATGTGAGGCTCACTGGTCTATTGTTTCCACGATTTCCCCTTGTTCACTACTTAAACAGAGGTACACATTAACTGGAACCTCACCTGTGGCTGGAGAGGACACGAAGGTACTATTCAAGGCCCCGGCAATCTCATCTCTTGCCTCTCTCAGTAACCTGGGGTAAATTTCATCCATATAACCATATAACAATTACATCACGGAAACAGACCATCTCAGCCCTTCTAGTCTGTGCCGGCCCTAGGGACTTATCTATCTTAATGTGAATTAGGAGAGCCAACACTTCCTCCTCTAAATACACTCGGCACTGATCTCCTGGTCCTCCATATCCTTTTCCTTGGTAAATACTGAAGCAAAATATTCATTAAATGCGGCACTCACGTTCTATGCATCTGAGCAAATGTTCTCTTCTTTATCCTTGAATGGTCCCACGCTCTCCCTAGTTATCCTATTGATTTTGATGTACATCTAGAATGCCTTCAGTTTCACCTAAATCCTACTTGCCTAG
The DNA here is from genome assembly GCF_048418815.1 of Hemitrygon akajei. Classification (NCBI taxonomy): domain Eukaryota; kingdom Metazoa; phylum Chordata; class Chondrichthyes; order Myliobatiformes; family Dasyatidae; genus Hemitrygon; species Hemitrygon akajei. The sequence continues at coordinate 1,014,483 of NC_133146.1, read as the reverse complement.
GACTTTTCATGGCCCTCCAGGCATTTCTATTTCCCTCCTTGAGTTCCTTTCTGGAACCTTTATAATCCTCATGTGTTCTGTTTGAACCTGAGTTCCAAAGCTTTACATTCTTCTCCTATTCCTTTTTGATTAAATTCATCACCTCTCTGGACATCCAAGGTCCTCTTATCTTTCCATCCCTGCCCTTCCTTCGAACAGGAACATACCTTTCCTATACACCGTGCAATTGATCTTCAAACACCCTCCACATGTCTGATGTGGACTTACCAGAGAAAAGGAGTTCCCAATTAACTCTTCTTGGTTAATGCCCTCCCAACTTTCCCTACTCCAAATTAAGACTAACCTGCAAGGACCATACCTTTCCTTGTCTATAGCTGCCCTGAAAGTTAAAATGTTGTGGTCACGGTTTCCTAAATGCTCAAACACTGAAATGTCAGTCACCTGGACAGACTCATTACCAAATCCAGGCCCAGTACAGTACCTCCTCTTATTTGACCATCTACATATTGAGATAAGAAACTCTACCGGATTCATATTGGTACAAACAGCATAGGTAGAAAAAATGTTGGTGGTCCTAAAAACTGAAAACAGGGAGTTCGGAAGGAAGCTGAGAAGTAAGAATTGTAATAGAACATAGGATAGTACAGCATATTACAGGCCCTTTGGCCCACAATGTTGTGCCGACCCTCAAACCCTGCCTCCCATATAACCCGGGATTGTAATCTCGGGATTGCTGCCTGTGCTATGCAACAGTGAGGATAGGAATAGAATGAAGTGGCAGATAAGTGCGTCACTGAAGATTTGGAACGGGGGGAGGGATTCAGATTTCTGGATATTGGGGATATTTCTCTTCTGGGGAAGGTGTGACCTGTACAAAAGAGACGGGCTGCACTTGAATCCAAGAGGGTCCAGTATTCTTGCAGCCAGGGCTACTAAAGTTGTTGGGAGTGGTTTAAACTGATATGGCAGGGAGTTGGGAACCAGTATGATAGAACTGAGGATGAGCCAGCAGATTTACAAGTAGATGGTGGATGTAACATGAATGTAAGGAAGGAGAAGCCAATGATTGGGTACAAATGCAAACAGAACAATAAGTTAAGTTGTACCAGAGAGGCAAAATTCAACAGGAAAAGAATACAGGACTAATTGTGCTGTATTCAAATGCGTGTAGAATTAGGAATAAGATGCATAAACACATGCGCAATTAGAGATTGGTCGGTATGATGTTGTGGGCATCACTGAGTCATGGTTGAAAGAAGACCATCATTGGGAGATTAACATCAAAGGATATACTTTGTATCAAAAGGACAGGTAAGAAGGCATAGGCGGTGGTGTGGCTCTGCTGGTAAGAGATGGAATTACCTCTTTAGAAAGGTGACATAGGGTCAGAGAATGTTGAACCTTTGTGGGTGGAGTTCAGAAACTGCAAGGGTAAAAATAAATTATGGGGATTATATATAGATCTCCAAATAGTAGCCATGATGTGGAGTTGAGATTGTAAAGAGAGCTGGAAAAGGCATGTAATAAGGGTAATGACACAGTTGTAATGGGGAAAGCAGAAGTGGCTGAAGTTTCTGGGAATAGCTCACAAGGTGTGGGATAGACATGTCCCACAGAGGATGAAGTTCTCAGATAGCAGGAATAAGCAACCTATGGCTGACAAGGGAAGTTAAGGACTGCATAAAAGCCAAGGAAAGTGCACATAGGGTAGCAAAAATGAGTGGGAAGTTGGATGATTGGTAAACAAATATAAAAGCTATAAGATGGGAAAAGATGAAATATGAGGGCAGACTAGCCAACAATATAAAGCAGGATGCTGAAAGTTGTTTCAGTTGCATAAAGAGTAAAAGGGAGGTGAGAATTGATATTTGACCACTGGAAAATGATGCTGGTGAGGTAGTAATGGGGAAAAGACCAGACAACATCTATGGAAAAAAATACAGTTGAAGTTTTGGGCTGAAACATTTCGGCAGGACTGGAGAAAAAAGCTGATGAGCAGATTTTAAAATGCGGGGGGTGGGGAGAGAGAAACACCAGGTGACAGGTGAAAGTGGGATGGGGGAAAGGGTTGCCTGGAGGGGGAGGGATGAAGTAAAGTGTTGGGAAGTTGATTGGTGAAAGAGACAGAAGGCCATGGAAGAAAGAAAAAGGGAGCACTTGAGGGAGGTGATGGGCAGGCAAGGAAATAAGGTGAAACCTGAAGTTTGAGAAATTGATGTTCATGGTATCAGATTGGAGCCTACCCAAACAGAATATAAGGTGCTATAACTCCATCCTAAGTGTGGCCTCATCATGACAGTAAAGGATGCCATGGATGGACGTATTGGAATGGGAATGGGAAGTGGAATTAAAGTGGGTGGCCATATTTGCCTTTCCTGATAAATCTGTTCGAATTCTTCGAGAAAGTAACAAGCAGAGTGAATGAAGTGGATGTCATTTACTTGGAGTTTCAGAAGGCATTTGATAAGGTGCCACACATGAAGCTGCTTAACAAGATAAAATCCTATGGTGTTACAGGAAAGGTACCGGCATGGATAGTGGAATGACTGACAGGCAGGAGGCAGCAAGAGGATTTTCTCTTTTCTGGTTGGCTGCAGTGTCAGTGTTCCTCAGGGGTCAGTATTGGGACTGCTGCGTTTCACATTGTTTGGCATTGATTTGGATAATGGAATTGATGGCTTTGTGGCAAAGTTTGCAGGTGATACAAAGATAGGTAGAGGGGTAGTTAGTGCTGAGGAAGCAATGCAATTGTAGACAAATTGGAAGAAAGGGCAAAAAAGTGTCAGGTGGAATACAGTGTTGGGAAATGTATGTTAATGCATTCTGGCAAAAGGAACAATAATGCGGACTATTATCTAAATGGGGAGAAAATTCAAACATCAGAGGTGCAAAGGACTTAAGAGTCCTCGTGGAAGATTCTCTGAAGGTTAAGTTACAGTTTAAGTCTGTGGTAAAGAAGGCAATTTGCAATGTTAGCATTCATTTCAAGGGGAATAGAATATAAAAGCAAGGAGATATAAGGCTGAGGCTTTTTAAGGCACTGGTCAGGCCACATTTGCAGAATTGTGAACAGTTTTGGGCCCCATATCTCAGAAAGCATATGTTGTCATTGGAGAGAGTCCAGAGGAGGTTCACAAGGATGATTCTTGGAATGAAGGGATTAACATCCACAGAACATTTGACAGCTTTGGGCCTGTACTCACTAGAATTTAGAGGAATGCAATGGGATCTTATTGAAATCTACCTATGTTGAACGGACTAGATAGGGTGGAAGTGGAGTTACCCAGAACTAGAGGGCACAGCCTCAAAACTGAGGAGTGACCTTTTAGAAAAGAGATAAGGAGGATTTTTTTTTAACTCAAGAGTAGTGAATCTGTGGATGCTCTGCCACAGGCTGTGGTGGAGGCCAAATCTGTGGGTATATTTAAGGTGGAAGTTGATAGTTCCCTGATTTGTCAGGGCATCAAAGGATATGGCGAGAAAGTAGGTGTATGGGGTTGAGTGGGATCTGGGATCAGCCATGATGGAATAGTGGAGCAGACTCGATGGGCTGAATGGCCTAATTCTGCTCCTATGTCTTGTGGTCATGGTCTTATACATTTAACAAATTCTGCCTCATCTAAAGCCTTTCCACTAAGAAGGTCTCAGTTTATATTTGGGAAGTTGAAATCTCCCATGACAACAACCCAATTATTTTTTACACATTTCCTAACCTATTTACATATCTGTACTTCAATATCACAGTGGCTCTTGCAGGGTCTTTAATACAATCCCATCAGTGTGATTACACCCTTCCTATTCCTGAGTTCTACCCGAATGGACTCGGTGTCTGAACCCTTCATTATCTCTCCCAATTGCAGCTGTGATATTGTCCCTGATTGGTAGTGCAAATCCTCGTGTGTCCCCCCCCCCCCAACTCTTTTGCTTCCTCCTCTATCTTTTCTAAAATTTCAAAAACCTGCCATTTCTGCCCCTCTCTCAACCAAGTTTCAGTAATGGCTACAACATCATATTTCCATGTACTGATCCATAGAACCATAGAACATTACAGCACAGAAACAGGCCTTTTGGCCCTTCTTGGCTGTGCCGAACCATTTTTCTGCCTAGTCCCACTGACCTGCACCTGGCCCATATCCCTCCATACACCTCTCATCCATGTATCTGTCCAAGTTTTTCTGAAATGTTAAAAGTGAGCCCACATTTACAACTTCATCTGGTAGCTCATTCCACACTCCCACCACTCTCTGTGTGAAGAAGCCCCCCTAATGTTCCCTTTAAACTTTTCCCCCTTCACCCTTAACCCATGTCGTCTTTTTTTTCTCCACTAGCCTCAGTGGAAAAAGCCTGCTTGCATTCACTCTACCATAATTTTATATACCTCTATCAAGTCTCCCCTCATTCTTCTACGCTCCAGGGAATAAAGTCCTAACCTATTCAACCTTTCTTTTAACTCAGTTTCTCAAGTCCTGGCAAAATCCTTGTAAACCTTCTCTGCACTCTTTCAACCTTATTAATATCCTTCCTGTAATTTGGTGACCAAAACGGTACACAATACTCCAAATTCGGCCTCAACAATGCCTTATACAACCTCACCATAACATTCCAACTCTTATACTCAATACTTTGATTTATAAAGGCCAATGTACCAAAAGCTCTCTTTACTACCTTATCTACCTGTGATGCCACTTTTAAGAAATTTTATATCTATATTCCTAGATTCCTCTGTTCTACTGCACTCCTCAGTGTCCTGCCATTTACCTTGTATGTTCTACCTTGGTTTGTCCTTCCAAAGTGCAATACCTCACACTTATCTGTATTAAACTCCATCTGCCATTTTTCAGCCCATTTTTCCAGCTGGTGCAGATCCCTCTGTAAGCTTTGAAAACCTTCCTCAAAGTCCACTACACCTCCAATCATTATATCATCAGCAAATTTGCTGATCTAATTTACCACATTATCATGCAGATCATTGATATAGATGACAAATAACAATGGACCCAGCACTGAACCCTGTGGCACACTATTAGTCACAGGCCTCCACTCAGAGAAGTAATCCTCCACTACCACTCTCTAAACTTCTCCCATTGAGTCAACGTCTAATCCAATTTACTACCTCACCATGTATACCTAGCGACTGAATCTTCCTAACTACCCTCCCAGGACCTTGTCAAAGGCCTTAATGAAGTCCATGTAGACAACATCCACTGCCTTCCCTTCATCCACTTCCCTGGTAACCTCCTCAAAAAAGTCTAATAGATTTGTTAAACATGACCTACCACACACAAAGCCATGTTGACTCTCCCTAATAAGTCCCTGTCCATCCAAATACTTGGAGATCCTATCTCTTAGTACCCCTTCCAATAATTTACCTACTACTGACATCAAACTTACCAGTCTATAATTTCCCGGATTACTTTTAGAGCCTTTTTTAAACAATGGAACAACATGAGCTATCCTCCAATCCTCTGGCACCTCACCTGTAGATACCTGACATTTTAAATATATCTGCCAGGGCCCCTGCAATTTCAACAGTAGTCTCCTTTAATGTCCGAGGGAATACCCTGTCAGGTTCTGGGGATTTATCTACTCTGATTTGCCTCAAGGTAGCAAGCACCTCCTCCTCTTCAATCTGTATAGGTTCCATGACCTCGCTACTTGTTTGCCTCATTTCCATTGACTCCATGCCAGCTTCCTTAGTAAATACAGATGCAAAAAAACCACTTAAGATCTCCCCCATTTCTTTTGGTTCCATACATAGCCAACCACTCTGATCTTCAAGAGGACTAATTTTATCCCTTACTATCCCTTTGCTCTTAATATACCTGTAGAAGCTCTTTGGATTATCCTTCACCTTGACTGCCAAAGCTACCTCATGTCTTCTTTTAGTTCTCCTGATTTCTTTCTTAAGTTTTTTTTGCACTTTTTTTACTCCTCAAGTACCTTATTTGCTCCCTGTTTCCTATACTTGTCATACATCTTACTCTTCTTCTTTTTCAGAGTTCCAATATCCCTAGATAACCAAGGTTCCTTATTCTTATTCACTTTGCCTTTAATCCTGACAGGAACATACAAGCTCTGCACTCTCAAAATTTCTCCTTTGAAGGTCTTCCACTTACCAATCACATCCTTGCCAGAGAACAGCCTGTCCTAATCCACACTTTTTAGATTCTTCCTCATTTCTTCAAAATTGGCCTTTTTCCAGTTTAGAACTTCAATTCAAAGACCATATCTATGTTTATCCATGATCAAGTTGAAACTAATAGTGTTATGATCACTGGAACCAAAGTGTTCCCCCACACACACTTCCATCACCTGTCCTAACTCGTTTCCTAATAGAAGATCTAATATTGCATCCTCTCTAGTTGGTACCTCTTTATATTGATTTAGAAAACTTTCCAGACCACAATTTACAAACTCTAACCCATCTAGACCTTTAACAGTATGGGAGTCCCAATCAATATGCAGAAAATTAAAATTCCCTACTATTGCAGCTTTATGTTTCCTGCAGTTGTCTGCTATCTCTCTAGAGATTTGTTCCTCCAATTCTCGATGACTATTGGGTGGCCTATAATACAACCCCATTGATGTGGTCATATCTTTCCTGCTTCTCAGCTCCACCCATATGGCCTCGAAAGACAAGCCCTCTAATCTGTCCTGCCTGAGCACCACTGTAACATTTTCCCTGACTAGCAATGCCACCCCCCCCCCCCCCCCACCCTTCATCCCTCTGCCTCTATCACGTCTGAAACATTGGAACCCTGGAACATTGAGCTGCCAGTCCTCCCCCTCCTGTAGTCAAGTTTCACTAATGGTTACAATGTCATAATTCCACGTGTCAATCCATGCCCTCAGCTCATCAGCCTTCCCCACAATACTCCTCCCATTGAAACAGACACACCTCAGAAGATTTTTACCACCACACACAACCCTGCTATTTGTGACATTACATGAAACTTTAACATCATTTATTTTCACCCCTGCTCTACTATCTACTCTGGCACTCTGGTTCCCATCCCCCTGCAAATCTACTTTACCCCCTCCCCCCATAGCACTAACAAACCTCCCTGCAAGGATATTGGTCCCCCTGTAGTTCAGGTGTAACTCATCTCTCTTGTACAGGTCCCACCTGCCCCAGAAGAGGTTCTAATGATCCTGAAATCTGAAACTCTGCCCCCCTACACCAGTTTCTCAGCTGCGTGTTCATCCTGTAGAGCATCCTAATTCTTACTCTTACTGGCACGTGGCACAGGTAGCAATCCTGAGATTACCACCCTCGAGGTCCTGCTTTTTAACTTCCTACGAAGCTCTCTATACTCACTCTTCAGGACCCCCTCACTCTTTCTTCCTACGTCATTGGCACTGATTTGTACCATGACATCTGGTTGCTCACCCTCACATTTCAGAATGCTGTGCATGCGATCAGAGACCTCCCTGACCCTGGCACCCGGGAGGCAACAAACCATCTGGGAGTCTCTGTCACGACCACAGAACCTCCTGTCTGTACCTCTAAGTATCGTGTCCCCTATCACTAACACTCTCCTCTTCTTCCCCTCTCCTTTCTTCACTGCAGAACCAGACTTAGTGCCAGAGATCCAGCTTCCGCAGCTTTTCCCGGGTAAGTCATCCCCTCCAACAGTATCCAAATCGGTATATTTGTTGTTGAGGGGAATGGCCACAGGGGAACCCTGTTCTGCCTGCCCTTTCCCCTTCTCTCGCCTGACGGTAACCCAATTACCTGTGCACTGTTCCTTTGGCGTAACTTCTTCCCTGTAGCTACTATATAAACATATAAACCATATAACAATTACAGCATGGAAACAGACCATCTTGGCCCTTCTAGTCTGTGCCGAATGCTTACTCTCACCTAGCCCCACTGATCCACACTCAGCCCATAACCCTCCATTCCTTTCCTGTCCATATACCTATCCAATTTTACTTTAAATGTCAATACCAAACCTGCCTCTACCACTTACACTGGAAGCTCATTCCACACAGCTACCACTCTCTGAGTAAAGAAATTCCCCCTTGTGTTACCCTTAAACTTTTGCCCCCTAACTCTCAACTCATGTCCTCTTGTTTGAATTTCCCCTACTCTCAATGGAAAAAGCCTATCCACGTCAACTCTATCTATCCCCCTCATAATTTTAAATACCTCTATCAAGTCCCTCCTCAACCTTCTATGCTCCAAAGAATAAAGACCTAACTTGTTCAACCTTTCCCTGTAACTTAGCTGCTGAAACCCAGGTAAGATTCTAGTAAATCTTCTCTGTACTCTCTCTATTTTGTTGACTATCTATAAACTCCTCATTCTCCCGAATGCTCCGGAGGTCATCAAGCTCCTGCTCCAGTTCCCTAACACAGTTTGTTAGGAGCTGCAGCTGGATGCACAGGAACACCAGAGGTCTCCTTGACTTCCCACATCCTGCAAGAGGAGCATTCCAATGTCCTGCCTGGCATTCTCTCTACTCTAAACGAACAAAAGAAAACTTACCGGAACCTACCCTTGTCTCTGCCTGTTCATGCCGAAGCCTGTTGAGCCAAAGCCATCCCACTCTGACTCAGTCCACTCCGATGATGGTTGCTGTATATGGCGGTCTTTCTTTTAAACCTTTGGCGCGCTACGTCACATGCCTGCGTAGTCTAGCCTCTTAGCCCTGATCAGTTAAAAAATAAAATGACTTCTCTCCAAGATGCCTTTACTTCTTCACTCTCCACCTCTTGCTTTGATTTAAAAGACCATTGAAAAATTCCTCTCCTTTTTAAAACCTTTTGCACTCAGAGTTCATCACCCTTACCCATAATACTCCTCGCACTAAAATATACACACTTACAACTACCTGACCTACCATACCTGTTATTTTGACTTTACATTTCCCAGATATCTACCATCCTGTCCAACTCTTCACCTATTGACTTGGAGCTCCAGTTCCCTGCACCCTGTAGAGCTAAATCCTCTTGAGTTGCATTAGCAAACCTCCCAGTGAGTAGTTTCCCTTGTTCAGGTGCAACCTGTCCCTCTTTTACAGGTCACCCCTTCCCAGAAAGGGTTCCAATGATCCAGGAACCTGAAATCCTCTCCCCTGCATCATCTCCATGGCCACTCATTTATCCATGCTATCACCCCATTCCTACATGCATTAGCCCATAGCATCAAGAGTAATCGGGAGGTTACTACCTTGCAGGTCCTTCTCTTTAGCTTCTTTCCTTACTCTATACTCACTGCATAGGACCTCTTCGCCTTTTTTGCCTATGTCATTGGTGCCTTTATGCACCACGACCTCTAGCTGTTCACCCTCCCTCTTGAGAATATCCTGCATCCTGTACCCTAGCACCTGGGAAGCAACACACCACCCTGTTGTCTCTTTTGCAGCTACATAATATCCTGTCTGACTCCCTAACTATCGAGTCCCCTATCACTCCCGCACTGCCTGACTTTAATCTTCCCTGCTGAGCCTCAGAGTTGTCCACAGTGTCACCAGCCTAATAGGTCATCCCCCAGCAGTATCCAAAGGGGAATGCCCACAGAGGATGGCCACAATGGTCATCTTCAGAATTCATATTTATAATGTCTTCAGCCTCCTGGTTGATCCTGAGCACAGCCAACTCCTTGACCCAGTCAGTCAGGAGCTGAAGTTGGGTGCACTTCTCACGTAAGTAGTCATCAGGGATACCGTCAGTTTCCTGAATTCCAACAACTGACAGGAGGAGCATTCTATCCTGACTACTATGTACTAAAAAAATTGAAAACTTTACAGTCAACAGGAAAAAAAAAGCTTACCTCTTCTTATCTGTGCCTCTGTCTGTTCTCACTGAGGTCTGTTAAGCCAAAGCCTTCCCACTCTCATGCTAGCATACTCCAACCATGGCTGCTCTGCTTAACCCTACCTTCCTTGCATTTCTGCTCAGTTTACACCCCTGATGCTGACACTTGTTATGTCTACAAAGCCAATAAAGGACCATCCCTACCCAGTTCCTTTTACGTTCTCATTCATATCTTCACTAAGCCTCTATCACTGACACTCACTCTGCTTGAACCATTGAAAGCATTTTTGAGGAAAGGTTAAGGGTGCTAGGGCTTTTCTCTTTAATGAGAGAGAGATGAGAGGCAATTTAGTAGATGTGTATAAAATTATGAGAGGCGTCAGTGGTAGCCAGCACCTTTTTACCAGGGTGGAGCTGCAAATACCAGAGGATGTCAATTTAATAAGAATGGAAGAAAGCTTAGAGGAGATGTCAGAGGCAGATTTTTTACACAGAATGTGGTGAGTACCTAGAACACACTGCCAGCTAAGGGTGATTGTAGAGGCTGATTATAATAGGGACCTTTAAAAGACTCCTTGATTGGCATGTTGATATAAGGAAAATGGAGAGCTATGGGCTATGTAGGAGGGAAGGGTTAGACCGATCGTGTATTAGGTTTATGTAGGTTGGCAAATTATTGTGGACTGAAAGGTCCATTCTGTGCTATACTGTTCTATGTCCATTGTTCTATGCCCTTTTGTTGCTGTGTTTTTAATTTGAAGAATTAAATCAACAATTTAACTGTGCTGTTAAATCTAGAATATATCACAGACAGTGAGAGGAAAAGTAAAACTTCCACGTCACTGCAAAACTAATTGTGCTAGCTGAACAGAATGGGCAGTGAAGTTTTGACACCTTATTGTTCCCCACCTCATTCGTTTCTGTCATGTAGAATCATGGGATTGGATGTCCCATTGTGTTTCTCCAAGTTTCCTACCTGATTGGCACAGACAGAGTCTGGGCTGCTCATTAAATCTCTCCTGACTCTCTGCAAGAAGTCAACAATCAATTTAATTACCCATTCTCAGAGTTCTCAAATTTACTTTAATAAAATGGACAACTAGGTTTCGTCAGCAACACTCACATTTACTACAAGTCCCTCAATGCCCATGAGAAGGAGATGGTGAGCTGTCTTCTTCAAACACTGCAGTCCTTTGATTGAAGGTACTCTCATTGTGGTCTGAGGTGGGGAATTTCAATGTTTAGACCCAGTGACTATTCAAGACCACTTATGCATTTCCAAGTCACAATGGTGTGCGCCTTGGAGGAGATCTTGGAAGTTTTCTGATGAAGCAGCACCTGTTGTCCTGTCTACTTGTAGAGGTCATGATGTGGAGAGTACTATCTGAGCAGCCAGTAACTGTAGTGCAATTTGTACCCTAGATGGTACACACTGCAGCCCCCACCCATGGTGGTGGAGGGAATGAATAAGTCAGAGAGTCACAGAGTAATAAAACATAGAAATGAGCCCACTGCCTATGCCGCCACCACTGTCCCTTTCTATACTTATCCCACTTGCCTTCATCCTGTTTATTCAACTATGTGACAAGATGCCTCTTAAGATGCTCCACTATAGGAAGGATTTTGAGGCTTTAGAGAGGGTGCAGAAGAGGGTTACCAGGATGCTGCCTGGTTTAGAAAATGTGTGTTATCACAAGAAGCTGGATAAACTTGGGTGTTTTCTCTGGTATAGATACAGAGAGTATCTGTTTCCCAGGGTTGAATTGTCTAATACCAGAAGACATGCATTGATGGTGAGAGGGGTAGGTTCAACAGGGATGTGAGGGGTAAGTTTTTACTCAGAGTGTGGTGGACACCTGGAATGTGCTGCTTGGTATGGTGGTAGAGGCAAGTACATTAGAGGCTTTTAAGAGATGTTTGGATAGATACATGAATGTGAGGAAGATGGAGGGACAGTGACATTATATATAACCATATAACAATCACAGCATGGAAACAGGCCATTCCGGCCCTCCTAGTCCATGCCGAACTCTTAATCTCACCTAGTCCCACCTACCCACACTCAGCCCATAACCCTCCACTCCTTTCCTGTCCATATACCTATCCAATTTTACCTTAAATGACACAACTGAACTGGCCTCTACTACTTCTACAGGAAGTAGTAATTACAGGAAGAATTATGTAGGAAGAATGGATTAGTTTTGGGATTTAAAAAAAATACTTTTAGCTGATATGGTACAACATTGTGGGCAGAAGGGCCTGTTCCTGTGCTCTACTGTTCTCATTCCAATATGTCTATCCATGGCCTCCTCCACTGTCAGGATAAGGCCACACTTAGGCTGGAGGAACAACATCTTATATTCCGTAAGGGTAACCTTCAACCTGATGGCATGAACATTGATTTCTCAAACTTCCACCCTACCCCACCCACCCCCTTCATCATTTCCCATCCCCTTAGCTCTCTCTCATGTTATCTCCTTGCTTCCCTCTGGTGCTCCTCCTCACCCCCCTTTCTTCCTTCTTCCATGGTCTTTTGTCTCTTCTGTCTCGTTCACCAAACAACTTCCTAGATCTTTGCTTCATCCCACCCTCTCCCTTTCACTATTCGCCTGTCACTTCTCTCTCCCCTCCCACCACCTTTCAAATCTCCTCCTCAGCTTTCTTCTCCAGCCCTGCTGAAGGGTTTTGGCCCAAAATGTTGACTGTACATCTTTCCATAGATGCTGTCTGGGCTGCTGAGTTCCTCCAGCATTTTGTGTATGTTGCTTGGATTTCTAGCGTCTGTAGATTTTGTCTTGTGAGGTAAATCTAAAAGCAGGATGGAAGTTGGAGGCAAAGTTGATGAAGTCGATGAGCTCAGCATGGGTGCAGGAAGCAGCACCAATGCAGTTGTCGATGTAGCAGAGGGACAGTGGGGAACAGTCACGAAGACTGTTCATAGCCGACGAAAAAGTAGGCATAGCTGGGACCCATGTGATTGCCCATGGCTACAACTTTAGTTTGATGGAAATCCATTGATCGCCCTCCTGGCACTAATCCTTGCAAGCAGAATAAGTGCTACACCTGCCCCGACACCTCCTCCCTCACTACCAGTCAGGGCCCCAAACAGTCCTTCCAGGTGAGGCAACACTTCACCTGTGAGTCTGTTAAGGTTAGGGTTTGGTGTTTGGTGTTCCCAGTGTGGCCTTCTGTATACCGATGAGACCCAACATAGATTGGGAGACCGCTTCACCAAGCATCTATGCTCCATCCACCAGAAGAAGCGGGATCTTCCAGCTGCCACCCATTGTAATTCCACTTCCCATTCCATTTCAATATGTCAATCAATGGTCTCCTCTACTGTCGCGATGAGGCCACACTCAAGTTGGAGGAACAACACCTTATATTCTATCTGGATAGCCTCTAACTTGATGGTATGAACATCAATTTCTCGAACTTCTAGTAATGCCCCCCCTTCACCATTCCCCATCTCCTTTTCCCTCTGTCACTTTATCTCCTTGACTGCTCATTTCCTCCCTCCAGTGCTCCTCCCCCCTTTTCTTTCTTCCATGGCCTTCTGTCCTCTCCTATTAGATCTGCCCTTCTCTAGCCCTGTATCTCTTTCACCAATCAACTTCTCAGCTCTTTACTTCATATCTCCCCCTCCAGGTTTCACCTATCACCTTGTGTTTCTCTCTTCCTTCCCCCCACCTTTGAAATCTACACCTCAGCTTTATTTCTCCTGTCCTGCTGAAGGATTTAAACCCAAACATGTGAATGTAGATGCTGCCTGGCCTGCTGAGTTCCTCCAGTATTTTATGTGTGTTGAAAAGATTATGGGAAGAAGGCAGAAGAATGGGTTTGAAAGGAATAATAATTTAGTCATGATCCGATAACATTGCAGACACTCTGGGCTGAATGGCATAATTTTGTGTGGTCCTATGTAGAACTACTCTGTGATTGGTGCTGCATACATCCAAGAGAAAGGAGAACAGTCTGTCACACTCCAGCTTTGTATCTTGATGCAAAGGCTTTAAAGAATCAGCTGTGAATCACTCACCTCAGGATACTTTGCTCTTGTCTTTAAATGGAGACACAGGAAACTGCAGATGCTGGAATCGGAGCAATACACACTCACTCGGGCAGGCAGCATTGAAGCAGAGAAATGCACAGTCAACTGAAACATTCCCTCTGTAATTGCTGTCTGACCCATTGCCTTCCTCCACAACTCTGAGTATTACTCTTGGATTTGCTTTCCTATTACCACAACTATGGAATTCAGTCTCACAAACCTTCACCTATTTTCCTTTCAAAAACTAATATCTACGCTACTTCTGTAGAGGGTAATTCCCAAGTAATTCACATATGTATATCCCTCTATGTAAGTGTTGGCATGTGGCCAAATGGCTAAGGCGTTGGTCTAGTGATCTGAAGGTTACTAGTTTGAGCCTCAGCGTGTTGTGTCCTTGAGCAAGGCATTTAACCACACATTGCTTTGCGACGACACCAGTGCCAAGCTGTATCGACCTAGTGCCCTTCCCTTGGACAACATCGGTGGTGTGGAGAGGGGAGACTTGCAGCATGGGCAACTGCCGGTCTTCCATACAACCTTGCCCAGGCCTCAGTCAACATCAAAATCGATGGACAGCCAAAGAAGATGTAAGAGCACTTCATAAAATAACTAAGTTGTCCCATGACTTCTTTGGCTGTCTCATTTCCAAATAATAAAAGGTGACTTTTAATAAATTTCCCTGTTGTTTCTTTACTTCAAGCTGACTCATTCGAGTATCCTTTTCATTGTGTCTGAGTGTACATATACAGTATTTGTGCATAAGGCATAAACTCAACTTCAGTGTTCTCTCTTATGGAGTTTGAGGGCCATAATCTGTCCACCATGCATGTCAAATGTATATGTTCTTAAAGGTCACTTAAGAACATATACAGTGGCATGCAAAAGGTTGGGCACCCCCATCAAAATTTCTGTTACTGTGTATAGCTAAGCGAGTAAGAGATGAGCTAAGAGTAAAAGATGAACTGATTTCCAAAAGGCCTAAAGTTAAAGATGACACATTTCTTTAGTATTTTAAGCAAGATTACTTTTTTAGTTCCTTCTTTTACAATTTGAAAATAACAAAAAAGGAAAAGGGCGTGAAGCAAAAGTTTGGGCACCCTGCATGGTCAGTACTTAGTAACACCCCCTTTGGAAAGTATCACAGCTTGTAGATGCTTTCTGTAGCCAGCTAAGAGCCTTTCAATTCTTGTTTGGGGGATTTTTGCCCATTCCTTCCTTGCAAAAGGTTTTTAGTTCTGTGAGATTCTTGGGCCGTCTTGCATGCACTGCTTTTTTGAGGTCTATCCACAGATTTTCGATGATGTTTAGGTCAGGGACTGTGAAGGTCATGGCAAAACCTTCAGCTTGCGCCTCTTCAGGTAGTCCATTGTGGATTTTGAGGTGTGTTTAGGATCATTATCTTGTTGTATAAGCCATCCTTTTCTCATCTTCAGCTTTTTTAGCTAGGCAGCTGGTTAGAGGAGCTCATGACTGCTGATTGTTGGGACAAGGTTTGAGGAGTCAGGGTATTTATAAAGCTTTAAAATTTGCATCACTAGCCTTTCCTAATAATGACTGTGAACAAGCCATAGTTCTAAAAAGCTAATTAAGGTCTGAAATCTTGGTAAAAGTTATCTGGGAGCTCAAATCTCTTGGGGTGCCCAAACCTTTGCATGGTGCTCCTTTCCTTTTTTTCACTCTAAAATTGTACAAAACAAAAATAATACACTGATCTTGCTTAAAATATTGAAAAGAATGTTTCATCTTTAACTTTATGACTTTTGGAGATCAGTTCATCTTCTACTCACTTAACTATTCACAGAAACAGAAATTTTGACCAGGGGTGCCCAAACTTCTGAATGCCACTGTAAATGATGGCACTTTTTCAGTTGTTGCAGTCAAGAAACACAGCCCATTAATGCTAAGTGGTGCTTCAGTGTTGCCTCAGGCAATAGCAGAAATCTAACTGTGCATGTTTTTCCCTTATTCTAATACTATTGAGGAAACCTCATCAAATTACTGCAGGGAACTTCTTTGAAATTAAAATAAATCTGTGCAAATTATTTGTGAATTATTTTCCAGGTAGTAAATCTGCTTTAAAATGTAAAGAATTTAACCCAACAGGTCAGGGGGAGGAGATGGCTGCACTGTTCTGGAGCTGACAAGAAAATGGTATTCATCAGTATTAGGTGAAAATGCACTCAGCGATCACCTTTCATGTCCATCTTATATGATTACATAACTAAAGCAACACACTTCAAAGGCAGTTAATTTTGCAAAGTGCTCAGAGATATTTAGAGATGATGAAGTTCTCTTTAATTACAAGTAAAAATTGTGGTTCAGGGCATATGTAAGAGGGGGCAACCTGTCATAAAGAAATTGTACATGCAATGATCAGTCCCTTATTGTATAAACCCTGCTAAGAATAGTTAATGGCAAGTATAGTGGGTATGTATGAAAGAAAAAGGTTCTGACAATCAGTAAGAGGTTTGCCGCTGGAGGTATTATGAATCTCACACAAAGGCTTTACATAACAGGTCCTTATTCCAGGAAGATTTTGATCAGGTACCCAGTATTCGTTCAGGTTTGTGTTTCTTTGAATCATTACAACCCTGCTTTGCCCCTTCTGATGAACTTAGTTTTGAACCATTTCGAAATGTTTACACATAATTGTTAAAACATGATAGTTATTACATAGTGTTATAACATGAAGGGTGATACGATAATGTAGTGGTTAGCAAAATGCTACTAGCGTACCAGTGTCCTGGGTTCTGTTCCACCACTGTCAGGAAGAGGTGTCACTGGGTTCAGATATGGCCCAAATGCGGAGCTAGAGACACTGAAGCAGATCAATAGTTCACACAAACAGTGTTAAAGAGAAAATAAAACAATAAACGCTAGGCCAAACAGGGCTGTGAACTAAAACTTTCAATAGGAAAATGAAGCCTACACTTCGGCTGAAAAGAATATCTAAACATTAAACGAATACTGCAAATTGAAAATCCAATTTCACAGGGAAGGCCAAATGCAAAACAGCAGCAAAGTGTTGCTATGCTCTGTCCAAGTCTCTACGATGACAAGTATGGAGTTAAATACTATCACAATTAAATAATAATTAGCTGAAGTGTGCAAATTCACAAGCGCAATTGCTGTATCAACTGCACTGCCAAATCCATGGTTGTGACAAGAAGTTTTTGCATTCTTTCTACGGACACTGTAAGACACTAGTCAGGCTGGCGTTTCCTCTGGGTGATCCAGTTTCCTCTCATATTCCAAAGATATAAAGATTAGTGGTTTAATATTTCACAGAGTATTCTGGGCATTATGGTTCATTCAGCAGTTTCCCATGTTGTATCTCTAAATAAAATAAAATAATAATTCAAGAGTTTATATTCAAGAGCTTTCATCTACAAAGTAGTACACAGGAGGATCCTTGGACCGAGAAAGCTTTGGAAGACTGTTTTTCAGAAGATTTTATTCAGCACTTCAGAAAGTTATAATTATGCATGAACTAGTTATCATTCCATCCATATTTCCCGAAGATGACAGGTGCAAAGCCATCTAAGCCAGTATGAGCATGTCCTCTTTTTAATCACAATTAATCACAAGCCCAGCAGTGTCTCTACTTTCTGCGAAGGCTGAGGAAAGTCCATCTCCTACCCCCCCATCCTCATCACATTCTACAGGGGTTTTATTGAGAGCATCCTGAGCAGCTGCATCACTGCCTGGTTCAGAAATTGCAAATCAATAAAATAAAATCAATAAAAGAAATCTCGGATTGCAAGACCCTGCAGCGGATAGTGAGGTCAGCTGAGAAGATCACTGGGGTCTCTCTTCCTGCCATTACAGACATTTGCACTACACGCTGCATCTGCAAAGCAAACAGCATTATGAAGGACCCACACACCCCTCATAAAAACTCTTCTCCCTCCTGCCATCTAGGAAAAGGCACCGAAGCATTCGGGCTCTCATGACCAGACTGTGCACCAGTTTCTTCCCCCAAGTCATCAGACTCCTCAATACCAGAGCCTGGACTGACACCAACTTACTCCCCACTATTGTGCCTATTGTTTTGTTTATTATTTATTGTAATGCCTGCACTGTTTTGTGCAGTTTATGCAGTCCTGGGTAGGTCTGTAGTCTAGTGTAGTTTTTTTCTGTGTTGTTTTTACATAGTTCAGTGTAGTTTTTGTACTGTTTCATGTAGCACCATGGTCCTGGAAAACATCATCTTGTTTTTACTGTACCAGCAGTTATGGTCGAAATGACAATAAAAAGAGACTTGACTTGAGATCATAAGACATCAGAGCAGAATTAAGCCATTAAGACCATTGAGTCTGCTCTGCCATTCCATCATGGCTGATCCCAGATCCCACTCAACCCCATACACCTGCCTTCTCCTTTAATACTCTGACTGGTCAGGAAATGATCAACTTCCACCTTAAATATACCTACAGACTTGGCATCCACCACAGTCTGTGGCAAAGCATTCCACAGATTCACTACTCTCTGGTTAAAAAAGTTCCTCCTTACCTATGTTCTAAAGGATCATTCCTCAGTTTTGAGGCTGTGCCCTCTAGTTCTGGATACCCACTAGAAACATCCTCTCCATAGCCACCCGATCTAGTCCTTTCAACATTCAGTGGGTTTCAATGAGATCCCCCCAGCATTCTTCTAAATTCCAGTGAGCACAGACTCAAAGCTGCTAAATGCTCCTCATATGTTAACCCCTTCATTCCCAGAATAATCCTCGTGAACATCCTCTTGACTCTCTTCAATGACAACACATCCTTTCTGAGATATGAGACCAAAAACTGTTGTCAATACTCTAAGTGTGGCCTGACTAGTGTCTTATAAAGCCTCAATATTATCTCCTTGCTTTTATATTATATTCACCTTGAAATAAATGCCAACATTGCATTTGCCTTCTTTACCACAAGCTCAACCTGGAAATTAAACTTCTGGGAGTCTTGCATGAGGATTCCAAAATCCCTCGGCGCCTCTAATGTTTGAAATTTCTCCCCATTTAGATAATAGTCCACACTATTGTTCCCTTTACCAAAATGCATTATCATACACTTCCCATCACTGTATTCCATCTGCCACCTTTTTGCCAATACTTTCTGTTACATACCCCGTGGGTATCTTGTGACTGTCTTATGAATATGATGTATTTGAGTATCTGGTGAGCATAATGTAATGATCTTGTGATGGTGGGGTGATGTAATTTCCCACCAGTGTGAGATCACGTGATGACATGTTCTCAACAGGTATAAAACGGGAAAAGCCTGCTGTGACGCACGAGTTTTTGTGTTGAGTCATTGTTTGATTCATCAGTTACTCCGTTATGCTGCATATTTGTCTCATGATGCAATTTCATTTTAAAGTGGAGTTTTACTTTCTACTGTAAGAATTGTTGTGCCAGCAGTTTTGCTAATCGCTGCCAGTTTGATATATCTTCAATTTAATTTTACGATCTAAGTATTGGAGAGTGAAGACTTTACTGAAGTACGGGAACCTGAAGGATAGAGTAAAGTTGGTGCTGTCGGCGGTTTACTACAGGATTGACCTTAGTGAATCTTCATTCAGGAAATAGTGACCTGCATCTGAGATAACCCCTACCTGTAAGAGTAGAAAGGGTTGTGCAGTGTTCATTCATCAAGAAAAAGGTCAGTTCCTTTAAGCTGTTTTTATTTTCTCCGTCGTGAATCCTTCAGACAAGGCATATTTCGGCTAGGATCAGCAGTAATGTCACATTGTCGAGAAATTCGTTATTTCAGGAAAGTCTCTCCTAATTAACTGTATAAATCACTTGGACTTTCACATTTACCACTTTAAGACTGTGTTCGCATTTACTACTTTAAGAACTGTTCCAGAGTTGCCTTATCGCAGTTAAATTCTGGTTAAGTTAATTGTTTGTTTACTTTTCGTTTTTGTTTAGCAGAGTTTAATAAATGTTAATTTGTTTATAAAACCCTGATTCAATTCTATATTCATTGTTGCCGTACACGTATCATAACATTCCAATTTGTCTAAGTCCTGCTGCAATCGCATGGCTTCCTCAAGATCAACATACCCCTCCATCTATCTTCATATCATCCGAAATCTTTCCACAAAGACATCAATTTCGTTATCTAAATTATTAACATACTATGTGAAAAGCAGCAGTCTCAATACTGACCCCTGAGGAACACCACTAGTCACCAACAACCAACCAGAAAAGGTCCCCTTTATTGCCACTCGCTGCCTCCTGCCTCTCAACGATTCTGCTGTCCATGCCAGTATCTTTCCTGTAACACCAAAGGATTTTATTTTAGCCTCATGTGTGGCACCTTATCAAGCACCTTCTGAAAATCCAAGTAAATGCTATCCACTGCCTCTCCTTTGTCCACCAGGTTGTTACTTCCTCAAAGAACTCTGACAGATTTATCAGGCAAGATTTTCATTTACAGAAATCATGCTGACTTTGACTTATTATTAGTCTCCAAGTACCTCGAAACCTCATCCTTAATAATATACTCTAACAGTTTCCCAACCTCTGAGATTAAGCTAATTGGCCTATAATTTCCTTTCTTTTGTCTTCCTCCCTTCTTCAAGAGTGGAGTGACATCTGCAATCTTCCAGTCCTCCAGAATCAAGTGATTCTTGAAAGATCATAACCAATGCATCTGTTATCTCATCAGCAAAGGGAGGTCCTCTCTCAGGACTCTGGAATGTTGTCCACCCAGCCCAGGTGACTTAAGACCTTTGAAGTTACATATTACTTTTTCCTTTGTAATAGCATTGGCACTCACTCCTGCTCCCAGACACTCACAGACCTCCGGTTCTCTGCTAGTGTCTTCCACAGTGAGAACTACTGCAATTTCTTTGTCCCTCATTATGACCTCTCCAGGATCATTTTCCTGTGATCCAATATCAACTCTCACCTCCCTTTTGCTCTTTATGTAACTGAAAAACCTGGTATTCTACTTTATACCAGTGGCTAGTCTGCCCCCATATTTCATCTTTTCCCTTACAACTTTTTTAGTTGCCTTACATTGGATTTTAAATGCTTCCCAATCATGCAACTTCCCACTCACTTGTGCTACCTTATATGCCCTTTCCTTGCCTTCTATGCAGTTCCTAACTTCCTTTGTCAGTGATGGTTGCCCACCTCTGCCATTTGAGAACTTCTTCCTCTGTGAGGCATATCAATCCTGTGCCTTATGAACTATTCCCAGACACTTCAGCCATCTCTGATCTGCTGACACCCCCTCCAGTATCCTCCTCCAATCCACTTGGGCAAGCTCCTGTCTTATGCCTCTGTAATTCCCTTCATTCTATTGCAACACTGATACATGTGATTTATGCTTCTCCCTCTCAAATTGCAGTGTGAATTCAATCATATTATGATCATTGCCTTCTAAGGGATTCTTTACACCAAGCTCCCTAACAAGATCTGGGTTATTACACAACACCCAATCTAAGACAGCCTTTCCCAGAGTAGGCTCAAGCACAAGCTGCTCTAAAACGCCATCTTGTAAGCATTCAACAAATTCCCTCTCTTGTGATCTGACACCAATCTGATTTTACTAATCACCTAACATATTCACGTCCCCCATTACAATTGTGTCATTACCCTAATTATATGGCTTTTCCAGCTCCCTTTGCAATCTTAACCCCACATCTTGGCTAATATTTGGAGGCCTAAGTATGATTCCCATAATGGTTTTATTACCCTTACAATTTCTTAATTCCATCCACAAAGTGTCAACATTCTCTGACCTCTTGTTATCTGTTTCTAAAGATGTAATTCCATCTCTTACCAACAGAGCCACAACACCGCCTATGTCTTCCTGCCTGTCCTTTCAATACAATGTATTTCCTTTGATGCTACGCTTCCATCTATGGTTTTCTTTTATCCATAGCTCAGTGATGGCCACAATGTCATACCAACCAATTTGAAATTGCACCAGGAGTTCATCCATCTTATTCCAAATGCTGTGCACATTTAAATACAGCACCTTCAGTCCTGCATTCTTCACACTTTTGACTTTTGCTTCTGTGGTACAATTTAACTCTTTGCTCTGTCTGCAGTTGCACCGAATCATTGGTTTGTCCTTCCTTACATTCATGTTACATCCCTCATCTACTTGTAAACCTGCTGGCTCATTCTTAGCTCTATCATTCTGGTTTCCATCCCTCTGCCATATTAGTTTAAACCACTCCCAACAGTTCTGGTAAATCTGCCCAGAAGAATATTGGTCCCTTTCGGATTTAAGTGCAACCCATCCCTTTAATACAGGTCCCACCTGCCTGAAAAGAGGTCCCAATGATCCAGGAATCTGAATCCCTGCCCCCTGCTCGAATTTTTCACCCATGCATTTATCTGCCACCTTACTCTATTCCTACCCTCATTGTCATGTGGCACATGCAGCAATCCTGAGATTACTACCCTTGAGGTCCAGCATCTCAGCTTCCTTCCTAACTCCTTGCATTCTTTTTTCCTTTATCTTCCTATGTTGTTGGTACCAATATGTACCACGACTTCTGGCTGCTCACCCTCCCTGTTCAGGATATTGTGGATGCATCCAGAAACATCTTGTCCCTGCATCCACAAAATCGCCTATCTGTCCTCCCGGACTATAACGTCCCCTATTACTGCTGCCATCCTCTTCGATTCACTAACCTTTTGAGCCACAAGGCTGGGCTCAGTGTCAGAAGCATAGCTGCTGTTGCTTTCCCCAGGTAGGTTGATAGACATCAATAGGTAGCACTGGAATAAGCTCAGAAAAATGGTTATGCTAGCTTATTTTTTAAACTGCAATTTCTGTTGTGTGGATGTAAATTCAACCCTATTATTCTACTCATGCTAATAGTATGGAAATGGTGCGAGTTTCAACACTGCATATACAGTTATAAACGCAAGAGGTTCTGCAATGGCTAGGAATCTCAAGTAACACAGCTAAAATGTTGGAGAAACCCAGCATGTCAGGAAAGGGAAAAAAAGAGCTTTGGCCAGCAATAAATCCGGACAATAGAGGATGGGATTTCACTCAGATTCACTGCCAAGAAGAAAAGCCAGCAACAGGTCACTACTGCAAAAAACAGCTTTGACCAGTGACCAATCCAGACATCAGAAGGAGGGGATTTCACTCAGGGCCACTTATAAGTGGAAAAGCCAGCAGTGGGTCACTACAGCAAAAAAGAGCTTTGAGGATTGGCCAATCAGCATTTAAGATTGATCAGCAAGAGCAAATTAAAACAAGGCAGGGGCAAGTGCAGCAGCCATTATTTGCATGGATAGAGGCAGAGTGGTGATCTTGAGGCTTTAGCTCTTTGTGGCTTCAGTCAGAGAAAGCTAAGGAAAGGAAAGTTTTTTTTTCTTCCCTTCTTCATTTCTGCTCAGCTGGGACAGTAGAGAGGGCAGGCAGGATAGTTGAATGCTCCTCTTGCAGGAAGAGGGGAACCTCCAGTGTCCCTGATGACTACAGCTGCAAGAAGTGCATCCAGCTGCAGCTTCTAACAATCCACATTAAGGAGTTCGAGCTGGAACTGGATGAACTCCAGATCATTTGAAAGGCTATGTGGGTGATAGATAGGGCATATAGAGAGGAAGTTACACCCAAGGTGCAGGACACAGGAGACTGGGCAACAGGCAGAAAGGGAAAAGGGGTTAAACAGCCAGTACAGACATCTCCCTCAACAACAGGTATAACATTTTGGATAATGTTGGGGGGATTGACCAAACAGAGGAATGTCAAAGTGGTCGAGTCTCTGGCATGAAGTCTGGCTCTGCAACTCAGGAGGAAAGTGGGAAGAAGTGGCACATTGTGGTGATAGGGAATTCATTAATTAGGGAAACTGACAGAAAGTTCTGTTGGCCACAACGAGATTCCCAGATGGTATGTTGCATCATGGGTACCAGGGTCCAGGATACCTTGGATTGAGTCCTCAGCATTCTTAAGCGGGTGGGTGAATAAGTCGTGGTCCACTTAGGCACCAATGAAATGGGTAGGACGAGTGATGAGGTTCTGCATAGGGACTTCAGGGAGTTAGGTGCTAAGTTAAAGGACAGGAGTTCCAAGGCTGTGATCTCAGTATTGTCACCCAGACCACGTGCTACTGAGGACGGAACTACAGTTTAATATATGGCTAAGGAGTTGCTGTAGGAGGGAGGACATAAGGTTTTTAGATCGTTGGGCTCTCTTCCAGGGAAGGTGGGACCTGTACAGACTGGATGGTTTGCACCTGAACTAGTGGGGTCTAATACCTTAGCAGAAAGTTTGTTCATGCTGCATGGTGGGGTTTAAACTAGAGTGACAAGAGGATAAAACCAGAGTGACAGGACAATTAGTGGAGCGGTTGTGGAGAAAGATGTTGGTAAGTAATTAAGACAAAGTTAGGAATCAAAAGGTTGAGTACAGTGTGACTAGTCTCCTGAGCTGCATATATTTAAATCCAAGAAGTATCATAGGAAAGGCTGTTGATAGTGCTGAAGATGAAGTAGCTAGTGTACAAACAGAGGCAACGTGTAGTGAGGAGAGGCTGTTGATTGGACAAAATTGCAGTCAACAGGACGAGTTGTAGCGCAAAACGGTTAAAATTTAAAAATGTGAATACAGGACTGAGGGTTTTAAATTTGAATGTACGCAGTTTTTGGAATATGCTGATGAACTTGAAGCACAATTGCAGATTGACAGGTATGTTGTAGGCATCACTGAATCATGGCTGAAAGAAGATTATAGCTGGGAGCTTAATGTCCAAGGATACACATTGTATCGAAAGGACAAGCAGGAAGGGAGAGGGATGGTGGTTTTGATGTGTTGGTAAAAAATCAAATCAAATCGATAGAAAGAGGTGACATAGGGTCAGAAGGTGTTGAGTCACTGTGGAGAGAACTAAGAGACTGCAAGTGGTAAAAAGATCCTGATGGGGGCTGTATACAGACCCCAAAAGGTTGTAAGGATATGATCTGTGAATTACAACAGGAGACTGAAAATGCATCCCTAAAGGGCAATGTTACAAAGTCATGGGGGATTTCAATATACAGGTAGATTGGGAAAATCAAGTTGGTGCTGGATTCCAGGAGGGGGAATTTCTAGAGTGCCTATGAGATGGCTTTTTAGAGCAGCTTGTGGTTCAGCCCTTTGGGGGATCAGTTATTCTGGATTGGGTGTTGTGCAATAAACCAGAAGAGATTAAAGATAAAAGAACCCTTAGTGACATGATCACAATATGATTAAATTCACCCTGAAATTTGAGAAGGAAAAGCTAAGGTCAGGTGTATCAGTATTACAGTGGAGTAAAGAGAATTACAGAAGGATGAGAGAGGAGTTGGCCAGAATTGATTGGAAAAGAACACTGGCAGGGATAACGGCAGAGCAGCAATGGCTGGAATTTTTGGAACCAATTTGGAAGGCACAGGATATATACATCCCAAAGAGGAAGAAGTATTCTAAAGGAAAGATGACACAACTGTGGCTAACAAGAGAAGTCAAAGACAACATAAAAGCCAAAGAGAGAGCATATAATAGAGCAAAAATTAGTGGGAAGTTAGAGGATTGGGAAGCTTTTAAGAAACAACAGAAGCCAACTAAAAAGTCATTAAGAAAGTAAAAATAGAATAAGAAAGTAAGCTAGCCAGTAGTGTTAAAGAGGATACCAAAAGTTGTTTTAGATGCATGAAGTGTAAAAGAGAGGTCAGAATGAATATCGGATCATTGCAAAATGATGCTGGAGAGGCAGTAATGGGGGACAAGGAAATGACGAACAGACTGAGTAAGTATTTGGCATCAGTCTTCACTATTGAAGACACTAGCAGTATTGTGGAAGTTCCAGGTGTCAGGGGGCATGAAGGGAGTGAATTTACCATTCCAAGAGAAACTGAAAGGTCTCTTGGAATAAGTCACCTGGACCAGATGGTGCACACCCCAGGGTTCTGAAAGAGGTGGCTGAAGAGATTGTGGAGGCATTAGTAATGATCTTTCAAAAATCACTAAAATCTGGAATGGTTCTGGAAGACTGGAAGATTACAAATGTTACTCCAGTCTTCAAGAAGGGAGAGAGGCAGAAGAAAGGAAACTGTAGAATCAGAATCAGTTTTATTATCACCAGCATGTGTCACTCCTTGAAGATGTCCTGGGTTCTTTGTAAGCTAGTACCCAAGATGGAGCTGACTAGATTTACAACCTTCTGCAGCTTCTTTCGGTCCTGCGCAGTAGCCCCCTCCATACCAGACAGTGATGCAGCCTGTCAGAATGTTCTCCACTGTACATCAAGAGAAGATTTTGAGTGTATTTGTTGACATACCAAATCTATTCAAACTCCTAATGAGGTATAGTTGCTGTCTTGCCTTCTTTATAACTGCATTGATATGTTGGGACCAGGTTAGATTCTCAGAGATCTTGAAACCCAGGAACTTGAAACTGCTCACTCTCTCCACTTCTGGTCGCTCTATGATTGGTATGTGTTCCTTTGTCTTACCCTTCCTGAAGTCCACAATCAGCTCTTTCGTCTTACTGAGGTTGAGTGTAAGGTTTTTGCTGCGACACCACTCCACTAGTTGGCATATCTCACTCCTGACGTCTGCTGGTCTCCATCTGAATTTCTACCAACCATGGTTGTATCATCAGCAAATTTATAGATGGTATTTGAGCTATGCCTATATACAGTCATGTGTATAGAGAGGGTAGAGCAGTGGGCTAAGCACACACCCCTGAGGTGCACCAGTATTGATCGTCAGCAAGGAGGAGATGTTATCACAGACCACACAGATTGTGGTCTTTTGGTTAGGAAGTTGAGGATTCAATTGCTGAGGGAGGTACAGAGGCCCAGGTTCTGTAACTGCTCAACCAGGATTGTGGGAATGATGGTATTAAATGCTAAACTATCGTCGATGATCAGCATCCTGACATAGGCGTTTGTGTTGTCCAGGTGGTGTAAAGCCCTGTGAAGAGCCATTGAGATTCCATCTGCCATTGACCTATTGTGGTGATAGGGAAATTACAGTGAGTCCAGGTCCTTGCTGAATCAGGAATTCAGTCTAGTCATAACCAACATCTCAAAGCATTTCATCACTGTAGGTGTGAATGATATCAGGCGATAGTCATTAAGGCAGCACTCTTCTTACACATTGGGTTAATTGTTGCCATTTTAAGCAAGTGAGAACTTCTGCCCCTAGCAGTGAGAGGTTGAGAGCTTGAATACTCCCACCAGTTGGTTGGCACAGGTTTTCAAATCCTTACCAGAACTTACTCCATCAGGACCTTCCACCTTGCAAGTGTTCACTTTAAAGTCAGCCTAACAACGGCCTCTGAGACAGAGATCACAGGGTTACTGGGTGTAGCAGGAATCTTCAGAGCTATAGTTATATTCTCCCTTTTAAAGCGGGCATAGAAGGCATTGAGTTCATCTGCTAGAGAAGCATCGCTGCCATTCATGCTATTAGATTTTGCTTTATAGGAAATAATGTCTTGCAAAGCCTGCCAGAGTTCTTGTACATCAGATGTTGCTGCCAACCTCTTTTGAAATTGTCTCTTCACCCTTGAAATAGCCCTCTGAACCTGAGTCACCAGACTTGAATGCCACAGATCTAGCCTTCAGCAGACAACATACCTCCTGGTTCATCCATGGCTTTTGGTTTGGAAATGTACAGTAAGTCTTTATGGGCACACATTCATTCACACAGGTTTTAATGAAGTCGGTAACAACTGCAGCATACTCATCCAGGTTCGAGATGAATCCCTGAATACAGTCCATTCCACCAATTTAAAGCAGTCCTGTAAGCGCTCCTGTGCTTCCCTTGTCCAGACCTTCTTGGTCCTCACTACTGGTGCTACAGTCTCCAGTCTCTGCCTATACTCATGGAGTAGAAGTACAGCCTTACCAAAGTGAGGGCATGGAATAACACGGTAGGCATTCTTGATGGTGGTGTAACAATGGCCCAGAGTGTTGTTTCCTCTATCATTGTAAGTTTTCTGTTGATGGTAATTGCTTAGTGATTTTTTCAGATTGGCCTCATTAACATCCCCCAAATGATGGTGAAGGTGTTAGGGTGCGCTGTTTCGTGCATGTTGATCCCATTGCTCAGATCATCTAAAGCCTGATTGATATTGGCCTGAGAGGGAATGTATATTGCTACCAAAATGATCCTGGAAATCTCCCGTGTAACGGCCACAACATCATCCACGATGGTGGCATGACGCAGCTTGCAGCAGCCACTCCGGAGCTGATTATCTGTTATTAACTGTTATTTGTGAAGCCGGGTGCCGTGTGCAATCATAATCGGATGAAAAACAGATGTGAGAGCATGGAGGAACATCTGGAAATCTCCAGGAAGACCTTCTTGTTGCTGCTGCTGCTGTGAGGTCCGGGTCTCTGCTGGGAAGAACAGGCCCCCAGTCCTCGGGGTCACGTTGCCAATGGCCCCCAGTCCTTGGGGTCACGTTGTCTTAATATGCTCGGCAGAGGATGGTGCTCAGAGAAGCTGTGCCGGAAGGATGGTCGGAGGCTCGGAGGTTCAACGGACTCGGAGTCCGCTGCAGTCAGGTCGCTTTCACTGTGTGCTGTGTCTGCAAGGCTGGGTTCGACTGAGCTTTCATTGTGTGCTGCATCTGCAAGGCTGAGTCGGGTGGTGCCGTGGAAGTCCATAGCAGGGGGTATTCCCTTCTGCCACCAGCATGGGATGACGAGTCAATTGGGACCCTGAGGACTTGTAGAAACTGTGCAGTGGTTTCTTTTGAACTTATGGTCTTTTAACATCTTTGGACTATTTTTACTGTGCCCATGGTCTGTTTTTTTATCAATTATGCTATTGTTTGCACTGTTGTAACTATATGTTGTAACGATGTGGTTTTGTGCAGGTCTTGTAGCTTTAGTTTTTGGTCTTGTTTTGTCTGGTAGGATTGGAGCTCCTTTCTGGGAAACACGCTAAGATGGTAGCGCGATATTAATACGCAGCAGCCTCTCCGGACTCTGGATTGGGGATTGCCAAACATTATGTGGATTTTCTGGTGTAGTCTGTTTTTGTCATGTGCTTTGTTGATATCATTCTGGAGGAACATTGTCTCAGTTTTTAACTGCATTGCATTTGTGGTTTTTAAATGACAATAAACTGAATCTGAATCTGAATCTGATCTGAATCTGGAAGGTAAAAAGGATGGCACTTAACTGCTAGATATTCCAGGTCTAGAATTGGGACAGCACTGATGTATTCATGCACCAAGAAGGGATTATCATGAGGCATACTACGCCACCTCTGCTCTTGGAAGACTCTAGAGATTGTGTGTGTGCGCGATAGGGTGAAGGGTTTTAGAATGTAAGCATATCGCACACTCCGGAACAGAAGGTGGCGGTAATGCAGCATTAAGCTGGGTGCCAACTGCCGTAAAACAAAACGGAGAGAGAGAGAGAGAGTGAGAAAATAGGTTGAGTGAAGTTGGCCTTTTCTCCTTGGAGTGACGGAGGATGAGGAGTGACCTGATAGAAGTGTATAAGATGATGAGAGGCATTGATCATGTGGACATTCAGAGGCTTTTTTCCTAGGGTTGAAATGGCTAACACAAGGGGGCATAGTTTTAAGGTGCTTGGAAGTAGGTACAAGGGGAATGTCAGAGGTAAGTTTTTCACAGAGAGTGGTGGATATCTGGAATGCACTGCCAGTGACAGTGGTGGAGGCGGATATAATAGGGTCTTTTAAGAGACTCTTAGATAGGTACATGGAGCTTAGAAAAATAGAAGGCTATGTTGTAGGATAATTCCAGGCAGTTTCTAAAGTAAGTTACATGGTCAGCACAACATTGTGGGCCAAAGGGTCTGTAATGTGCTATAGATTTCTATGATTTTAGGAATCTAAGATTCTATGTTTCACACATAGCTTAACAAGCTATGACCCCATGGTATTGCAGGAAAGATTCCAGAATAGATAAAGCAGTGCCTGATTGGCAGGAGGGAACGAGTGGAAATAAATGGAGGCTTTTCTGGTTGGCTGCCAGTGACTAGTGATGTGCCATAGGAGTCTTTTTGCATTATATGTCAATAATTTAGAAGATGGAATTGATGGCTTTTTTGCAAAGTTTGCATAGGATATGAAGATAGGTGGAAAATCAAGTAACATTGAGGAGGTAGAGAGGCTACAGAAGAATTTAGACAGATTAGGAGAATGGGCAGAAAAGTGACAGATGGAGCATAGTGTTGGGAAGTGTATGGTCATGCACTTTGGTAGAAGAAATGAAAGATGATTATTTTCTAAATGGAGAGAAAATATGAAAAACCAAGACCCTTGGGACTTTGGAGTCCTTGTGCAGGATTCCCTAAAGACTGATTTGCAGGCTGAGTCTGTAGTGATGAAGGCAAATGCACTGTTAGAACTCATTTCAAGAGGACTAGAATATAAAAACAAGGATGTAATGTTAAGGCTTTATAAAGCACTGGTGAGGCCTCATTTGAAGTATTGTGAACACAAAGAAATCTGCAGATCAAATCTGGAAATTCAAGCAACACACAGAGACCCTGACGAAGGGTCTCGGCCCGAAACGTCAACAGTGCTTCTCTTTATAGATGCTGCCTGGCCTGCTGTGTTCCATCAGCATTTTGAAGTATTGTGGGCAGTTTTGTGCCCCTTATCTTAAAAAGGATGTGATGATACTGGGAAGGTTCAAAACAGGTTCACAAAAATGAAGCGGTAAAGGGTTGAAGAAGAAATTTGATAGGCAAGGACTTTGGACTATGGAGGAAAAGGAGACAAATATTTTTTTCAGATATACTGTATAAAGAGTAGAGGAGATATCAGAGTGCTTGGAAATGATGCTGCAAGTGTAGAAATGGCAGACAAAAAAATGCCAGATCTATTTGATAAATTTTTGCAATGGGTAATCACTGTGCCAGTATGCCAGAAATTCAAGAGTGTCAGATGGTAGAAGTGAATGCAGTTGATATTACTCAGGAGAAGGTGCTGGGAAGCTGAATGGTCTGAAGCTAATGTCACCTGGTTCTGAAAGAGGTAGCTGGAGACATTGTGGAAGAAGTAGTAATAAATGTTCAGGAATCACTACATTCAGGAATGATTCTGGAGGACTGGAAATTTCCAACTGTCACTTCATTCTACAAGAAGGGAGGGAAGTAGAAGAAAAAGAAGTATAGGCCGGTTAGGCTGACCTCAGTTGGGAAGATTTTGGAGTCCATTGTTTCAGGAGAATGTGGTAAAATGATAAAATAATTCAGTTGGCATGGTTTCCTCAAGGGGAAATTTTGACTAACAAATCTGTTGGATTTGTTTGAGGAAATAACAAGCAGGATTAACAATGGAGAGTCAGTAATGTTGTTACTGAGTTTTCAGAATGCGTTTGACAAGGTGCCCCTGCCCCCACACTTCTTCCCTCACCACCATCCTAGGCCCCAGACAGTCCTTTCAGGTGAGGCACCACTTCACCTGCAAGTCAACTGGGGTGATATGAGGTCACTTAACAAGATAAAAACTTCCTGCAATTACAGAAAAGATACAAGTATGGATGGAAGATTGGCTGACTGGCAGGAGGTAAAGTGTGAGAATAAGTGGAGTCTTTTCCATTTGGATGCTGATGAGTAGTGGTGTCCTGCACAGTGTCAGTCTGGGGACCGTTTCTTTTCACGTTACATGTCAGTGAATTGGATGACAGAATTAAAAATACAAAATGCTGGCAGAATTCAGCAGGCCAGACAGCATCTATGGGAGGAGGTAGTGACGATGCTTCGGGCTGAAACCCTTCATCAGGAGTGAAGTAACATGGGATGGTCGAGGGGGGATAAGAAGTGGGGGGAGGGATAAAGTAGAGAGCTGGGAAGTGATAGGCTGAAGGGAAATGGGCTGGGGGAAGGTGGAGAATTATGGGAAATAAAACAGAAAGAAAGGTAGGGCTGGGGGGAGATTATAGTGAGGGGGGGGAAAGAGAGAGAAGGAGAACCAGACTAAAATTATAGATAGGGATGGGGTAAGGGGGGGGCAGGGGTATCAACAGAGGTCTGGGAGTTGAATGTTCATGCCAGCAGGTAGGAGGCTACCTAGGTGGGAGATAAGGTATTGCTCCATCAACCTGCATGTGGCCTCATCTTGATGATAGAGGAGGCCATGGACAGACATATCGGAGTGGGAGTGGTCTGTGGAATTGAAGTGTGTGGCCACAGGGAGATCCCGCCACAGCTGGAGGGCTGAGCGCCGGTGTTCGGCGAAACAGTCTCCCAGTCTGCGGCGGGTCTCCCCAATGAATAAATGGCCAGTTCTTTCTGTTTCTATCTCTGGAGACAGCCTATCCACCAATGTCTACTACAAACCTGCAGACTCTCACAGCTACCTAGACTATTCCTCCTCCCACCCCGTCTCCTGCAAAAATGCTATCCCTTTCTCTCAATTCCTTCGCCTCCGCCGCATCTGCTCTCAGGATGAGGCCTTTCATTCTAGGACAAAGGAGATGTCTTCCTTTTTTAAAGAAAGGGGCTTCCCTTCGTCCACTATCAACTCTTACCTCCATCGCATCTCCCGTATTTCACGCACCTCTGCCCTCACCCCATCCCCCTGCCAGCCCACCAGTGATAGAGTCCCCTTGGTCTTCACCTATCACCCTGTCAGCCTACAGGTCCAACGTATAATCCTCCATAACTTCCGCCACCTCCTATGAGATCCCACCACCAGACACATCTCCCCTCCCCCCCCACTCTTGGCTTTCTACAGGGATCGCTCCCTACGCAACTCCCTTGTCCATTCATCCCCCCATCCCTCCCCACCGACCTCCCTCCAGGCACTTATCCTTGCAAACTGAAGAAGTGCTACACCTGCCCCCACATTTCTTCCCTCACCACCATCCTAGGCCCCAGACAGTCCTTTCAGGTGAGGCACCACTTCACCTGCAAGTCAACTGGGGTGATATACTGTATCCGGTGCTCCCGATGTGGCCATTTATACATTGGGGAGACCCGCCGCAGACTGGGAGACCGTTTCGCCGAACACCGGCGCTCAGTCCTCCAGCAGTGGTGGGATCTCCCTGTGGCCACACACTTCAATTCCACAGACCATTCCCACTCCAATATGTCTGTCCATGGCCTCCTCTACCATCAAGTTGAGGCCACACGCAGGTTGATGGAGCAATACCTTATCTTCCGCCTAGGTAGCCTCCTACCTGCCGGCATGAACATTCAACTCACAGACCTCCGTTGATACCCCTGCACCCCCCCCCTTACCCAATCCCTATCTATAATTTTAGTCTGGTTCTCTTTCTCTCTCTTTTTCCCCCTCTCACTATAATCTCCCCCCAGCCCTACCTTTCTTTCTCTTTTATTTCCCATAATTCTCCACCTTCCCCCTAGCCCATTTCCCTTCAGCCTATCACTTCCCAGCTCTCAACTTCATCCCTCCCCCCACTTCTTATCCCCCCTCGACCATCCCATGTTACTTCATTCCTGATGAAGGGTTTCGGCCCAAAACGTTGTCACCACCTCCTCCCATAAATGCTGTCTGGCCTGCTGAGTTCTGCCAGCATTTTGTGTTTTTTATTTATTTCCAGCATCTGCAGATTCACTCGTGTTGCCTTGTGGATGACAGAATTGATGGCTTTGTGGTGTATAAGGTGATGAGAGGCATTGATAATCATGTGGATAGTCAGAGGTTTTTTCCCAGGGCTGAAATGGAGCCCTGTGAGCCCTGTGCATGAGAGGCACAGTTTTATGGTGCTTGGAAGTAGATACACAGGAGATGTCAGGGATAATTTTTAATGCCGAAACTGGTGAGTGTGTGGAATAGGCTGCTGGCGATGATGGTGGAGGTGGATAGGACAGGGTCTTTTAAGTGAGTCCTGGATAGGTACATGGAGCTTAGAAAAATAGAGGGCTATGGGTTAGGTAATTTCTAAAGTAAGTACATGTTCGGCACTGCATTGTGGGCCAAAGGGCCTGTATTGTGCTGTAGGTTTTCTATGTTTCTATGGCCAGAGGTAGGTGAAGGGGCAGGTAGTTTTGAGAAAGCTGGGAGTCGGCAGAAAGACTTAGACAGATAGCGAGAATTGGCAAAGAAGTGAAAGATGGAATACATTGTTGGGAAATATACAGTCATGTACTTTGGAAGAAGGAATAAAGGGAAACACTATTTTCTTATTGGAGAGACACTTAACCTGAGGTGCTAAATGGGCGTCCTTGTGCAGGATTCCCTAAAGGTTAATTTGCAGAACTACATCAGTGTTAAGCAAGGTAAAGGTAATGTTGGCATTAATTTCAAGAGGACTAGAACGTAAAAGCAATGATATAATGCTGAGGCTTTATAAGGCATTAGTCAGATTGATTTGAATTATGTACTCCCTTTTAAGGGATTTCAATATCTACCATGCTAAAAAATGTCAGACTGAAAGAAATGGGTCAAAATTCAGGGGTAATCGTTGTTTATGGAACATTTTAGGAGGATGTGAATTAGGCTCATCTAATGTTAGAGTAGTGCTGTTGGAGCAATTCTTTAAGCCATCAGATAAACTTACTTGTAATAATGTCATATCGATCTGGAAGCACCCTGGTGGGCTGGGCAATATTTTCTTATTTTGCTCAAATCATTCAACTCACTAATGTTTACAGGATCTTCCTCCATTTAAGGTCATATTTTATACAGCTTAGAATCAGCGAAGGAGAAGTATGTCGACTGTTCCAGCGACTTAAGACCCGAAAATCTCCAGGCCCAGATGGGGTCTCCCCCTCCTGTCTACGAGCCTGTGCTGATCAGCTGGCTCCCATCTTCACTCAGCTCTTTAACAGATCTCTGGAGCTGAGTGAGGTTCCGACTTGCTTCAAGCGCTCTACCATCATCCCGGTCCCCAAGAAACCCACCATCACAGGACTGAACGACTACAGACCTGTCGCACTGACATCTATAGTCATGAAATCCTTTGAACGCTTGGTGTTGAACCACCTGAAGACCCTCACCAGCAGCCTGCTGGATCCCCTGCAGTTTGCCTACCGGGCAAATAGGTCAGTAGACGATGCAGTCAACCTGGGACTGCACTATATCCTGCAACATCTGGATCGTCCTGGGACCTATGCTCGGATGCTGTTTGTGGATTTCAGTTCGGTGTTTAACACCATCGTCCCTCATACCCTCTGCTCCAAATTGTCTCACCTTACTGTGCCACCTGACCTCTGCGATTGGATTTACAGCTTCCTGACCAACAGAAGTCAGCAGGTAAGGATGGGACAGGTCACCTCGGATATTCGAATCACCAACACCGGCGCCCCCCAGGGGTGTGTCCTCTCTCCACTGCTGTTCTCCCTCTACACCAATGACTGCACCTCCTCCAACCCCTATGTGAAGCTTTTGAAGTTTGCAGACGACACTACCGTCATTGGACTCATCCAGAATAGTGATGAGTCTGCATATCGACAGCAGGTGGACCAACTGGCGCTCTGGTGCAGTCGGAACAATCTGGAGCTGAACACGCTCAAGACAAAGGAGATGATAGTGGATTTCAGGAGACATCCCCCCGCTATGTCTCCCCTCACAGTCCTCAGCAGCCCTGTGTCCACCGTGGAGAACTTCAGGTTCCTGGGAACCACCATCTCTCAGGATCTGAAGTGGGAGCAGAACATCAGCTCCATCCTGAAGAAGGCCCAGCAGCGGATGTATGTCCTGCGGCTCTTGAGGAAATACGGTCTGCCTCAGGAATTGCTGCTGCAATTCTACACTGCAGTCATTGAGTCTGTCCTGTGCACCTCCATCATTGTGTGGTTTGGAGCCGCCACCAAGCAGGATAGAACCAGACTACAGCGCACAGTGAGGACTGCCGAGCGCATTATTGGAGCCTCCCTGCCCTCTATTGTGGACCTGTACTCTTCCAGGTTGAAGAAGAGGGCGGGGAACATCATAAAGGACTCCTCCCATCCTGCGCACGGACTGTTTGATCTGGTTCCGTCTGGTAGGCGCTTCAGATCCCTCCAGACTAAGACTAATAGGCACTGGAGAAGTTTTTTCCCTACTGCGGTCACTTTGCTGAACAGTTAACTGCCGGTTAACTGTCAGCTAACTATTACTTGGATCGCACTACCTGTATGTATAATCTATATTTTCATTTATATTTATCATTATTATTGTTATGAGCAGAGAGACAACATCAGCCGGAAGTAAATTCCTTGTATGTGCATAGGTACTTGGCGATTAAAGTCTGATTCTGATTCTGATTCTGATAAGGGCATCTTTTTAAAGATTGACAGATCACTCTTTGGTGTCAACAGCCCTTGTCAATCAATATCCATTACTGGAACAAGCTTTCAACCTAGAAAGCTGTTTTATAACTTATAATCTTTGTATTATTCTGCAATTCAACAGTATCACTGTGATCCAGATCAACTTGATTAAAGCACAATACAGGCCCTTCGGCCCACAAAGTTGTGCCGAACACATCCCGACCTTAGAAATGACTAGCCTTACATATAGCCCTCTATTTTACTAAGCTCCATGTACCTATCTAAAAGCCTCTTAAAAGACGCTATCATATCTGCCTTCACTACTGTTGCCAACAGCCCATACTACGCACTCACCACTCTCTGAGTAAAAAACTTACTCCTGACATCTCCTCTGTACCTACTCCCCAGCACATTAAACCTGTGTCCTCTTGTGGCAACCATTTCAGCCCTGGAAAAAAGCCTCTGACTATCCGCACGATCAATGCCTCTCATCATCTTGTACACCTCTATCAGGTCACCTCACATCCTCCTTCACACCAAGGAGAAAAGGCCGAGTTCATTCAACTTATTCTTGCATGGGGTACCATATCAAATGCCTTGCAGAAATCCATATACACTACATCTACTGCTCTTCCTTCGTCAATGTGTTTAGTCACATCCTCAAAAAATTCAATGTAAGGCATGACCTGCCCTTTAAAAAGCCATGCTGACTACTCCTAATCACATTATACCTCTCCAAATATTCATAAATCCTGCTTCTCAGGATCTTCTCCATCAACTTACCAACCACTGAGGTAAGACTCACTGGTCTATAACTTCCTGGGCTATCTCTACTCCCTTTCTTGAATAAAGGAACAACATCTGCAATTCTCCAGTCCTCGGGAACTTTTCCTGTTACTATTGATTATGCAAATATCATTGCCAGAGGCTCAGCAATCTCCTCCCTCACCTCCCACAGTAGCCTGGTGTACATTTCGTCCGGTCCCAGTGACTTATCCAACTTGATGCTTTCCAAAAGCTCCAGCACATCCTCGTTCTTAATATCTACATGCTCAAGCTTTTCAGTCTGCTGCAAGTCATCTCTACAATCACTAAGATCATTTTCCATAGTGAATACTGAAGCAAAGTATTCATTAAGTACCTCTGCTATTTCCTCCAGTTCCATACACCCTTTCCCACTGTCACATTCGATAGGTCCTATTCTTTCATGCCTTATCCTCTTGCTCTTCACATACTTCTAGATTTCCTTGGGGTTTTCCTTATTTCTGCCCACCAAGGCCTTCTCATGGTCCCTTCTGGCTCTCCTAATTTCCTTCTTAATCTCCTTCCTAGTAGCCTTATAATCTTCTAGATCTCCATCATTACCTAGCTCTCTGAACCTTTTGTGAGCTTTTCTTTTCTTTTTGACTAGATTTATTACAGCCTTTGTACACCACGGTTCCTGTACCCTACCATAACTTCCCTGTCTCATTGGAACATACCTATACAGAACTCCACACAAATATCCCCTGAATATTTGCCACATTTCTTGCTTACTTTTCCCTGAGAACATGTTTCCAACTTAAGCCTCCAATTTCCTGCCTGATAGCCTCATAATTCCCCTTACTCCAATTAAACACTTTTCTAGCTTGTCTGTTCCTATCTCTCTCCAATGCTACAGTAAAGGAGAAAGAATTATGATCTCTATCTCCAAAATGCTCTCGCACTGAGAGATCTGACACCTAACTGGGTTCATTTCCCAATACAAAATCAAGTACAGCCTCTCCTCTTGTAGGCTTATCTACATACTGTGTCAAGAAACCTTCCTGAACACACCTAACAGACTCCACCCCATCTAAACCCCTTGCTCTAGGGAGATGCCAATCGATATTTGGGAATATATCAGGGGCTACACTTCCATCACGACAACTCTGTTATTATTACACCTTTCCAGGATCTGTTTCCCATCTGTTCCTTGATATCCCTGTTACTGTTAGGTGGCCTATAAAAAACACTCAGTAAAGTTATTGACCCCTTCCTGTTCCTAACCTCTACCCACAGAGAATCCGTAGACAATCCCTCCATGGTGTTCACCATTTTTTCAGCCGTGACACTATCTCTGATCAACAGTGCCATGCTCCCACCTCGTTTGCCTCCCTCCCTGTCCTTTCTGAAACATCTAATACCCGGCACTTGAAGTAACCAATCCTGTCCCTGAGCCATCCAAGTCTCTGTAATGGCCACCATATCATATCTGCAAGTACTGATCCACACTCTAAGCTCATCCACTTTGTTCACAACACTCCTTGCATTAAAATAGCCTTCAGTCTGAGCGTGTTCCTTCTCTATCACCTGCCTATGCTTCCTCTCGCACTCTCTACAAGCTTTCTCTATTTGTAAGCTAACCTCCTCTTCCCCAGTTTCTTCAGTTCGGTTCCCACCCCCCAACATTTCTGAGGAAAGATGCACAGTGAATTGTTCACATTAGATTGGGGTGGTCCAGGGATTCAGACAGACATCCACCAGCTGGGTAACTGCCTGTGGAACACAGCAGGCCAGGCAGCATCTATAAGGAGAAGCAACCTGAGTTTGGATTCATTTTGACAGTAGAGGAGGCCATGGATAGACATATCAGAATGGGAATGGGACGTGGAATTAAAATGTGTGGCCACTGGGAGATCCTGCTTTCTCTGGCGGACCGAGCGTAGGTGTTCAGCGAAACGGTCTCCCAGTCTGCGTCGGGTCTCACCAATATATAAAAGGATATCCAAGTCCCATTCCCATTCTGATATGTCTATCCATGGCCTCCCCTACTTTCAAAATGAATCCAAACTCAGGTTGGAGCAACAACACCTTATATACCGGCTGGGTAGCCTCCAACCTGATGGCATGAACATTGACTTCTCTAATTTCCGTTAATTCCCCTCCTCCCCTTCTTACCCCATCCCTGAATATTTAGTTGTTTTATTTTTCTCTCTCTGCCCATCACTCTGCCTGTTCTCCATCTCCCTTTGGTGCTTCCCCCCCACCCTTTCTCCTGAGGCCTCCCGTCCCATGATCCTTTCCCTTCTCCAGCTCTATTTAACTTTCGCTAATCACCTTTCCAGCTCTTAGCTTCATCCCACCACCTCCGGTCTTCTCCTATCATTTCACATTTCCCCCTCCCCCCACTACTTTCAAATCTCTTAGTATCTCTCCTTTCAGTTAGTCCTGACGAAGGGTATCGGCCCAAAACGTCGACAGCGCTTCTCCTTATAGATGCTGCCTGGCCTGCTGTGGTCCACCAGCATTTTGTGTGTGTTGTTTGAATTTCCAGCATCTACAGATTTCCTCATGTTTGTTCTAATCACAGCCTGATCTTTTCACTCTTACTCCTCTTGTTTATTCAAATATTTGCATATATCTACCTTGCTTGGCCCTATCAATTTGTAATGAGTATTTGTATTTAGCCTCAGCCTCTTGCTATCCTATTTTTCAGCTTCCCCTTGTCTGAGATTAAATAACTTTTGTATTCACTGTCACAGTTCATGGTAAATGGAAAATGGAATTACAGTAACTTAGTGATAGTCACTGAAGCAACAAGCCAGATCAGAATCATAGCGTTAAAGAGCCCTTTGGTCCAACTTGTTAATGCAAACCAAAGCTAATCCCTGAGCTAATCCCATTTATCTACATTTGGACCATATTACTCTATACCACAGGTTCCCAATCTTTTTATGCCATGGAACCTCACCATTAAGGTGTTCATGGACCCCTTGTTGGGAACCCCTACAACTGTTCCTATTCATGTACCTGCCAAAATGTCTTTTAAAATTTATAATTGTACAAAACTCTACCTCTTCTACTTATCATTGTCAAAGGCAAACAAAGTCAAACAAAGTCCATACAACATAAAGACAAGCGATTCTCCAAATGCTAGAAATCCAGAGTAATATACTGAAGTAACTTAGTAGGCCAGGCAGCATCAATAGAAAGGAATAAACCATTAATGAGACCCTCCATGTTTGTTTGTGCCATGACTTTCACTGATGCCTAGTCAAATTTGTACCCCTCTCGATCTTCATGGGTAGAGACTAGGGAGAGTCTTCATGCCGCTTTACAGCCAGTTGATGTTCCTGGATCCCTATGAATAGTTTTCTCCAATGTTGTAGATGCAAACATGCAACATGCAAGGGAATTCCTAGAAATGGTTTTCCATGTAAACAAACATGTAGAGCTCAATCCTATTTATGAGCAAAAGCGCACAAAATTCCAGACCACTGCACACGTAAAAATCAACCACAAAATTTCCTCCCCACATCACAATTGTTTCCCAAATGATGACCAGTCAGTTGATTAATAAGTATATAAAAGACAAGCATTCAGAGCACGCACTCACCACAATTAACAGCGATGATGTATCCTTGTATGGTGAGGAAACATTTGCAAGTAACTTTGCAATGATGCATTGATAGATTGGGAGTAATTATGTGGTAATGACAGCTGAATTCATCATGACTTATAGGCTGTTATATTATTCAATGGGAAGTAATAGAGATTATGTCCAGGATTTCCACTCTGTACACCCTTCCAATTGATAACCTATGTTCAGATAACAAATACTGGAAAGGTATATTTCAAGGCGCCATGCAAATAATGTCATTCACAGACACTTCTTTCTCAAAACAATTACTCATGTCTTTGAACATTACGTTTGAAACCATTGTCAGGGAAATTTGTTTTAAATGTTCCCCAAACTTGATGCCAGAATCAAGTGATTATTAAATGAAGCCAATAAGTAATTCTGTGATCAGAAAAATGAGTCTCTGGAGGACAATTAGACAATTTCTATAAATTTGTGAGTGCAGTCATTAAAGAAATATATTTAATAACAAATTACAATTATTTCAGTTATTTCAGTTTGTTGAATTATTACCATCCTTCTTTAAAACCATTAAAACTATTTCTTTAAAATGCCTCCCTTCAGTTTGTCAGTTCTGCCACTCCAGTTGTCCATATATCTATCTAGTCATTGCCTTCTAGGTGCTGATATACAGCAGCAATGCTAATCTTTGTAACTGGCTTTATCTGAGTCTTCAAAACTTCAAAGCATCCATGATAAATTATGTTAATCACAAACAAAAAACAAACTTCAAATGAAAACAAGAACATGGTACATTTAGATTAATTGCAGAGAACATGGAATTTCAATGCTTTGCAATTAAAAAGGATCCAACCATCTGTCTCTATAATGCTTTTCTGAACAGTGCTTTAAAAGAACTTTCATATATCATTCAGCACATTTCAGAGGGATATGAATTAGATTCACCTAATTTTAGAGTAGCGCTTTAGGTAATCCGATAAACTTGCTTGTAATATTATGTCATATTGCTCTTTGGAAGCATCCTGGTGATCAAGGCAATATTTTATTATTTTGTCAAAATCACTCAACAAATTGATGTTTATAATATCTTCACACACTT
The DNA here is from genome assembly GCF_048418815.1 of Hemitrygon akajei. Classification (NCBI taxonomy): domain Eukaryota; kingdom Metazoa; phylum Chordata; class Chondrichthyes; order Myliobatiformes; family Dasyatidae; genus Hemitrygon; species Hemitrygon akajei. The sequence continues at coordinate 973,083 of NC_133146.1, read as the reverse complement.
ACAATCACCTTTCCAGAGCTCTGTTCCATAAGTGAGTGTGAAAGAATGCTTACTGCATTACTGTTAGTCATTAGCTTGTGTGTAGAACTTCTTGTCATTTGATAATTGCCTTAGATCTGTTATTTCCTTCGCTAGTGTGTAAGGCTAAGATTAGTAATGGTTATGAAGCATATCTTCAGAAAAGAGAACCCTCTTATTGAGCCTAAATGCATTACAATAATGTTTTTACATTATTGATTTGACAATAATGTCCTGACGAAGGGTCTCGGCCCGAAACGTCGACCGTGCTTCTCCTTATCGATGCTGCCTGGCCTGCTGTGTTCCACCAGCATTTTGTACGTATTGTTTGAATTTCCAGCATCTGCAGATTTCCTCGTGTTTGCACAATAATGTTTTACATTTATTAGGATTCTGGAGTTTAAACACTGATACACTCATATAGGGTTATTGAAGAAAGAAATTGAATCATTTCTGCAGTTACTGAAGTGACACCCAGGCCTGGACCTGATTCATAGATTATACATCATTGAGACAGGCCATTCGGGCCAACTTGTCAATAAAAACCAAACTACCTGCCTGAGCTAGTACTATTTGTCTACGTTTGACTTATATAACCCTTCTTAGTTATATACTTGCCAATTTTTTAAAAATTATAATAATGCGGATGCAGTAGGGTCTTTTAAGAAGCTCCTGGATAGGTACATGGAACTGAGAAAAATAGACGGCTATGGGTAACTATGGGTAATTTCTAAAGCAGGTATGTGTTCGGCACAGCATTGTAGGCCGAAGGGCCTGTATTGTGGTTGTAGGTTTTCTATGTTCTAGTACCCACCACTTCCTCTGACATTCTTAATCCATGTACCTATGTGTTCTTTTCTTCCCTTGTACTAGCTCAATATACTGTTGTGGTGAATGGCATACAAAACAGTTTTTCACTATACCTCACTATATCTGACAATAATAAACCAATCTGCTAGATTACAGTTTAATTCTGTTCTTCTCTCTCTGTAGATACCATTTGACCAGCTGGAGCAATTCCTAATATTTTCTTTTAACATTATAATGTTAACATTTTTAAAATTATCCGGTGTCCACACTACGCCGGATAATTTTGAAAATGCTGGTTTCGCATAAAAGCGATAGGTGTCCACACTATGCATTTTTAAAAATATCTCTATCCACATTGAAACGGAGATTTTGGTGAATCGCCTCCTCCTGTGCATCTACCGAAAACAAGCGATGTTTGGTGTTGAATCTCGTTTGTGGAGCATAGGAGCATAGATGTCTTGCTAAATAATATAGAGCCTTGTTGGGAACATGTTGGGAGTATAGTATGCAATCAGTAATGACCTTTCCAAAATTTGTGAATGACCTGATGAATCTCCATCATTTTTTTTAAAGTATGCAGATCAGATTGTTCCGCTTGGAGCCAGTTTGCATCCAATGGGTTGATTTGTCTCCTACTGTGTTTTAATAAGTAACTAAATTAATAACCATTGCTTCTCTTCTGTCAATGAAATAGTTATCTGCTCATTCGTATTCTGCTGCAGGGTCTGACTTTTTTCATTTTGTCTGATTATACAATGAAGTTTTACATTTTATTATCATTTTGATTATTATTTCTTTTTTTGTAATTTATTTTTTATTGAAGTTCGTTATCAAACAAACATTTCCATAAGATGTATTTCAGACATTGTACATATATATCATATAATCATATATATCACAAACCTCCACGAAGTATTTATCTGAGGTATACACTTACAGAAAAGAGCGGAAAGAAAAAACAAGCAAGAGGAAAAAACTATGTACAAGTAGGGAGTGATCCTTTTTACAACATATTCATTGATTTGTGAGATTAAAATCAGGCCTATGAGGCATTATGTAGTTAAACCATTTTTCCCAGTATGAATCAAATTGTTCCAGCTTATGATTAACAGATGCTGTTATCTTCTCCATTTTGTAAATGTCCATTGTAATTTTCATCCATGTATTTAAAGTTGGGCTCTCCTGTGATAATCATTTCCTAGTAAGAGTCTTTTTATCAGCCACCAACAGTATATTCATTAAATATTTATCTCTTTTCAACCATTCTTGAGGTATATATCCAAAATATATGGTCTTACTCTCTAAGGGTATTTCACATCTAAATATGTTTTGTAGGGCATTGTGTATCCCCCTCCAATAGTTTTTGATTACAGGGCAGTCCCAAGAAATTTCTCCAGCAAACAGGGAGGTTACTATCATAATGGGATTTCTGAGAGGGTGTAAGAAAATATCATATCAAGTTTTCCATTTAAACTCCCTCCATTTCTGTGAATTGGTACACTTCTGTTGATACCTCCATATTATTGTCCATTCTTCCTCAGATATAATTATCCATCCTTCCTTCTCCCATTTTGTTTTAATGTATGAAGTCGAATGTGTTTTCAGATTTGACAATCCCTTATACATGCTTGAAAAGATTCTACTACCGTTATCTTAATTATATGCTTTTCTAAATAGCTCTATCAAGCATGTACTTGCCTTGGTTACATTTTTAAGCATCTTATTAACATATTGTCGCATCTGTAAATACCGATAAAAATCTTGTTTTTCTAATAAGTGTTGCTCTTCAAGCATTTCAAAACTGAACAGTGTTCCATCTTTCATTATGTTGCAAAGAACTGTTATTCCTTTAGCTGTCCAGTCCTTAAATCTAGCATCCAATTTATTTGGTGTAAAATCTGAGTCATATGCACACCATTTAAGAATTGCAATATCTCCCTCTAGATTATATTCTTTTATAGTAATTTTCCATATTTTAAGAGTCATTGATAAGCCATGGGTTATCAATAGTATTTATGTACCTTTGCAGGTTGTTATCAGACAAAATTGCTTGTATGGGGATGGGAAGTACCCGCTCCTCAATGTTTTTCCATTGAGCCTCATATGATGGGTTGTACCAACATTATAATGCTCTCAACTGTGCTGCAAAATAATAATCTCTAAGAGAAGGTAGGCCCCATCCCCCCTTTTCCTTTGGTAATTGCAAAGTTTTGAGATGAACTCTAGGCCTTTTACCCTGCCAAATATACCTTGATAACATCTTGTTCCATTCATTGAATTGATTTTGATTAATCTCCGTTGGTTGGGTCTGAAAGAGATATAACAGTCTGGGCAGTATATTCATTTTAATAGACTCAATCCTTGAACTGAGACTGAAAAAAAGGAATCAGGTTCCATCTTGCCATATCTTCCTTAATTTTTTATATAAAGGCTGATAATTACATTATGATAATTTTGCCAAATCTTCTGGCATAATGATGATAATTGACCATATTGTTCAAAGGACAAGGTAGTCACGGAGGGAACGATCCCTGTGGAAAGCTGAGAGGGGTAGGGAGGGAAAGAAGTGCCTGGTGGTGGGGTCCTGTTGAAGGTGGCGGAAGTTGCGGAGGATAATGTGTTGGATCCGGAGGCTGGTGGGATGGTAGGTGAGGACAAGGGGAATCCTGTCCCTGTTCTGGTGACGGGAGGATGGGTTAAGGGCTGAAGTGCGGGAAGTGGAGGACATGCGGGTGAGGGCATCTTTGATGACACCAGAAGGGAAACCACGATCCTGAAAGAAAGAGGACATTTGAGAAGTCCTGGAATGGAAAGCCTCATCCTGGGAGCAGATGCAGTGGAGACGGAGGAACTGGGAATAGGGAATGGCATTTTTGCATTGGGCAGAGTGGGAAGAGGTATAGTCAAGATAGTTATGGGAGTCAATGGGTTTGTAGAAGATGTCAGTGGATAGTCTGTCTCCAGAGATGGAGACCGAGAGATCAAGAAAAGGGAGAGAAGCGTCCGAGATGGACCAAGTGAATTTAAGGGCTGGGTGAAAGTTAGAAGCAAAGTTGATGAAATTGATGAGCTTAGCATGGGTGCAGGAAGCAGCACCAATGTAGTCGTCAATGTAGCGGAGGAAAAGTTGGGGAGTGGTTCCAGTATAGATTTGGAACATAGACTGTTCCACATAACCCACAAAGAGGCAGGCATAGCTGGGGCCCATGCGAGTGCCCATGGCTATGCCCTTGATCTGGAGAAAGTGGGAAGAACCAAAGGAGAAGTTATTGAGAGTTAGAACAAGCTCCGCCAACCGGAGGAGTGTGGTGGTGCTGGGGAACTAGTGGGGTCTGTTATCCAAAAAGTAGAGGAGGGCTTTGAGGCCTTCTTGATAGTGGAAACCTAGACACAGTGCACATGATAGTCAACAAGTACTGATAACCAGTTTTTGTCTTTGGTAATGGACCCACACAATCTATAATAATTTTAGAAAACGGTTCACCAAATGCTGGAATAGGTTGCAATGGAGCCACTGGTGTAACTTGATTTGGTTTACCCACAATTTGACAAGTATGGCACGTTCTACAAAAAATCACCATGTCTTTTCTTAAACCAGTCCAGTAAAAATGTTTTAAAATCTTGTCCACAGTTTTCCTCACCCCTTGATGTCCACCTAAGGGCACATTATGAGCTAAAGTTAAAATCTCATTTCGATAAACTTTAGGGACAACTACCTGGTAAACAATATTCAATTCATCACTTGCAGGAATTGTAGGCGATCTCCACTTCCTCATCAACACTCCTTTTTCAAAATAATATCCTACTGGCACCTTATCAATTTCACTATCTGGTAGAGCTTGTTCTCTTAATTTTATAATCTCAGGGTCTCTACTCTGCTCTGCTATCATCTCCTTCCGAGACAGAGATAGATCTTCATGGTCAGACTTACTCCAAAAATCTTGTTCAAACAATGAAGGTAAGAAAGTTTCTGACGCATCCTCAAAACTCAAATCCTGAGTTGAACAGTCATGAGTAACAACCTCATTCTGCGCATCAATCTTTTTAGCCATAGCTCTAGTCACAACACAGGAAGAATCTGTGTTAGAATTCATCTGTGGTTCCTCTAACTCTATTGTCAAATGCACTTCAGGAAAAACTTGTCCACCTGCCATGTCATTACCTAACAATAAAGAAATATCCTTCACAGGTAAGCTAGGCTGTAATCCTACTTTAACAAGTCCTGTAACTAACCCTGACTTTAAATTCACTTTATGCAGATGTACAGGCATAAGGGCACTCCCAACACCTCGTATATAATTTACCTCACCAGTATCAGACTCTTCATTAAACTTTAACACTCTGTCAAACATCAGTGATTGAGAAGCTCCAGTATCCCTAAGGATTTTTATTGGCACCGGAGTAGATCCTTCTTTCAAGGATACAAATCCTCAGACTCTAACAAAGCTTCATTTGTGTTTATCAAACCCTGTGATTTTACAGGTGTTTCAGTATGTTGCATACAAGCATCTGGGACTGCTTCCTTTTCTTTCTTTTTCAATCGGACACAGTTAGCTATTACGTGACCAGGTTTCTTACAATAATTACAAATGGGACCAAATTGTCTTTCCTTCAAAGGTTTTCCTTCTTCTTCACCTTTCTCACTAACTTCTGATTTACTTTGATTCACTATGTTATTTTTCCTTTTAAAAGTTCTACCCTGAGAAAATTTATTCTTATGAATTAAAGCATACTCATCAGCTAATTTAGCAGAGTCCTGCAATGTAGCGGTGTCTCTCTCATTTAAGTATGTCCTTATCTCATCAGGGATGCTTCTTTTAAATTCTTCCATTAAAATCAACTCTTTCAATTTATTATAGCCCCCATTTACATTTTTAGAGGAAACCCATCTCTCAAAACACACAGCTTTATCGTAGGCAAATTCGACATATGTTTTCTCCCCAGATTTCTTCAAATTTCTGAATCTTTCCCTATAAGCTTCTGGGACCAACTCATATGCACTCAATATTTGCTGCTTCACAATATCATAACCAAGTGCTTGCTCAGCAGTTAAAGCTGTATAAACCTGTTGTGCTTTTTCTTTAATTACACTCTGCAACAACACTGACCATTTCTCTTTCAGCCTCTCTGAAATCAAAGCAATAGTTTCAAAATGTTGGAAATATTTTTCTACTTCTGTTTCACTAAATGGAGGGACCAAATTAATTTCCCGACTAACAACAAACAGTTTTTTAGAACCAGGAGACTGATTCTCGGATCTTAATTCCGCCATCTTAAGTTCAAATTCCCTCTTTTTATTTTCAGCTTCTAATCAACTTAGGTCCAAGTGAGCTTCTAATTCCTTCTGTTTTATTTCAGCTTTTCTAGTGCTACTCATTCCGACTGTAACTGAATCGCTGCTTTACTCACAGAAAACCAATCTAAAATCGATACATCGAAAACACCCAACTCTACAAAATATTCTACAATTTTTCTTTGAATTACAGGCTTTGTTGCATCTTTCGAAATATCTTTAAGTTCCAACTTGCCAGCAATCTCCAATACATCACCCTTTTTCACCTTCGCTAATAACTCTGCGTTTGGCAAAGCTAGGAATTCATCAATATCCATTGTTGCTGAATACCACTCACAAGCCAATCAAACAAAAGAATCGAGTCTTCTCTGTTTCCAAAACATCGATCAAAAATTAAACAAGCCTTTAAACTCAAAAATGGATTCACATCTCATGAGCCCCCATTTGTCACAAATCAGCAACAATGAATATATAATTGAGGCAGGTTTTTAATAGCAAATAAACATTTGTAAACTGTAAACACTGTAAAATAAACCCTGAAAGTAAACCAACGACTAACTTAACCGGAAGTCAGCTGCTGTGCAGCAGCTTGAACAGTTCTTAAAGCAGTAATGCGAAAACAGTTCTTAAAGTAGTAATGTGAAGGTCCAAAATTTTACAGTCAGTTAAAAGGAGAGACTTCTTGAAAGGTGTTAAATTCTCTTTCGTCACATTACTGCTAATACCAGCTGCAGTATGCTTCTCCCAGAGGATTTACGATCAAAGGAAATAAACGGCTTAAAAGGCACTGACCTTTCTTTGGCAAAACTTTGTATCCAACTCACTGCTCTTTTTTGGCAAAGCAGGAATTATCATTGACACAAGTTACTACTTCCTCATGCGAAGATTAAACAGAGATCAAATCTGTTTCACCGTCGACATTAACTTTCCAAATCCTTTAGTATGTCCAAACTCCAATGAATCTTCACTCTCCACTGACTTTACTAGCAGTATTGTAGTGAAACTGTCGGCAATAACCCTTGAGACTTAAGGCAGAAATTAAAGCTCCACTTAAAAATAAACCTGCGTCATAACATCGGAATATCCAGCAACATGGAATCACTAGTGAAATCATCCACCGACTGCCCTGCATCACAGGGAGGGGTTCTCCTTTTATACCTTGTTGAAAAAAACTATCACATGAACTCTCACTGGTGGGAAAATGTTGTCACTCCCACATCACAAGACCATTACCTCATCTCCAGTACAGCCTCAATTGCATCACGGTCATGTGTCAGGTACAAGATACCCACGGGTATGTAACATTGTATAAAACCTGTCTGATCGTTACGTATCAGTATGGGTAGAAACTCCTCTAATCGTTTGGCCATGATGGAGGTAAATAATCTATAATCTACATTAAAAAAGGATATTGGTCTAAATGACCCGCATTCCATTTTATCCTTGCCTTCTTTCGGTATAGCTGAGATTATCACTTCCTTCCAACTGGGTGGTGTCTGTACCTTTTTAGAGCCCAGTTCAGTGTGGGGAGTAAAACAAGAATTAACTCATTTTTAAATTCTTTGTACCATTCTGCCATATACCCATCTGATCCTGGTGACTTGGATAATTTAAGCCTACTAATTGCAGCTTTTAATTCAACTTCAGTTATGACTGCTGAGTCATCGTTCTGCTTTGTTCTTCGTTTAAAGTGGGTAACTAGAGAATTCAAGAAGGTGTCAATTTGGGTTATGCTTCCCCCTGGAACTTTGGAAATTAGAGTTTTATAAAACACTTCAAAAGCTTCTTGAATTTCATTTAGCTTATTTTTTATCATTTTCATTCTTTAGTCCCCAATTCTATGAATTGTATTTTCTGCTATCTTTTCTTTTCAGTTTCCACGCCAGTATTTTCATAGATTTTGATCCACTTTCATAATGTCTCTGTTTCAGAAACATTAAATTTTTCCTGATTTCTTGCATAGCCAAACTATTAATTTCATTCCTAACTCTTTTAATTTCCCCTAATGTATCCCGTGGCAAATTCAATTTGTGTTTTTTCTCTAGTTTCTTCAGCCTATTTTGTAATTCCTCTGAGGTTTTATTCCTTATTTTTTCTTATATGAAGATATCGCTATAATTTTCCCTCTTAAGACAGCCTTCAGAGTATCCCATAAAATGGGAGATGAAACCTCTCCATTATCATTAAATTCTAAATAGAGATAAATTTCTTGTTTAATTTGTTCCTTAAAGTACGGATCATTGCGTAGACTTGAATTTAGTTTCCAAATAGTATTCTTTGGTTGTAGGTCAAAATCAACAGATAAATATATAGGTGCATGGTCACTTACATCTATTGTCCCAATTCCACAGGTGTTTATTTTGTCTTTGTCTTTTCCAAATGTTATGAAATAGTCTATTCTTGTATATACAGAATGGGGAGCAGAATAGTAAGTGTAATCCCTTCTGTCAGGGAAAAGGTCCCTCCATATATCAATTAAACCCACATCCTCAAAAAGTGTATTAACTTTCTTATGTAAAGATTTTGTTTTATAAGTTTTTCTATTGGAAGAGTCTAAGTTTGGTTGTAATTGTAAATTTAAGTCTCCCCCACATATCAGGAGACCTTCTGTTTCTGCCACCCTAATATCAGTAATTTTTTGAAAGAAACCAATATCACTTCCCGGGGGTGCGTATATATTCAATAGAGTAACTGAATTTCCATCTATATTCCCCCTTACCAGAATATATCTGCCCTCTTTATCTCCCATTTTGAATACTTTTTCAAAATTTAGCTTACTTGAGATAAGAATAGCAACTCTTCTCCTATGTCCTGATTTATATGAGAAGAAAAACAAATTAGTGAGGCCCATTCTCTTTAGTTTTCTATTCTCATTATCACTTAAATGAGTTTCCTGTAAATATACTACATGGATTTGTTCTTTTTTTTCATTTTGGATAAAATTCTCCTACGCTTGTTTGGATTTAATAGCCCATTGACTTTAAAAGAAATGAATTTTACTTTGTCCTTAGCCATCTGTATTTATCTGTCAATGTATCATTGAAATTAGAATAAAACTTAATCGATCTACTCCCTGAACAAATAAGAACCAAGAAATGCAAATAATAACAAAAATGGCAACGAACGTGTGATTCTAAGACTGAGGTCCCTGCGTAGATGACCCTGCGTTGAGCTAGAGGAAATGTCTAGCTGTTGGGGAGAACCCCTCCTACTTGTGAGTTGAGGGCCCCCAATGCAGTATTCATAAAAGTCAGTGAACAAATCCATTACACAAAAAAGATTTCTCTGTGTACTCCTATATATACACATACATACACACACACACCCACACACCTATATATATACACACACACATATATATTACATACATACACATATATGCACACATATAAGTTTTCTCATTTTGGTGGGGAAAAAGGAGTAAGTGAGCGAAAAAAGAATAACAACTAAGTAATATAAAATCCACATTATAATAAGTATTTCTCGAGATAGTTATATCACCGTCTACTTCTGCTTCCATTTAGCTTCTCAACATTTTTAAAGTTAGTCAAACCTTATGACCCTTCTGAAGGGGCTGAGGACTGTCTTTGGAAAACTCCCAGTCTCTTCCTGATATACTTCTCTCGGCCTCCTCCCGTCTCCTGCCTTCTCATTTCTCGCACTATTTCCCAAGCGGAGTGGGATAATTTCTCTGCCAGGCTTTCCCTCAGTTTGATCACGCTGACGGCAACCCTCTGGCCTTCATGTCTGCAATTGCCTTTTCCACTATCTGGTATAACCGCGTCCCGTTGTTATAAAACACTATAAGTTTAGCAGGGAACAGAGTTTGAAATCTAATCCTTTCTTGCTTTAGTACTCACTTTAATTCAGAGTATTCTTTACGTTTCTCCAGGACCACGGGGGGGGGGGGGGAATCTTGGTTGAAATATATTAATTTACCATCTAAAAACACCCTCTTCTTGCCCCAGGCCCTTCATAGAATCCCCACCTTGGTACTGTATCAAAGGAATTTAATTATTATTGACCATGGCTTATCTGCTCTATCTCGAGTAGGTTTTGGGACTAGCACGTGATGTGCTCTCTCGATTTCCAGCTCCATAGTCGAGGGAAGCTCCAGCGCATCCCGCAGCAACTTTCTGACAAACTCCAACATAGACAAGCCCTCCGCTCCTTCGGGAACATTGTATATTCTGATATTTTTCCGCCGTTATCTTCCCTCCAGGTCAAGCAGTTTACCTTCTTGGGGATTTAATATTTTTATTGGCTTACTCAGTTTTCATTCCACATTTTGAACGCGATCTTCCACCTTCTCAATTTGAGTCTCTGCTACCGCTATTTTTTGATTGGCGTTGGTGAGCTCTGACTTAATATCATGTAGCTGCTGCTTTATATCTTTCTGGAACTCCCTTATCTCTTTCAGAATTTCGATCATATTCGCTGCTTCACCTGAACGAGGCCCAGCATCTGCCTCACTAGCACGCGGTCGGGTAGGAGAGCCACTCACTGCACTCCTCTCGGCCGCAGGAGTGCTGCAGTGTCGCTTTTTTTAATTTCTATTCTTTTTCCTCATTCTTGCCCCTCTTTTCAGTTCAAATATTTTTCAAAAAATACTATATTTGATGGGTTAACGGGGTTTAATACGCATTTTTCCGGAGGAGCTAGTGACTTAAACTGCCATTCTCGATGATGGCGCCACCGGAAACTCATTATTATTTCCATTACTGAGAATATAATGCAGACAGAGACAGCACGTCCACTGAAATAGGACCTGGAGTGCAGCAGTGTTAGATGTTATAAAGGCTATGCAGATCAAAATGTGTTTTTAAAATGTTATTTCTAGAAAAGACCAGAAAAATATATTCATTTGTGGAAAATCAGAGCAGTAGAGAGTACATAGAGAGAGTAGACAGTAAATGGAGAGAGTACAGAGAAGATTTACTAGAATGTTACCTGGGTTTCAGCACCTAAGTTACAGGGAAAGGTTGAACAAGTTAGGTCTTTATTCTTTGGAGCGTAGAAGGTTGAGGGGGTAGGTCAGCAAGAGATGCTCATGGAGTGAGCACTGTTTCAGATTCGCTCCATAACCTTTACTTTTTTTAACCTATGATCACCCTTATTTAACTTACTTTTACCTACACCAAAAGATTGTTGCTACTTTTTTGGACTTATCTTTAAGAGTCTATTATGAATTTTGAAGAAATGAGTACAGAAATGGCTTTGAGATCTAAAGGGCGAGACCCTGGGAAAGATTCTAACGGGAACGGAAAGAAAAAAAACACCGATCCTAAGCGCACTGAATTGACTTATGAAATGTTATTGGAGCTTTTAAATGAAAAATTTGAAGAACAATGACAAATTTTCAAACAAGATATAAAGGCTTTTCAGGATTATATGGATAAGACTGATTCAGTAGTTAACCAGCAGCAAGCTCTAATCGCAACTTTGCAAGAGGACGCTCGGAAGCGAGACTTGATAATCGAAAAACTGGAGCAGAAATTATCTTCGACGATTAAACAGGTGGAAACACTTAAAGCCAAGAGTGTCGACTTTGAAAATTGGTCCAGAAGACAGAACTTACACATACTTGGTCTCCCGGAAGGTATTGAACAAGGGGACCCCTCGAAGTATTTTGCTCAACTTTTAAAGGATGCGTTCCCTTCTGTATTCCCAGACAGTCCTCCGTTACTTGATCGTGCCCACAGAATTATGCGCCAATCACCAAGTTCTACATCTAAACCACCGGTTGTAATTGTCCGATTTCACTATGTGCATGTCAAAGAGCAACTTATTTGTGTGGCTCGGCGTTTTCCAAGAATTCGATTTTCGATTAGTGGAGGATTTTAGCCCAGAAGTAATGAAGGCAAGGCTTCTTTTTAAACCTCTGATGTCCGAATGTTATGAGAAAAATCTAAAACCTGCGCTCTTATACCCTGCGAAGCTCAGAATCTCGCCTCCGAATGCACCACGGCGTGTTTTTCTCTCCACATCTGAAGCTCGAAGCTTTCTGGATGAGCATTATTCTACTGTTTGACTCTCGTTTTTAATAAATGAGTGATTTTGATTGTTACAAAACAGTTTTTGTTTCCAAAACCAGATTTTGTTTCTGGCTATTGGTGTAGGTTTATTCTATATTTTATATTCTAATTAAAGTTTTTTTGACGTACTAATCTTTTTATTTTACTTACTTTAACCACTGTACTTTATCTTTGGTCATTATTATTAATCCTCTGAAGGTGAATTTTTTTTACTAAGATGGCAGTTTCTTCTCTAAAATATGTTTTGCTTTTTTTTATTTCGCCTTTTTTTTCTCCAGTCTTCTTCCTATAATGCATTTCTTATCACAGTTAAAAAATTTTTTTGGTTTGTTTGGGTTTTAACCTGATTTATAAGTTATTAGTGATTATATTCTTTTCGTTTTTTTTGCTAGCAATTATATTAAGAAGTTTGTTTTAGTATAGTGATCATTATTTTTTTTGGAGTTTGGGTGGATCTTTTTTTCCCTTTATATACGGAGTTGCCTTCTGCTGATATGGGGGTAGATTTAGTTTCATTCCTCTTTCTTCCCAGCCTTCTACTGGCTTGGGAGGGGCTTTCTCTTCTTGGGTGGGGGTGGGTTTTTTTCTAAATCTATTGTTCTTTTTATCAGTTTTTTTTAGTTTTTTCATTTGGTCTGATTTTAAACTACTAAAATGTCCACTATGTCGTCACTTCCGGGTCCACCCGTTATTTTTGTTCCTCTTCCGAGTGCATGAGTTCATAATTTGGTTAACCCTTTATATACCAAAGGGTTGATTTCAGAAATATGGCTCAGACCATTAATTTTGTCTCTTGGAATACTAATGGCTTAAACCATCTGATTAAACAGAAAAAGATTTACAAAGTATTCCAAAGACTGAATGCACATATTATTTTTGTACAAGAAACTCATGTGAGGAAAGAGGATAATTATCGTTTTTTTTAGGTTTTGGAAAGGTCAACAGTACCATTCGAATTCGAATGCTAAGGTAAAGGGAGTTTCAATTTTTATCGACTCCTCTATTGCATTTGTCCAACACGATATTATTTCAGATCTGAATGGTAGATTTTTGTTAATTACTGGGTTACTTTTTAACAAAAAGGTTGCTATGGTTAATGTTTATGCTCCAAATGTGGATTATCCCGATTTTTTAAAGTCCTTATTTACTTCTCTACCTAGTCTAAATGAATATAGGTTAATAATGGGTGGTGACTTTAATTGTTGTTTAAATCCTTTGTTGGACAGATCTATATCTACTCAGACTTTACCTAATAAGTCGGCCACTTACATTAATTCTTTTTTGACTGATAATGGAATTTTTGATATTTGGAGATTTCAGCATTCAAAGGACAAAGAGTTTTCATTTTTCTCACATGTTTATCATTCTTACTCGAGAATTGATTATTTTTTATTGACTCTTGTTTTATTCCATCGGTAATTGGTTGTAATTATGATATTATAGCCATCTCTGACCATGCTCCATTAAAACTTTCTATTAAATTTATGGATACAGCTTTCAGTGCTAGACAATGGCGATTTGATTCTACCTTACTGCAAGATCCGGATTTCATTAAATTTATGAAGGAACAGATTGATTTCTTCTTTTCAATTAATTCCACGGATGATATTTCTTGCGGAACACTTTGGGACACTTTTAAAGCATATATACATGGACAGATTATCTCCTATTCTGTTGGTTTGAGAAAACGCATTAAGAAGGAAACTCTTTTATTGGTTGATAAAATTAAAGAGATTGACAAGAAATATTCGACTGCTCCTAGTAAGGAGCTTTACAAACAAAGGGTTGAACTTCAAATGGAACATAGTTTATTACTTACATCTTTGATTGAAAATCAATTAATGAAAACCAGATCTGATTTTTATATACATAGTGATAAATTGGGTAAACTGCTAGCTAATCAGTTGAAGAATGCTTTGGTTAAACGCCAAATTATTAAGATTCGTCAGCAGAATGGTGATTTGACAGTTAACCATGATGAGATAAACAAATCTTTTCAAGATTTTTATACCTCCCTGTATCATTCTGAATTCCCTCATGATTATAATATCATGTATGATTTTCTTGGGAAATTGAATTTTCCAAAATTATCATCAGATGATCTTTCAATATTAGAAACTCCTATTACAGATGCAGAAATTAAAGGGGTTATTTCCTCTATGAATTCTGGGAAAGCACCAGGTCCAGATGGGTATACAATAGAATTTTTAAAATGTTTTTCCTCTACTCTTTCTCCTTGGTTATGCAGGGTTTTTGAAGAAGCAATTAGATTGGGTAATTTGCCACAATTTTTTTATAGAGCTTCCATTTCTTTAATATTGAAGAAAGTTAAAGACCCTACTGACTGTGCATCCTATAGACCAATATCCTTATTGGATGTAGATTCCAAGATCTTTTCCAAGTTACTGGCATCCAGGCTGGAGAAGGTATTACCTCAAATTATCTCGGAAGATCAAACTGGTTTTATTAAAAATCGCTATTCTTTTTTCAATGTTAGGAGATTATTGAATATTGTTTATACTCCTTCACATAGCACCTCAGAATGTGTAATTTCATTAGATGTGGAGAAAGCATTTGATAGAGTTGAATAGCCATACTTATTTACTGTGCTTGAGAAGTTTAATTTTAGTCCGACATTCATTTCCTGGATTAAACTGATATATCATACTCCAGTAGCCTCGGTTTTTTACTAACAATCAAAGATCTCCCTTTTTTCGTTTATTTCGGGGTACTAGACAAGGCTGTCCTCTTAGTCCATTATTATTTGATATTGCTTTAGAACCCTTGGCAATTGCTATTAGAGAATCACCAAACATTTTTGGCATTACTCGTGGGACGGATATACATAAGTTATCATTATATGCAGATGATTTATTATTATTTATTTTTGATCCTGAGAAATCCATTCCTGCAGTTATATCATTGTTGGCTCAATTTAGTAATTTTTCCAGGTATAAATTAAATCTTAATAAGAGTGAATTGTTTCGTTTAAATAGACAGGTTCCAATTTATGGAAATTTACCTTTTTGACTCTTAATGACTCTTTTATATACTTAGGGATTAAAATCACAAAAAATTATAAGGACTTATTTAAGGTTAATTTTTTACCCTTAATCGATCAGATTAAATGTTTGTTCACTAAATGGTCACCATTATCTTTATCACTGATAGGTCGGATTAATGCTATTAAGATGATTATTTTACCCAAGTTTTTCTATATATTTCAAGCGGTACCAATTTTTATTCCGAAATCTTTTTTTGCTAATGTTGATTCAAAAATTTCCTCATATATATGGCAGAATAAAAATCCTAGATTAGGTAAAAAAAATATTTACAGAAGGCAAGGAAGGAAGGTGGATTGGCATTGCCTAACTTTAGATTTTATTATTGGGCTGTCAATATCCAGTATTTGATATGTTGGTTAAAAGATTGGGATTTATCTTTTAGCCCTCATTGGGTGAACCTGGAAATTAAATCTGTACAAGGATTTTCATTGGGTTCTATTTTAGGGTCTTCTCTTCCCTTTGCTCTTTCTAAATTGCAGAAATGAATTGACAATCCGATAGTTAAACATACTTTACGTATATGGTTTCAATTTTGGAAATTTTTTGGGTTGACTCAGTTTGTTTTAAATATTCCTATTGTATCCAATTTCTTTTTTTATCCTTCTATTATAGACCAAGCTTATTCAGCTTGGAAGACTAAAGGATTACTATGATTTTCTGATTTATTTTTGGATAATTGTTTTATGTCTTTTGAATAATTATCTAATAAATATAATTTGCCTAGATTTCATTTTTTTAGATATTTACAGATTAGGAATTTCTTAAATACTGTACTTCCTACCTTTCCAAATCTTGAGTCTTCGGGTATTTTGGAGAATTTGCTAGAACTAAATCCTTCTCAGAAAGGGGAAATATCAAAACTCTACAATATAATTATGAAGATACGTTCAGAGCCCTTCTATAAGATTAAAAACAATTGGGAAAGAGAACTTAACCATACTATCCCTATCGAGAATTGGGATAAAATTCTTCAATTAGTCAATTTATCATCTATATGTGCTAAACATTGATTAATACAGTTTAAAGTTGTGCATAGGGCTCATATGTCCAAGGATAAATTGGCTCATTTTTATTCCTATATAAATCCTATTTGTGACAGATGTCATTCTGAGATAGCATCTTTAACTCATATGTTTTGGTCTTGTCCGCTTTTGAAAAAATATTGGAAAGACATTTTTGATATTATTTCCACGGTATTGAACATTGATTTACAACCTCATCCTATTACTGCAATTTTTGGTTTACCAATGATGGACTCAGTCCATTTATCTTCTTCTGCTTGTCGAATGATTGCATTTCTTACATTAATGGCTAGAAGATCTATTTTGTTGAATTGGAAAGAAATTAATCCTCCTACCGTATTTCATTGGTTTTCTCAAACTATGTTATGTCTAAATTTAGAAAAAATTAGAAGTGTTGTATTTGACCCTTCTATTAAATTTGAAAAGATATGGAGACCATTTATTCAATATTTTTATATGATGTAATGTGACCCTGTTCCAAGCCTATTTGTTTTTCCAGTTTTGGTTTTACATATGTTGAAAGGATCGGAGTTGACGACACTGATGATTTTGTATTTTTGTTAAATATTATAAACAGCCCATTTTTTTCATCTTTTTTTTCTTTTTTTTCCCTTTTTTTTCTTTTTTCTTTTTTTTCCTTATTGGTTATTAGGTTTTAAATTAGTTTTTCTAGCATAAATTTTTTTCTCTTTCTCTTTTCTGTTTTTATTAATATATTATGATATACCTAGTTTTGCTTTGTTTATATGTTACTTGTGTCGTCCATGATTTGGGAAGACTCATTTATATTGTAACTATTGCTTATGTATCCTTTCATGTTCAGTTTAAATTTGTATGTTTGTAATCCCATTATCTATGTATTAATCTTATTATGTTGATATTAATAATAATTAAAAAAAGATTGGAAAAGAAGGTTGAGGGGGGACTTGATAGAGGTATTTAAAATTATGAGGGGGATAGATAGAGTTGATGTGGATAGGCTTTTTCCATTGAGAGTTGGGGAGATTCAAACAAGAGAACACGAGTTGAGAGTTAGGGGGCAAAAGTTTAAGGGTAAAACGAGGGGGAATTTCTTTACTCAGAAAGAAATTCTGAGCTATGTCGAACGAGCTTCCAGTAGAAGTGGTAGAGGCAGGTCCGGTATTGTCATTTAAAGTAAAATTGGATAGATATATGGA
The DNA here is from genome assembly GCF_048418815.1 of Hemitrygon akajei. NCBI lineage: Eukaryota > Metazoa > Chordata > Chondrichthyes > Myliobatiformes > Dasyatidae > Hemitrygon > Hemitrygon akajei. The sequence continues at coordinate 955,662 of NC_133146.1, read as the reverse complement.
CAGGAAAGGAATGGAGGGTTATGGGCTGAGTGCGGGCCAGTGGGACTAGATGAGAGTAAGCGTTCAGCATGGACTAGATGGCCTGTTTCCGTGCTGTAATTGTTATATGGTTATATAACCATATAACAATTACAGCATGGAAACAGGCCATCTCGGTCCTTCTTCTTTTATATATGGTTATATAAAATCCAGTGGCAGAGAGCAGGGAAGGGTTATGTAGAGTGGAATGTGGAGTATAGAGGCAGGAGCTGAGAAACAGGGCTGCTAGGCATTACAGAAGAAAAGGTGAAGCAAAATTCAGAAAAAGGCATTTATTTCTGAAAAAAATCTGAAATATTAACTCTTCTTTTCTCCCTTTACGGATGCTGCCTGAGCTATTGGGTAGTTCCATCATTTCCTGCCTTATATTTAAGGTGAAGCAAAGCCTTGGGGAGATATAAAGATGACAAAGTTTTGAAAATCAGGGCTGAACACTGAGGGAATGTAGGCTATGTTTGTTGCAAGTTAACACATTGTGGTTCTGGAATGGAAAAGGATGAGTCTGTGCAAGCTTGGCTAAGAGCATTCGTGTTTGTCCCACTCTTCCCCCTATACATAGCATTGCAAATTCTTTCATCTCAGGTATTTATCTTGCTAGTATTTGAATAATTTAATCCATTCCACTACTTCAGGCAGATAAGGCTAATGTCATTGGCAGCTCATCTATAAGGAAAACTCTGATTTCAAATTGCCGCTGCCACTATACCCACTCATGTTGGAGGCTTTGAGAGCAGGAGCTGGCACTGGAGTCCCTCAGGCAGTCCCACATTGAATTTAATGCTGATTGGCAACTCCTGCAATGTCACTGGTGCCAAACTGATTCAGTCTCTGCCGTTCCTTTGGATTCATCAGCTGCATGGAGAGTGGACACCTGCTGCAAGGGCAACAGCTTGTTCTCCATATTGTATTCTGCTGGCTTGTATACAGGCTTATGTAGACAGCTAGAATGCAACTTCCATGGTTGACCCCAATCAATGAAGAATCTACTACTTCTCTGCTACTGCCCCCAAGGATGTATTCCAGGCCCTTGCTATGCACTGCGTAAAATACTTTTCCTTTAAGTTGGTTTTGGTTCACTTGCCAATCACCTTCATCCTATTTCCAAGTCTCCCAGGACTTCCACAAATGGGAAAGGCTTCTGTCTCTCTGGTATATCTAAACCCTTCAAGTCTTCCAGTATTTTTATCATTTTCCTTGCCAACTTCAGCTCTTCCTAGGAAATCAAAACCAGACCATGCCTGAAAGTATGTATAACTAGGCTGAGGGACAATTTCCATCCGGCTGCTTTAACACTATTAAATGGTTCCCTAGTAAAACACTACAGAGCTAACGATCTACCTCATTATGATCTTGCACCTTATTGTCAACCTGCACTATGTAGCTGTTACACTTTATTCTGCTTTCTGCTATTGTTTTACCTTTTACTACCTCAATGCATTGTGCAATGACTTGATCTGCATGCACAACACATCTGTCAAGTTTTTCACAGTAGCTCATTATGTGTGCATTCCAATTCCAGTGTCCCCAGTCTATCCACAGAAACAAAGCTCATAACAATTGCACTGTGCCCAATCAGTGAATGGGAACATGAGAAGCTTCAACTTCACATAGCTCTATGATTGAAGATCATGGCAGTTTTCAGTCAGTGAATGGTATTCATTAGAAAGGGCAAATAAAAATAGCCCAGGGGCAAACAGAGCAGCCAATATTTTAGTAGTCATTGTGTGAGTGGGCCAGTGTTGGAGTGGCTTTGGCTTATCAGGCTTGGGCAAGATAAGTATTTGGTAGGTTTTTTCTTCTTCATTTCTCGTCTGTTAGGGCACATTTAGTGCAGTGAGAAACACTCCAGAGGATGTGTTGTGTTCTTTACGTGAGATGTGGGAATTCTGGAATCTCCAATCTCCTGGATAATCACATCTGCACCAAGTGCTTTGAACATTAGCTCCTCAGAGAAAGTGCTAAGAACCTGGAGCTACAGCTCAATGATATTCAGCTCAAGTGGGAGACAGAGGAATTAACAGATAAGAGCTACAGAGAGGTAGTCACCCTTAGGTTGCAGGAGATCATAAGACCATAAAACCATAAACTCCAAGTGAGGCTTTGCCAGTTCTTTATAAAGCCTCAACATTGCTTCTTTGTTTTTATATTCTAGTCCTCTCGTGCCTTCCTCACCACCGATTCAACCTGTAAGTTAAACTTTAGGGAATCCTGCACAGAAACTCCCAAGTCCCTTTGCACCTCAGATTTATGAATTTTCTCTCTATTTAGAAAGCTGTCAACACATTTAATTCTTCCAGCAATGTGCTTGACCATACACTGTATTACAGCAGCCACTTCATTGAACATTCTGCTAATCTGTTGGTCTTCCTGTAGCCTCTCTACTTCCCCAATACTACCTGCCTCTCCATTTATCTCCGAACCATACACAAACCTAGCCACAAAGCCATCAATTCCATCATCCAAATCATTGACATATAACATAAAAAGAAGTGGTTCCAACACAGACCTTTATGAAACACTGCTAGTTACCGGCAGCCAACCAGAAAAGGCTTGCTTTATTCCCACTGCTTGCATCCTGCCGTCAGCCAATGCTCTATCCAGGCTAGTATCTTTCCTGTAATACCATGGGCTCTTAACTTGTTAAGCAGCTTCATGTGTGGCACCTTGTCAAAGGCCTTCTGAAAATCCAAGCACACTGATTCTCCTTTATCTATCCTGCTTGTTATTTCTTCAAAGAATTCCAACAGATTTGTCAGGCAAGATTTTCCTTGAGGAAACTATGCTGACTATGGCCTATTTTATTAAGTGTCTCCAAGTACTCTGAAACCACATACTTAACATCGACTCCAACATTTTCCCAATTGCTAAGGTCAGACTATCTAGCCTATGATTTCTTTCTTCTCCTTCCCTCCCTTCTTGAAGAATGGAGTGACATTTGCAATTTTTAGATCCTCCAAGCTATGCCAGAATCTATTGATTCTTAAAAGATCGTTACTGGTATCTCCACAATCTCTTCAGCCACCTATTTCAGAACCCTGGGGTGTACACCATCTGGTCCGGGTGACTTATCTACCTTCAGACCTTTCAGATTCCCATGAACCTTCTCCCTATTAATGACAATTTCACACACTTCTGTGCCCCGACACTCTCGAACTTCCGGCATACTGCTAGGGTCTTCCATGACTACTTACCAGCATCATCTTTAATATTATTGCTTAGCTTACCTTCATATTCCATCTTTTCTTTCTTAATGATAGTTTGGAGATCTGTACATAATTGCCATAACGGTCTTTACCCTTGCCGTTCCCGAGCTCTACTCTCAATGATTCAACACTTTTGGATCCCATATTACTTCTTTCTAAAGATTTGATTTCATTTTTTTACGAACAGAGCCACATCACTCCCTCTGCCTTCCTGCCTGTCCTTTTGATACAATGTGTATCCTTGGCTGTTATCTCCCAGCTATAATTTTCTTTCAACCATAATTCAGTGATACCCACAATGTCAATCATACCAATCTGTAACTATGCTACGAGTTTATCGACCTTATTCTGTCTACTGTGTGTTTAAGTGTTATACCTTTAATCCTGTATTCACCCTTTTCAAATTAGTTCCCCTTTTAAATTGCAACTTATCCTGTTGACTGCAATTTTGTCCTATAATTAGCCCCTCCTTGCTAGTAGTCTTACTCCAGATGGCCTCTGCTTATTCAAGGATGAAGGTTCAATATACAGTACATTTATTATCAAAGTATGTATTAGTATACAACCTGGACACTCAGAACGTAAAAGCATGAAGGTAAGTGTCCAAGAAAACCAACTACCCCATCCTCCAGTTCTCATCCCCTGCCAAATTAGATGAAACCTTCTGAACAACTCTTGTAAATCTGCCCGTAAGGATATTGATCCCTCTCGGATTCAGGTGTAACCAATCCCTTTTGTAGGGGTTGTACCTTCCCCACAAGAGATCCCAATGATCCATAAATCTGGACATTTGCCCCCTGCCTCAATCATGCATTCATCTGTCAAATCAGCCTATTTTTACCCATACTGGCACATGGTAATATGCTTGTGGGCAGGTTTCAGAGCTGCTAAGGGGGTTGAACCAAATTTGGCAGGGGGTGGGAACTGGAGTGATAGTGCAAAAGATGAGGTAGTTGGTTTACAAACAGAGGAAGTGGGTAGAGAGATTGCTAGTAAGAACAGGCTGATGATGTGGTAAAATTGCAGTGAACAGGATGAGTTGCAATGTAAAGGGGGGGACAGAACTGAAAACAGTGATGAATACAGGACTGAAGATATCATATTTCAGTGCTGCAGTATACAGAATAAGTAAAGTGAAAATGTAGCACACATTGCTTGGCATGTGTGATGTCATGGAATCACTGAATCACGTCTAAAAGAAGATTATCGCTGGGAGCTTATAGTCTAAGAATATACATTGTATCAAAAGGATAGACAAGTAGACAGAGAGGATGGCTTTGCTATGTTGGTTAAAAAAAATAATTCAAATCATTAAAAAGAAGTGATATTTGATTGGACAGTATAGAATCATTATGGGTACAGCTAAGATGGCAGCTATATACAGACACCCAAACAGTAGCTAAGAAATGGTCCACAAATTACAATAGGGGATGGGAAATGCATGTTAAAAGAGCATTATTACCTGGGTATTTTGGGAAAATCAAGTTGGTGCTGCATCCCAAGAGGGGAAATTTCTAGAATGCTTTACAGAACAGCTCGTGATTGAGCCCAGTAGGGGAGCTTCTATTCTGGATCAGGTGTTGTGCAATGAACCAGAATTGATTTAAGAGCTTAAGGTAAAGGAACCATTAGGGACAAGTGATCATAATATGAAATTCGAGAAGGAAAAGCTAAAGTCAGATGAAGGAATTACAGAGGCATGAGAGAGGAGCCAGCCAAAATTGATTGGGAAGGAACACTAACAGAGCAGCAGTGGCTGGAATTTCTGGGAGCAATTTGGAAGGTGTAGGATATATACATCTCAAAGAGGAAGTAGTATTCTAAATGGAGAATGACACAACCATGGCTGATAAGTGAAGTCAAAGCTAACATAAAACCAAAGAGAGGGCATAGAATAGAGGAAATTAGAGCATTGAGAAGCTTTTAAAAACCAACAGAAGGTAACAAAAATATCATAAAAAAGGAAAAGATGGAATACAAGGTTAAACTATCCAATAATATTAAAGAGGTTGCCAATAGTTTCTTCAGATATGTAAAAGAGAGCAAAAGTAGATATTAGACCACTGGAAAATATTGCTGGAGAGTTAGCAATGGGACACAAGGAAAGAGTGAGTGAGCTGAATAAGTATTTTGCATCATTGCATCATTCTGTGGAAGATGCTAGCAGTATGCCTGAAGTTTGAGTGTGCAGGAGCAGAATTGAGCGAAGCTTCCATTACTAAGGAGAAGGTCCTGGGGAAACTGAAATGTCTGAAGTCAGATAAGTCACTTGGATCAGATGATCTAGACGTCAAGGTTCTAAATGAGGTGGCTGAAGAGATCGTGGAGGCATTAGTAATGATCGTTCAAGAATCACTGGATTTTGGTATTGTTCTGGTGTTACAAGGGGGCGTTGGGAGCAGACCCAAGTGCAGAACACAGACACAGAGGTAGTATAAACAGAACTGGGTTTATTGATAGTTACTTGGAAGGCCAGGGGGCAAGAAAAAAAAGTCAACATGGACGTAAACGTTGGATAACAAACCAGTAAAACCTGGACTAGGACTTAGACAAGGAACCTGGACTTGGACTCGACTTGGACTCAGAACTTGGACTCAAAACTTGGATCTCAACTTGGATCTTGACTTGGACTCAGAACTCAGACCACGAGCTTGGACTTGGACTGGACTTGGACCACAAAAAGACAGAATACCCAACTTGGAGTAGCGGCAAATGGCCGGACCTACACAGCTAGAAGGACTTGGACAGCGAAGAAACAGAATACCCAACACAGAGTAGCGACAAACAGCTGGACCTACTCAGCTGTCAGGATGCAGACAATGAGGAGACAGAATACCCAACCTGAAGTAGTGGCAAATGGCTAGACCTACTCAGCTGGAAGGATTTGGACAACAAGGAGACAAAACTCAACTCAGAATGGCAGCAAACAGCCAGCAAGTCTTCAGCCGGCCACTAAAATGACAGAATTCGTACCTTACTCGGAGCAGCAGCAAAACAGCCAGCCACTCAGCTGGACACAAAAACGCCTGAGCAGCCACAAGCACTGAAGCAACTAGAGTCCATGAATGTTGGTGGTCCTGGGATTGTCCCGCAGTGGCTACTGTGAGATGCCATTAGGCTTTACAATTCTACCGCCAGGACTTAAGAACTTTTTAAAAGCTATTATTAATGCTTTTTGAGATAGTGATTTAGATGCATATCATATTTTTTACTGAGTTAAGTATTGTATGTAATTAGTTTTGCTACAACAAGTGTATGGGACATTGGAAAAAAGATGAATTTCCCCATGGGGATGAATAAAGTATCTATCTATCTATCTATCTATCTGACTAGTTTCCAGTAACATGCATCTGGTGATGGCCCAGCAATCACCACTATAACTCCAAGCCTTTTATGTTGCCAGTACGAAATGAAGATCAGGTGCCTTAATCAAAGCGCCCAATGGAACACTGGAAAAAGGAAATAACTGGAATGAGGAATCCACGGACTGGACCGTGACATCTGGAGAGCCTGAAAATTACAAATTAATGTTAAGTTGTGGTTCCTTTTATATATTAGCTCAATACTATACTATACATGATTTTGACAGTGCATATTCCTTTCATTTGTACTTTTATTGAAATATGTATTTGATATAACTTCTCCTCTGAATTGTATTTATTCTTATTTTTTTAATCAATAAAAAAGATTGAAAATGAAAATTACAAATATCTCTATACTCTTCAAGAAGTGAGAGAGGCAGAAGAAAGGAAATTATAGACCAATTGTCTGACCTCAGTGGTTGGGAAGATATTAGAGTTGATTGTCAAGAATGTGATTTTGGGGTACTTGGAGGCACATGATAAAATAGGCTGAAGTCAGCATAGTTTCCTCAAAGGAAAATCTTGCCTGACAAGTCTATTAGAATTGTTTGAAGAAATAACAAGCAGGATAAACAAAGAATTGAAGGATGTTCTTTACTTGGATTTTCAGAAGCCCTTTGACAAGTTGCTACACATGAGGCTGCTTAACAGGTTAAGGACCCATGGTATTACAGGAAAGATACTAGAATAGATAGAGCATTACTTGATTGGCAGGAGGTAATGGGTGGGAATAAAGGGAGTCTTTTCTGGTTGGCTGCCAGTGACTAGTGTAGTTCTACAGGGGTCTGTTTTGGGACAACTTTTTTTTACGTTATATGTCAATGATTAGATGATAGAATTGATGGTTTTGTGGCCAAGTTTGTGGATGAAATGAAGATAGGTGATGGGGCGGGTATTATTGAGGAAGCAAAGAGGCTGCTAAAGAATTTAGACAGATTAGGAAAATGGGCAAAGAAGTGGCAGATGGAATATAGTGTCATGAAGAGAATGGTCATGCACTTTGACAGAAGAATTGAAATTGTTGACTGTTTTCTAAATGGAAAGAAGATGCACAAATCGAAGGTGACTTGGGAGTCCTCATGCAGGACTCCCTAAAGGTTAATTTGCAAGTTGAGTCAGTGGTGAAGAAAGCAAGTACAATGTTAGCATTCATTTTAAGAGGACTAGAATGTAAAAACAAGAATGTCTGTTGAGGCTTTATAAGGCATTGATGAGGCCTCATGGGTAGTAAGCAGTTTTAGGCCCATTATCCAAGAAAGGATGTGCTGATATTGAAGAGGATTCAAAGGAGTTTCACAAAATGATTCTGGATTGAAAGGCTTATCAAATGAGGAGCGTTTGGTGATTCTGGAATTCAGAAGAATGAGGGAGATTCTCATTGAAAACTAATGAATGTTGAAATGCCTCAATTAAGTGGATGTTCCCTATGGTAGGGGAGCCTAAGACCATACGAAACAGCCTCAGAATGGAGAAACACCATTTTAGAATAGAGATGAGGAGGAATTTCTTCAGTCAGAGAGTGGTGAATCTGTAGAATTTGTTGCCACAGGTGACTGTGGAAGCTAGATCATTGAGTATATTGAAGGCAGAGGTTGATAGATACTTAACTTTTCAGGGCATGAAGGGATACAGAGAGGAAATATGGCAGGATACTGGAGCTGAGAGGGAAATGGCATGTTGAAATGGCAGAGCACACTTGATGGGCCAAGATGCATAATTCTGCTCCTTTTTCTTATGGTCTTATGGATAGTCTAGAAAGTTCAAAGTTCAAAGTAAATTTACTAGCAAGTACATGTATATACATTATTCATCCCCCCCCCCCACAGTGGTTTTCAGATTTTATTGTTTTATGGTATTGAATCACAGTGGATTTAATTTGGCTTTTCTTGACACTGATCAACAGAATGATTGTGTCAAAGTGAAACAGATCTCTACAAATTATTCTAAATTAATTACAAATATAAAACAAAAAATAATTGATTGCATAAGTATTCACCCACTTCAAGTCAGTATTAAGTAGATGCACCTTTGACAACAATAACAGCCTTGAGTCTGTGTGGCAATGTTTCTATCAGCTTTGCACATCTGGACACTGCTATTTTTCCCCATACTTCTTTACAAAACTGCTCAAGTTCTGTCAGATTGCCAGGGGGTCATGAGTGAACAACCCTTTTCAAGTCCAGCCACAAATTCTCAATTAAAATCCTGATTTGGCCACTCCAGGACATAAACTTTTTTAAGCCATTCCTGTGTAGCTTTGGCTTTGTGATTGGGGTCATTGTTTTGCTGGAAAACAAATCTTCTCCCAAATCACGGTTCTCTTGCAGACTGCATCAGGTTTTCCTCCAGGATTTCCCTGTATTTTGTTGCATTCACTTTACCCTCGACATTCACAAGTCTTCCTGGGCCATCTGCATTGAAGCATCCCCATACCATGATACAGCCACCACCATGCTTCACAGTAGGGATGGTGTGTTTTTAATGACGTGCAGTGTTTGGCTTACACCATACATAGCATTTAGTCTGATAGTCAAAAAGCTCTATTTTGGTTTCATCAGACAATAGAACCTTCTTCCAGCTGACTCTACAATCACCCCACATGTCTTCTGGCAAACTCTAGCTGAGATTTCATTATGAGTCTTTTTCAACAGTGGTTTTCTCTTTGCCACTTTCCCATAAAGCTGCGACTGGTGAAGTATCCAGGCAACAGTTGTATGTGCAGTCTCTCCCATCTCAGCCACTGAAGCTTGTAACTCCTCCAGAGTTGTCATAGGTCTCTTGGTGCCCTCCTTCACTATTCCCCTTCTTGCACCATTATTTAGTTTTTGAGGATGGCCTGCTCTAAGCAGATTTACAACTGTGCCATATTAGAAACATACAAACATAGAAAACATACAGCACAGTACAGGCCCTTCGGCCCCGAACATGTCCCTACATTAAAACCACCTAGGGTTTACCCATAGCCCTCTATTTTTCTAAGCTCCATGTAGCCATCCAGGAGTCTCTTAAAAGACCCTATTGTTTCCGCCTCCATCACCGCTGCCGGCAGCCCATTCCATGCACTCACCACTCTCTGCGTAAAAAACTTATCCCTGACATCTCCTCTGTACCTACTTCCAAGCACCTTAAAACTATGTCCTCTCATGCACTCCACTTCAGCCCTGGGGAAAAGCCTCTGACTATCCACACGATTAATGCCTTTCATTATCTTGTACATCTCTATTAGGTCACCTAATAGATCCTCCATTAGGTCACCTAATAATCCTCTATTGCTCCAAGGAGAAAAGGTCAAGTTCACTCAAACTATTCTCATTAGACATGCTACTCGTTTCAGGCAACATCCTGGTAAATCTGCTCTTCACCCTTTCTAGGGTTTCCACATCCTTCCTGTAGTGAGGCGACCAGAACTGAGCACAGTACTCCAAGTGGGATCTGACCAGGGTCCTATATTCTTTCCATTTCTTGATGATTGACTAAACTGTACTCCAAGGGATATTCAGTGACTTAGAAATTTTCTTGTATCCATCTCCTGACTTTTGCTTTTCAGTAACTTTTTTGTGGAGCTGCTTGGAGTGTTCTTTTGTCTTCATGGTGTAGTTTTTGGCAGGATACTGACTCACTAGCAGTTTGACATTCCAGATACAGGTGTATTGCCCACTGTGTTCCAAGCGAGGAACCCTGGAGCACATCCTCAGCAGCTGTACAAGGGCACTTGGTGAGGGATGGTACCAATGGAGGCATGATCAGGTCCTGAAGACCATCGCTGAAGCCATCAGCGCAGGAGTGGAGTGGGCGAAGTGGTCCCAAACCTCCAAGCAGACCATTGCCTTTGTAAGAGCAGGGGAGCAGCCAATACCCACCAAAAGAACATCGGCAGCTATCCTGACCTCTGCAAGAGACCGGCAGCTGTTGGTGGACCTCGAAAGGCAGCTGAGGTTCCCCGACCATATTGCGGCCACCACCCTACGACCAGACGTTGTCCTTGTGTCTGAGTCTACGAAGCTGGTGGTGATGCTGGAGCTGATAGTCCCTTGGAAGATCACTTGAAAGAGGCCTTTGAAAGGAAGCTATCTAAGTATGCAGAACTGGTCAGCAACTGCCAGCTGGCTGGATGGAGAGCGAGGTGTCTCCCAGTGGAAGTTGGTTGTAGGGGATTCGCAGCCCGTTCCTTAGCCAGAGCCTACAGCAACTTGGGCATCGAGGGAGAGAGGAAGAGGAGAGCCATCCACAGTACCACGGATGTGGCAGAGAGGGCCTCAAGGTGGCTGTGGCTCAAGAGAGGGGAGACATGGAGTCATGTGTAGCTAGACACCTGGACACAAGCTGGGGTCTGATCAGCCCCGGCTGGGTCACCTGGAGAAGGGTGTATGATGTTGAAAGACCCGAAACACCTGATGATTCCAGGAACATCACTGATGATGTGTCCAGAAGCATCAGTAGATGTATGTACACAGCAGAAGCACCTTGACTGCACTCAGGTCTCCAAAAACAAATCTCCATTTAACTAATTGCATGACTTCTAAAGCCATTTGGCTGTACCAGTGATGATTTGATGTTTCATATTAAAAGGGGATGAATACTTATGCAATCAATTATTTTTGTGTTTTATATTTGTAATTCATTTAGTTCACTTTATGGAGATCTGTTTTCACTTTGACATGAAAGTGTTCTTTTCTGTTGATCAGTGTCTAAACAACCAAATCAAATCAATTTTAAAACAATAAAACATGAAAACTTCCGGGGGGTGAATACTTTTTATAGGCACTCTATGTCACCATATACAATCCTGACTTTCATTTTCTTTATTTTCTTGTGGGCATACTGAATAAATCCATGATCAACAGAAGATGTAAAAACAAAGATGAAAATACTAAAATCATGGTTTAGATTATTTTGGAGCCAATGGACAATGAGTACAGGAGGAATAATGAAGGGAAACTACTGTGGCTTATGATTTGAAGGGGAAAACTTCATGTTCACTTGCCCCATCATTGAAATGTTCCCACAACCAATGGACTCACATTTTTGGTCTCGTCATCTAGGTTCTTGATATCTATTGCTTATTTGTTATTATTACTTCTTTCTATTTGCACAGTTTGTTTTCTTCTGCATTCTAGTTGAACCCCCTATTTGGGTGGTCTTTCACTGATTCTGTTATGGTTATTATTCTACAGATCTATTGAGTATGCCCTCAAGAAAATGAATCTGAGGGTTGTATATGGTGACATAGGGACTTTGATAATAAATTGACTTTGAACTTTGAATAGCTTGGATGATAGTTTTACAAGGATGAAGTCAGAAGTATATCAGTGTAGCTAAGGCAGTCTTAGCAAAAGATCACTTCTGTACTGTTTCTGAAGATTTTACAGTTTTCCTCAAATGCATTATCCATTATTGGGCATAATACTCCAGTTATGGCTGGGCCAGTGTTTTGTGTACTGATGCACTTTTTCAACAGCACCATTTATTTTGTAAGTTGAGCTTGATAGCCCAGATAGCTACAGATAGATTAGACGTTACTTTCTGAACTCTAGAAGTATTAAATATTGAGTGGTTTTCTATAATGGGAAATTCTTTTTTCTTCCTTGGAGGTACATACAATCTGAACATGAATGGATGTTGACTGCTAGTGCTACAGACAATGGTATAACATTATAAAGTAAATAACTCACTCTACTGTCACAAAGTCAGCTTCAGAAAGAAGTTAGAAAACAGGCATTTTCATCAAAGAATGGAAACTAATTTTATTTTACTGATTTTTTTTATTGTATCTGAACACACTTGTTTTTTTGAGTCATCTGATAGTGGCTAATTTCTCAGCTTTGTTTGGTTGTGTGGAATGCAGCACAGAAAAATGAGTAATTTCAAGTTTTAAATTATTTTTTTGTAATTTTCTCTTATCCTCTGCTGAAGATGGAAAATTGCATTAAAGTCACATTTTGAGAGGAATAATGGATCTTTCCCCTTTGAGAATATGTGGACTCTTTCTCATTGGAACGAGAAAGACAAAATTGCAAGCTATTAAAATAATACCCCTTACAGATGAATTAAAGGCAATCTTAACAAAAGTTTCATTGAAAGAATCTGACACCATGTCTGTAAACCTTGCAAGATTTTCCTTTTTACATGTGCTGTACATGTGATAAATAAATCTGAATCTAAATCTGAGTCTGAACATTATCCTTGAAATTGCTTGGAATGAAACAAAGAATTCTAGATTTTGTAAGGTTCCCATTCCCTGAGTGAAAAACCTTCCTCTAATATCCCCCTTGAACTTTCCGCCCTTTACCTTAAAGCCACGTCCTCCTGTACTGAGCAGTGGTGCCCTGGGGAAGAGGCGCTAGCTGTCCACTCTGTCTACTCCTCTTAATATCTTGTACACATTTGTTATGGCATTAAGACTTTAGCAAATTTCTATTTGATATGTCAAGAAGAGCAAGCATTCTGACTGGTTGTGTCATCATCTGGTGAGGATTGTCAGTGGCATTGTAGACTCAGCCTGCTCTATCACAGGAATAAGCCTTTGCTCTATTGATGACATCTTCCAAAGGTGTTGTCTTAGGAACACAGTATCTTCATATGACTACCAGGAGCCTGAAGACCCACACTTAATGCTTTAGGAACAGCCCTTTCCCTTTGACCATAAGACCATAAGGCAAAGGAGCAGAATTATGACATTCAGCCCATCCAGTCTGCTCTGCTATTCCATCATGGCTGATCCCAGTTCCCACTCAACCCCATACACCTGCCTTCTCACCATATCCTTTGAAGCCCTGACTGATCAGGAAACTATAAGCTTCTGCCTTAAATATATGCACTGACTTGGCCTCCACCACAGTCTATGGCAGAATGTTCCACAGATTCACTTCTCTCTAGCTAAAGAATTTCCTCCTTACCTCCTTTCTGAAAGGTCACCCCTCTCTTTGAGGCTGTGCCCTCTAGTGATATCTCACCATCGGAAACATCCTCTCCACATCCACCCTATCTTGTCCTTACAACATTCGATAGGTTTCAATGAGATCCCCCCACATTCTTCTAAATTCCAGTGAGTACAGGCCAAAAGCTGCCAAATGTTCTTCATATGTTAATCCCTTCATTCCCGGAATCATCCTCATGAACCTCCTCTGGACCCTGTCCAATGACAACACATCCTTTCTGAGATATGGGGCCCAAAACTGTTGCAAATACTCTAAGTGTGGCCTGACTAGGGTCTTATAAAGTCCCAGCATTATCTCCTTGCTTTTATATTCTATTCCCCTTGAAATAAATTGGCAACATTGCAACATTGCAGTAATTTACAGACTCAACCTGTAAATTAACCTTCCAGGAGTCTTGCACGAGGACTCCTAGGTCCCTCTGTATCTCTGATGTTTGAATCTTCTCCCCATTTAGATAATAGTCCACACTATTGTTCCTTTTACCAAAATGCAATATTATACATTTCCCAACACTGTATTCCATCTGCCACTTTTTTGCCCATTCTTCCAATTTGTCTAAGTCCTGCTGCAATCACATTGCTTCCTCAGCACCACCTACCCCTCCATCTATCTTCATATCACCTGCCACAAACTTTGTCACAAAGCCACTGACTATCCAAATCATTGACAAACAATGTGAAAAGTAGCAGTCCTAGTACTGACCCCTGACGAACATCACAAGTCACTGGCAGCCGACCAGAAAACACCTCTTTTATTCCCACTCACTGCCCCCTGCCTGTCAGCCATTTCACTACTCATAACGTGCCTGTAACGCCATAGGATTTTATTTTGTTAAAAAGCTTCATGTCTGGCACCTTATCAAATGCCTTCTGAAAATCAAATGTTTCAACGGCTCATAAATTCTTCAACACCATAAGACCATATGATGTAGGAGCAGAATTAGGCTACTTGGCTGATTGAATCTGCTCTGCCATTCAACCATGGCTGATTCTTTCTTCCCTCTCCTCAACCCCATTCCCTGGACTTCTCCCTGTAACTTTTCATGCCGTATACAGTCAACAACCTATTAATCTCTGCCTTAAATGCACCCAATGATCTGGCCTCCACAGCTGTCTGTGATAACAAATTCCACAAATTCACCACCCTCTGGCAAAAAAATCTCTCCGGATTTGAAAGGATGCCCCTCTATCCTGAGGCTGTGTCCTCTTGTCCTAAACTCCCCCATCATGGGTAACTTCCTTTCCACATCAACTCTGTCTAGGCCTTTCAACATTCAAAAGGTTTCAATGAGGTCCCCCCTCACCCTTCTAAATTCCAGTGACTACAGCCCAGAACCATCAGATGTTCCTGATATGATAACCCTTTCAGTCCTGGAATCATCCTCGTGAACCTCCTCTGCAACTTCTCCAATGCCAGCACATCTTCTCATAGATGAGGGGCCGAAAACTGTTCACAATACTCAAGGTGAGGCCTCACCAGTGCCATATAAAGCATCCTTGCTCTTGTATTGTAGATATCATGAAATGAATGCTAACATGGTACTTGCCTGCCTCATTTCCAACCATGCATTTTCCAACATTGTATTTCATTTGCTGCTTTCTTGCCCGTTCTCCTAATCTGTCTAAGTCCTTCTGCATCCTACTTGTTTCATTAATCCATCAGCAAGGGGTAGCACCTTTTTAGCCCCTCATTCATGGTTATGAGAAGCCATGAGAGCAGGTGGTGGATGATTGTATGAGCAGCTGGTGCAAATCACAAGTCCTGGTTATGTGACCACTGACGCCAGGCAGACAATCTCTGAAGAGTATTGATAATGCCTAGGGTCACCCATCGTGCAAGGGCACTGCACAGAAAAAGGCAATGGCAAGTTGCGTCTGTAGAAAAATTTGTCAGAGCAGTTGTGGTCATGGGCACATAATGATTTTTTTTTCTGGATAACATACAACAGAAGAGATTAATGGGAGGAACATTGAACATATGGATTTAAAAGATGGGAGATGGGAGAAATAATTTAGAAGTGGTAATTGTGAGCATCTGTGCTTCTTCCCTGGAGCATTGTGAATGGGAGAAGAATTGAAGTGCAAACTCTGAGATCATGTCCACTGAGACCACAGCAAGCAGGAAGCCCGATTTTGTGATGATATAATGGCTATGGTTTCTTCTCCGGTATGACAAAAAGATTGCTTTGCTTTCACTTGGCATCTCATTACCACATGATGCCAATTTGAGATAAATGTAAGGCACTGAATAATGATTGACAATGTGAAAAAATCAGTTTGATGTTACTCCATTAAATGATGGAATGTTTTAGAAACAAGGTTTTAGAAATACAGTCAAACTGCATTAATTACAAATGTATTCCAATTACATATAATAATTTAAATATGACCATTCTACGAGGGGTGATTGATAAGTTCATGGCCCAAGGAGTCAATTTTAGAAAACCTAGCACATTTATTTTGCAACATAGTCCCCTCCTACATTTACACACTTAGTCCAGTGGTCGTGGAGCATATGGATCCCTTCTTTGTAGAAGTTATCATCTTGGCCCTCCAGAAAGTGGTCCACAGCAGCAGTGATTGAAAAATTCATGGCCTAAGGTAGAAGGAAATTAGTTATACAGCTCTGATTACATGCACGTGCAGTTCAACTCTTTGAGTGATTATGCAGAAAGTTTGAAGTTAGTAACTTTTGTGGTATTTCTGTTTCAGATAATTGAAAATTGCAAGTAAGCGCTGTCTGAGAAAATGGACAACATCGGCCTTCGTGCAGTCATCCGCTACCTCGGTCTCAAGGGCTTATCACCCAATGAGGTCCATGAGGACATGGTGGCAACTCTAGGCTAAGTGTGCTAGGTTTTCTAAAATTGACTTCTTCTACCTTAGGCCACAAACTTATCAATCACCCCTCATGCTTCTATTAAATATTTTGAGATAAAATTCCAGAAATGAGTTGGAGAGACAGATAAGGTAAACATGACTGTCACAATAATGAACCTGGATACAGTTTGCCAAAATAAAAAAGTGGTTTGTCCAAAATTTTTGAGAGCTTGAAAGACAGTATGAAATAACAGAATTCAGAAATGAATGTGGAAAGAGGGTTGATTACAGTAGCATAATATTGTTTTAACAGTGGCACAGTGTATAATATTGTCTCATAGTGATGCAGTGTATAATGTCTCACAGTGACACAGTAGAATATCATCGAATAGCGTCTCATAGTGTCACATATTGTCTCATAGTGATGCAGTGACACAGCATATAATATTTTCTCACAGTGACAGTGTAGAATATTGTCTCATAGTGACAGTGTAGAACATTGTCTCACAGTGTCACAGTGTATAACATTGTCTCATTGTGACACCTTGTATAATATTGTCTCACACTAATACAGTGTATAATATTGTCTCATAGTGACACAGTGTATGATATTATCTCACAGTGTCATACTGTATAATGTTGTCTCATAGCTACGCAATGTACAATATTATGTCATGGTGACACAGTGTTGAATATTGTCTCATATTGACACAGTGTATAATGTTGTCTCATCATGACAATGTGTGTAACATCATCTCATAATTAGATAATGTATTATTGCACCAGTGATTTAGGTTCAATTCTAACCTCTGACTCTGCTCCCTGAGCTGTCTCATGCTGTTCTCCCTGTGTCTATATGGTTTTCCCTCCCATATTCCAGTTTATTCCCACTTGCTACATTAAGTGACTTCTGTAAATTTCCAATAGCTTTTATGACCTTTGGAAGTGTAGAGCTGATGATCATGTTATCAGGAAATATATTAGAAGGTAATAAGTTGGGGATAGTATTTGTCTGAAAGCTGCCAATATCTCAATTGTTTGAAATACCTGCTTGTGAGATAATACAAATATATTTTGCCAAACTGGGTATGTCTACCCATTCTACTGGCTGCCTTCTGCATAGGCAATACTTGGTCTTTAATATTAGCAGATATTAATCTTTTGTAATTGGCCCATAATTTTCTGAAATACATTGCATTCCTGAAATCATTTGCACTTTGTATTCCTGTGAAGAATGTTTTTTGCACAGTAATCAGCAGTACAGGACAGTCTGATGGCAAGGGAAGGTAGCATCATAGCATCAAGATATTGAAGTGTATGAGGATGGGGTGGAGAATTTCTTCATTATCTTGTCACCCCTACTTGGGCTGGGTGCTGGACTGTGACCAATCACTGAATGGTGGCAAGATTCCTTTCCACTTAGGTTTGCACTCCAGTTTAAAAAAGCAGTACTTTCGGAAGTCTTTCGGAGATGAACTTCAATCAGTCACTGAGCGGGATATATTAGAAATGACAATGAAAAATAAGGCAGGTGCAAGTGAAGCGGCCATTGTTGTAAGTGGTCCGGTGTTGGAGTGGCATTGGCTTGTCTGAGTTAGGTGAAGTTAGACTTGGGTGATGTAAGTATCTGGTAACTTTCTTTTTTCACAATTTCATAGCTCAGTCTTCATCTGCCAGGACACAGTTAGTGTAGTGAGAATGGCTCCAGGGGCAGTGTTTTGTTCTGTGTAGGAATTGTGGGAATTCTGGTACATGGAACTTAGAAAAATAGATGGCTATGGGTAACCCAAGGTAACTTCTAAAGTAAGTACATGTTCGACACAGCATTGTGGATTGAAGGGCCTGTATAGTGCAGTGGGTTTTCTATGTTTCTACCTCCAGCCTCCCAGATAAACACACCTGCACCAGATGATGCAAGCTATAGCTCCTTTGAGAACATATTAAGGAACTGGAACTCCAGCTCGATGACCTTTGACTCATACAGAAGAATGAAGGTGTAATAGATAGGAACTACAGGGGGATAGTCTCCCAACCTTCCATGAAGATGGTAACTGGGTGACTGTCAGGAGAAGGAAGGGAAATGGGCAGCCAATCAGAATCAGAATCAGGTTTATTATCACTGACATGTATCATGAAATTAGTTAACTTAGCAGTAGTAGTTCAATGCAATACATAATCTGCCTTCCTGTTCTTACTCCCAAAGTGGATAACCTCACACTTATTCACATTAAACGTCATCTGCCAAGTACCTGCCCACTCACCCAGCCTATCCAAGTCACCCTGAATTCTCCTAACATCCTCATCACGTCACACTGCCACCCAGCTTAGTATCATCTGCAAATTTGCTGATGTTATTCTCAATGCCTTCATCTAAATTGTTGACGTAAATTGTAAACAGCTGTGGTCCCAATACCGAACCCTGTGGCACCCCACTAGTCACCACCTGCCATTCCAAGAAACACCCATTCACCGCTACCCTTTGCTTTCTATCTGCCAACCAGTTTTCTATCCATGTCAATGTCTTCCCCCCGATGCCCTGAGCTTTGATTTTACCCACCAATCTCCTATGTGGGACCTTATCAAATGCCTTCTGAAAATTGAGGTACACTACATCCACTGGATCTCCCTTGTCTAACTTCCTGGTTACATCCTCGAAAAACTCCAATAGATTAGTCAAGCATGATTTACCCTTGGTAAATCCATGCTGGCTCGGCCCAATCTTATCACTGCTATCTAGAGATGCCACTATTTCATCCTTAATAATGGACTCTAGCATCTTCCCCACCACCGATGTCAGGCTGACAGGTCGATAGTTCTCTGTTTTCTCCCTCCCTCCTTTCTTAAAAAGTGGGATAACATTAGCCATTCTCCAATCCTCAGGAACTGATCCTGAATCTAAGGAACATTGGAAAATGATTACCAATGCATCCGCAATTTCCAGGGCCACCTCCTTTAGTACCCTAGGATGCAGACCATCTGGACCTGGGGATTTGTCAGCCTTCAGTCCCATCAGTCTACTCATCACCGTTTCCTTCCTAATGTCAATCTGTTTCATTTCCTCTGTTGGATAGGCTGGGTGAGTGGGCAGATACTTGGCAGAAGACGTTTAATGTGAATAAGTGTGAGGTTATCCACTTTGGGAGTAAGAACAGGAAGGCAGATTATTATCTGAACGGTGTAGAGTTAGGTAAGGGAGAAATACAAAGAGATCTAGGAGTCCTTGTTCATCGTCACTGAAGGTGAATGAGCAAGTGCAGCAGGCAGTGAAGAAGGCTAATGGAATGTTGGCCTTTATTACAAACGGAATTGAGTACAAGAGCAAGGAAATCCTCTTGCATTTGTACAGAGCCCTGGTGAGACCACACCTGGAGTATTGTGTATAGTTTTGGTCTCCAGGGTTAAGGAAGGACATCCTGGCTGTAGAGGAAGTGCAGCGTAGATTCACGAGGTTAATTCCTGGGATGTCCAGACTGTCTTACGCAGAGAGGTTAGAGAGACTGGGCTTGTACACGCTGGAATTAAGGAGATTGAGAGGGGATCTGATTGAAACATATAAGATTATTAAGGGATTGGACAAGATAGAGGCGGGAAATATGTTCCAGATGCTGGAAGAGTCCAGTACCAGAGGGCATGGTTTGAGAATAAGGGGTAGGTCATTTAGGACAGAGTTAAGGAAAAACTTCTTCTCCCAGAGAGTTGTGGGGGTCTGGAATGCACTGCCTCGGAAGGTAGTGGAGGCCAATTCTCTGGATGCTTTCAAGAAGGAGCTAGATAGGTATCTTATGGATAGGGGAATCAAGGGATATGGGGACAAGGCAGGAACCGGATATTGATAGTAGTTGATCAGCCATGATCTCAAAATGGCGGTGCAGGCTCGAAGGGCCAAATGGTCTACTTCTGCACCTATTGTCTATTGTCTAATCTAGCAGAGAGGAAAAAATAATAAAATAATAATAATAGAAAAATAAGTAAATCAATTACAGTATACGTATTTTGAATAGATTAAAAACATGCAAAAACCATAATTAATATATATTGAAAAAGAGAGGTAGTGTTTATGGGTTCAATATCCATTTAGGAATCCACTGAGTTTCCTCTTTTCCAGGCTCTCCCAATTAGTCCATTGGCCCTGCTTGGTCATTGAGACGGCCCTGGCATGTCATTCTGCCTCCTCCTGTCTTCTCACCTCCTCCACCATGAGCTATCTCATCTGCACTGATGTTGTCTTGTGCCATTGAGGAGCTTTGGGACGAGCCCAAGCCTGGCTCTCCCAAGTTAGACTTGGCCAACCACATCCCTGAAGCGAAGAGCAGACTTTGCACTCTGAATGGCTTCAGATGGAGTCTACTTCCTCCCCTTTGCCACACAGGAGGCCACTGTTCGAATAACAGTATCTTCAGATTCAGTGAGGGTCATGACCAATTATGCTTTAGTGCATTTGAGTTCTTCCACAAGACTTGCAATTGGTAATTCCAATTTGCCGTTCCCGTACAGTCCAACAGGACTTAAGCATCGTGGAAGTCCAAGCCACTGTTTCCCATGTGTGCTGATCACTCCTTCGAGCTTTTCCATCTTGTTGATGGGGATTTCAAGTCAAGTCACGTCAGGTTACTTATATTGTCATTTCGACCATAACTGCTGGTCCAGTACATAGTAAAAATGAGACAACGTTTTTCAGAACCATGGTATAACATGACACAGTACAAAAATTAGACTGAAACACGTAAAAAAACAACACGGGGGGTTTCTGGTGATGTCATCGTCGAGAACGTCAGCTTAAGTCACTAACTCCTCTGGAAAAATGCATGTTAAGCCCTGTTAACCTATCAAATATAGTATTTTTCGAAAAATATTTGAACTGAAAAGAGGGTCAAGAATGGGGAAAAAGAATGGAAATTTAAAAAAGCGACACTGTGGAGCCTGCAGCCAAGAGGAGTGCAGCGAGCGGCTCTCCTACCAGACCACGTACTAGCGAGGCGGACGCTAGGCCTCTCTCAGGCAAGGCAGTGAATATGATCAAAATCCTTAAAGAGATAAGGGAGTTCCAGAAAGAAATAAAGAAGCAGCTACATGATATTAAGTCAGAGCTCACCAACGTCAATCAAAAAATCGCGGTGGCAGAGACTTAAATTGAGAAGGTGGAAGATCGCGTTCAAAATGTTGAACGAATACTGAGTAAAATGATAAAAATATTAAATCACCAAGAAGGTAAATTGCTTGACATGGAGGGAAGATCACAGCGGAAAAATATCAGAATCTACAACGTTCCTGAAGGAGCAGAGGGTTCGTCTATGATGGAGTTTGTCAGAAAGTTGCTGTGGAACACGCTGGAGCTTCCCTCAACTATGGAGCTGGAAATCGAGAAAACGCATCGCGCGTTAGTCCCGAAGTCTACCCAAGATAAACCACGTTCAATAATAATTAAATTCCTTCGGTACAGCACCAAGGCAGAGATTCTACGAAGGGCCTGGGGTAAGAAGCGGGTGTTTTTAGACGATAAAGTAATATGTTTCAACCAAGATTACCCCCCCCCCCACGGTCCTGCAGAAATGTAAAGAATACTCTGAAGTAAAGTGAGTACTAAAGCAAAAAAAATTAGATTTCAAACTCCATACCCTGCTAAACTTCGAGTGTTTTATGACAACGGGACACGGTTGTACCAGACAGTGGAAGAGGCGACTACAGACATGAAGGCCAGAGGGTTGCCCATCAGCATGACAAAACCAAGAGAAAGCCTGGCAGAGGAATTATCCCGCTCCGCTTGGGAAATAGTGAGAGAATCAAGAAGGCAGGAGATGGGAGGAGGCTGAGAGAGATATATCACAAAGAGAACGGGAGTTTCCCAAAGAGAGTCCTCACCCCCTTCAGAAGAGCCATAAGGTTGGGCTAACTTTAAAAATGTTGAGAAGCTAAACAGAAGCAAAAGTAGACGGTGATATCCTAAACCAGAAGAAGAGGGCCTTTAAAGATGGTGATCGGTTGGAGCTTAAAAGAGTTCAGAAGGAACTCAGAGTACAGATAAGGGGGGCAAAGGAGCAGTATAGGAGGAAGCTAGAACAAAAGCTGCAGAAAAAAAGCATGAAGGAGGTGTGGGATGGGATGAAGATCATCGCCAGATGCGGTGCAAAGCGGGGGGCAAACATAAGTGGAGATGTGGAGAAAGCGAACCAGCTGAACAACTTCTTCAATAGGTTCGACAGCACAATCTCATCCTCACCGCAGAACTCCACACCAGGCTTACTTCCCTCACAGGAAAATAGCCACTCACAGGAGACCTTGCCCACGCCCAGGATTACGGCTGCACAGGTGGAAGGTCAACTGAGGAAGATCTGTACCAGCAAGGTGGCGGGACCGGATGGAGTTTCCCCACGATTACTGAGGGCCTGTGCGACTGAGCTGGGAGAACCACTACAGCGCAACTTCAACATGAGCCTGGAGCAGAGAAGAGTACCCAGACAGTGGAAAACATCCTGTATTGTCCCGGTACCGAAGAAACCACAACCAAAGGAGTTGAATGACTTCAGACCTGTTGCCTTGACGTCGCACGTGATGAAGACCATGGAGCGGCTGATAATACAGAATCTGAGGCCACAAACCAGGCACGCCCGGGATCCTCTTCAGTTTGCGTATAAGGAGAAGGTGGGAGTGGAGGATGCTATCACGTATTTGCTGCACAAATCCCTCTCTCACCTAGATGGGGTCAGTGGTGCTGTGAGGATTACATTCCTGGACTTCTCTAGTGCCTTTAACACCATCCAGCCCAAGATCTTAAGGCACAAACTAATGGAGATGGGAGTAGACTCTCACATGGTGGATTGGATAGTGGACTACTTGACAGATAGACCTCAGTATGTGCGGTTGGGAGACTGTAGGTCTGACACGGTGGTCAGCAGCACAGGAGCGCCGCAGGGGACCGTGCTCTCTCCAGTCCTGTTCACCCTGTACACATCAGACTTCCAATATAACTCGGAGTCCTGCCATGTGCAGAAGTTCGCTGATGACACGGCCATAGTGGGGTGTGTCAGGAATGGACAGGAGGAGGAGTATAGGAAACTGATACAGGACTTTGTGATATGGTGCAACTCAAACTACCTGCATCACAATATCACCAAGACCAAGGAGATGGTGGTGGACTTTAGAAGATCTAGGCCTCATATGGAGCCAGTGATCATTAATGGAGAATGTGTGGAGCAGGTTAAGACCTACAAGTATCTGGGAGTACAGTTAGACGAGAAGCTAGACTGGACTGCCAACACAGATGCCTTGTGCAGGAAGGCACAGAGTCGACTGTACTTCCTTAGAAGGTTGGCATCATTCAATGTCTGTAGTGAGATGCTGAAGATGTTCTATAGGTCAGTTGTGGAAAGCGCCCTCTTCTTTGTGGTGGCGTGTTGGGGAGGCAGCATTAAGAAGAGGGACGCCTCACGTCTTAATAAGCTGGTAAGGAAGGCGGGCTCTGTCGTGGGCAAAGTACTGGAGAGTATAACATCGGTAGCTGAGCGAAGGGCGCTGAGTAGGCTATGGTCAATTATGGAAAACCCTGAACATCCTCTACATAACACCATCCAGAGACAGAGAAGCAGTTTCAGCGACAGGTTGCTATCGATGCAATGCTCCTCAGACAGGATGAAGAGGTCAATACTCCCCAATGCCATTAGGCTTTACAATTCAACCGCCAGGAGTAAGATATGTTAAAGTGCCGGGGTTGATTGTATTTAATGTATTTAAGTAAACTACTTAAGAACTTTTTAAAAGCTATTATTAATGCTTTTTGAGAGAGTGATTTAGATGCATATCATATTTTTACTGAGTTAAGTATTGTATGTAATTAGTTTTGCTACAACAAGTGTATGGGACATTGGAAAAAATGTTGAATTTCCCCATGGGGATGAATAAAGTATCTATCTATCTATCTATCTACCTATCTCGAGAACTACATATTATAATGTGGATTTTATATTACTTAGTTGTTATTCTTTATTCGCTCACTTACTCCTTTTTCCCCACCAAAATGAGAATATATATATGTATGCATATATGTGTATGCATGTAATATATATGTTTGCGTGTGTATATATTTATGTGTGTGTGTGTGTGTGTGTGTGTGTGTGTGTGTGTGTGTGTGTGTGTGTGTGTGTGTGTGTAGGAGGAGTACACAGGGAAATCTTTTCTGTGTAATGGATTTGTTCACTGACTTTTATGAATACTGCAATGGGGGCCCTCAACTCCCAAGTAGGAGGGGTTCTCCCCAACAGCTAGACATTTCCTCTAGCTCAATGCAGGGTCATCTACTAGAGACCTCAGCCTGGAAATCACATGTTCGTTGCCATTTTTGTTTTTATTTGCATTTCTTGGTTCTTATTTGTTCAGGGAGTAGATCAATAAAGTTTTATACTAAATTCAGTGATACATTGACAAATAAATACAGATGGCTAAGGACAAAATAAAATTCTTTTCTTTTAATGTCAATGGGCTATTAAATCCAATCAAACGTAATAGAATTTTATCCAAAATCAAAAAAGAACAAGCCCATGTAGTATATTTACAGGAAACTCATTTAAGTGATAATGAGCATAAAAAACTAAAGAAAATGGGCTTCACTAATTTGTTTTTCTCCTCACATAAATAAGGACATAGGAGAGGATTCAAGATTCAAGATTCAAAAACTTTATTGTCATTCTAACCATACATCAGCTCTGCAGGGCTACTCTTATCTCAAGTAAGCTAAATTTTGAAAAAGTATTGAATATATACACACCCCCAGGAAGTGATATTGGTTTCTTTCAGAAAATTACTGATATTATGGTAACGGAAACAGAAGGTCTCCTGATATGTGGGGGAGACTTAAATTTACAATTACAACCAAACTTAGACTCTTCCAATAGAAAAACCTATGAAACAAAATCTTTACATAAGAAAGTTAATACACTTTTTTAAGGATGTTGGTTTAATTGATATATGGAGGGACCTTTTCCCCAACAGAAGGGATTACACTCATTATTCTGCTCCCCATTCTGTATATACAAGAATAGACCATTTCATAACATTTGGAAAAGACAAAGACAAAATAAACACCTGTGGAATTGGGACAATAGATGTAAGTGACCATGGACCTATATATTTATCTGTTGATTTTGCCCTACAACCAAATAGAATACTATTTGGAAACTAAATTTAAGTCTACTCAATGATCCGTACTTTAAGGAACAAATTTTTTTTAAAAATTGGTCTCTACTTAGAATTTAATGATAATGGAGAGGTTTCACCTCCAATTTTATGGAATACTCTGAAGGCAGTCTTAAGAGAGAAAATTATAGCGATGTCTTCATATAAGAAAAAAAAGAATAAAAGATTAGAGGAATTACAAAATAGACTGAAGGAACTAGAGGAAAAACACAAATTGAATTTGGCACAGGAAACATTAGGGGAAATTAAAAGAATTAGGAATGAAATTAATAGTTTGGCTATGCAAGAAATCAGGAAAAATTTAATGTTTCTGAAACAGAGACATTATGAAAGTAGATCAAAATCTATGAAAATACTGGCATGGAAACTGGAAAAAAAAGATAGCAGAAAATACAATTCATATAATTAGGGACCCAAGAACAAAAGTGATAAAAAAAAATAAGCCAAGTGAAATTCAAGAAGCTTTTGAAGTGTTTTACAAAACTGTATATTCCAAAGTTCCAGGAGGAGGCATAACCCATATTGACACTTTCTTGAATTCTCTAGAGTTACCCACTTTAAGTGAAGAACAAAATAGAATGTTGACTGCTGACATAACTGAAGTTGAATTAAAAGCTGCAACTGGTAGGCTTAAATTAAGCAAGTCACCAGGATCAGATGGGTATACGGCAGAGTGGTACAAAGAATTTAAAAATGAGTTAATTCCTGTTTTACTCCCCACACTGAACTGGGCTCTAAAAAAGGCACAAATGCCACCCAGTTGGAAGGAAGCGATAATCTCAGCTATACCGAAAGAAGGCAAGGATAAAATGGAATGTGGGTCATTTAGACCAATATCCATTCTTAATGTAGATTATAGATTATTTACCTCCATCATGGCCAAATGATTAGAGGAGTTTCTACCCATACTGATACATAACAATCAGACAGGTTTTATATGACAACGACAGACACAAGACAATATACGAAGGACACTTCACATTATGGATCATATACAAAAAAATAAAATCGAAGCAATAGTGATAAGCGTGAACACTGAAAAAGCATTTGATTTGGTTCATTGGAATTTTCTTTACAGAGTTTTACATAGACTTGGTTTCCAAGACACAATTATTAAAACTATACAGGCACTATGTGACAATCCTACTGCTAGGATTAAAATCAATGGGTATTTATCAAATAGTCTTACCCTAGAAAGGGGCATGAGAAAGGGTTGTGCATGGTCACAGCTACTCTTCGCGTTATATCTAGAACCATTAGCTCAATACATCAGAGAAAATGAAGATATCATAGGGAATTACTATTAAAGGGACAGAGCATAAATTGGCTTGTTATGCGGATGACATTTTGATCTGTCTAGGGCAACCAACATACTCTTTACCTAAATTGATGCAATCCTTTGAACAATATGGTCAATTATCAGGATACAAGATCAACTTAGATAAAACACAATTACTTTCATATTACTATAGCCCAGCAAGAGAAATTGAAAGTAGATACCCCTGGGCATGGCACACAGAGTCTTTCAAATATTTGGGCATCTTTATGCCAAAAGATTTGGCAAAATTATCAGAATGAAATTATAAGCCTTTATATAAAAAAATTAAGAAAGATGTGGCAAGATGGAACCTGATTCACTTCTTCAGTCTCAGTTCAAGGATTGAGTCTATTAAAATGTTATACCTCTTTCAGACCCTACCAATAGAGATTAACCAAAATCAATTCAATGAATGGAACAAGATGCTATCAAGGTATATTTGGCAGGGTAAGAGGCCTAAAGTTACACTCAAAACTTTGCAATTAGCAAAGAAAAAGGGGGGGGGATGGGGCCTACCTTCTCTTAGAGATTATTATTTTGCAGCACAGTTGAGAGCTGTGATATGTTGGTGCAACCAATCATATGAAGCTCAATGGAAAAACACTGAGGAGCGGGTATTTCCCATCCCCATACAAGCAATTTTGGCTGATAACAACCTGCAAAGGTACATAAATACTATTGATAACCCATGGGTGAAATTGACACTTAAAATATGGAAAACTACTATAAAAGAACATAATCTAGAGGGAGATATTGCAATTCTTAAATGGTGTGCATATGACTCAGATTTTACATCAAATAAATTGGATGCTAGATTTAAGGACTGGACAGCTAAAGGAATAACACTTCTTTGCAACATGATGAAAGAAGGAACACTGTTCAGTTTTGAAATGCTTAAAGAGAAACACTTATTAGAAAAACAAGATTTATATCGGTATTTACAGATGTGACAATATGTTAATAAGACGCTTAAAAATGTAACCAGGGCAAGTACATGCTTGATAGAGCTATTTAGAAAAGCATTAATTCAGATAATGGTAGTAGAATCATTTCCAGCATGTATAAGAGGTTGTCAAATCTTAAAACACATTCGACTTCATACATTAAAACAAAATGGGAGGAAGGAGGGATAATTATATCTGAGGAAGAATGGACAACAATATGGAGGTATCAATGGAAGTGTACCAGTTTACAGAAATGGGGGGAGTTTGGATGGAAAAACTTGATAAGATATTTTATTACACCCTCTCAGAAATCATATTATGATAGTAACCTCCCTGTTTGCTGGAGAAATTGTGGAAATCAAAATTCAAATCATTATCATATTTTTTGGGACTGCACTGTTATCAAAAACTATTGGAGGGGGATACACAATGCCCTGCAAGTTATTTTTAAATGTGAAATACCCTTAAAGAGTAAGATATATTTGGATATATACCTCAAGAATGGTTGAAAAGAGATAAATATTTAATGAATATACTGTTGGTGGCTGGTAAAAAGACTTTTACTAGGAAATGGTTATCACAGGAGAGCCCAACTTTAAATACATGGATGGAAATTGCAATGGACATTTACAAAATGGAGAAGATAACAGCATCTGTTAATCATAAGCTGGAACAATTTAATTCATACTGGGAAAAATGGTTTCACTCCCTACTTGTACATAGTTCTTACCTTTTGCTTGTTTTCCTTTCCACTCTTTTCTGTAAGTCTATACCTCAGATAAATACTTTGTGGAGATTTGTGATATATATGATTATATGATATATATGTACAATGTCTGAAATACATCTTGTTGAAATGTTTGTTTGATGATGAACTTCAATAAAAAAAATTACGAAAAAAAACAACAGGGAGAAAGCTACACTAGACTACAAACGTACACAGGACTACGTAAAGTGCACAAAACAGTGCAGGCATTACAATAAATGATAAACAGGACAATAGGGCAGTAAGGTGTCAGTCCAGGCTCTGGGTATTGAGGAGTCTGATAGCTTGGGGGAAGAAACTGTTACATAGTCTGGTCACGAGAGCACAAATGCTTCGGAGCCTTTTCCCGGATGGCAGGAGGGAGAAGAGATTGTATGAGGGGTGCATGGGGTCTTTTATAATGCAGTTTCCTTTGCGGATGCAGCGTGTAGTGTAAATGTCTGTGATAGCGGGAAGAGAGATCCCAATGATCTTCTCAGCTGACCTCACTATACGCTGCAGGGTCTTGCGATCTGAGATGGTGCAATTTCCGAACCAGGCAATGACGCAGCTGCTCAGGATGCTCTCAATACAACCCCTGTAGAATGTGATGAGGATGGGGGGTGGCAGATGGACTTTCCTCAGCCTTCGCAGAAAGTAGAGATGCTGCTGGGCTTTCTTTGCTATGGAGCTGGTGTTGAGGGACCAGGTGAGATTCTCCGCCAGGTGAACACCAAGAAATTTGGTGCTCTTAACAATCTCTACCGAGGAGCCGTCGATGTTCAGCGGGGAGTGGTTGGTCCGTGCCCTCCTGAAGTCAACAACCCTCTCTTTTGTTTTGTTCATATTAAGAGACAGGTTGTTGTCTCTGCACCAGTCCGTTAGCTGCTGCACCTCCTCTCTGTAAGATGACTCATCATTCTTGCTGATGAGACCCACCACGGTCGTGTTGGTGAACTTGATGATGTGGTTCGAGCTGTGTGTTGCAGCACAGTCATAGGTCAGCAGAGTGAACAGCAGTGGACTGAGTACGCAGCCCGGGGGAGGGGGGCCCGTGCTCAGTGTGATGGTGTTGGAGATGCTGCTCCCGATCCGGACTGACTGAGATCTCCCAGTCAGGAAGTCTAGGATCCAGTTGCAGAGGGAGCTGTTCAGGCCCAGTAGGCTCAGCTTTCCAATCAGTTTCTGAGGGATGATTGTGTTGAATGCTGAACTGAAGTCTATGAACAGCATCCGAACGTATGTGTCTTTTTTGTCCAGGTGGGTTAGGGCCAGGTGGAGGGTGATGGCAATGGCGTCGTCTGTTGAGTGGTTGGGACGGTATGCAAACTGCAGGGGGTCCAGTGAGAGGGGGGCAGCAGGGTCTTGATATGTCTCATGACGAGCCTCTCTAAACACTTCATGATGATGGATGTAAGTGTAACGGGACGGTAGTCATTTAGGCAGGACACTGAAGACTTCTTCGACATGGGGATGATGGTGGCGGCCTTGAAGCACGTTGGAACAGTTGCGCTGCTCAGGGAGATGCTGAAGATATCAGTGAGAACATCTGCTAGCTGGTCTGCACATCCTCTGAGCACTCAACCATGGATGTTGTCTGGACCAGCAGCCTTCCGTGGGTTGACCCTGCACAGGGTTCTTCTCACATTGGCCACGGTGAGAGACAGCACTTAGTCATTTGTAGGAGGGGTGGACTTCCTCGCCGCCATGTCATTTTCTGCCTCAAGCTGGGTGTAGAAGTTATTCAGCGCATCTGGGAGGGAGGCATCAACTGCACAGTCAGGCGATGTTGTCCTGGATGCCCTTCCACGTGCGCCGCGTGTTGCCGCTGTCCTGGAAGTGGCTGTGGATTAGCTGGGCGTGTACACGCTTTGCCCCTCTGATGGCTCGGGACAGTTTGACCCTCGCTGTTGTTCGGGCTGCCTTGTCGCCTGCTCTGAAGGCGTTGTCATGGGTGCTCAGCAGCGCGCACGCTTCCGCGGTCATCCATGGCTTCTGGTTAGCGCGTATAGTGATGGTTTTGGACAGAGTAACATCATCAATGCACTTGCTGATGTAGCTGGTCACTGATGCTGTGTACTTCTCTAAGTTGGTAGAGTCACCATTGGTTGCAGCCTCCCTGAACATGTGTTCATACACTGCCACAAGAGTCTTGGGTGTATGCCAAACTGGAAACACCACAGCTTGAGTTTTCCTGCCAGCAAGGTCTTGTTGATGCAAGCTATGTACATGATGGTATCCTTTGAGTTGTTTAAACTGCTTGGTGTCCTTGAGCATCAAAGTGTGGATGGTTCTGAGATGTATTTCAACCTCTTTTTTTGATACTTTCAAAGATCCACTTTTCTCTTTTGTGAAAATGCCTTTCACATATTTAAAAGGATCTTTGTAGAAGTCTGTTCTTGCTTTTGCCTTCTTTTTGTGTTGTTTCCTTAAATTCTCTGCTCTGCGCAGTTTCAAGAGCCTCTGTTTTAGGTCCTCTTGAAGGAGGCTGATGCCCTCCCATTCTTCTTTCTTTAACAAGTTGTTGGATTTCCTGAAGACAACGGGATTTGGTGGGAGGAAGTATATCTTTCCTGCTGACTTGTTCCTTCACTCCCAATTTCTCCTTTCCGTAACTGTAAATCAGGTCATCCATCTTCACCAACTTCTTTACTGCTGATCCCTTGATGCCACTTAAGGTCAGGCTCACATCTGCATTGATGGTTTCCCATTCCTTGCTGTTAGACTTTGGCCATTTCACCAATGGCTTATGCCCTTTCGTGTTCTCCACTTTACAATGTGCCTGGCTGTGTCTTGAACTACGGCTTGTGCCTGAAACTTCTTCCACATCCTGTAGAGTGCTGATACTCTGCAGACTGTGGGTTTCTTCCTGCCGCTGAGTTTCATCTGACTAATTGGACCTTGCACTTAACAGAATCCGGTCAATGTGGGGCCCTGGGTTGGAGATTTTCAAGCATTTCTTCCGTCCTTGATGAATTTTAAGATCACGAGTTGATGTTACTTTAGTCCAGCCACACCTACAGGTCTGAAGAACATGTCCAGCTGCTGGTTTCTCAAGAGGATTGCCACTTTCTTGATTCATTGCCATGTCCATGCCAAGGTTCGCTACCAGGAGGTCAGTCAGAGAGTCTTCTTGCACCACCACTCTCGCAGACTCTGGGGGTATACATCTCTTTAAACTTTCTGTAGCCAAGTGAGGGTGGCTCTTGTGCCCTGACAAGGTGACAGAGCCTGCTGTTCTGGGTAGCTAGCCCATAACAGCCCCATTGGAGTCTATTTCCTCCTGTCAACTGTCACATGTTCTTTCCCTTGTCATCAGCTGCACTTTCACAGTAGTCACTGATTTTCTCCCAGAAGATCAGTAGATCTAATAGGACTTGATGTTTCAATCCCTATGATAAGTCAGCACTCTCAATGTTAGCAGTGGGCTTGGAGTGGTGACAAGAGGGTAGATATCTCATCGGGGTCATCATGTGGGCACCCTCCTTCTTTGATGATTTGTTGATAAGCCCACGACATCTCTGGAGGGCTCAATGGTGCTACCTGACGTCCCATATACACCCCCCTCAGCTCAATACCCTCCTGTCTTCATGGTACAAAAGGAATAGGTTACACCTGAACATGAGGGAGAAAAGGAGAAGCTAAAGTCAGATGTATCAGTATTAGGGTAGAGTAAAGTGAATTACAGATGGCTGAGAGAGGAGTAACCAGAACTGATTGGAAAAGAACACTGGCAGGCAGACGGCAGAGAAGCAATGGCTGGAATTTCTGGAACCAATATGGAAGGATAAATACATCCCAAAGAGGAATAAGTATTCTAAAGGAAAGGTGATACAACCATGGCTAACAAAAGAAGTCAAATCACCATGAAAGCCAAAGAGAAGGCAATATAATAGAAAAAAAATTAGTAGGAAGTTAGGGGAACAGGAAGATTCTAAAAGTCATTAAAAAGGGAAAGATGTAATACAAAAGTAAGCTAGCTGATAATATTAAAGTAGCAACCTAAAGTGTCTTCAGATCCATAAAGTGTAAAAGAGAGGCGAGAGTGGACAACAATACTGGAGAGTCAGTAATGGGGGACAAGGGAATAACAGAAAAACTGAATAAATATTTTGCATCCATCTTCACTGTGGATGACACTGGCAGCATGATGGAAGTTCGTTTTCACAAAGGTCACAAAGTGTATGAAGTTACCATTACTAGCGAGAAAGTTCTTGGGAAACTGAAAGGTCTGAAGGTAGGTAAGTCCTTTAAACCAGATGGTTCTGAAAGAAGGATTCTGAAAGAAGTGGTTGAAGAGATTGTGGAGGCATTAGTAATGATCTTTCAAGATCACTCGATTCTGGAATAGTTCTGCATGACCGGAAAAATGCAAATACCACTCTATTCTTCAAGAAGGATGAGAGGCAGAGGAAAGGAAATTATAGGCCAGTTAGTCTGATCTCAGTGTTTGGAAAGATGTTAGAGTTGATTATTGAGGATGAGGGCTCAGGATACTTGGAGGAACATGATAAAATAGGCCATAGTCAACATGATTTCTTCCAGGGAAAATCTTACCTGACAATTCTGCTGGAATTCTCACTCTGAGTTTTGCCTTGAATATGTTCAAAGTTGGCTGCTGAGTTTCATCATTTACCAGCAAGTCTCAGCTTTTGATGTAATGATTTTTTTTTTGCTTTCAGCTCATTTTCACCTGGGATGATGTGTTTCATTTAGGAGCAACTACAACTCCCTCCCCCCACCCCACTGCAGATGAAAAATATTGCATTCACAATGAAGTACTTCTTAAAATCAAGACATTTTTCTTATTTAACAGTTTTTTTTGTGTATTGCACTGTCCTGCTCCTGCAAAACCATAGGCCTCAGTGATAATGAACCCAATTCAAAGTTAGATGTGCCTGAATAAGCTGAGTCATTTAGTTTACAAACTTTTTATGACTGACTCCTGTTCAGGTTTGTTGTTTTTAATCAGCTGAAGAACAATTCAGAACCATTTGTTTCCATTAAGTAGACACTGTACAATTATTGCCTGTGAATCACACTCTACTTCATAGTCCAATGATACCATAAATTATTTCCTTGAGGTTCTCCTGCAAGGTTCCTCCCATTTAAAGGGATCAGTCCTATGGTAATGTTAATATCCCAGCTTTATCCTGCACATTATTTATGGGTTCAGGACTAATCAGGGTGTAGTGGAAGATGTTCATAAAACATTGAGTGTAGGTCTTTACTACCATTGAGGTAAAGGTACAGGAGTCTAATGTGAAGAGAGCCTATCTTGGATGGTAAGGATCCTTAAGGAAGATTTACAAGAATGATCCTGGTGTCAGGACTCTGAAGTAGGGACTCAATTGCAAAGCACTGTGTGCACTGTGATATTTACTGAGTAGCAAATCCTGGGAGGGGAGGGGGGCACAACAAAGTCAGCATCAAAGTTCAGGCAGGGATCAAAACATCCAGAGAAATCCAAAAACCAGAATCTGGAATCAGACAGAGTACAGATACAAATGCTGGAAAGGCTCAGGAAAACTCACTGGCACAATCTGGCAACGAACAGGTGAAAACACAGGACTGAAATACACTGACAATAAACAGAGAGGCAGATGATAGGTGGAGCACAATGAGACACAGGTGGCAGCAATACAGGTAATAATGAGAGACAGTGTACTCAGTGATACAGGGGCCAGAGTAGATCAGGAGCGGGGACAGAAGCACATGGAATACAAAACCACAGACTGATAGCTAGGGGGAAACACACAAGAAGACAAAGTTCAACTGGAGGTACTGACAGTACCCATACTCCCCAATGGATGCCTCCTGGTATCACGGTAGGTACAGCTGGGTGCTGGCGATGAAAGTCCCTGATGAGAGAGTGGTCCAGGATATTACGGGCAGGGACCCAGCACCTCCTCTTAGGACTGTAGCCCTCTCAGTCCACAAGGTACTGGAGGCCACAGCCCCAGTGACGAACGTCCAGCAGTCGACACACTGTGAAGGCCTCTGACCCATTGATGAGCTGTGGGGGAGGGGGGTGGTGTGGGGACAGGATACAGAGGGTGGCTCATGAAAAGCTCGGTGCGGGACAAGTGGAAGGTGGGATGAATGCGGCAGAGAATAGAGGGGAGCTTGAGACGGATGGCAGCAGGGCTGATGACTTTAGCAATGGGAAAGGGACCAACGAAGTGAGGGATAAGCTTGCAGGAATCGACCTTGAGGGGCAGTTCTCAGGTTGAAAACCACACACCTGTCCCTGGCAGTAACATGGGGCCTTGGAGTGATGCCAGTCAGCTTGACACTTGATCCTAGCAGAGGCACGGAGAAGGGCAGAGTGAGTGCATCTCCGCATCCGCTGACAATGGTGAATGAATACCTTGGCAGAGGGAATGCCAGCCTCCTCCTGGACCGGAAACAGTGAAGGTTGGTAGCCAAGGCAGCACTCAAAGGGGGACAGACTGGTGGATGAAGACGGTTGAGAGTCTATGGGGTACTCGACCCAGGGTAGCTGCTGACTCCACACAGAGGGGTTCTGGGAGACCAAACACAGCAATACTGTCTAGCTGTTGGTTGAGTCCATTCAGTCAGGCCATTGGTCTAGGGTGGAATCCTGAAGACAGACTCAGAGGCACCCAGAAGATTACAGAATGCCCTCCAGAAGTTCTTGCCTTGAACACAGACCGAGCAGGCTGAGACAAAGTTACAGATGTCATCTCCCAAGGAGGGTCACCAGAACCGCTGACTGATGAAGGCCTGAGTACGCTTGGTTCCAGGGTGACAGGATAACCAGGAAGAATGACCCCACTACAATACCTGTGAGTGGACAGAACTGGAAATATAAACACGGTTAGTGGGTTGCCTCGCTCTGTTGAGCAGCTTGCACCATGGTTTTAATGTCCCATTGCTATGTACCCACGAGACAGTGAGCAGGAAGGATGACATCGGGTACCTCAGGGGTCTCAGAGGAGGGAAATCTTCAGGAGAGGGCATCAGGTTTCCCATTCTTGGAACTGGGGCGGAAGTAAAATTGAATCTTGAGAAAAACAGGGACCAACAAGCTTGACAGGAGTTAAGACACTTGGCAGTACAGAAATATTCCAAGTTCTTGTGATCAGTTCAGGCTAAGAATGGCACCTTGGCTCCCTCCAGCCAATGCCTCCACTCCTCTAGAACTAGCTTCACAGCCAGCAGCTCCTGTTTTCCACCATCGTAATTCCACTCTGTGGGAGTGAGGCAGCGAAAGGCAGCGTGGGGGTGTGCCTTCTCTCTCAGTGCTCGGCCAAGGATGAGAACAGCTCCTACACCAATATAAGACGCATCCACCTCCATAATGAACTGCCGGATGGTGTCAGGTTGAATCAGGATGGGAGCAGAGGTGAAATGTTCCTTCAGGTCAGAGAATGCTTTTTCAGCAGCAGGGGACCAGGAGAATCTAAGAGCAGTGAGTGGTGCAGTCAGTGTACTGTAATTTCTGATGAAGCAGCGATAGAAGTTAACAAAGCCCAAGAAGAGTTGCAACTCCCAACGAGCTGAAGGTTGGGGCCATTCGACCACCGCCTTGACCTTCTGATGGTCTATCTGAATGAAACCGCCTGAAGTTACATACCCAAGGTAGGAGACTGTATTATGATGAAACTCACATTTCTCAGCCTTCACAAAGAGCTGGTTCTCCAGAAGGCGCTGGATAACTCTACGGACATGATCTGTGTGTTCAGCAAGGGACTTAGAAAACAAAAATCAAGATACACAAAAACAAATTGGTTCAGCATGTCCCTGAAAACGTCATTTACCAGGGCTTGGAAGACGGTGGGGGCATTGATGAGACAAAGTGGCATGACTCGTAATGGCAGGTTCCACTCGTCCCCTTTGCAGATGCGGACAAGATGGTAGGCATTGCAGAGATCAAGTTTGGTGAAAACTGAGGCTTCTTGCAGTAGTTCAAATGCTGAGGTCATGAGTGGAAGAGGGTAACAGTGACTTCATTCCATCCCCGGTAATCAATGCATGGACGCAAGGAGCCATCCTTCTTTTCAACAAAGAAAAATACGGCACCAGCAGGTTAGGAAGACGGCCAGATGATGCCTGTAGCCAGGGACTCTTGAATGTACTTATTCATGGCTTCTGTTTTAGGTATGGATATGGAGTACAGGTGGCCCTCAATGGTGGGGGGGGGGGGGAAGATGTGCCAGGCAAATGGTCAATGGCGCAATCATATGGATGATGAGGTGGCAGGGAAGTGGCCCGGGACTTGCTGAACACAGCCTTGAAGTCCATGTATTCAGGAGGGATGGCACTAAGGTCCAGAAATTCCTCAGGGAGGGGGTGGTGGGGGAGAAGGGAGGGGACCTGAACTTGGAGACAAGGGAATCTGAGCATGGCAGAGGCAGTGGGAGTGATGGAATTGGCTCCAGCCTACAATCTTGCGACTGAGCCAGTCAATGTAGGGGTTGTGTTTAACTGACCCAGGACAATGGGAGTTTGAAGAGGGTCAAAACATAAAAGGGTTAACTGTTCATGATGGTTGCTGGATGAACTGAGACTCACCGGGTCCATGACATGAGTGATGTTAGCCAGTTTCTGACTGTTAAAGTTGTTGGCCATCATTGATGACTGGAGAGCAGACATGGGTAATCCCCACTGGGCAGCCAGGCCAGAATTGATAAAACACCAGAATCAACCAAAATGGAGGCTGCTTGCATTTGGACACCCCACTCCAGAGAAGCAGGTATGAGAGTGAGTGGCATTAAGGAGGGCTGGACAGGGGTCATGCTCACCAATACTTATACTACTGGTGAGCGCTTGGTTTTTACTGGGCATGTGGAGATGAAATGGCCTAGTGGGCCACAGTAGAGACAGGAATGGGTGCTGATTGTCTTTCAGTCAGTACAGTCAACATGCATAGCCTTGGGCTCTGGAATGGGAATTGTAGATGGGAGCAAATGGCAGGGCAATACAGACTGATGAGGAGCTTGGAAATCACCCAGTGCCCCCAGAGGCCCTCTGGAACCCATCCTTCTTCAATGCTGCTGAAGGTGAACATCAATACAGATGGCCAAATCCACCAGGGCTTCAAAGGTGGCAGGAAGGTCCTTTGACATCTTCAGAGAGGCTGTTCAGGAAGGTGTCAAATGGTGCCTCTGAGTTCCAGCTGCTGGAGGTGGCTAGGGTCCTGAACTCTATGGTGTATTCTGACAAAGATCTGCACCCCTGGTGCATGTGCAGCATTTCATGGGCAGCCTGTCTCCCATGTTTGGAGCAATCAAACACTTTTCTCATCTCCTCAGAAAATAAGTGAAAACTAATGCAGAAAGGGGGAGCCTGCCTCCCAGACAGCTGTTCCCCATTCTCTCACCCAACCAGACAGTTGGGTGATGATGTAGGCTACCTTGGCTTGATCAGTCAGAAATTTTGTTGGTTGTTATTCAAAAATGAGGGTGCACTGGGGAAAAAAAAGAGCAGCTCACCGGAGTACTTTTCTGGAGAAGGCAGACAGGGCTCTTGGACAGGAGGAGCATGCGAGGACACAGAAGATGAGGTGGAAGATGCAGTCACAGAATGTTGATGGACGCTCTGGGGCAGCTGGATTGACTGAGTCTGGGCCCCCAAGATCAGCTATATTGGCAGAAAGTGACTTCACTGCCCTGAACACAGACTCCAGCTGGTTCTGGAGTCTCACCAGCATCACTCTCTGTTGTTCCAGGATAGCTCTCAGACAGCCAGGGTCTGCTGGATCCATTGTACTGTCAGATTGTACTGTCAGGACACTGAAGTAGGGACCCGATTTCAGACTGAGTACTGTGCACACTGTGATATTTACTGAGTAGCAAATTGGGGGGGGGGGGCAACAAAGTCATCATCAAAGTTCAGGAAGAGATCAAAACATCCAGAGAAATTGAAAAACCAGAATCAGGAAACAGGCAGAGTCAATATTCAGTCAGTCAGAGTAAATACAAATGCTGCAAAGTCTCAGGAAAATTCACTGGCACAATCCAGCAACAAATAGGTGAAAACACAGGACTGAAATACACTGAACAATAAACAGAGAGGCAGATGATAGGTGGAGCACAATGAGATACAGGTGGCAGCAATACAGGTAATAATGAGAAGCAGATGAGAGACAGAGTACTCAGTAATACAGAGGCTGGAGTAGAGCAGGAGTGGGGACAGGAGAACATGGCAATACAAAACCACAGACTGACAGCTAGGTGAAAACACAGAAAAACAAGAGTTCAACTGGAGGTATTGACACATGAGGAATATTTGATGGAACTGGCCTCGTACTCACTAAAGTTTAGAAGAATGAGGAAGATCTCATTAAAACCTACCAAATATTGAAAGGCCTAGAATATGCAGAGTATGTTTCCAATAGTGGTAGAGTCTAAGACTAGAGGGTACATCTGCAGAACAAAAGAGCTTCATTTTAAAATAGAGATGAAGAAGGTTTTCTTTCGCCAGAAGAATTCCTTGTCATAGATGGCTGTGGAGTCTGAAACACAAAAACTAACCGAAAAAATAAAAACACGAAGCTGGGAATAACATTTTTTTTTTTGTAATTTATTTTTTTATTGAAGTTCATCATCAAACAAACATTTCCATAAGATGTATTTCAGACATTGTACATATATATCATATAATCATATATATCACAAATCTCCACAAAGTATTTATCTGAGGTATACACTTATAGAAAAGAGTGGAAAGAAAAAACAAGCAAAAGGAAAGAACTATGTACAAGTAGGGAGTGATCTTTTTTTTTACAACAGATTCATTGATTTGTGAGAATAAAATCAGGCCTATGAGGCATTATGTAGCTAAACTATTTTTCCCCAGTATGAATCAAATTGTTCCAGCTTATGATTAACAGATGCTGTTATTTCTCCATTTTGTAAATGTCCATTGTAATTTTCATCCATGTTTTTAAAGTTGGGCTCTCCTGTGATAACCATTTCCTAGTAAGAGTCTTTTTACCAGCCACCAACAGTATATTCATTAAATATTTATCTCTTTTCAACCATTCTTTAGGTATATATCCAAAATATATGGTCTTACTCTCTAAGGGTATTCCACATTTAAAGATGTCTTGTAGGGCATTGTGTATTCCCCTCCAATAGTTTTTGATAACAGGGCAGTCCCAAAAAATATCATAATGATTTGCATTTTGATTTCCACAATTTCTCCAGCAAACAGGGAGGTTACTATCATAATGGGATTTCTGAGAGGGTGTAATAAAATACCTTATCAAGTTTTTCCATCCAAACTCCCTCCATTTCTGTGAACTGGTACACCTCCATTAATATCTCCATATTGTTGTCCATTCTTCCTCAGATATAATTATCCCTCCTTCCTTCTCCCATTTTGTTTTAATGTATGAAGTCAAATGTGTTTTAAGATTTGACAACCCCTTATACATGCTTGAAATGATTCTACTACCATTATCTGAATGATATGCTTTTCTAAATAGCTCTATCAAGCATGTTTTTCCCATGGTTACATTTTTAAGCATCTTATTAACATATTGTCGCATCTGTAAATACCGATAAAAATCTTGTTTTTCTAATGTGTTTCTCTTTAAGCATTTCAAAACTGAACAGTGTTCCTTCTTTCATCATGTTGCAAAGAAGTGTTATTCCTTTAGCTGTCCAGTCCTTAAATCTAGCATCCAATTTATTTGGTGTAAAATCTGAGTCATATGCACACCATTTAAAAATTGCAATATCTCCCTCTAGATTATATTCTTTTATAGTAGTTTTCCATATTTTAAGAGTCAATTTCACCCATGGGGTATCAATAGTATTTATGTACCTTTGCAGGTTGTTATCAGCCAAAATTGCTTGTATGGGGATGGGAAGTACCCGCTTCTCAATGTTTTTCCATTGAGTGTCATATGATGGGTTGCACCAACATATCACAGCTCTCAACTGTGCTGCAAAATAATAATCTCTAAGAGAAGGTAGGCCCCATCCCCCCTTTTCCTTTGCTAATTGCAAAGTTTTGAGATGAATTCTAGGCCTTTTACCCTGCTAAATATACCTTGATAGCATCTTGTTCCATTCATTGAATTGATTTTGATTCATCTCTATTGGTAGGGTCTGAAAGAGATATAACAGTTTGGGCAGTATATTCATTTGAATAGACTCAATCCTTGAACTGAGACTGAAAAAAGGAATCAGGTTCCATCTTGCCACATCTTTCTTAGTTTTTTTATATAAAGGCTGATAATTACATTCTGATAATTTTGCCAAATCTTTTGGCATAAAGATACCCAAATATTTGAAAGACTCTGTGTGCCATGCCCAGGGGTATCGACTTTCAATTTCTCTTTGAGGGCTATAGTAATATGAAAGTAATTTGGGGTTTATCTATGTTGATCTTGTATCCTGATAATTGACCATATTGTTCAAAGGATTGCATCAATTTAGGTAAAGAGTATGTTGTTTGCCCTAGATAGATCAAAATGTCATCCGTGTAACAAGCCAATTTATGCTCTGTTCCTTTCATAGTAATTCCCCTGATATCTTCATTTTGACTGATGTATTGAGCTAATGGTTCCAGATATAACGCGAAGAGTAGTGATGAGCATGCACAATCCTGTCTCGTGCCCCTTTCTAGGGTAAGACTATTTGATAAATATCCATTGATTTTAACCCTAGCCGTAGGATTGTCATACAGTGTCTGTATAGTTTTAATAATTGTGTCTTGGAAGCAAAATCTATGTAAAACTCTGTAAAGAAAATTCCAATGAACCGAATCAAATGCTTTTTCAATGTCCACACTTATCACTATTGCTTCGATTTTATTTTTTTGTATATGATCCATAATGTGAAGTGTCCTTCGTATATTGTCTTGTGTCTGGCATTGTCGTATAAAACCTGTCTGATACATGTTGGTACCAACGACATAGGCAGGAAGAGGGATGAAGTCCTGAAGTGTGAGTTTCGGGAACTAGGCAGAAGGCTGAAGAACAGGACCTCAAGAGTGGTGTTCTCAGGATTGCTGCCAGTGCTACGTGATAGTGATGGTAAGGATTGGAAGAGATGGCAGTTGAATGTGTGGCTGAGGAATTGGTGCAGGGCGCAGGGTTTTAGATTTTTGGATCATTGGGATCTCTTCTGGGGAAGGTGGGACCTGTACAGATTGGATGGGTTGCACCTGAACTCGAGGGGGAGCAATATCCAAGCAGGTAGGTTTTCTAGCATGGTTCGGGAGGGTTTAAACTAATTTGCAAGGGGGATGGAACCCACAGTGATAGGGCAGTGAAAGAAGTGCATGGAGTAAAGCCAGATGTAACATATAGAGAGGTTTTGATGAAAAAGAAGCAGAATAAAGGGTGTAAAGCTAGTAAGGTAGAAGGGCTAAAGTATGTGTACTTCAATACAAGAAGCATCAGGAACAAAGGTGATGAACTGAGAGCTTGGATACATACATGGAATTATGATGTAGTGGCTATTATGGAGAGTTGGCTGGCACCAGGGCAGGAATGGATTCTCAATATTCCTGGATTTCAGTGCTTTAAAAGGGATGGGGGGGGGAAGGGGTGGAGGGGTGGCATTACTAGTCAGGGACACAATTACAGCTGCAGTAAGGGTGGATAATGTAGCAGGATCCTCTTTTGAGTCAGTATGGGTGGAAGTCAGGAACAGGAAGGAAGCAGTTACTCTACTGGGGGTATTCTATAGGCCCCCTGGTAGCAGCAGAGATAC
Organism: Hemitrygon akajei; assembly: GCF_048418815.1. NCBI lineage: Eukaryota > Metazoa > Chordata > Chondrichthyes > Myliobatiformes > Dasyatidae > Hemitrygon > Hemitrygon akajei. The sequence continues at coordinate 913,414 of NC_133146.1, read as the reverse complement.
CAAGGAGCAGATTGGGAGGCAGATTTTGGAAAGGTGCAAAAATAACAGGGTTGTTATCATGGGTGACTTTAACTTCCCTAATATTGATTGGCACCTGTTTAGTTCCAAGGGTTTAGATGGGGCAGAGTTTGTTAAGTGTGTCCAGGATGGATTCCTGTCACAGTATGTTGACAGACCGACTAGGGGGAATGCCATACTAGATCTAGTATTAGGTAACGAACCAGGTCAGGTCGCAGATCTGTCAGTGAGTGAGCATCTGGGGGACAGTGATCACCACTCCCTGGCCTTTAGCATTATCATGGAAAAGGATAGAATCAGAGAGGACAGGAAAATTTTTAATTGGGGAAGGGCAAATTATGAGGCTATAAGGCTGGAACTTGCAGATGTGAATTGGGATGATGTTTTCGCAGCGAAACGTACTATGGACATGTGGTGGATGTTTAAGGATCTTTTGCAGGATGTTAGGGATATATTTGTCCCAGTGAGGAAGATAAAGAATGGTAGGATGAAGGAACCATTGCTGACAAGTGAAGTGGAAAATCTAGTCAGGTGGAAGAAGGCAGCATACATGAGGTTTAGGAAGCAAGGATCAGATGGGTCTATTGAGGAATATAGGGTAGCAAGAAAGGAGCTTAAGAATGGGCTGAGAAGAGCAAGAAGGGGGCATGAGAAGGCCATGGCAAGTAGGGTAAAGGAAAACCCCAAGGCATTCTTCAATTATGTGAAGAACAGAAGGATGACAGGAGTAAAGGTAGTACCGATTAAAGATAAAAGTGGGAAGATGTGCCTGGAGGCTGTGGAAGTGAGCGAGGTCCTCAATGAATACTTCTCTTTGGTATTCACCAATGAGAGGGAACTTTGTGACGGTGAGGACAATATGAGTGAGGTTGATGTTCTGGAGCATGTTGATATTAAGGGAGAGGAGGTGTTGGAGTTGTTAAAATACATTAGGATGGATAAGTCCCCGGGGCCTGACGGAATATTCCCCAGGCTGCTCCACGAGGTGAGGGAAGAGATTGCTGAGCGTCTGGCTAGGATCTTTATGTCCTCGTTGTCCACAGGAATGGTACCGGAGGATTAGAGGGAGGCGAATGTTGTCCCCTTGTTCAAAAAAGGTAGTAGGGATAGTCCAGGTAATTATAGACCAGTGAGCCTTACGTCTGCGGTGGGAAAGCTGTTGGAAAAGATTCTTAGAGATAGGATCTATGGGCATTTAGAGAATCATAGTCTGATCAGGGACAGTCAACATGGCTTTGTGAAGGGCAGATCATGCCTAACAAGCCTGATAGAGTTCTTTGAGGAGGTGACCAGGCATATAGATGAGGGTTGTGCAGTGGATGTGATCTACATGGATTTTAGTAAGGCATTTGACAAGGTTCCACACGGTAGGCTTATTCAGAAAGTCAGAAGGCAATGGATCCAGGGAAGTTTGGCCAGGTGGATTCAGAATTGGCTTGCCTGCAGAAGGCAGAGGGTTGTGGTGGAGGGAGTACATTCAGATTGGAGGGTTGTGACTAGTGTTGTCCCACAAGGATCTGTTCTGGGACCTCTACTTTTCGTGGTTTTTATTAATGACCTGGATGTGTGGGTAGAAGGGTGGGTTGGCATGTTTGCAGATGACACAAAGGTTGATGGTGTTGTAGATAGTGTAGAGCATATATGTCAAACTCAAGGCCCGCGGGCCAAATCCGGCCCACGGTGGAATTATCTTTGGCCCGCGAGATAATATCTAATTACTATTAAAGCTGGCCCCAGCCTTAGAAGGTTGGCGTCATTCAATGTTTGTAGTGAGATGCTGAAGATGTTCTATAGGTCAGTTGTGGAGAGCGCCCTCTTCTTTGTGGTGGCGTGTTGGGGAGGCAGCATTAAGAAGAGGGACGCCTCACGTCTTAATAAGCTGGTAAGGAAGGCGGGCTCTGTCGTGGGCACAGAACTGGAGAGTATGACATCGGTAGCAGAGCGAAGGGCACTGAGTAGGCTATGGTCAATCATGGAAAACCCTGAACATCCTCTGCATAGCACCATCCAGAGACAGAGAAGCAGCTTCAGCGGCAGGTTGCTCTCGATGCAATGCTCCTCAGACAGGATGAAGAGATCATTACTCCCCAATGCCATTCGGCTTTACAATTCAACCGCCAGGGGAAAGATATGTTAAAGTGCCGGGGTTATGACTGAGCTTAAGTTACCATTCAATGTATTTTAGTAAACTATTTAAGAATTTTTAAAAGCTAGTTATTAATGCTTTTTTGAGAGGGTGATTTTAGATGCATATCATATTTATACTGAGTTAAGTATTGTATGTAATTAGTTTTTGATACAATAAGTGTATGGGACATTGGAAAAATGTTGAATTTCCCCATGGGGATGAATAAAGTATCTATCTATCTATCTATCTATCTAATCGAAGCGCCTATGGCGTATGATATGGCTAATGCTGAGTTTATTCAGGTACCAGGTGTTCAGGGTTTTTAGTGTTTATTCGGTTTCCCTGGTTTATTTCCTGAATATCATTAATGAATATTTTTTTTCTATTAGAGCTGGCCCGCCGGTATATTGCATGCACCACTAATACTACAAATCCCACAATGCACTGCCAGTGCATTGCTCGCGTTTGCCTTACTCTCTCATCAGCATCCTTATGGCGCTAGTCAACGAAAGGTGGACTTTGAAAACAGGGGTTTTCAAGGCAGGTGGGAGGCAGAGTATATGTTCGCAGATATAAAGGACAAACCTGTTTGTCTTGTGTGCGGAGAATATAACGTAAGACGACACTATGAAACGAAACACCACGACAAATACAAGCAGCTGGACAAAAAACATAAGCTCCAGAAGGTAGAAGAGTTGAAAAGAAGTCTGGCGTCACAGCATCTATGTTCACAAAAGCCAAAACACAAAGTGAGGCTGCTGTAAAGGCTAGTTTTATTGTGGCAGCAGAGATCGCTAGATCAGCCCGTCCCTTTACCGAGGAAGAATTTGTTAAAAACTGCATGATGAAAGTTTGCGACGTCGTGTGCCCAGATAAAAGGCAAGCATTTTCAAATGTGAGCCTGAGCAGAAACACCGTTGCTGACCGTGTACGTGAGCTTGCCACCAATCTACAACAATAGCTGGTGGGGAAGGGAAGAGATTTCATCGCATATTCCCTTGCTGTGGATGAGAGCAGGGACACTTCTGATACTGCCCAATTGTCAATTTTCATTCGTGGAGTGGACTCAAGTCTGTGTGTAACAGAGGAACTTTTGGGATTAAGATCAATGCATGGCACAACTACTGGAAAAGATCTCTTTGAAGAGGTATCCAGATGTGTAAATATAATGAGGCTGCCTTGGGATAAACTTGTGGGACTGACGACAGATGGAGCGCCCGCGATGTGCGGTCAAAAGAGTGGATTGGTGGGCAGGACCCGGGAGAAGATGCGGGAGGAAAACGGCGCAGGTGAGCTGACAGCTTATCACTGCATCATACACCAGGAATGGTTGTGTGGCAAAGCCTTGAAAATGGAACATATAATGAGCACCATAACACGAGCAGTTAACTTCATAAGAGCCAAAGGTTTGAATCACCGCGAGTTCAAGTCGTTTCTGGAGGAGTTGGGTTCAGAATATAATGATTTGCCCTATCACACAGAGGTGCGATGGTTAAGCCAAGGAAAAGTGCTGAAAAGATGTTTCGAGTTGCGTGAGGAGATCTGTCAGTTCATGGAAAGCAAAGGGAAAGACACAACAGAGCTCCGGGATAAAAAGTTGCTTTGTGAAATGGCGTTTCTGTGTGACATCACGAGCCATCTCAATGCGCTCAACCTGCAGCTTCAGGGGCGAGGTCGTGTGATCACAGACATGTACGCTGCAGTGAGGGCTTTTAAAACCAAGCTGCGCCTGTGGGAGACGCAGATGCAGCAAGAAAACTTGAGCCATTTTCCGTGATGCCAAACTATGAAAGAGCAGGTTTCTACCGCAGTGTTCCCACGTGCAAAGTTTGCTGAAAAACTTAGCATACTTGGTGCGGACTTCACACGGCGATTTGCCGACTTTGAAGCCCAAAAAAGCAGGTTTGAACTGCTCAGTAATCCACTTGCAGCTGACGTGGAAAGCGCATCAACCAACATACAAATGGAGCTGATTGAACGCCAATATAGTGACACACTCAAGGCCAAGTATGACTCGGTGGGCGCTGCACAGTTTCTACGTTTCATTCCCGACACAATGCCCCAGCTGCGTACCCAAGCTGCTCAAATGCTCTCTATGTTTGGCAGCACATATCTGTGTGAACAACAGTTCTCTTTGATGAAGATAAACAAAACATCACACAGGAGTCGTCTTTCTGATGAACACCTTCACTCAATTCTGAGGATTTCCTCAATGAGATGCCAAGTATCTGGCTTAGACTAGTGTGAATCACAGAGTGTTGGCCTGTGGAAAAATATTTTCATTAGAAATTACTCCGGAAAAGCTGCAGATAAAGCCATAAGAAATAAATGCAACTGATTTTTTATTTATTTAATGTTCAATGTTGTTTTTGTAGGCAATAACCTAAGTTTTGTTAGTTCCAGGTTAATATGTGTAATAAATTCATTTCAATAAGTTTTGCAATAAATGCTGAACCAGTCCGGCCCTCGACTTGTACCGATTTTTTAATTTTGGCCCACTGTGTATTTGAGTTTGACACCCCTGAGGATTGTCAAAGATTGCAGAGAGACATTGATAGGATGCAGAAGTGGGCTGAGCACTGGCAAATGAAGTTCAACCCGGAGAAGTGTGACGTGGTACACTTTGGAAGGACAAACTCCAAGGCAGAGTACAAAGTAAATGGCAGGATACTTGGTAGTGTGGAGGAGCAGAGGGATCTGGGGGTACTTGTCCACAGATCCCTGAAAGTTGCCTCACAGGTAGATAGGGTAGTTAAGAAAGCTTATGGGGTGTTAGCTCTCATAAGTCGAGGGATAGAGTTTAAGAGACACGATTTAATGACGCAGCTCTATAAAACTCTAGTTAGGCCACACTTGGAGTACTGTGTCCAGTTCTGGTTGCCTCACTATAGGAAGGATGTGGAAGCATTGGAAAGGGTACAGAGGAGATTTACCAGGATGCTGCCTGGTTTAGAGAGTATGGATTATGATCAGAGATTAAGGGAGCTAGGGCTTTACTCTTTGGAGAGAAAGAGGATGAGAGGAGACATGATAGAGGTGTACAAGATATTAAGAGGAATAGACAGAGTGGACAGCCAGCACCTCTTCCCCAGGGCACCACTGCTCAGTACAAGAGGACATGGATTTAAGTTAAGGGGAGGGAAGTTCAAGGGGGATATTAAAGGATGGTTTTTCACTCCAAAAGTGGTTGGTGCATGGAATGCACTGCCTGAGTCAGTAGTGGAGGCAGATACACTAATGAAGTTTAAGAGACTACTAGACAGGTATATGGAGGAATTTAAGGTGGGGGGTTATATGTGAGGCAGGGTTTGAGGGTCAGCAGAAAATTGTGGGCTGAAGGGCCTGTAATGTGCTGTACTATTCTATGTTCATGTTCTATGATCGTTACGTATCAGGATGGGTAGAAACTCCTCTAATCATTTGGCCATGATGGAGGTAAATAACCTATAATCTGCATTAAGAACGGATATTGGTCTAAATGACCCGCATTCCATTTTATCCTTGCCTTCTTTCGTTATAGCTGAGATTATCGCTTCCTTCCAACTGGGTGGCTTTTGTGCCTTTTTAGAGCCCAGTTCAGTGTGGGGAGTAAAACAGGAATTAACTCATTTTTAAATTCTTTGTACAACTCTGCCATATACCCATCTGATCCTGGTGATTTGCTTAATTTAAGCCTACTAATTGCAGCTTTTAATTCAACTTCAGTTATGTCAGCAGTCATCGTTCTATTTTGTTTTTTGCTTAATGTGGATAACTCTAGAGAATTCAAGAAGGTGTCAGTTTGGGTTATGCTTCCCCCTGGAACTTTGAAATATAGAGTTTTGTAAAACACTTCAAAAGCTTCTTGAATTTCACTTAGCTTATTTTTTACCATTTTTGTTCTTGGGTCCCTAATTCTATGAATTGTATTTTCTGCTATCTTTTTTTTTCAGTTTCCACGCCAGTATTTTCATAGATTTCGATCCACTTTCATAATGTTTCTGTTTCAGAAACATTAAGTTTTTCCTGATTTCTTGCGTAGCCAAATTATTTATTTCATTCCTAATTCTTTTAATTTCCCCTAATGTATCCTGTGCCAAATTCAATTTGTGTTTTTCTCTAGTTCGTTCAGCCTATTTTGTAATTCGTCTGATCTTTTATTCCTTATTTTGTCTTACATGAAGATATCGCTATAATTTTCCCTCTTAAGACCACCTTCAGAGTATCCCATAAAATGGGAGATGAAACCTCTCCATTATCATTAAGTTCTACGTAGAGACCAATTTCTTTTTTAATTTGTTCCTTAAAGTACGGATCATTGAGTAGACTTGAATTTAGTTTCCAAATAGTATTCTTTGGTTGTAGGTCAATATCAACAGATAAATATATAGGTGCATGGTAACTTACATCTATTGTCCCAATTCCACAGGTGTTTATTTTGTCTTTGTCTTTTCCAAATGTTGTGAAATAGTCTATTCTTGTATATACAGAATGGGGAGCAGAATAATGAGGGAAATCCCTTCTGTCAGGGAAAAGGTCCCTCCATATATCAATTAAACCAACATCCTCAAAAAGTGTATTAACTTTCTTATGTAAAGATTTTGTTTCATAGGTTTTTCTATTGGAAGAGACTAAGTTTGGTTGTAATTGTAAATTTAAGTCTCCCCCACATATCAGGAGACCTTCTGTTTCCATTACCATAATTTCAGTAATTTTCGAAGGAAACCAATATGACTTCCCGGGGGTGCGTATATATTCAATAGAGAAACTGAATTGCCATCTATATTCCCCTTTACCAGAATATATCTGCCCTCTTTATCTCCCATTTCGAATACTTTTTCAAAATTTAGCTTACTTGAGATAAGAATAGCAACTCCTCTCCAATATCCTGATTTATATGAGGAGAAAAACAGATTAGTGAAGCCCATTCTCTTTAGTTTTTTTATGCTCATTATCATTTAAATGAGTTTCCTGTAAATATCTGACATGGGCTTGTTCTTTTTTCATTTAGGATAAAATGCTCTTACATTTGATTGGATTTAATAGCCCATTGACATTAAAAGAAATGAATTTTACCTTGTCCTTAGCTATCTGTATTTATCTGTCAATGTATCATTGAAATTAGAATAAAACTTAATCAATCTACTCCCTGAACAAATAAGAATCAAGAAACGCAAATAATAATAGAAATGGCAACAAACGTGTGATTCCAAGGCTGAGGTCTCTAGTAGATTACCCTGCGTTGAGCTAGAGGAAATGTCCAGCTGTGGGGGATAACCCCTCCTACTTGTGAGTTGAGGGCCCCCATTGCAGTAAGTAATATAAAATCCACATTATAATATGTAGTTCTCGAGATAGATATATCACCATGTACTTTTGCTTCTATTTAGCTTCTCAACATTTTTAAAGTTAGCCAAACCTTATGGCTCTTCTGAAGGGAGTGAGGACTGTCTTTTGGAAACTCCCAGTCTCTTCCTGTTATATTTCTCTCGGCCTCCTTCTGTCTCCTGCCTTCTCGATTCTCGCGTTATTTCCCAAGCGGAGCAGGATAATTCCTCAGCCAGGCTTTCCCTCGTTTTGGTCATGCTGACGGGCAACCCTCTGGCCTTCATGTCTGTAGTGGCCTCTTCCACTGTCTGGTACAACCGCGTCCCGTTGTCATAAAACACTCTATGTTTAGCAGGGTACAGAGTTTGAAATCTAATCTTATTTTGTTTTAGTACTCGCTTTACTTCAGAGTATCCTTTGCGTTTCTGGAGGACCATGGGGAGGGTAATCTTGGTCGAAATATATTAATTTATCCTCTAAAAACACTCTCTTCTTACCCCAGGCCCTTCGTAGAATCTCTGCTGTTCTGAAGGAATTTAATTATTATTGAGCATGGCTTTCTATCCTGAGTAGGTTTCAGGACTAACACGCGGTGGGCTCTTTCGATTTCCAGCTTCATAGCCAGGGGAAGATCCCACACATCCCGCAGTAACTTTCTGACAAACTCCGTCATAGACAAGCCCTCCACTCCTTCGGGAACATTGTAGATTCTGATATTTTTCCACCGTGATCTTCCCTCCAGGTCAAGCAGTTTACCTTCTTGGTGATTTAATATTTTTACTGTCTTACTCAGTATCCATTCCACATTTTGAACGCGATCTTCCACCTTCTCAATTCGAGTCTCTGCCACTGCTATTTTTTGATTGACGCTGGCGAGCTCTGACTTAATATCATGGAGCTGCTGCTTTATATCTTTCTTGTCCTCCACTATTTCTTTCAGGAATTCGAAGAGATTCGCTGCTTCGCCTGAATGAGGCCCAGCGTCCGCCTCGGTAGCACGCGGTCGGGTAGGAGAGCCGCTCGCTGCACTCCTCTCGGATGCAGGATCCGCAGTGCTGCTTTTTTATTTCCATTCCTTTTCCCCTTTTCCCCTTTCTTGCCACTCTTTTCAGTTCAAATAATCCAGGAACAGCATAGCTGGTGAATTGTTGGTTGTGGAAAACACTGCATTACAATATGCAAGGAGGTATCAGTGTACAATGTTCTGTTGACATTGCTCACAGTGTGTTTTTTAAACTCTGGACAAACCTTTCCGCCTTTCTGCCATTCGTAGTTCGGTGGTATAGTTCAGGTAAAATGTCTCACTCCATTCATTTTCAAGAATGACTGAAACTGTTCCCCCACAGACTGTGGTCCATTGTTACAGACTAAGTGTCTTGGAACACTATTCCTTCAGAAGAGGCTTCTCAACAGATAACAGTGTGTGACAGTGTAGTGAAGGCCAATAGGAACACTTCTGGCCACTTTGTAGCTATATCCTTTACTACTAAGCAATTTGTGCCCATCAATAGTCTACATCAATCCTCTGCCAGGGAAATGCAGGCCATTCCCAGGAATAGAGAGGCACCACTCTTGGCATCTTCTGGAAATGTTGGCATCCCAAACAGAGCATGGCAAGTTGTTTGATCAGCTGATCTTTCACAGGCCCACAGACAAACCTTTTAGACAATGCTTTCATTTTTTTTGACCACACCTACAGGCATTTACCTGTAGCTCCTCCAACAATTTAGCCCTCAGCTTGGATGGTACAACAGCTCTCAATCCTCACATAAGGCAACCTCTGTCAAGGGCAAGTTCATCATAGTGCTGGTAAAAATGGAGGACCTGCAGTTTCTACTGCACATACACTTTGGGTGGTCATGTAGACCTGAGGCAGCATGGGGATCTTTTCTAATTTCACATTGCATCATCTCTGCCATAATAGGTAGACTTTGCATTATGTTCAATATGTCAAGAGTGTCTTCTTTTGTAAATTTTTTAGTTATTTCCTTTACCATGAGCAAATGAGACAATCCATCAGCATTTCCATAATTAGTTGTCCTCTTGAATATTAACTCCAAGAAACAAAGGTCATCTCTGCATTCATTTCACTTTAATTTTTTTTATTAATTATTATTGAAGATTGACAAATAAAAGATACATTAAGTCAGTGTGTCATTTTGTGCAACAAGGAATTAAATTAGCAAATAACTGATTAACAAAGCTAAGCAATATATCAATAATAATAAAAAAATAGTGTTAAGAATATTTTTTGGAAGAAAAAGAAGGAAAAAAAAGAACCTTTACTAACTAAAAAAAAACCCCTACTAACTGAAAAAAAGCAAAAAAAAAATCCATTGGGAGCACAACCCCAGAGCTATACATCATACAAGCTTCCATTAAGAAACACATCAACCTACCAACTCAAATCCACCTAAAGAAAAATCGGAAGGAAACCAATTTAATTAACTCAAATCAGATGATAGTAGCGGCAAATGAACCCCACCTCTTCTCAAAATCGAATCGAGGATCAAAAGTTCAACTTCTGATTTTCTCCAGACTAAGACATAACATCACTTGGGAAAACCATTTTATAGAATTAGGAGCAGAAGTATCTTTCCATTTCAACAAAATAGCCCTTCTGGCCAATAATGTAACAAATGCAATTACATGTTGGTCTGATGAAGAAATACCATGAATATATTGTGGGATTATACCAAATAAAACTGTCAATTTATTAGGTTGTAAATTAATTTTTAAAGCTTTAGAAATTGTAGAGAAAATAGACTTCCAAAAATATTTCAATACAGAACACCACCAAAACATATGTGTCAATGTGGCTGTCTCACTTTTACATCTGTCACACTGACTATCAACATTAGGAAACATTTTAGACAGTCTCTCCTTTGTCAAATAGTAACAATGTACAATTTTAAATTGAATTAAAGAGTGATTGGCACAAATCGAAGAAAAATTGACCAACTTCAAAATCCGCAACCAATCTTCTGTTATCAAAGTTATGTTAAGCTCTCTCTCCCAATCTTGCTTAATCTTAAGTGAAGGGTATTTGTGCTGCTGTAACAATAAATTATAAATTTTCCCAATAAAACCCTTCACTAAAGGATTCATTTTTAAAATAATATCTAACAGGTCAGAATCTTGTATATATGGAAAATTACTTAAGTATTTTTGTACTAAGTATCTGACCTGAAGATATTGCAGGAAATGTGAATATGAGAGAGAGTATTTAGTTATTAATTTCTCAAAAGATATCAGTTGGCTATCTTGGAACAAATCTGTGAAGGAATAAACCCCTTTATTCCTCCAAAGAAGAAAAGTAGGATCACTTAATGAAGGTTTAAATAAATAATTTTGAGAAATTAAACTAAAAAGTTTAAATTTTTTAAGATTAAAAAAATTACGAAATTGGAACCAATTTTGTAATGACTGCTTAATCACGGGATATAAATTTAAATTAGTAATTTTGGCCAGTTGTACAGGCAGAGAAGCTCCTAATAATGAGGTTAAATGAAACTGTTTCACAGCATTCAATTCCAAATCAGCCCAAGGTGGTTGTTCATCTCTATCAGCCCAATATAACCAAAAACATATATAACGTATATTGACAGCCCAATAATACATTCTTAAATTAGGCAAAGCAAGACCTCCAACTTTTTTTTTAATATTTGTAAATGATATTTAGCAATTCTTGGTCTTTTATTATTCCAAACAAAAGATGAAATAATGGAGTCAACCTGATTGAAGAACTTCTTAGTTAATAAAATAGCGATATTTTGAAATACATATCAAAATTTTGGTAAGATCATCATTTTAACTGCATGAATTTGACCAACTAATGGAAGAGTAGGTGGATTCCATCTACAAAATAATTGCTTCATAAAGAAATAGAAGCTTCATAAAATGTGGGAGGTAACTCTCCTATCAAAGGAATCTTTAAGTGTTTCCAACATATATGAAGATAGCAATTTTTCAAATTTTTTATAAAATCCTACAGAATAACCATCCAGTCCAGGAGCTTTACCAGACTGCATTGAAAAAATAGCTTTCTGAATTTCGCTTTCAGTAATAGGATCATCAAGTGTTTGTTGATCTTCAGCAGAAAATTGAGGAAAATCAATCTTTTGTAAAAAAAACATTCATTTTAGAAGAATCAACTGGAAACTGAGATTTATAAAGTTCAATATAAAAGTCTTGAAAAATTTTATTAATATCTTCATAATTGCATGCTAAACTACCATCTCCCTTACGAATTTTTAAAATTTATCTTTTACCTCTAGCTGCTTTTCATTGAGATGCTAATAGCTTATTATTTTTATCTCAAACACATAAAATTGACTTTTCAATTTGAGTAAATTTCTTTCAATAGGATAAATTAATAATAAATTATATTGTGATTGGAGTTCAACTCTTTGTTTAAATAAATCAATATTAGGAGAGACTGCATAAATATTATCCAAGACTTCAATTTGTTTGGAAATTTTATCTAACTCTGTTTTTGTCTGTTTCTTAAGCTTAGCTGAAGAGGAAATTATCTAACCGTGCAAATATGCTTTAAATGTATCCCATATAATCAATTTTGATCATCTCCCATATTGTTAAAAAGAAAATATCTTTTATCTGAGTCTCAATAAATTTGACAAAGTCCGGACTTTGTAATAAGTTTTCTGAAAAACACCAAGGCAAATTTGCAATAGCGACATCATTCAATTCAAAAGCTAAACTTAAAGGCGCATGATCCGAAAGAACTATAGCATCATATTCACATTTCTAGACTTTGGACAAAAATCGGGGATCGACTATAAAGTAATTGATTCTCGATTTTTTTTGTGAATGTGTGAAAAAAAAGAATAATCTCTATCGTTAGGATATAAATGTCTCCAAATTTCAACCAGGCCAAAATCAATTAGAAAAGAGTTAATAAGGGATGCGGAACAACTCGGAAGCCACTGATTAGTTGAACTGTTGTCAATCAAATGATTTCAACAACAATTAAAATCACCACCCATTAACAACATATATTCATTTAAGTCCGGTAATAAAGCAAATACATTTTTTTTTAAAAAGAAGGATCATCTACATTAGGTCCATATAGGTTAACCAGAACAATGTTTCTATTACAAATTGTTCCTTTAACAATTAAAAATCTACTATTAATATCTGTCACAATATATTCTTGGATAAATAAAATATTAGATTTAATAAAAATAGATACTCCCTTTGTTTTATTTTGACACGTAGCGTGAAATTGAAGGCCCTTTTAAAAAAACTATTTTGATCGCCCGTTTTGATATGCATTTCTTGAACAAAAATTATATCGGGTTGGAATCGATTAATGGTTTTAAAAGTCTTCTTTCACTTAATAGAATGATTCCAACCATGTACATTCCAACTTATAACATTTATTTGTTTAATTACCATTAAAAAAATTTATTTTATTTAACACATAAATGGATGCATACCAGCGCAGGCTAACCAAAACTGGCGGTGATAAGTACAACCATACACAAAATATGCATGCTCCGGAACTCCGTAATGGGAGAAACATACAAAAAAGAAAACTAAAATTAATCTTACAATTAATCCTGTAAATCAAAACTAACCCCAATCCTCCCACCACCGCAAAAAGCCCGAAATACAGCAAAAAAAGCCGAAATGCCTCCCCATAGAGAAAAAAAGAGAGACTCAGTGAGCTGCCCATTTTATAATAGTGGTTTTAAAAAGCTTTCCTTAATTCCTCCCCCCAGTTACAAAAAAAGACAAGATACGGCCATAAAATAGAAAAGCCCTGCAAAGGAAAAAAATATTTTGCTAAATATAAAAAGCCTAACACTACAAAGCAACACAACACTATATCAAGTCATGTTAACTGGTTCTTCTGCCCACTTACAGGCCTTAGTTCTAACTGATGTATATGCAATTTAAATATCAATTTACTTTAATGCCTTCCATTACTTTACAGAGTATTTTTGTACTGAAACAATGGACACTGGTAAGGCTAGGTAATCATTAAAACATGGAACAGATTCCCAGCTGAAATGGTTAATACAAGAGGACACAATTTTACGGTGATCAGAAGAAAGTATAGGAATCTCAGAGATGTTTTTTTCCTAGACCAGTGGGTACATGGAAAGATCTACCATGGGTAGTCATAGAGGCAGACACAACAAGGACATTCAACAAAACTCCTAAATAGGCTCATAGTGAAAGACGAATCAGTGCATTCATGCTGCTGCTGTTAGTGAAACCCCTTCTGTGGATTGAAAGTGGACTAGTGATCAGTAATGAGGGTAAACTCTCTCCCATACAAGTACAGGATGAACTGATTTACACCCTAAACCAGATTCTAGGCCTCTCTGTCAATCTGTATGTAATTTTTCTCTGTAAAGGAATGTGATGCAAAGGCTATAGGGCATTCATTTCCATCACTCATAATATGTGACCTGACAGCACCTATACCATAATGGGAGGTGTCACAGGTAAGCTTCACTGGCTGATGTAGTTCATAATGTGTGAATACAGTGTCTGATGTCACCATTTCATTAATTTTTGGAAAACCACCTCACAGCACTTTGTCCATTGTCATTTCTTCATGGAATTTTCGTAGAGAAAATTCTTAAGGACAGAACATATGAGCATCTGGAAACCCATGGCCTAATTAGGAAGAGTCAGCATGGCTTTGTGTGTGGATAGTGTAAAATACAGCACATATAAAGAATACAGCACATTATAGATCAGTCCATAGATATGGACTGAGAAATGGCAGATGGAGTTTAACTCAGAAAAATGTGAAGTGTTGCACCTTGGTAGAGTGAGTTCAAGGAGACAGTACACTTAAGGGCAAGGTCCTTAAAAGTGTTGCTAAACAGAGAGATCCTGGAGTCCAAGTTCATTTCTCCTTGAAAGTGGCTGCTCAGGTTGATAAGGTAGTTAAGAAGGCTTATGGAATGCTTGCTTTTATTAGTCGAGGCACTGAATTCAAAACTCAGGAGGTTATGTTGCAACAGTATAAAACTCTGATTAGGCCACATCTAGAATATTGCGTACAATTCTGGTTTTCCCACTATCAGTAGGATTTTGAGGCTTTGGAGAGGGTGCAGGAGAGGTTTTCCAGGATGCTGCCTGATTTAGAGGGCATGTGCTATATGAGAGGCTGGACAAACTTGGGTTGTTTTCTCTGGAGAGCTGGAGGCTGAGGGGAGAGCTGATAGAGGTTTAAAGATTATGAGAGGCACAGATAGATTGGACAGAGAGTATCCATTTCCCATGGTAGAAGTGTCTAATACCAGAGGCCATACATTGAAGGTGAGAGGGAGTAGGTTCAAGGAAGATGTGGGGGATAAGTTTTTTACTCAGAAAATCATGGATGCCTAGAATGCTCTGCCTGGTATGGTGAATAGTATGGTAAGACAATACTATACCAATGGTAAGAGGCTTTTAAAAGATGTTTGGATAGGCACATGGATGTAAGGAAGATGGGATCTAGATATGGTGCAGGTTGGAGGGATTAGTGCTTTTTAGCTGGTTCAGCTCAACAATGTAGACCAAATGGTCTGTTCCTGTTCAGGGGTTCAAAAACTGTAGACATGTTTGGCATGAACTTGTTATAGTAATTGGCAAATTCTGAACAGGGCCACAACTATGACACATCCTTTGACCTTGGGGCATCCACCACTGCTTGAATTTTCTCAGTACACTTGTATAATACATCCTTTTGTATGTGCCACATTTTGTTGCATGTTCTGCAAGTTTTGCCTTGAAATCTGCATTAGTCTGGTGAATGTGAGCCCCTGCCACAATGGTAACTCAATTTCCTTGCCCGAGCCAGTTTCTGATTAGACATTGCAATTTGTTCATGCTCACTTTCGTTCCTGACTGCAACTCACTTGCGTCTCTGTCTGCTGTACCCATTGATGCAGTGATTTCTTCTTTTTTAAATGTAAGTTGTGCTTTAGTTAGGAATCACTTTTAAACACTTCTTTGTAAGATTCCAAAAATAATTGATTTCTCAGTGCATCATTAAATTGTCAATGCTCAGACAATCTCTTCTGTTCAGCCACATATGCTGAAATCGACTCCCCTTCCTTTTGATTCCACTTATGAAACCTAAAGCATTCTGCAATCAACTATCATTCAGGTTCTAAAGTTCATGCATTGCTTTCATGATATCAGCAGAACTCAATTCATCTGGCTAGGTTGGAGCAGTCAAATTTCTCAACAAAGTTTCCCACCTATACGGCAACAGAAAGTACTCCTTTCTCACTGGCTATTTCATTTGCTCAATTTGTTCACTAAGCAATATCCAGTTATCCCCTGTGTAATCAAATGTGTCTGTCTTTCCAATGTAGCCAGCAATTTCTTCTCTTTTTTAATTCATGAATTATTATCATCTAGTACTCACTCTTTATGAACCCATGAATTTTTCCATTTTCAGCCTTTTTCCAAGAAAGCTTCTTGCATGTTTTTTTAACACTTGACCATTTCTTACTGCATTTTTTAAAAACTCAGATGTCTTGCTACACTTCAACAGGTAGGTAATCATTTCAGGTTCATTTTAAATATACCTTGTGTTACGTTCCCCAGTAACCGGGTGACTTACCAGCAAAGATAGAGAAGTCCGCTGAAGCCTGGTGCTACTATTTTCAAACGTTTTATTTATAAAGGGGCACAAACGTATGGTTAATACAAAACATTCAGATCATATACATCATCAAAACTCAATCTAAAGCACAGGTGTAGTAATAATCAATCAAAAATGAGCTCTATCGTTGTCTAGGGGATACTGAGTCCAATGGAATATAAGAGTCACTCAAAGTCTGCAGGCTTCCCCGTTTCGGGAACCGCTGGCATTTCACGTGTTGGAGAGAGAGAAAAGGAACACTTGCCCGTCGTCCTTGCGAAGCAAATCCCTGCTGTTAGTTAAAGCGGTTTTTCCTTTTGGGTCCAGCCACAGATTCCCGATCCGGAATCTAACGCACGTGGCTTCCTTCAGAATGGCTTCCCGCTCCGACGGGAAGCACTATCGTGTCTTCTTCGTGTGTCTCCTTGGTGCGTCTGAGGCCCCGTCTCGGCAGCCCACCTTTTATCTGGACTGGCAGGGTTGTAGATGTCCATCAGGGTGGGGGCGAGGCAATCTTTCCCCCATCACCCATCTCACATTGCCCTGAGGGTTTGCACGTAGGCCAGTTCCTTATTCCACAAAGGTGTCTCCCAAGACAATGGCTATGTCCAAGGCTTTTGTCTTGTTGGGCGACCAGCCCACATTCCAAACCGTAAGGCTCTCTCTCTCTCTCTCTCTTGCGATTCTCACAAAGGAGGGGGCTGAGGTCATGACACTTGTTACTCTGAAACATAAAAACTAATTGAAACAGAAACATGGAGGCGGGAATAATGTGTCTAACTTTGTTTTTACTTTCAGTAAGATGCAAGCATATGACATGTTTGTGTGCTGATGTTTGCCATTGACGTACAGTATTTTTATATATAATCCATAATGAGTTATGTCGACTTAAAAAAGCATTGTTTAATAATGTTTAATATTTAAGTAATATTTACAACATTACTCAAATATTACTGAAATATTAAATGCACAACACAAGTTATCAGAATCAGAATGAGAATCAAGTTTATTATCACTGGCATGTGTTGTGAAATTTGTTAACATATGGGGAACATGAGGAAATCTGCAGATCCTGGAAATCCAAAGTAACACACACAAAATGCTAAAGGAACTCAGCAGGTCAGGCAGCATCTATGGAAAAGAGTACAGTCGACAGTTTGGGCCAAGATCCTTCATCAGGTCTGCCTATTGGGTATATTTAATATGGATGTCAATAAGTTAAAATGGCAGAGCAGACTTAATGGGCAGAATGACCTAGTTATGCTTCTATGTTTGATGGTCTTATAATGTTAATTGAAGAATAGCTTTATGTGATCATTTTTGGAATCTTGTCTCTGTGTGGAATTTCAGCACTTGGGACCTTGATGAGATCAAATTGATTCCAAAGTCTTCAAGAACACCTACTCTAACTGAACAGGATTCAAAATGTGTAATGTTACAAAAAGTTCAGAATAGATATATGAGGGGTGATTGATAAGTTTGTGGCCTAAAGTAGAAGGAGTCAATTTTAGAAAACCTAGCACATTTATTTTTGAACATAGTCCCCTCCTACATTTACACACTTAGTCCAGCGGTCGTGGAGCATACGGATCTTGCACCTCCAGAAAGTGTCCACAGCAGGGGTGATTGATACGTTCATGGCCTAAAGTAGAAGGAGATGCAGTACTCCTTACAAGCACATACAGTTCAACTTTTTGAGTGATAATGCAGAAAGGAAGGAGTGGACTTGGAGTGAGGGTCCAAGGATCGGCTACGCTCAGAGGAGGTCGACAGGAAACCAGTGGACTAAACCGTGAGCTCCAAAATTGCGCATTTGACTCTTTCATGAGAATGGGCCCTTTCTTTTTATTTCTTTACTAACCATATAGTCAAATTAAAAATTATAAAGCTCAATTGTTTAATCGCATATTGTGTAATGTTTGTTATTTCATGGTACTGATTTGTAACAGAGGACACATCATGCAGCATCCACCCAAACAAGATTTCTTAAGTTTGGCCGGACCAAGGGCTGTGTTGCCCTAGACTAGGCTGCTAGCGAACCATGTGTTTCACTGAGAAGACAATTTCTGACCACCACTTAGAAAGAAGTGACATCTCAAAGAAGGCGTGACAGTTTCTACTTTGTTAGAAATTTGCATAGATTCAGCATGTCATCAAACATTTTGACAAACTTATATATCTGGAGAGTGGGCAGTATCCTACTAGTTTGTACAATGGCTTTATATGGAAACTCAAATGTACAGGAACAGAAAAAGCTGCAAAAAGTGACGGTTTCAGCCCAGCTTATTGCAGGCAAAGCTCTTCCCACCACTGAGTACATTTATAAGGAATGTTGCCACAAAAAAAAGCAGCATCCAACATCAAGGACCCCCACTATCCAAGCTGTGCCTTCTTCTCTTCTCTCTACCACCATTGGACATGATTTACAGGAGCCTTAGGTCCCACAGCACCAGGTTTAAGAACAATTATTGCCTACAACCATCAGGCTCCCAAACTGCTATGGATTATTTCATTCACACTACTCTGTTCTTACAGATTCATTTTCAAGGACTTTTCACAACTCATGTTCTCAGGATTACTTTTATTTGCATGATTTGGCCAGTTAGAGAGGTACATTGCTGGCCTAATTCTCCATCTAATCCTGCTCTGTGCTTTCTTTGGGAATGTTTTGTGTGACAGTGTAAAGGGAAATTTCTTTCATACCTAACTGATGTTGTACTGGCCCTGGCAATTTTGGTGGGACCATGCAGAAATATGTCAGCTTTTAATCTACCTGAGGCGAGCTATTATCTGCATTTGGGCAGCATAGTGGTTAGCACAATGCTTTACAGTACCAGCAGCCCAGGTTCAATTCCAACCTCTGTCTGTAAGAAGGTTGCCCATTCTCCCTGTGATTGTGCGGGTGCTCTGGTTTCCTCTCACAGTTCAAAGACATACCAGTTGGTAGGTTAATTGGTCAATGTAGATAGTCCTATGATTAGGCTAGGTTTAAAATGGGAGTAGCTGGGTGGCACAGCTCAAAGGGCCAGAAGGATCTATTCTGCTCTGTATCTCAATAAATAAATTTGTCTGGAAGCAAATAACCGCAGGACAACAGACCCTGCGGCAATGCTATTCTAATACTGTGAGATCATTAGCAAACTCCGGAAGTCAGGAATTGTCCTGTTCCATCCTACTGTGATTACCACTGTAATACTTCTTATCAAATTTTCCTTTGCAATCTCTTTCAAATCCTTCACTTAAGATCATCTTTGAAAACTGGGTGTCACAGTGTGCACTGACATACAATTGAACCCAGATGCCATGTTGAGACGCAAACAAGAGCTTTCTCATTGGAGCTCCATCTGAACTCCGGTGGCTTGATCTAGTTACCCCTAGAGATGAATCATTCTCAAAACACAAACACAAGGAGACTATAATAAATGCTAATTTGGTGTCCACTTTAAATAATCACAGTAGGCTGAAAACCTGTTCCAGTCAAAATAAACTTGACAAGCATAAGGACTTAACAATGCAAGACCAGCAGGACTCATGACAGTACCTCCCTCCATACTGTTGGCACCTGATGGGTCATGGAGTCCTGGGCAACCCAAGACAAGGCTGGTAAATTTGAAACAGGCTTGATGCTCTTGAGACAGGACTGGTAAAGTTGAAATATACCTGATGCTTTGATTCAGGCTATAAAACTCGAGAACATTGTATACAACTCAGAAACATGGAATAGTCCTCAGAAAATTAGGATAGTCCTTGGAAACCAGTAACAGTCCTCAGAAATCTGGAAATGTTCATGAAAACCTGAAGGGCCATGGGAGGCTTAGGAATCTTTGATGATCTTGTACGAAAGAAGCTCAGATTGTAGCCTGAGGACAAGCTTTGAGAATAGAAGGCACACTGGCCTTCAGCCAACTGTTGTCAAAGCTGCTGTTGAAACTTTGTTGGGTCGATTTATGGTGTGGTCCATCTGTCACGGTGTGCAGTGACAGACAACTGAACCCAGATGCACAGCTATGTCAAGTTCCCATGTTGAGACAGAAGCAAGTGTTTATTCATCTGAACTCCAACTGAACTTCAACAGCTTGACCAAGTGGTACTGTGAGACGTATCATTCTCAAAACACACACTAGGAAACCATGATGAGCACTAATTGGGATTCTGCTTTAAATAATCACGGTATAATGAAAACCCACACTAGTCATTTGAAATTTGACACTAGTCATTACATTTGACAAGATGAAACAGAAAGCACAAGTACTTAGTGACTCTCCATAAGACAACAATGAATAATGACAGGAGCAAGGCTGGCAGGGCTCATGACACAAGGATAGTCTTTCTTTGTTTATTTTTATTTATGGAGACAGCACTGTAACAGGCCTCTCCAGCCCAACAAACCCACACCACCAAACTCCACCAGTCTTTGAAATGTGGCAGGAAATTGGATCAGCTGGGGGAAATACATGCAGTTCCGAGGGGAATGTACAAAACTCAGTGACAGAATTTACCCCAGGTCTCTGGATTGTCCTCGGGCTATAGTATATTACCCAATAGCGTGAGACCAGGACTGAAAACAAACATGAAATGATAGGATATGAAACACACACACACACACACACACACACACACACACACACACACACACACACACACACACACACACACACACACACACACACACACACACACACACACACACACACACACACACACACACACACACACACACACACACACACACACACTTCCTGACCATACATCCATACATTTGGCTATATTTCTGCAGACTGAGAAATGGGAGGGCAAACAGCTCCAGTAGGTCATTTGACACAAGGGAAAAGAACTTGAAAAAGAAATCCTTTAACACAGTGGATTCTGAGCTTCTTCCACATTCTTTCTGTGAAAATGTTCTGTTACAATTAATCTGAATTTCCTGAAGGTCAACAGTCAATACAAAATTCCCATAAAGCAGACAGGATAAAGATAAATAACACTGAAGTATTTATTAATGGAATGAGTTGTGTTGAATGAAATTTAATTCTGCAGGAAGGAAAGTGAAAATGAAAGGGCTAATCTGTGTTAATGGGGACATTGAAGCATTAAGTACTGTTCTGAAGAATTAATTGGAAGATCAATATTTCTTCTTCTTAGAAGTTGCCTAATCATGTGTCTAGGCTGCTTCAGATGTGTTGAATTGAAATATATGAAGCATCCTTGTTTTCCAAAACAGATTATGATGGGGAATCTGCAGAGCATTGGCTCAGAATACAAATTTACAGTTTGCAGACTAGGTCTTACAGCCAGCAGACTCTTAAGGAGGAAAAATGACAGATGGAATTTAATGCAGACAAGTGAGAAGTTTTGCACTTTGGTAGAACCAGCCACAGTAGGTCTTACACAGTGGACAGTAGGACACTGAAGAGCGTGGCAGAAAAAATGGATCTGGGAATACAGGTCTACAATTTGTTGAAAGTGGCATCTCATATAGATAGGGTTGTAAAGAAAGCTTTTGGCTCATTAGCCATAAATCAGTTACTGAGTACAGGAGATGGGGTGATATGTTGAAGTTGTCTAAGACTTTGGTGAGGCCTAATTGGGAGTATTTTGTGCAGTTTTAGTCACCTACCTATAGGAAAGATGTAAACAAAGTTGAAAGAATACATTTATACATTTATAAGGATGTTGCCAGGACTGGAGGACCTGAGTTATAAAGAAAGATTGAATAGGTAAGGACTTTCTTTAGAATGTAGGAGATTGAGAGGAGATTTAATAAAGGTGTATAAAATTATGAGGGGTATAAATAGGGTAAATGCAAGCAGGCTTGTTCCACTGAGGTTGGGTGGGACTACAACCAGAGGTCATAGTTTAAAGGTGAAAGGTGAAAAGTTTACAGGGAACATGTGGGGATACTTCCTCATTCAAAGGGTCGTGATAGTGTAGAATGAGCTGTCAGCACAAGTGCTGCATGCAAGCTCGATTTTAACATTTAAGAGTAGTTTGGATAGGTGCACGGATTGTAGGGGTATGAAGAGTTATAGTCCCAGTGCAGATCAATGGGAGTAAACACTTCAGAATATAGATGGGCTGAATGGCTGTTTCTGTTCTGTACTTCTCTATGGCTCTATGTTTCTATAAGTGAGGAAGAAAAAGTTGTCAATTCATCAAGCTGAGGACAAAGAAGGAAATATTGTGGATTTGGGGGAAAAAATCTCTGGTCAGAGCAAGAAATGAGAAAACTAAACAGAACAGGATAGAAGTATGGATTTAGAAACATACAAATAAATGTGTGTAATTTTCTTTGATTCTATTGTATTTCTTTGTTTGACTGTGAATGCCGGTAAGAAAATTATTCTTGGACTAGTAGATGGTGACATATATATACTTCGATATTAAATTTACTTTGAACTTTGAACTTAGATTCTTCACTTTAATATTATCTAGAATAAGGGTAATGCAATTGAAATTCTAATTTAAGCAGAGTTTCCTGAAAAAGAGACATTGGAAGGTTAAGATTAAATTAACAGCATCTACTTTCATGAAAACCCTAAGTAAAGTGACAAAGGGATGCTCACCTTCAGCAGTATTATTTTTGCCAATACTATATTTTATAGATGTCATCATGAAGAAAGCACTTATGTAGAAGCTTCAGTAGACTTCACATATCACCAGTTACTCTTACAAACATCTACAGATGCATCCCTGACAGACCGCATTATGGTCTGGTATGGCAATTTCAATTGACCAGGAATTCAAGAGTCCACTGAAAGTTGTGGACATATCCCCCGGTCCATTATGGATAGCCCTCCCCACCACTGGCAGCATCAACAGAAGGGTCTGCTTCAAGAAGGTAGAATCTATCATCGGGCATCTCTATTACCAGTGTCATGCCTTCTTCTCACTGCCACCATTGGGCATAAGGTACAGAGGCCTTCAGTCCAACACCACTAGGTTCAGGAACAGCTACCTTCCCAGAAGTTCCTGCAAGATCCATCCTGGGCTTGAAACTTCCCACCGTCAGGGTCATTTACCAAAGGCAGCATCCATTATTAAGGTCCATCTGAGGAAGGCAGCATCCATCATACAGACATACCCTCTTCTCATTACTATCATCAGAGAGGAGATACTAGAGCCTGAAGATCAATGCTCTAAGATTTAGAAACAAGAGAAAATTTGCAGATGCTGAAAATCCGAGCTACACATACAAAATGCTGGAGAACTCAGCAGGCCAGGCAGCATCTATGGGAAAAAGTACTGTCAACGTTTTGGGCTGAAACCCTTTGGCAGGACTGGAGAAAAAAAGCTGAGGATTGGGTTTAAAAGTTGGGGGAGGTGACAGGTGAAACCTGGAGGGGGAGGGATGAAGTAAAGAGCTGGTAAGTTGATTGGTAAAGAGACAGAAAACTATGGAAGAAAGAAAAATAGGCGAGGAGCACCAGGGAAGGAGATGAGATGAAAGAGAGAAAAGGGGATGGGGAATGGTGAAGATGAGGGGGGGGGGGTGGGGTGGGACATTACCGGAAGTTCAGAAATCGATGTTCATGCCATCAGGTTGGAGGCTGCCCAGACAGAATATGTGTTTTTCCTCCAACCTGAGTGTGGCCTCATCAAGACAGTGGAGGAGGCCATGGATAGACACATCAGAATAGGAATGGGTAGTGGAATTAGAATGGGTGGCCACTGGGAGATCGTGTTTGTTCTGGCAAATGGAGTTTGGATGCTCAGTGAAGCAGTCTCCCATACTATGTTGGGTCTCACCAACATACAGGAGGCCACATTGGGAACACCAAACCAGTAAATAACCCCAATAGACTCACAGGTGAAGTTTTGCCTCACCTGGAAGGACTGTTTAGGGCCCTGAATGGTAGTGAGGGAGCAAATGTAGCACTTGTTCGACTTGCAAGAGTAAGTGCCAGGAGGGAGATCTATCCCTTTCAAACACTGAAATCCAGGAATATTGAGAATCCATTCCTGCCCTGGTGCCAGCCAAGTCTCTGTAATGGCCACTACATCATAATTTCATGTATGTATCCAAGCTCTCTGTTCATCACCTTTGTTCCTGATGCTTCTTGCATTGAAGTACATGCATTTAGCCCTTCTACCTTACTACCTTTACACCCTTTATTCTGTTTCTCTTTCCTCAAAGCCTCTTTATATGTTAGATCTGGCTTTACTCCATGCACTATACTTGCAGTTCTCATATGACCTTTATCCTCCTCCACCTCACTATCTGCTCTAACACTCTGGTTCCCCTCCTGCTGCAAATCTAGTTTAAACCCCCCGGAGCAGCACTAGCAAACCTTTCTGCAAGGATACTAGTCCCCCTCCAGTTCAGGTGCAACCCGTCCCATCGGAACAGGTCCCACCTTCCCTGGAACAAGGCCCAATTGTCCAGAAACATGAAGCCCTCCCTCCTGCACCAATTCCTTAGCCATGTATTTAGCTGCATTATCTTCCTATTTCTAGCCTCACTAGCACGTGGCACAGGTAGCAATCCTGAGACTGCAGCCCTGGAAGTCCTATCCTTCAACTTTGCACCTAACTCCCTAAACTCTCTTTGCAGGACCTCCTCCTTCTTCCTATCCACGTCATTGGTCCCTAAATGGACCACGGCATCTGGCTGCTCACCCTCCCTCTTGAGAATACAGAGAACTCGATCCGAGATATACGGACCCTGGCACCAGGGTGGCAACAGACCATCCGAGATTTTTGATCTCTCCCACAGAACCTCTGGACTGTGCATATAAGGTGGTTTTTTAAAGCAGCTCATCGTTGAGCCCACTAGCAGATCAGGTATTCTGGATCGAGTGTTGGACAAAGAAGCAGAATTTATTTGAGAGCTTAAGATAAAATAACCCTTAGGAAAAGGTGATCATAATATGATTAAATTCACACTGAAATTTGAGAAGGAGAAGCTAAAGTGAGATGTATCAGTATTACAGTGGAGTAAAGGAAATTACAGAGGCACAAGAGAACAGTTGGCTGGAATTGATTGGAGAACAACACTGGCAGGGATGATGACAGATCAGTAATTATTGGAATTTCTGGAAACAATTCGGAAGGCACAGGATATAAACATCCCAAAGAAGAAGAAGTATTCTAAAGGCAAGATACTCAACCATGACTAACAAGGGAAGTCAAATCTAAAAAGTCAAAGCCAAAAAAAGAAAGCTTGTAATAGAGCAAAAATTGGTGGGAAGTTAGCAGATTGGGAAGCTTTTAAAAACCAATAGAAGCTGAATAAAAAGTTATTATGAAGGTAAAGATGGAATATGAAATTACGCTAGCCAATAATCATAGAACCATAGAACCATAGAGCACTACAGCACAGTACAGGCCCTTCAGCCCTCCATGTTGTGCCAACCCATATAATCCTTAAAAAAAAGTATTAAACCCACACTACCCCATAATCCTCCATTTTTCTTTCATCCATGTGCCTGTCAAGAGGCTCTTAAATACCCCTAATGTATTTAAGTACATTAAGCCTCCACTACCATCCCTGGCAAGTCATTCCAGGCACTCACAACCCTGTGTAAAAAACTTACCCCGATGTCTCCCCTAAACTTCCCTCCCTTAATTTTGTACATATGCCCTCTGGTGTTTGCTATTGGTGCCCTGGGAAACAGGTACTGACTATCCACCCTATCTATGCCTCTCATAACCTTGTAGACCTCTATCAAGTCCCCTCTCATTCTTCTACGCTCCAAAGAGAAAAGTCCCAGCTCTGCTAACCTTGTTCTCCAAACCAGGCAACATCCTGGTAAATCTCCTCTGCATCCTCTCCATAGCTTTCACATCCTTATAATGAGGTGACCAGAATTGAACACAATGCTCTAAGTGCAGTCTCACCAGAGATTTGTAGAATTGCAACATGACCTCTCTACTCTTGAGCTCAATCCCCCTGTTTATGAAGCCTAACATCCAATAGGCCTTCTTAACTACCCTATCAACCTGTGCAGCGACCTTGAGGGATGCATAGATTTGAACCCCAAGATTTGTTCATCCACACTCTTAAGTAACTGACCATTAATCCTGTACTCAGTCTTCTGGTTTGTCCTTCCAAAATGCATCACCTCACACTTGTCCAGATTGAACTCCATCTGCCATTTTTCTGTCCAACTCTGCAGCCTGTCTATGTCCTCTTGTAACCTTCAACAACTTACAGCTCCATCCACAAATCCTCCAATCTTCGTGTCATCTGAAAACTTAATCACCCAACCTTCTGCCTCTACATCCAGGTCATTTATAAAAATCACAAATAGCAGGGGTCCCAGGACAGATCCCTGCGGCACTCCACTAGTCACCGACCTCTGGACAGAATACTTTCCTTCCACAACTACCCTCTGCTTTCTTCCTTTAAGCCCATTTTTTATCCAAACAGCCAAGGTTCCACTTATCCCATGTCTCATGACTTTCTGGATGAGTCTCTCATGAGGGACCTTGTCAAATGCTTAGCTAAAGTCCATGTAGACCACATCCATTGCCCTACCCTCATCAATTTCTTTTGTTACCTCTTCAAAAAACTCAATCAGGCTTGTGAGGCACGATCTTTCCTTCACAAAGCCATGTTGATTATCCATGAGTAGACTGTACTACTCCAAATACTCATAGATCCTATCCTTAAGAATCTTTTCCAGCAGTTTGCAGACCACCGACATAAGACTCACCGATCTATAGTTCCCAGGTTTCTCCCTATTACCTTTTTTAACCAAGGGGACTATATTTGCCATTCTCAGTCCTCTGGCACTTCCCCTGCAGCCAAAGAGAATCAAAGATCATAGCTAATGCTCCTGCGATCTCTTCTCTCAATTCCCACAACAACCTGCGGTGTATCATATCCGGCCCTGGGGATTTATCAATCTTAATGTTTTTAAGAAGATACAGCCTTCTTCTTCCTTAATCTCCACATTATCCAGCACACAGGCTCACTCTACTTCGACCTCATCCAGATCAAGATCCTTTTCACTTGTGAACACTGAAGCAAAGTATTCATTTAGGACCTTCCCAACCTCCTCTGCTTCCAGGCACATGTTGCCCTCATTATCTTTTAGCGGTTCCACCTTCGTTCTTGTCATCCTCCTATTCTTCACAAACGCATTGAATGCCTTGGGGTTCTCCTTAATCCTACATGCCAAGGCCTTCTCATGGCCCCTTTGGGCTCTCCTAAGTCCTTTCTTTAGCTCCTTCCTGGTTACCCTATATTTCTCATGCCCCTCCTACTTCCTGCTTCTTATATCTAACATATGCTTCTTTTTTCCTCTTGATGAGTTGCCTCACATATTTCATCAGCCACAGTTCCCTTTTCCTACCATTTTTTCCTTGTCTTAGTGGGACAAACCTATCCTGAACCCAGTTCAAGTGGTCCCTAAACTTCTCCCACATTACTTCTGTGCTTTCCCCTTTGAACATCTGTTTCCAATTTACTCTCGCTATTTCCTGCCTCATCCCTTCAAAGTTAGCCCTTCCCCAGTTAATTACTTTACCATTTTGTCTGATTTTATCCCTTTCCATAGCTATGCTGAAGCTAAGGGAGTTGTGGTCACTCTCACCAAAATGATCCTCCACCAAGAGGTCTGTCACCTGAACAGGTTTATTACCCAGAACTAGATCCAATATAGCCTCTCCTCTCGTCGGCCGGTCCACAAACTGTGTCAGGAATCCTTCTTGAACACACCTGACAAATTCAGCTCCATCTATCCCCTTTGCACTCAGGAGGTGCCAGTCAATATGAGAGAAGTTGAAATCACCCATAACTACTACCCTGTATTTCCTGCTCCAGTCTAAAATCTGCCTGCTTATCTGCTTCTTGGTGTCCTGAGGGCTATTTGGGGGCTTATAGACTACTCCCAGCACAGTGATTGATCCCTTCTTATTTCTGACTTCCACTCAGACTGACTCTGTGAACACTCCTTCTGCAGCGTCCTCCATTTCTATAGCCGTGATACTATCCCTGACCAGCAATGCCACTACCCCCCCTTTCCTACCTCCCACCCTATTCCTTTTAAAATACCTGAACCCCGGGACCTGCATCATCCAATCCTGCCCTTCCTCCAACCAAGTTTCAGTAACGGCCACAACATCGTAGTTCCACGTACTAATCCATGCTCTAAGTTCATCCTCCTTGTTCCTAATACTCCTAGCATTGAAATAGACACATTTCAAACCCTTTATGTTCTACAGTTATGTTCTGTCCCCTGCCTGTCCTTCCTCATCAACTCAGAACTCTTAGCATCATGCCCTTGTCCTTCTACCTTAATCCTTGCACTTACATTCTGATTCCCACCCCCCTGCCAAACTAGTTTAAACCCTCCCCAACAGCTCTATCAAAGCTGCCTGCCAGGATATTGGTCCCCCTGGGATTCAAGTGCAACCCATCCTTTTTGTACAGGTCACACCTGCCCCAAAAGAGGTCCCAATAATCCAGAAATCTGAATCCTTGCCCCCTGCTCCAATCCCTCAGCTATGCATTTTCCTCCACCTCATTCTATTCCTATTCTCACTGTCATGTGGCTCAGGCAGTAATCCTGAGATTAATACCTTTGAGGTCCCGCTCTTCAACTTCCTTCCTAACTCCCTGTAGTCTTCGTTCAGGACCTCTTCCCTTTTCCTACCTATGTAATTGGTACCATGACCTCTGGCTGTTCTCCCTCCCACTGCAGGATATCTTGGATGCGATCAGAAACATCCCAGAACCTGGCACCTGGGACACAAACTACCATCCGAATTTCTTTCCTGTGTCCACAGAATCGCTTGTCTGAAACCCTGACTATAGAGTCCCCTATCACTACTGCCTTCCTCTTCCTTTCCCTACCCTTCTGAGCCATAGGGCCAGACTCTGTGCCAGAGGCACAGCCACTGTTGCTTCCCCCAGGTAGGCTGTTCCCCCCCCCCCCCCCAACAGTACTCAAACAGGAGTATTTATTGTCAAGGGATACAGCCACAGGGGTACTCTCTAGTACCTGAATCTTCCCCTTCCCCTTCCTGACTGTGACCCACTTGTCTGTCTCCCATGGCCCCGGTGTGACCACCTGCCTATAACTCCTCTCTATGGGCTCCTCACTCTCCCTGACCAGAAGAAGGTCATCGAGCTGCAGCTCCAGTTCCCTAACATGGTCCTTTAGGAGTTGCATCTCAATGCACCGGATGCAGATGTGGCCGTCTAGGATGCTGGGAGACTCCAGGACCTCCCACATCTGACACCACCCACAGAAAACTGGCCTCACACACATACTACTTCTTTTTGCAATCAACAACTGACTCACCTCGTCCCGTTACTGCTGAATGTTAAAGAGAATAGCAAAAGTTCATTCAGGTGATACATGAAGTGTAAAAGAGAGGTGACCATGGATATTGGACAACTCAGAAACAATACTGGGGAAGTAGTTATGGAGGACAACAAAATTGCAGACAAATTGTTAAGTATGGTGGAATTCCAGCTGTTAAGGTCATGAAGTGTGTGAAATTACCATTACTAGTAAGAAGGTTCTTAGGAAACTGAAAGGTCTGAATGTAGATAAATCACCTGGACCAGGTGGTGTACACCAGGGTTCTGAAACAGGCAGCTGAAGAGATTCTGGAGCCACTAGTAATGATATTTCAAGAATCACTAGAATGCTTCTGGAAGACTGAAAATTTGCAAACCTCACTCCAGTCTTCAAGAAGGCAGAAGAAATGAAATTGCAGGCAGGTTAGTCGAATCTTAGTAGTTGGGAAGATGTTGGATTCGATTGTTAAGATGTGGTTTCAGAGTGCTTGGAAGCATATGATAAAATAGGCCTTAGTCAACATGGTTTCCTCGAAGGAAAATATCACCTGACAAATCTCTTGTAATAATTTGAAGAAATAACAAGCAGGATAGATGAAGGAGAATTGGTTGATGTTGCGTTTTTCAGAAGGCCTTTGACAAGGTGCCACTTATGAGGCTGCTTAACAAGCTATGAACCATGGTATTACAGGAAAGATTCTAGCATAGATAAAACTGTGGCTGATGGGCAGGAGGCAAAGTGTTGCAATATGGTTGGCTGCCGGTGACTAGAGATGTTCCACAGGGGTCTGTGTTGGGACAGATTCCTTTTATGTTATATGTCAATGATTTGGATGATGGAATTGATGGCATTGTTGCAAAATTTGCAAATGATATGAAGATAGGTGGAGGGGTAGGGAGTTTTGAGGAAATAGAAGGACTGCAGAAGGACTTAGACAGATTAGGAGAATGGGCAAAGAAGTGGCAAATGGAATGCATTGTGCAAAGTGCATGGTTATGCACTTTGATAAAAGAAATGAAAGGGTTGACTATTTTCTAAATGGAGAAAAAATACAAAACTCTGATGTGTAAAAGGACTTGGGAGCCCTTTTGATACTGTATTGAGGAAGGCAAATGTGATGTTAGCATTAATTTCAAAAGGACTAGAATATAAAAGCAAGGATATAATGTTGAGACTTTCTAAAGTACTGATGAGATCTCACTTGGAGTATTGTGAGCAGTTTTGAGCCCCTTATCTTAGAACTGAACAGGCTTCAAAGGAGGATTAGGAAAATTATTTCAGGATTAAACAGCTTGTCATATGCAGAGTTTTTGATGGCTCTGGGTCTGTATTCACTGGAATTCAGAAGAGTGAGGGGTGACATTTAAATTTATCAAATGGCCTTGATAGAGTGGATGTGGATGGGATGTTTCCTATGGTGGGATTGTCTAAGACCAGAGGGCATATTCTCAAAATAGAGAGGGTCCTTTTAGAATGGAGATGAGGAGGAATTTCTTTAGCCATAGATCAGTGAATCTGTGGAATTTGTTACCACAGGCAGCTGAGAGGAAAAATGGATCAGCCATGATGAAATAGAGTGGCAAATTCAATGGGCCAAATGGCCTAATTCTGCTCCTATATCTTATCTAGACTTTGCCAAGGACTCTTGGCCAGATGAAGCTCCACTGGAAGCCTCCTCTAATTTTACTGATTATTAAAACTGTTAGGATTTTAAATGTCTTTCAGTGCATGTCAATCAGAAACCTGAAACTCAGAACTGAAATAAATTAAAAGATTTAACAGTATATAAAAAGAAAATAATGATGTCACCTAAAACATATATACACCTTGTGTGTTGCTCCAGATCCCAGTATCTACGTCTCTTGTATCCCTAAAACATTTCACAACCAATGTGAAAAAGAAGCCAAATACAATAAAAGTAAATAAATAAATATTACTGAAAACCTGAGTTGTAGATCCTTGAATGTGAGTCCATAGGTTGTGGAATCAGTTCAGTGTTGAAGTGAATGAAGCTATCTATGCTGGTTCAGAAGCCTGATCAGTGAAGAGTAATAACGTTCTTGAACCAGGTATGTAGGACCTGTGGCTCATGTACCTGCTTCACAACAGCAACAGTGAGAAGAGAATGTGGCCTAGTTGGTGGGGTTCCTTATGGCAGTGCTCCCTGGAGATGTGCTCAATGCAAAAACAGTGATAATTCTGTCAGAAAATGATGGTGAAGTGACAGGGAAGAGAGGGTGTGCAGAGATAGAAGAAGAACACAGGAGTGGTGTGACAGGGGAGATGCAGTACTAGTTAAAACATAGAAAACTTACAGCACAATACAGGCCCTTCAGCCTACAATCCTGTGCCGTACATGTACTTACTTTAGAAATTACCTAGGGTTCACCCATAGCCCTCTATTTTTCCAGTTGATGAATTGAGAGCCATCCTCCACTTTCTGTGGACTTTAAGGATCCCACATTAAATAAATCATGAATGAAATTCAAAATAAATGTAGCAAACACAAATTTTATAGACAATTTTCTCAAAATATGGGCTACTGACAAAATGAATAAGAACTAACTGGACTTTAGTGCTCATTACATTGAAATAGCCCTGATTATGTTTCATCTCATAACAGTTCAAGTATATAGAAGCTGTTGTTTTAAAATGACTTGTACACATTCAATTTTTGTTCTTCTGCGTAAACCTTTTTATTCCTGAAGGGCATAAATTAATTCCAGGGGCAGCTTTAAAGTAAGCGGAAATTAAGGACAGCAAGTGCAGTGCAAGTTATTGACACACCAAGTTCTCCCTTTGAAATAAAATGCACCTGTGGGCCCTCAAGGCAATTTAGAACTCATTAAGCATTTCACATGGTAGACATGTCCTTATTTAAAATACAACAACTAATAGTTAAAAAGTTTTCATTTAATTTAGAGGATCTAAGTGATATACAGGGTAGTGGATAATTCTATTACAAAAGCTGAGAAAATGATCTAGAATGAAGCAGCAATTTTTTACAGAATAGGCCTTTGCAATCAATTCGTCATTGTACAACACTACGCAGGATATATACCTTGCAAACCTTGGTCCTTTTCACTTCTGTTCAGCTGTGCAGAAGGAATAGCAAATATTCAAATAATGAGGTAATTTTTGAATCATCACCATCACCACAAGAGAATAGTATGACAGTTCTGCTCCAAATTTTCTTCCTTATGAAAACATGAGCTGAATAAAGACTCTGATGGGATCTGAAGCAATTTTGCTCAGGGAAAGTAATATTCTGATATGTAACACGTGCAGGGGGAGAGCACCTGAAGTGGTAAAGTGTAAGGGAACCCTCAAGGAGAATAAGACTTGAGTAGAAGGAGGCCGGATGCAAGTACAGGCACTTGGATGTAGGCATCCAGGGCAAGAACATTGATGATGGGTGGGGGTGGGGTAAAATAAGAACAGCCTTATGTTGCTTTAAGAGGGAGAGTTGTATATCTAATGATTTCATGGTTAGTGGTCTGTATATGATTAACATACCAACATATTGATGAAATCAATAATCTTTCCTTTATTAGCTGCAAAAACACAAGGAAAAGGCTAACAGCAGTCTGTAATTTCAAAGTTAAAGATCAGCTTAATTTGTCGCATATACATTGAAACGTTCAGTGAAATGGGCTGTTTGCAGCAAATCAAATCAGTGAAGATTGAAACATAGAAACAAAGGAAACCTACAACACAATACAAACCCTTTTGGCCCACAATGCTGTGTCGAACATGTACTTACTTTAGAAATTACCTAGGGTTACCCATAACCCTCTGTTTTCCTAAGCTCTATGTACCTATCCACAACTCTCTTAAAAGACCCTATTGTATCCTCCTCCACCACTGTCGCTGGCAGCCCATTCCATGCACTCACCTTGTACTTCTTCCTCCCCTCCCCCAACTTTCTCATTGTGACTTCTCTCCTCCCTTTCCAGGCCCAATGAACAGTCTCAGCCCGAAACACTGACAGTGGTGTTGCTTGGCCTGCTGAGTTCCTCAGAAGAATGTACAAACTTCTTTCAGGTCCATATCCCTCCATTCTCTGCATTTTATGTGTACATCTAAGGGTCTCTTGAATACTTAGATCATAAGATCTAGGAGCAGAGTTAGGTCATTTGGTCCTTCGAGTCTGCTCCGCCATTTCATCATGGCTAATCCAATTTTCCTCTCAGCCCTTATCTCCTGCCGTCATACCCTAACCAGTCAAGAACCTATCAACTTCGGCCTTAAATTTACATAAAGGTGGCCTCCACGACTGCCTGTGGTAAAGAATTCCACAGTTTCACCACTCTGGCTAAAGAAATTCCTCCTTACCTCCAATCTAAAAGGACAGCCCTCTATTCTGAGACTGTGTCCTCTGGTCTTAGACTCTCCCGCCATAAGAAGCATCCTCTCCACACCCACTCTGTCATATCAACTTTGGCAGCACACTGTGTAGATAAGCTCAGTGGTGAGGAAGACTTTACACATGATGGGCTGAGCTGTATTCATTCCTTTTTGAAGAATTTTCTGCTCATGGTCATTGGTGTTCTCATACCAGGCCATGATGGAACCAGTCAATAAACCCTCCACCACACACATATACTGTATAGAAGTATGTAAAAGTTTTAGATGTCATGCCGAATATTTGCAAACTCTCAGGAAGTAGAGGTACTGCTGTGCTTTCTTTATAATTGGATGATCTTGCTGACATTGAGTGAGAGGTTGTTGTTGTGGCACCACTCAGCCAGATTTTCAGTCTCCTTCCTATATGCTAATTCATCACCACCTTTGATTCAGCCAGTGACAGAGGTGTCATCAGCAAATTTAAATATGGCATTATATCCGTACTTAGCCTCACAGTCATATGTATAAAGCAAGTAGAGCAGAGACTAAGCACACAACCTCATGTTACACCTGTGCTGTGGTGATTGTGGAGGAGTTATTGTTGCCAATCCAAACTGACTGAGGTCTCTAAGTGAGGAAATAAAGGATCAAATTGCACAGAGGTATTGAGCCCAAGGTCTTGAAGCTTATTGATTAGTTTTGAGGGGATTGTTTCACTCCCTAAAACTATTATTGCACAATGCTGAATTCCATTGACAATTGCTCAGCAAAGGAAACAGCCCATGTCTGCATTCAGCAGCAATATGGAAAATAGAACATAGCACAGCATAGTACAGGCCCTTCAGGCAAGGATATTGTGCCAGCCTTTTAACCTACTCCAGGATCAATCTAAACCTTCCTTCCCACATAGCCCTTGATAATTTTTTTCTTGTATGTGCCCTTCAAAGAGTCTCTTAAATGTCCCTAATGTATCTGCCTCCATTCCTAGCAGCACATTGCATGCATTTAGCACTCTGTGTGAAAAAACTACATCTGACTTCCACCCTATACTTTCCTCTAATCATCTTAAAATTGTAAGACTATAAGATATTAGAGCTGAATTGCGCTTTTCAGCCCATCAAGTCTGCTCTGCCATTCCATTCTGGCTGATCCTGGATCCCACTCACTCCCATACACCTCATAAGTTAACCCCTTCATTCCCAAAATCATCCTCGCGAACCTCCTCTGGGCTCTCTCTAATGACAACACATCCTTTCTGACATATGGGGCCCAAAACTTTTGACAATTCTCCAAGCGCAGCTTGAATTGTGTCTTATAAATCCTCAGGATTATCTCCTTGCTTATATATTCTATTCCCTTTGAAATAAATGCCAACATTGCATTTGCATTCTTTACCACAGATGCAACCTGTAAATTAACCTTCTGGGAGTCTTACACAAGGACTCCTAAGTCCCTCTGCACCACTGAAGTTTGAACCTTCTCTCCATTTAGATAGTAGTCTGCATTATTGTTCTTTTTTTAATTTAATTTTTTTTTGCTCAGCATAACAAAACTTACAATTTCCAGATACATTTACATTTTTTCCCCTCACAGATATCAGCTATCAGGACACTTACATCAAAATATAGACATCATCACAACATCCTATACAAAAGCCCTTATTAGTATAGCAGACAGGTTTACATCTAGATACTGCAGAAAAGGTTGCCATGTTTTATGAAAACTATTTGTTTTTGAGTGTACCATACATGTCAAAAATTCCAAAGGAATGTATTCCATGGTTAATTTACATCAACCAAAATGTTGGATCCAAAAATATTGGACGTCCAACATAGTAAAATGCTCTTCCTCGCACAAAAAGTCAGGATGTTAAAAAGTTTTTTCTGATGTGCATTAATAATACGACTGCTGGGTAAGAGAGAAGACACTGGGTCCAGTACAAGCTCCATCTTCAGAATCTTTTCCATTTCACCCAAAATATCACTCCAGTATGCCTGAGGTTTGTGACAAGTCCAAAAACAGTGGGTGAAAGTTTGAGTATTTACTTTACATTTAAAACACATTGGAGAAACCCCGTCTTAAATTTCAAGAGACGATCTGGACGATATATGCAGAATTTTGAGTTGCAATGCTTTAGTTCTATTACAAACTGAAATCTTCTTTGCATTATCACAGATGTCACCCATGTTTCAGCTGTAATTTCTACCCCCAGTTCTTCCTTCCAGACCTTCCCAGCTGCTCAGCCTCTCCACAAGAACATTCCCTCAGAATGCTGTAAAAAGTACTAATGGAGATTTCACCCTTAGAACAAAATACCCTCTTTTCTATGTCAGAACTATAGAAATCAGTTAACAATGATTTTTTTTCCTGTATATTATCTTATCTGAAATAAACAAAAAAGATCCTTGTTGGGTAGGTTAAATTTCTGTACTATTTGACTAAAAGACATCATCGTTCCTTCCTCAAACAAATCTCCTAGATGGAGAATACCCTTAGAAATCCAAAGTTTGAATCCAGAATCCATTATGCCAGGCTGAAAATCTGGACAGCCGGTTACTGCAGTGAAGGGTGATATTTTCGCTGCGTTGCCCTCAAGTTGTCGCACTGCCCTCCAAGCCCTGACTGTATTAATTTTTATTGGATTGTGACAATATTCCTTAACTAGTTTCATCTTATTGAGGAAAAGCAAATTAATAAGATGACATTTTGCTTGTGAAGCTTCAATGTCTAGCCAAATTGAGGAGGGTTCCCTGCAAACCCAGTCAACCACATAAGATAAAAAGGAACTTAATTGATTTTTTTGATGTCTGGAAAATCCAGACCCCCTAGACTACTGGGAAGCTATAACTTAGATATTTTAATACAGGGTCTTTTTTTGTTCCAGATGAAAGAAACAAACCAGCCATTTATTTTTTCAAGTACTTGTTGTGTAAAAATGACTGGAATCATTCATATTGGGTAGAACAGACAAGGAAAAACGTTCATTTTGAGCAAGGATATTCGGCCAAGCCAAGAAATGGGAAGAGTGCTCCATCACTCAAGTTCCTGTTTGATTTTGTCAAATAACTGTGTAAAGTTAGTTTTGAACAATTGATCAAATGTAGGTGTGATAAATATACCTAAGTAAACAAAATTTGTCTGTGACCATTTAAAGGAGAAAACACCCTGAGTGACAGGTACCTGCTGCAGATTTCCCAGAGGCATAGCCTCTGATTCAGTAAAGTTGATTTTATAACCTGAAAAGGCGCTAAATGAATTGATGCATTGTATAAGGTGGTGCATTGATATAGCAGGGTTTGATAGGAAAATTAGAACATCATCCACATACAATGTAATTTTATGTGACTTTACTCCTATGTCTGGAGCAGATATTTTGGGGTCTCGACGAATAGCCTCAGCCAATGGCTCGATCACTAGTGTGAAAAGTAGAGGTGATAAAGGGCAGCCCTGCCGGCCACCCCTCAGAATACTAAAATTATCCAACTTAATACCATTAGTGAGAATGGCAGCCAAAGGGTCATTATAAAGAACCTTCACCCACTTAATAAAATTATTGCCCAAACCAAATCATTCCAAAGTGAAAAAAAAGATATGGCCATTCGACACGATCAAAGGCCTTTTCTGCATCTAAGGAAACCATTTAAGTCCACTGCCTGTTGCTGACTTGCCTGAATCACATTAAGTAATCTCTGATATTGTTAGATGATCTATGGCCTTCTACAAAACCCGTTTGATCCTCTTTTATGATAAAAGGTTACACAATTCCTAATTGCAACACTAAGGTTTTAGATAAAATTTTAAAGTCTACATTTAACAATGAAATAGGTCTGTAGGAGGCACAATCTTCAAGGATTTTCCTTTCTTAAGAAAGAGGGAGTATTATCTTCTCTCAATGATGGTGGGAGGAGACCACAATTAAATGCATGATAGAACATGTTTAGCATAGGCTCTGATAATAACCCTGTGATCTCATTATAGAAATCACTAGTGAGTCCACCAGGACCAAGGGCCTTCCCACTTTGGATCTGTTTCACAGCTTCTTGTATCTCATGTATAGATAACGGAGCATTGAGGAGGGACTCTTGTTCAGAAGAAATGCCTAGGAAATCTAAATTCCTGAAAAAACACTCCATCCTAGATTATCCATAATTACATTGCTCAGATTGATACAGTTTAGAATAAAAATTCTTAAACACAACAGTAACCATTTTAGAATTACTAGTAAAGGCTCCTGCCCCATCCCTAATTGAAGCAATAGTCTGAAAGGCGTTTTTCTTTCTAGCTAAATAAGCCAAATACCTACCTGGTTTTTCACCATGTTCAAACAATCATTGTTTAGCAAATGTCAATTTTCTTTTGGCTGCTTGTGTAAGTAAAGAGTTTAGTGTACAGCGTAGGGTTGTGATATTCTGTAACTTGCCTGCCGAAGGCTTATTAATATAATCCTTTTCGGCTGCTGCAAGCCTTGCTTCCACTAGACACTGCTGTTCCGCAGCTTGTCGCTTCTTACTAGCAGACTAGGAGATAATTAATCCCCTTGCATAGGCCTTAGCAGTTTCCTAGAGCATTGATGGACTACTAGCTGAGTTGGAATTAATAGAAAGGAAAGTTTTGAATTCGGAAGTAAGGTAGTCTATAAACTTATTATCTTTTACAATAAAAGGATTCAGCCTCAAATGTCTAGATCGTGCTGAAATTATCTTTGGGCTTAATATTTAAATATACTGCTGCATGGTCCAAAATAGTGATATTTCCAATTGTGCAGGATACAACTAAATCTAGGAGCGGTTTGGGGGGGTAGAAAAAAGTCTGTTCTGGTGTAGCACTTGTGTGGATTAGAAAAAAATGTGAAGTCTTTGTCTGAGGGATGTAACAACCTCCAGATATCTACAAGTCCTAGTTCTCCACATAGACTCATGATTCGTTTGGACTGTGAGGAGACCAATGGGGGACCACTAGGCACTCTGTTCATCAATGGATCCATGAGATCATTAAAATCCCCACCTACAATAATGTTTTGCATTGAAAAGCTTGTAAGTTTGGAAAAAGCATCTGTTAGGAATTTGAGAGGATGAGCTGGAGGGCAGTAAACATTGAGAATACCATATTCCTCTCCATATATTGAAGCCTTAACAATCACAAATCTCCCATATTTATCCTTAATGCAGTCTAATAACATAAAAGGTAAGTTCTTCCTAATTAAAATGGCCACCCTCCTACTCCTGGTATTAAAAGATGAAAAATAGACTTGATCAAATCCACTCTGTTGCAGTTTTAGATGTTCTTCATTATTTAAATGTGTCTCCTGCAATAAGGCTATATCCACTCTTTCCTTTTTGAGTTTTAGTAGGATTTTCTTTCTCTTAATTGGTGAATGGCCCCCCTTAATGTTCCAAGAGCACAATTTTAATATATTACTGGTCATAACCCTTTATAACAATCATGTGACTCTGAAGGAGAAGAAACCAGACTTAAGATCAGTTGAGCAGCAAAAAGTAAATTAAAAACACACAAAAAAAACAAAGTGTTAACAGTGTTGAACAAGAGGACTTACCCCACACTTAAG
Source organism: Hemitrygon akajei (assembly GCF_048418815.1). Taxonomy (NCBI): domain Eukaryota; kingdom Metazoa; phylum Chordata; class Chondrichthyes; order Myliobatiformes; family Dasyatidae; genus Hemitrygon; species Hemitrygon akajei. Next base: position 874,178 of record NC_133146.1, on the reverse strand, counting down.
GGGGATATCTGAACCTTCTAGTACCCCATATTCTGCCCCACTGCCAATATGGCATTTAACATAGTCAAAAATGAAAACAGGGCATAATTTATCAATCCACCGATTTGTTACCATCATGTTTAAACTCCTTCAGGCTGGAGCAGCACCACTAATTTAAACAAATAATGAAACTGTATTAATCAAAACAAACACATTACCCATCCTATAAGATACCTTGCCATTGAGTAATGAAAAGGTAAAGTAAAGCGACCATTGAGCATGTTATCGTCCATAACCATGGCTACACAATATACTGCATACATTCTTTAGCCCAATATGTCCACAAAAGTTTTAGCTTTGCCAGGAGAATCAAATATCTTGGCAGTGCCTTTGTAGGTGATTTTCAACGCCACTGGGTATAGCATAAAGTATTGGATTCTGGATTCTCTCAGCCGCTTCTTTACCTGGTCGAATTCCTTGCACTTCTGAATAACGGCTGCCGAAAAATCTTGAAAAAACGTTAAGTGTCATAATGCGAAATGATAGGAGAAGACCGGAGGGGGTGGGATGAAGCTAAAACCCTAAGATAACCCTAATGCCATCAGGTTGGCATAACCTGATGGCATAAGCATTGACTTCTCTAACTTCCATTAATGCCCCTCCTCCCCTTCTTACCCCATCCCTGATATATTTAGTTGTTTGCTTGTTCTCCATCTACCTCTGGTGTTCGCTCCCCCTCCTTTCTCCCGAGGCCTCCCATCCCATGATCCTTTCCCTTCTCCAGCTCTGTATCACTTGTGCCAATCACCTTTCCAGCTCTTAGCTTCATCCCACCCCCTTCGGTCTTCTCCTATCATTTCGCATTTCCCCCTCCTCTCACTACTTTCAAATCTCTTACTATCTTTCCTTTCAGTTAGTCCTGACGAAGGGTCTCAGCCCTAAACGTCGACAGCGCTTCTCACTATAGATGCTGTCTGGCCTGCTGTGTTCCACCAGCATTTTGTGTGTGTTGTTGTTTGAATTTCCAGCATCTGCAGATTTCCTCATGTTTGCTCAAAAAACTTTGCTGGCTGGCTGCCTTCTGTATCTTCAGGTAGACCGATGATCCGTATATTCTTTCTCCTCCCTCTGTTCTCAAGATCATCAATATGGTCAGACAGGCTTTGAACTTGCTTTTCCAGTGCCCAGATGTGGTACCTTTGTAATAACACTCGCGCTCACTCCTGCTCCCTGACACTCACGGACCTCTGGCACACTGCTAGTGTCTTCCACTGTGAATACTGATGCAAAGTACCCATTAAGTTTATCAGCCATTTCTTTGTCCCCCATTACTACCTCGCCAATATTGTTTTGCCGTGGTCCAATATCAACTCTCACCTCCCTTTCACTCTTTATATAACTGGAAAAACTTTTGGTATCCTACTTCATATTATTGACTAGTCTGTCTTCATATTTGATCTTTTCCCTTCTTATCACTTTTTTAGATGCCTTCTTCTGGATTTTAAAGGGTTTCCAATCATCCAACTTTCCACTCACTTTTGCTACCTTATATGCTCTGTTCTGAAAGGTTGCCTCTCAACTTTGAGGCTCTGCCTGCCCTCTAGTTCTGGATATCCACACCAGAACTTCTTCTTCTGTGGGACATATCTGTCCTGCGCCTTGTGAACTATTCCCAGAAACTTCAGACAGCTCTAGTCTGCTGTCATCCCTTCCAGTATCCTCCTTTAATTCACCTGGGCAAGCTCCTCTCTCATGCTTCTGTAATTCGCTTTGTTCCATTGCAATAGTGATATGTGACTTATGTATCTCGCTCTCAAATTACAGTATGAATTCAATTATAGTATGATCATTGCCTCCTAAGGATTCCTTTATATTAAGCTCCCTAATAAGATCTGGGTTATTACACAACATTCAATCTAAGATAGCTTTTCGCCGAGTAGTCTCAAGCAAAAGTTGCTCTAAAAAGTCATTTTGTAGGCATTCAACAAATTCCCTCTGTTACGCACCCATGACACATGACAGTGGTACCCTTGTCACGTGACTGGGGTTGAAGTTATAGTGGACATGAGGTAATGGTCTTGTGATGGTAGAGTGACGTCATTTTCCCGCCAGTAGAGGTCATGTGACAGGTTTTTTTTACAGGGTATAAAAGGAAGACCCACCCTGTCAGGTGGGGCAGTTCGTGGCAGGATTTGCCAAGCTGACTTCATGTCCCTGCGTGATTTAATGTGATGACGCAGTTTAGTTGAAAAATGAAGTTTTATATAATTCCTAAAGTTTAAAAGGTCATCGCCAACAGTTTCTTTACTGTGGAGAGTGAAGATAAGAATTTGGAAGATAAAAATCGAGGAGAATCGATTTTCGACGGTGGAAAGTTCGACCTTATTTGATCCTCATTCGGAAGGATTTCGTTGACTGTTCTTGTGTTAATCTCCGCTGGGATAGCGGGAGATTGAGAATAGTGTGGAAGAAGAGGTTAGTGCCATTAAACCATTACGTTTTATAAAATTCTTCGTGGGAAAGTTCGACACCGGGGATAGGACAACAACGTGGAAGAGAATTTAAATCGCCTTAAAAAGTCTCTCCTTTTATAAGGACTGTGAGCTTTTGAACTTTCGGCATACCGCTTTAAAGAACTGTTTTCTTTCAGCATACCGCTTTAAAGAACTGTTTTTTTTCAATACCGCTTTAAGTGTTTGAATTGCAACGCTATTAAGAACTGTGAGTCTGCCGCACAGCAGCTGAGTTCCGGTTACGCTAGTGTTTGTTTACTTTTGGGGGGTTGGTTTTCAGTGTTTAATAAAAGTGTTATTTGTTATGAAAACCCTTGCCTAACTCATATATATTTATTGTTGCCTGAATACGTAACATAATTATGGGGGCTCGTCCGGGATTGGATCGTTTGAGTTTAAAATGCTTTTTGAATTTTGAGTCGGTGTTTTGGTAACAGGGAATACTCGATTCTTTTGTTTGATTGGCTTGTGAGTGGTATTTGGCAACGATGAATATTGATGAGTTTCTGGCTTCGCCAGCCGCGGATTTGTTAGCGAAGGCGAAAAAAACTGAAGTATCTGAGATTGCTAATAGATTACAACTTAAAGGTATTTTGAAGACTGCATCAAAGGCTGTAATACAGAGAAAAATCGCATCACATTTTGTGGCTTCGGGTGATTTTGATGAATTGATTTTAGAATCGTTTCCAATAAGTAATCTGGAGATACAGTTGCAAATTGAACAAATGAAGTTGGAACAAAGTAAAGCAGAATTGGAGCATTATAAATTGGAATCTGACCAGAAGCAGAGAGAGTTTGAATATGCAATGGTGAATTTAAGGTCTGGGAATCAGTCTTCTGATTTTAAAAAACCGTTTGTTGCTAGCCAAGAAATTAAATTGGTCCCTCCATTTAGTGAAACAGAAGTGGAAAGATATTTTCAACATTTTGAAACTATTGCTCGGATGTCAGAGTGGCCGAAAGATAAATGGTCAGTGTTGTTACAGAGTGTGATTAAAGGCAAAGCACAGCAAGTTTACACAGCTTTAACTGCTGTGCAAGCATTAGATTATGATATTGTGAAAACAAATATTCTCAAAGCATATGAATTAGTCCCAGAAGCTTATAGGGAAAGATTCAGGAGTTTGAAAAAGTCTGTGGAAAAGACTTATGTGGAATTTGCCTATGATAAAGCTATGTGTTTTGAGAGATGGGTTTCTTCTAAAAATGTAAATGAGGACTATGATACATTGAAAGAGCTGATTTTAATGGAGGAATTTAAAAGAAGCATTCCTGTTGAAGTAAGGACCTACTTAAATGAGAGGGATACTGATAAATTGCAGGACTGTGCTAGATTAGCTGATGAGTATGTTTTAATCCATAAGAATAAATTTCCTCAGGGTAGAATTTTTAAGAGGAAAAATAATATGGAGACTCAATGTAAATCAGAAATTAAATCAGAGATTAATGAGAGAGGTAAGGAGGAAGGAAAACCTGTGAAGGAAAGACAGTTTGGTCTTATTTGTAACTATTGTAAGAAGCCTGGCCATGTAATAGCTAACTGTTTCAAATTGAAAAAGAAAGAGAAGGAAGCAGTTCCAGATGCTTGTGTGCAACATACTGAAGCACCTGTAAAGTTACAGGGTTTGGTAAACACAAATGAGGATTTATTAGAGTCTGACCAGGTTAGAAAGGGATATGATCATTTTATAACTGAAGGGTTTGTATCCTTGAAAGAAGGATCTACTCTGGTGCCAATAAAAATCCTTAGGGATACTGGAGCTTCTCAATCACTGATGTTAGATAGTGTGTTGAAGTTTAATGAAGAGAGTGATACTGGTGAGGTAAATTACATAAGAGGTGTTGGAAGTGATTTTATGCCTGTACATTTACATGAAGTAAATTTAAAGTCAGGGTTAGTTACAGGATTTGTTAAAGTAGGATTACCGCATAGCTTACCTGTGAAGGGTATTTCTTTATTGTTAGGTAATGACTTGGGAGGTGGACAAGTTTTTCCTGAAGTGCATTTGACAATGGAGTCAGAGGAACCAGAGGTGAATTCTAACACAGATTCTTCCTGTGTTGTGACTAGAGCTATGGCTAAAAAGATTGATGTGCAGAATGAGGTTGTTACTCATGACTGTTCAACTCAGGATTCGAGTTTTGAGGATGTGTCAGAGACTTTCTTACCTTCGTTGTTTGAACAAGATTCTGGGAGTAAGTCTGACTATGAAGATTTATCTCTGTCTCGGAAGGAGATGATAGCAGAGCAGAATAGAGATCCTGAGATTATAAAATTAAGGGAACAAGCTTTACTAGGTAGTGAAATTGATAAGGTGTCAGTAGGATATTATTTGGAAAAAGGAGTGTTGATGAGGAAGTGGAGGTCGCCTACAATTCCTGCAAGTGAGGAATGGAATGTTGTTTATCAGGTGGTTGTTCCTAAAGTTTATCGGAATGAGATTTTGACTTTAGCTCATAGTGTGCCTTTAGGTGGACATCAAGGGGTAAGGAAAACTGTGGACAAGATTTTAAAACATTTTTACTGGCCTGGTTTAAGAAAAGATGTGGCGATGTTTTGTAAGACGTGCCATACTTGTCAAATTGTGGGTAAACCAAATCAGGTTACACCAGTAGCTCCATTACAACCTATTCCAGCATTTGGTGAACCGTTTTCTAAAGTTATTGTAGATTGTGTTGGTCCATTACCAAAGACAAAAACTGGTTATCAGTATTTGTTGACTATCATGTGTACTTCGTCTAGGTTTCCAGAGGCAGTACCACTTAGGAATATAAAAGCTAAAACTGTGACGAAGGCTCTTATAAAATTCTTTACTTATTTTGGATTGCCTAAGGAAATACAAACTGATCAAGGCAGTAATTTTATGTCTGGATTGTTTCAACAGATAGTTTATAAATTGGGAGCTAAGCAAATTACTTCGTCTGCATACCATCCAGAATCGCAAGGTGTTTTGGAGAGGTTTCATTCTACTCTCAAGAATATGATTAGGACATATTGTGTGGAGAATGAAAGTGACTGGGATGAGAGTATAAACTTACTTTTATTTGTAGTAAGGGAATCGGTACAGGAATCTTTAGGTTTTAGTCCATTTGAACTTGTGTTTGGACATAGAGTTAGAGGACCTTTAGCTTTATTGAAGGAACAATGGATTAGTAAAGAAGTGCATACTAATTTGTTGGACTATGTTTTGAAATTTAAGGACAGGTTACATAAAGCTTGTAGCTTAGCCAAGGAAAATTTGAAGTTGGCTCAGGAGAAAATGAAGACTTGGTATGATAAGGAAGCTAGGATGAGGATGTTTAAGCCTGGAGATAAGGTGTTGGTTCTTTTCCCAGTGCAGACAAATCCTTTACAAGCTAGATTTCATGGTCCTTATGAAATTGTGTCTAGAATCAATGATATGGATTATGTAATAAAAACTCCAGATCGTAGAAGGTCAACACAACTTTGCCATATAAATATGATTAAACCATATTTTGGGAAACAATCTGATACTGTGACTGTTGTGGTTAGTGAGAATGAGTTTGATTTAACTGGGAACATGATAGATGATTCATCTGACTTTCATTCTAAATCTAACATTGTTTCTGTTAGGTTACCTAATTCGACCATTCTGGAAAATATGGATGAGAAATTAGCACATTTACAGCTAGAGCAGAAACAACAGATGAAGGAATTGATTTTTAAGTATAAGGATTTGTTTCCAGATGTTCCGAGAAGGACTACTATAGCTTCACATGATGTAGATGTTGGAGATGCCAAACCTATTAAACAACATCCATATAGGATGAACATGGAAAAATGTGAACTTGCTGAGAAAGAAATTGAATACATGTTAGAGAATGATATTATTAGACATTCTAACTCGAATTGGAGTTCGCCATGTGTTATGGTGCCAAAACCTGATGGTAGTATTAGGTTTTGTACGGACTATAGGAAGGTGAATGCTGTAACGAAAACAGATGCATATCCAATTCCTAGAGTAGATGATTGTGTAGATAGAGTTGGAAAAGCAAAGTTCCTTACAAAGATTGATTTATTGAAAGGGTATTGGTGTGTTCCATTAACGGACAGAGGTAGAGAGATTTCTGCATTTGTAACTCCATCTGGGTTATATGAGTATAATGTTCTTCCATTTGGGATGAAGAATGCCCCAGGTACTTTCCAGAGGATGATTAATTCTGTGATTCAGGGATTGAAAGATACTGATGCTTATATTGATGATTTAGTGACAGGAAATGATATTTGGGAAGCACACATAATTGCAGTGGAGAAATTGTTTGAAAAGCTTTCAAAAGCTAACTTGACTATTAATTTAGCCAAGAGTGAATTTGGACATGCCACTGTGACTTACCTTGGTTATGTTGTAGGTCAAGGTAAGGTAGCTCCTGTTCAGGCAAAAGTTCAGGAAATTTTAGAGATTCCCACTCCGACGGGGAAAAAAACTCTTAGAAGATTTTTGGGAATGGTAGGATATTATCGGAAATTTTGTAAGAATTTTGCTAATGTTGCCCTTCCATTAACTAACCTTCTGCAGAAGAATGTGAAGTTTGTGTGGACAGTGTTTTGTCAGGAAGCATTTGAAAAATTGAAAACAATGATATGTCAACAACCTGTGCTTAAGGCACCTGACTTTGGAAAACCTTTTTCATTAGCTGTAGATGCTAGTGATGAAGCTGCGGGAGCAGTATTGATGCAAAGGAATCAGGGTGATGAGGTTGATCATCCAGTAGCATACTTTTCTAAGAAATTTTATAAGCATCAAAGAAACTATTCAACAATAGAGAAAAAATTGTTATCTCTTGTTTTAGCTTTAGAATATTTTGAGGTATATGTCGGTACAACTCAAAAATCACTTATTGTTTACACTGATCATAATCCGTTAGTTTTTCTGAGTAAGATAAAAAACAAAAACAGAAGATTATTAAATTGGAGTTTGATGTTACAAGAGTACAATATTGTGATAACTCATGTTAAAGGTAAAGATAATGTGGTTGCTGATTGTCTATCTCGATATTGAATGTACAATGTAATTTTTTTTTGGGAGTGGTTTTTTTTATTGTAACACTCCTACTGTATTGTATATTGTGTATGTTATATAATTTATACATTTGTTTTTCTTGTAAGTAATTGTTAAAATTTTTGTTCTTGTCAGACCAAAAATGTTTTTTTTGGAGGGAGGTGTTACATACCCGTGACACGTGACAGTGGTACCCTTGTCACGTGACTGGGGTTGAAGTTATAGTGGACATGAGGTAATGGTCTTGTGATGGTGGAGTGATGTCATTTTCCCGCCAGTAGAGGTCATGTGACAGGTTTTTTTTACAGGGTATAAAAGGAAGACCCACCCTGTCAGGTGGGGCAGTTCGTGGCGGGATTTGCCAAGCTGACTTCATGTCCCTGCGTGATTTAATGTGATGACGCAGTTTAGTTGAAAAATGAAGTTTTATATAATGCCTAAAGTTTAAAAGGTCATCGCCAACAGTTTCTTTACTGTGGAGAGTGAAGATAAGAATTTGGAAGATAAAAATCGAGGAGAATCGATTTTCGATGGTGGAAAGTTCGACCTTATTTGATCCTCATTCGGAAGGATTTCGTTGACTGTTCTTGTGTTAATCTCTGCTGGGATAGCGGGAGATTGAGAACAGTGTGGAAGAAGAGGTTAGTGCCATTAAACCATTACGTTTTATAAAATTCTTTGTGGGAAAGTTCGACGCCGGGGATAGGACAACGACGTGGAAGAGAATTTAAATCGCCTTAAAAAGTCTCTCCTTTTATAAGGACTGTGAGCTTTTGAACTTTCGGCATACCGCTTTAAAGAACTGTTTTCTTTCGGCATACCGCTTTAAAGAACTGTTTTTTTTTCAATACCGCTTTAAGAACTGTTTGAATTGCAACGCTATTCAGAACTGTGAGTCTGCTGCACAGCAGCTGAGTTCCGGTTACGCTAGTGTTTGTTTACTTTTGGGGGTTGGTTTTCAGTGTTTAATAAAAGTGTTATTTGTTATGAAAACCCTTGCCTAACTCATATATATTTATTGTTGCCTGAATACATAACACCTCTCTTGTGATCCAACACCAACCTGATTTTCCCAATCCCCTTATGTATTATGTATCATGATTTATGCCTCCTTGTATTACCCATTTCTTCCCCAGGAAAAAGTCTCTGGCTGTCCACTCTGTATATCTTGTTCCTCTTATTATCTTGTACACTTCTATCAAGTCATCTCACATCCATCGCTCCAAAGAGAAAAGCTCTATCTCACTCTAACTATCCTCAAAAGACATGTTCTTTAAGTCAAGGCAATACTCAGGCTTGCACTGATATGCAGCAAGTAACACTTTCACCATAAACCAATAGCAAAAGAAAATCAACCACCAATACTCACTTGTCATAACATCATGACATTCCACATCAATATCCAGGGGAGCTCACCACTGACTCAAAATTCACCTGGACCAACCACACAAAAAAAAATGCAAGGACAGGTCGATGGGTGGATATTCTGTGACAAGTGACAAGTGACTAATATACTGACACCAAAGGGCCAAAGTTAGGAGCGTGATGAAATAATCTTCTCTTGCCTAGATGTGGTTGGTGCCACAACTACTCAGGACAAAGCAACCTACATGATTAGCATTCCATATATTGTCCTTTTCTTTCAGTGTTAGTCTACAATACCTACATGGTGTGTACATCTACTGAATGAACTGCAGGTACTTACTGGGCTATTCCAACACCGTTTATGAAACCCATGACCTCAGACACCAAAAAGAACAAGGACAATTCTCCTACCATTCTCCTACCATCTCGTAGGCATTCAACAAATTGGTATCCATTACCAACTTGATATTCCCAATCTACCTGCATATTGAAATCCCCCATGACTAGTGTAACATTTCCATTATTATAAATCTTTTCTATTTCCCATTGAAATTTATATCTCACATCTTAGCTATCATTCAAGCACCTGCATATCTCTTATTGGGGTCTTTTTACCTTTGCAGTTTCTTAACTCTACCCACAAGGACTCAGATTTGCAGCTGGATCTTCAACTTCCTCACAGACAGGACCCAGGCTATAAAATTAGGGGACAAGCTCTCCTCTACAATCACTCTGAGCACCGGTGCCCCACAAGGCTGTGTACTCAGTCCCCTGCTGTACTCACTGTACACCCATGATTGTGTAGCCAAGTTTCCATCGAACTCAATACATAAGTTTACTGATGACACCACAATCATAGGCCGTATCTTGGGTAATGATGAGTCTGAGTACAGAGAGGAAATTAAGAACCTGGTGGCATGGTGCGAAGACAATAACCTATCCCTCAACGTCAGCAAGACGAAGGAATTGGTTGTTGACTTCAGAAGGTGTAGCGGACCACAGGACCCCATCTACATCGGTGGTGCGCAGGTGGAACAGGTCAAAAGCTTTAAGTTCCTCGGGGTGAATATCACAAATGACCTTATTTGGTCTAACCAAGCAGAGTCCACTGCCAAGAAGGCCCACCAGCGCCTTTACTGCCTGAGAAAACTGAAGAAATTTGGCCTGTCCCCTAAAACCCTCACTAATTTTTATAGATGCACCGTAGAAAGCATTCTTCTAGGGTGTATCACAACCTGGTATGGAGTTTGTCCTGTCCAAGACCGGAAGAAGCTGCAGAAGATCGTGAACATAGCCCAGCAAACTAATCTTCCATCCTTGCACTCATTTTACACTGCACACTGTCGGAGCAGTGCTTCCAGGATAATCAAGGACACGATCCACCCAGCCAACACACTTTTTGTCCCTCTTCCCTCCGGGAGAAGGTTCAGGAGCTTGAAGATTCGTTCGGTCAGATTTGGGAACAGCTTCTTTCCAGCTGCTGAATGGACCCTGACCTGGATCTGGGCCGTACCCTCCAAATATCCAGACCTACCTGCACTACCTTATTTTCCCTTTTCTATTTTCTAATTACGATTTATAATTTAAATTTTTATTATATTTACTTTGATTTGTACTTCAGGGAGCGTGAAGCGCAGAATCAAATATCGCTGCAATGATTGTACGCTCTAGTATCAATTGTTTGGTGACAATAAAGTAAAGTAAAGTAAAGTAGGATTCCATATCTTCCAATCCTATGTCACCTTTTTCAGAAGTTTTGCTTTAATTTTTACCCCAACCCCTTTGCCTACTTGCCTGTCCTTTTGATATGAGATCTATCCCTGGATGTTAAGCTCCCAACTATGATCTTCTTTCAGCCATGTCCCAGTGCTGCCATACCTGACAATCTCTAATCACGCCACAAGATCATTTACCTCATTCCATATACTGAGTATATGCAATATAACACCTCTGTCTTCATCATCCTTTCCAATTTTCACCAATGGTCAATGTTTAATCATTATTAAGGCATAAAAAAGGAAGGGAATTGACTTTTTGACAACTCAAGACTTACTTGTGGTACTTCACATATTATTTCATAATGTGAAATGGCTTTTGACTGCTCAGCTAATATACTTCACTTCAAATTAGCAAATTGCAAAGGGATATTTTTCCTCCTCCAGATTCCCCAAAGGAACCTATCATTAACAACCTTGACAAGATCTAAGTTAATTTCTGATATGCCTTCTGATAAGCACACCCAACAAAATGCTACTATAACTATGAATAGCTAGCAAATCAAGGCACTCAGTTATTGCATTTTGATTGATTGTGATTATTAAAGCTAACATTTTGATTTCACAGCATTTTAATGATAATCATTCAGCTCTGAAGATTGTGGAAAATGATACCTATTGTTTTCTTTAACTTAATCTGCTTTATTCCCATAGTTACTTTTCCCTGAAGATTAACGATGAGGGGAAAGTTTTCAAAAGTTGTTCACTTTCTTTAATAATCTGCTCTATGGACATTTGCAGAGACTAAATTACAGGCAAGATGTAAGAGACTTTGCAAAGCAAGTGTAAGATTATTCACGAGGAAATCTGCAGATGCTGGAAATTCAAACAACAACACACATAAAATGCTGGTAGAACACAGCAGGCTAGGCAGCATCTATAGGGAGAAGCGCTGTCGACGTTTCGGGCAGAGACCCTTTGTCAGGGTCCTTCGTCCTGATGAAGGGTCTCAGCCCGAAACATCAACAGCGCTTCTCCCTATGGATGCTGCCTAGCCTGCTGCATTCTACCAGCATTTTGTGTGTGTTGTTGTAAGATTATTCAGCAGCAGAGGATGAAATCTTGAACAGTTCGTCAACAGCATAGTCCCAATTTATCATTGACCATCAAGATGATCAACACTGTGATGTTTCATCACCTTTGACTGCAATAAACCTTGATTAATGCGGTGCTTATTTTATTTCATTTTAAGAAACATTTTTTCTTCTTCATCGTAACAGTGTATCTGTGAAGTTTCTTTGAAATACTGATATAAATTAATTCCTTTATATAATCTCTGTATAATGCTTCACTTACTCCACATCTGGATTCATGAGCTTCATTGACAAATTAGGCACAGTACATCACAGGAATAGCTCCTTCGACAGCATACGATGTTGTGCCAAACCAATTAATTTTTTAATCAAGTGGCCAACTAAATTAATATGGTCTACCTACACAATATCCATATTCAACAATATTAAAGTCATAGACGTACAGCACAAAATCAAGTCTTTGGCCATTGAGTCAATGTTGACCGGCAAGCCCCCACAGTTGGGCAAATATGGATGGCATACACAGGAGTGGGCTAAAGGACATATGTAGAAGCATAGACTAATAATACTGTCTGTGGTGGTTGCAAGACACAGACAATGTGCAAAATATCCCTTCCTCTCCATCTTAAATGCTGGTGGAGAGACCATAAGATATAGGAGCAGAAGTAGGCCATTCGGCCCATTGTGTCTGCTCCTCCATTCAATCATGGGCTGATCCAATTCTTCCAGTCATCTCCACTCCCCTCCATCTCTCCATACCCTCTGATGACCTGACTAATTGAGAACCTATCTATCTCTGCCTTAAATACACCCAATGACTTGGCCTCCACAGACACTCGTGATAACAAATTCTACAGATTTACCACCCTCTGACTAAAGTAATTTCTCCACATCTCTGTTCTAAATGGATGTCCTTCAATCCTGAAGTTGTGCCTTCTTGTCCTAGACTCCCCTACCATGAGAAATAACTTTGCCATATCTAATCTGTTCATGCCTTTTAACATTCGGAATGTTTCAATGAGATCCCCCTTCATTCTCTTGAACTCCAGGGAATACATCTTAAGCTGCCCGACGTTCCTCAAATGGTAACCCTTTCATTCCAGGAATCATTCTCGTGAATCTTCTCTGAACCCGCTCCAATGTCAGTATATCCTTTCTAAAATAAGGAGCCCAAAACTGCACACAATACTCCAAGTGTGGTCTTACAAGTGCCTTATAGAACCTTAGCATCACATCCCTGCTCTTATACTCTATACCTCTGGAAATGAATGCCAACATTGCATTTGTCTTCTTCACCACTGACTCAACCTGGAGGTTAATCTTTAGGGTATTTTGCATAAGGACTCTCAAGTCCCTTTGCATCTCCATATTTTGAATTCTCATTCCATCTAAATAATAGTCTGCCCATTTATTTCTTCCACCAAAGAGCATGACTTTCCAACATTGTATTTCATTTGCCACTTCTTTGCCTATTCCCCTAAACTATCTAAGTCTCTCTGCAGGCTCTCTGTTTCCTCAGCACTACCCACTCCTCCACCTATCTTTGTATCATCGTTAGGCAGATTCCTTTAAATTCCTGCCCTTTATTGCTGAACTGTGATCTTAAAGATGTCCAGGGAAGTTCATGAAAATGATCCCAGAAACAAAAGAGTTATCGTATGAGGAACATCTGATAGCTCTGGGCCAGTACTCACTGGAGATTAGAAGAATGACAGAGAATCTCATTGAAACCTACCAAATATTAAAAGGCCTAGATAGAGTGAACATGGAGAGGATGATCTCTGTCATGGAGGAATCAAGGACCAAAGGGTACAGACTCAGAATTGAAAGACTCTCATTTAGAACAGAGATGAGGAGGAAGTTCTTTAGCCAAAGGAGTGGGGAATATGTGGCATTTATCGTCACAGAAGGTTTTGGAGGTCAGGGCATTGTATATATTTAAAACTGATTAGAATGGGTGTGGGAGGTTACAGGCAGAAGGTGGAACAATGGCATTGAGATGTATGTTAAATGTAACCAGGTGACCATTGAATATCATGCTTTATTATTAAAGTGCACTTAGGTATTCACCTTGGTGATGCTAAAATAGTTACCCGTGCCTTTAAGAGAAAACGATGATGTCATTATGCACGGGTGGAGTAGAACTAAGAGTTACCCTGTTCTAGAGAGGACATTCGACTGGACTAGGTTAAGGCTGGGGCACTGTGCACTAAACCAAACATTGAAATTGATAGGGAAACACCAGACAGGATTGTGTGCGGAATGTCAGGAAGAGGAGTCAGTAGAACATGTAGTTCTGAGTTGCAGGAAGTATGGGATACAGAGAGAGATGATGAGAATTAATTTAAGGGAATTGGGGGTGCAGGAATTCACATTCAAAAGGTTGCTGGGCATGGGTGAGAGAACACAGGTCAGGGTATTTTTAGCTTTCTTAAGGGGTACAAGGTTTTTTTTATAGGATATGATGGATAAACCGAAATAGGGTACTCGGATGGGGAGGATAAAGTGTAGGTTAGGGTATGTGTATGTGTGCGACTGGGTGAAGGGATTTAGAATGTGAGTCCATCGCATACTCCGGAACAGAAGGAGGCGGTAATGCACCTTTAAGCTGGGTGCCAACCGCCGTAAAACAAGACGGAGAGAGAGAGAGAGGACGTTCGAGTGCTTTTCCTGGGATTGGTGAGGAAAGTTGAATAATATCTATGTAAATTCATTTATACATGTATGTAAATCTAGAATATTGGTAATTTGACACGTTTTACATGTGGATGCATTAGATTTTTGTGAGTAAGGTATCGGTGCTGGATAGCATGATTGTGCGAATTTCCTTATCGACATACTAGGTTAGTCTTTTTCGTAATTTAAACTCCAAGGCAATATATTGTAAACGTTTATTTTTATCTTTCTTTATTGTTTCGTGACGGAATGTGAATGTGTTAATCTCTGTTTACGTAACGTGAGCAAGGAGAACTTGTTTCAAGGTCTAACCTATATGTGTTTGGAAGTTAAGCAAGTGTATGCCAAATCTCCTAGTTAAGATGAGATGTATTTATACATATTTTTGACTTTGTGTATAAGTTACAGGGTTGGTGGGATTCTAACATCGTATTTTTTTTAGAATTGCTACTATCGTCTGGGTTTCGTGTATTATGTTTTATTTACTTTCATAATGCAAACGTAACAAGGGTGTGGTCCCAAATTAAACTGAGATTGAAACAGCGGGAACTGTGTTTTAATTGATTTTGTCGTTTTATTTTGATACCCTCTTGCTACATTAAAACATCTAAAACAGGTAAAGGAATTAAAGGCCCGAAAAAGTTTTTATTGTTCTACGTGTGTATTTTTTCCCCGGGCTACAAAATTTGGTATCGGGAGTGGGATAATTCCAAGCCAGTTTAGAGGTTTTTGATTTTATGCGGTAGTAGTGAAGAACACGACAGCCGTTCCCGTAGGATGGAAGGGGAACCTATTGTGGTAGGGGCTTGCGATCGGGCTGGGCTATCGGGACTGACACCAGGATGTAAAACTGTGTCAGTGATCTAGAGCAACTGCGGCCGTGAAGTCATCGTGTTTTCTGCAAGAGACGTCAGCAACCCCTTTTCCAGGCTTTTTGAAGAGATTTTAAAGACTTGAGTTTTCAATATGTTACATCCACAGGGTGGGCAAACTGAACCTGATTTGAATGAACAAATTAGAGTTGCGTAGTAGGCACGGGGAAACCATGGCAACTATCAATAAATTACGCAAAAGTTTCTGTGTATACATTCTAAGGGAAAGACACATCGCTCCATTTACAGGGGATATTGTGAAAGATGGGAGGTCTGTTGATGACTTTATTGAAGAAGTCGAACGGTTGCTTCCTACTAAAAATCAGTATGGTTTTGTTATGTCACTGCTCAGCGGTTCAGCTCCAGAAGAAGCACCTATGCACAGTGATGCTGAGGAAGACCAGGCTGATGACTTACTCACTTATCTCGGGGAAGCATTTAGAGACAACAGTGATACACCCCAGCTGTTGTATAGCTTCTATAGTGTGAGGGTGAAGACATAAGAGAGTTTACACATGCCTTAACCCAAGCTCTTGTTTACTAGAGTGTACCCCTGATGCTGTGGCCAATAAGCGGGCGGCACTCCAATCAATTTATAGAGGGCATTGGAGGTCCTTCCCTTAGATAACTCAGAGTTCTTGAAGATAGAAGTGCGAGAGGAGGCTCATTTGTGATTTTCAGAAGAGTCCTCAGGAAATGCAAAACTGTAAAGTCAAAGAGTAGCAGTAGCCAAGCACAGTGCTCAACTCTCAAAGCTCAGGAATCTCAGTCTGTCACTGGACGATATCCTTAAAGTAGTCACAGAGCAGGGCAAAGCCATTAGCGATTTGATTAGCCATTGGCCATTAGCTGCAGAAAAAAAGCATGAAGGAGGTGTGGGATGGGATGAAGATCATCACCGGATGCGGTGCAAAGCGGGGGGCAAACATAAGTGGAGATGTGGAGAAAGCGAACCAGCTGAACAACTTCTTCAATAGGTTCGACAGCACAATCTCATCCTCACCACAGAACTCCACACCAGGCTTGTCTTTCTACTCGTCCTCCCTCTTACTTCCCTCACAGGAAAATAGCCACTCACAGGAGACCTTGCCCAAGCCCAGGATTACGGCTGCACAGGTGGAAGGTCAACTGAGGAAGATCTGTACCAGCAAGGCGGCTGGACCGGATGGAGTATCCCCACGATTACTGAGGGCCTGTGCGACTGAGCTGGGAGAACCACTACAGCGCATCTTCAACATGAGCCTGGAGCAGAGAAGAGTGCCCAGACAGTGGAAAACATCCTGTATTGTCCCGGTACTGAAGAAACCACAACCAAAGTCATTCAACTTCAGACCTGTTGCCTTGACGTCGCACGTGATGAAGACCATGGAGCGGCTGATAATACAGAATCTGAGGCCACAAACCAGGCACGCCCAGGATCCTCTTCAGTTTGCGTATAAGGAGAAGGTGGGAGTGGAGGATGCTATCACGTATTTGCTACACAAATCCCTCTCTCACCTGGATGGGGTCAGTGGTGCTGTGAGGATTACATTCCTGGACTTCTCTAGTGCCTTTAACACCATCCAGCTCAAGATCTTAAGGCACAAACTAACGGAGATGGAAGTAGACTCTCACATGGTGGATTGGATAGTGGACTACTTGACAGATAGACCTCAGTATGTGCGGTTGGGAGACTGTAGGTCTGACACGGTGGTCAGGAGCGCCGCAGGGGACCGTGCTCGCTCTGGTCCTGTTCACCCTGTACACATCAGACTTACAATATAACTCGGAGTCCTGCCATGTGCAGAAGTTCGCTGATGACACGGCCATAGTGGGGTGTGTCAGGAATGGACAGGAGGAAGAGTATAGGAAACTGATACAGGACTTTGTGATATGGTGCAACTCAAACTACCTGCATCTCAATATCACCAAGACCAAGGAGATGGTGGTGGACTTTAGGAGATCTAGGCCTCATATGGAGCCAGTGATCATTAATGGAGAATGTGTGGAGCAGGTTAAGACCTACAAGTATCTGGGAGTACAGTTAGACGAGAAGCTAGACTGGACTGCCAACACAGATGCCTTGTGCAGGAAGGCACAGAGTCGACTGTACTTCCTTAGAAGGTTGGCGTCATTCAGTGTTTGTAGTGAGATGCTGAAGATGTTCTATAGGTCAGTTGTGGAGAGCGCCCTCTTCTTTGTGGTGGCGTGTTGGGGAGGCAGCATTAAGAAGAGGGACGCCTCACGTCTTAATAAGCTGGTAAGGAAGGCGGGCTCTGTCGTGGGCAAAGTACTGGAGAGTATAACATCGGTAGCAGAGCGAAGGGCGCTGAGTAGGCTACAGTCAATTATGGAAAACCCTGAACATCCTCAACATAGCACCATCCAGAGACAGAGAAGCAGTTTCAGTGGCAGGTTGCTCTCGATGCAATGCTCCTCAGACAGGATGAAGAGATCAATACTCCCCAATGCCATTCGGCTTTACAATTCAACCGCCAGGAGTAAGATATGTTAAAGTGCCGGGGTTAGGACTCAATGTATTTAAGTAAACTACTTAAGAACTTTTTAAAAGCTATTATTAATGCTTTTTGAGAGGGTGATTTTAGATGCATATCATATTTTTACTGAGTTAAGTATTGTATGTAATTAGTTTTGCTACAATACATGTATGGGACATTGGAAAAAATGTTGAATTTCCCCATGGGGATGAATAAAGTATCTATCTATCTATCTATCGATTCAAGCAGTGGAAGATCTTGCTGTACAGAGGAGGTGTTGCACATGCTACTAGCAGTAGACCTAAGTTACAGCCTAGGTTCACAAAGGATGGGCAACCAATGTGTTTCAAGTGTCAGGTGGGAGGGAAAGTATCAAATAATTGCCCACAGAAGCAAAGTGCAAGGGACGTAGAGCCCAAATCCTCCAGCCCTCAGGTTGTTGTGAGTCGAGCAATTCAGGGGAACCTATCAGACTCAGATAATGTACAGCCATCCCATGACCATGTGCTGCAATGTACCATCAGAACAAGTCGTGTTGTTGAGCTTAAGATATCAGGTGTCTCTGACCATTGTTTGTTAGGCACAGGTAGTCAAGTGAGCACCATGACCGAGCAGTTCTTTTGAGAACACTTGAATGGAAAGGATGAAGATATGTTGTCCACTGCTGCTGTCTTAGGTTAACAGCCGCTAATGGTCTTGATATTCCTTACCTTGAGTATCTAGAGCTAGAGGTTCGAGCGATGGGCATGAAGATTCCCAGTTGTGGCTTTATAGTACACTTTGTAGTAGGAGTTACTGTTAGCATTGAACAACCTGTCCCGTGTATTGTAGGCATGAACATTATAAGCCAATGTAAACAACTTGTCTATGCTGAATTTGACACAACCCTAGAAGGAAAGTTGGATTCTGATTGGAGAGAAGTTTTTCAGAAAGTGCAGATGTGCTCTACTGAAAAGAAAGCCATAGTGCAAGTATCGTGAAAAGATACTGACATATACGTGCTGAATCTGTAGTTAGGTGTTACTTTAACTACTTAACACCCTTCTACCGGGTGGTCTTGGAGTTATTCCCATGCTCGTTGACACTTGTGTTCGTACAGTTTTACACCTCTCGGGAGGATGTATGGCTCTCACCTAGGACCCAGCTGGGTATGCTGTCAAAGGTAGACTGAATAGATAGTGATTAGCAATGTGCTGTAAGATTTCATTGGATCTTAGCTGGCATTGACAATTGGTGTAAATGAGGAGGGTAGTAACCCTAAGTTAAAGACAATTCAGTAGGTTTCAATAGGTACATTTAATGTCAGAAAAGAACACAATATACATCCTGATATTCTTTTTCTTCGCAGACATCCACGAAAACAGAGGAGTGTCTCAAAGAATGAATGACAGTTAAAAATTAGAATCCCAAAGCCCCTCCCCCAGCTCCTCCCTCCTACGTACAAGCAGCAGCAAGGCAATGAACCCCCCCCCCCACCTCCCCACCAGCAAAAAAACATCAGCGCCCTCCACCGAGCACTCGAGTGCAACAAGCATCAATCAAGACACAGATTTGCAGTACCCCAAAAACTACTTATTCACCCGGACATGAGAAAATCCGCAGATGCTGGAAATCCGAGAGAGAGAGAGAGAGAGAGAGAGACACACACACACACACACACCATCTATGGAAAAATGTACAGTTGATGTTTTGGGCCAAAACTCTTTGGAATGACTGAAGAAAAATAAACATTTCCCATGCCCTTGTCCCCTCTCATGTTACCTCCTTGCCCTCCCATTGCCTCCCTCTGTTGCTCCTCCCCCCTTTTTCTTTCTTCTAGTCTCTTTCACCAATCAAATTCCTAGCTCTTTGCTTCATGCCCCCCCCCCCACCAAAAGTTTCATTATCGCTTGGCATTTCTCTCTCCCCTCCCCCAACTTTCACATCTACTCCTCAGCTTTTTTTCTCCAGTCCTGCCAAAATTTTTCAGCCCAAAATGTTGACTGTACTTTTTTCCCATAGATGCAGCCTGGTCTGCTGAGTTCCTCCAACATTGTGTGTGTGTGTGTTGCTTGTTCACCTGGAATTTGACATTCCACAGGCTCTCTCTCCCTAATAAGGGAGAAAGAGGTGTCCTCATTTCACAGTGGGAGAGGAGGCATAACAAATAACTCAATGATTTACAATGCCCAGAGAGTCAGCCCCAGGAAGGTGCAGCTCTTTGGGCACACAACCCATTGCAGCTAACACTCTGCTCCTGATGTTTCATGTTCTCCCATGATGCCTCAGTCAGGGGCACTGGTCTAGAATCAGCATGCCTTCAGAGCCCCGAAAATCTGTAATAGATGTGCGAGTTTTCCGGGCCAAGTCCTTGGCATATCAAAAAGTGGCTGGTCGTGAGGCCCTGAGAGTGGGTCCCGTTCCTGCAAAGAACCAAAGTCAGAGTGTAACTCCAGGTCAGGGTCTTTAAAAGGAGCTTGAAAAGGAAAAAAAAGTGATATCAACGATACATATGGAGCTGTTTCCGAAGATGCAAGCAAAGTAGTTGCCGTTTAGTGCCATCATGTCTTCGTTCTGCCCCTCCAATTCTAGTCAATTCTCAACAAACTCAACTAAGGGCTTTATTGGTTAAGTACCTGTGAATCTTTGCAGTTGAAAATGAAGATCTTGGGTATACTGCCAAGGACAAGCATGAAATTTGTTTAATTGATAAACCTGTTTCACAGCCATGACTGTCGTGTTCTGCCCAATCAGTACAGTGAAGTGAAAAGAGCACATCTTGAAGTTGTTGACGAAGGATGTGATTCAGGAGAGCAGTAGTGTGTATGTCTCACCTGTAGTGTTGGTATGGAAGGCTGATGGTAGGTAGCTTAAGACTGTGTAGATTGTTGGAGACTGAATCTTAAGACTAAAAAGGTTGGGTTCCCGCTCCCACGTATTGAGAGTTTTGATACTCTGCAGGGAATGCAGATTTTCTCAACAATAGACCTTGCGAGTGGTTACCACCAAGTGGCGGTAGAGGAGCATGATAGGCGTAAAACAGCTTTTTTGACCCCATTTGGTCTATATGAATATCTTCTGTTACGTGGAGCCAGCAATAATAGACGTGGAACGGAGTCGGGGAATTATTGCAAAACAACTAAGTTTATTAACACTCAGGCAGAAACATAGAAAATTAAACAAGTGACTAACTTAAAATGAAGTTAACAGCGCGATGAGTCTATAGCTCCCAAACGGTTAAACTTAGAAACAATTCTTAACATAGTCTTACTGGAGCACAGTATCAGAATGTCATTTCAGAAAGTTTCAAGGATTCACAAGGGTAATTGAGAGGAGAGACTTTCAGTTTCGAAGTTTAGCGAAGTGACGATCTTGAAGATGGAGACTCAAAATACAGCGAAGAAGCGAGTCTCGCAGAGATACGGCAAAACGGCCACCGTACCTTTCCGAAGGCAGTTCGGCAGATACACTGTTCTTCTCGAATGCTGATCTCACAAAGTGGCTACCGTACCTTTACAGTGTAAGCGAGTTCACGATGTGGTCTGTTTCAAAGAGTCTATGAAGAGTCCACAAAAAGTGAGAATTTCACCACGTAACTGACAGGAGAAGTCCCTTTTCTAGAACTGATGTTTTGGGCCGAGACCCTTCGTCAGGACTAACTGAAAGAAAAGATAGTAAGAGATTTTAAGGTAGAGATAGTAAGGTGTGATCACCACACACCTGAGACTTTGCAGGTGTCACCAAAGTGGGTTCCAAAAATCCACACACAAAATGCTGGTGGAACGCAAAAGGCCAGACAGCATCTATAGGAAGAAGCACTGTCTAGGTTTCGGGCCAAGACCCTTCGTCAGGACTAACTGAAAGAAAAAATAGTAAGAGATTTGAAAGTAGGAGGGGAAGGGGGAAATCCAAAATGATAGGAGAAAACTGGAGGGGGTGGGGTGAAGCTAAGAGCTGGAAAGGTGATTGGCAAAAGGGATACAGAGCTGGAGAAGGGAAAGAAAGGCCTAGGGAGAAAGAAGGAGGGAGGGGAGCACCAGAGGGAGATGGAGAACAGGCAAAGATTGATGGGCGGGGAAATAAATAAATCAGGGATGGGGTAAGAAGGGGAGGAGGGGCATTAACGGAAGTTAGAGAAATCAATGTTAGCTTCACCCCACCCCCTCCTGTCTTCTCCTATCATTTTGGATTTCCCCCCCCCCCCCACCCCCGCTTTAAAATCTCTTACTATATTTTCTCTCAGTTAGTCCTGACGAAGGGTCTCGGCCCAAAACATCAGCAGTGCTTCTTCCTGCTTGGCCTGCTGCATTCCAGCAGCATTTTGTGTGTTACTTGAATTTCCAGCATCTGCAGATTTCTTCGTGTTTGCGCCAAAAATCCACGTTTGGATTACGAAATGTCAGTCACCTCTGAAGTGCACAGCGTTATCGACTACCCACTCCCTTTTGGGTTCGATTGAAGCTTGCATTCTTCACTCTCACTAATGACTCTGCTGTCCAAACACAATGACTCTCCACCAAAGTGTGTCTCTGGAGCAATCTGCGTTGGTCATCACATGACACTACGAGAAACAAAGTCACAGATTTCCAATACATTACATACTGTCCCAAGAATTGATACTGGGGTAGGTAACACACAGATTCCCAGTACATCACGTACCATCCCAGGTGTTGAAACTGAGGTTCATAACGCTTCACATGTTTGGGGTCTGCAATGGGCTGGCGACTTTTCAAAGACTCATGCAGGTAATAATGACTTAGTCTTCCAAATTATGCTGGTGTATCTGGATGAAGTTCTGGTGTATTCACAGACTTTCCAGGAACACTTAAAAAGGCTTGACACTGTGCTTCAGCATCTCAAGGAGACAGATCTGAAGGTGAAATTGGAAAAATATCATTTCTGCAGTCAGAGGTTAAGTCTTCAGGACACCAGATATAGAACCATAAAACATTACAGCACAGTACAGGCCCTTCAGCCCTCCATGTTGTGCTGGCCCATATAATCCTTTTAAAAAAAAAGTACTAAACCCACAGAACCCCATAACCCTCTATTTTTCTTTCATCCATGTGCCTGTCCAAGAAGCTCTTAAATACCCCTAATGTTTTAGCCTCCACCACCATCCCTGGCAAGTCATTCTAGACACTCACAACCCTCTGTGTATAAAAAAAAACTTACCCCTCATGTCTCCCCTAAACTTTCCTCCCTTAATTTTGTACAGATGCCCTCTGGTGTTCAGTAGTTCAGTATTGGTGCCCTGGGAAACAGGTACTGACTATCCACCTATCTATGCTTCTCATAATCTTGTAGACCTCTATCAAGTCCTCTCTCATTCTTCTATGCTCCAAAGAGAAAAGTCCCAGGTCTGCTAACCTTGCTTCATATGACTTGTTCTCCAAACCAGGCAACATCCCGGTAAATCTCTTCTGCACCCTCTCCATAGCTTCCACATCCTTCCTATAATGAGGTGACCAGAACTGAACACAATTCAGATATCAACTAAGGGGATAGCACAGATTCCAAGAGTGTCTCGGCTGTTCAGCTATGGCCAGTACCATCTACGGTCAGAGACTTAAGATCATTTCTTGTTTTTTTGTAGTTATTATAGATGGTTTGTTTGGGGATTCTCAAAGATTGCAGGTTGCTGCATGATGTAGTCAATTTGTGTCTTAGTGCAGGAAGTCCTAGTAAAACAAACCAGCTCTTAAAAAAGTCTTGGACAGAAGAATGTCAAACTGCCTTTGACTTGTTCAAGGAGAAACTGAGCAGTTCACTGATCCTCGGCTTTGCCGATTTCACGCAGCCTTTCCTAGTGGAGACCAATGCAAGCAGTCACGGACTAGGAGCTGTTTTATACCAGCAACAGAGAGAGACAAAGAGGGTTATTTCATATGCAAGCTGATGATTGAGAAATGCTGAAAAGAATGATAGGAATTATAGCAGCTTGAAATTAGAGCTGCTTGCACTTAAGTGGGCTATAGTAGAGAAGTTTTGTGGTTACTAATTGGGTTCCAAGTTCACCGTAATTGCTGACAATAATCTGTTATCCCAATTGAAAGCTGCCAAGTTGGGAACAATTGAGCAGAGATGGATCTTGCAGATGTCAGTGTCCAGTATCGTCCAGCTTGGAGCAATACCATGGCTGATGCTCTCTCTATGCAGCCATTTGCAGGGGAGCCTGAGCTTATCTCAGAGATATGAGTTTGATGGGTCTGTGGCGATCTGTAGTCTGATCAATCATAGCACTGCTCTTGATCCGGCAGCTGGTCTTAAAAGCTGTAAGGTTAAGCAAATTCAAGCTCTTGAAGCTAGTATTAGTGATATAAGTGATCTGATTCAAGGAAATACCCCAACCATTCCGAGTTACTCTACTGGGGACTTGCATACTTTTCAGCAGCAAGACCCTGTGACAAGTGTCTTTGAAGACTTGTGGGACAAAAAAGAACTCTGCCTAAACCAGTTTTGTCTGGTAAAGCACTGGGACGGGATCAGGGAGTATAAAGGGTTACTGTATTGTGTAGTTGAGGATGAGAAGCACAGGGAGTGTTATCAGCTTCTGCTACCTACCAGCTTGAGAAGTAAAGTGTTAGGGTATGTACATGCCTCTATGGGCCATCAAGGCATAGAGTGTACTCTGCACTTGTTGAGAAGCAAATGTTTTTGGGAGGATGTGGTACAGTGGATCAAAAAATTGTCCACATTGTGTTTTAACTAAAATACCACACCCAAAGATCCATCAGCCCATGAAATCATTTCTTGCATCTTGGCCGCTCAAAGTTGTCGCTGTAGATTTCAGTGTGCTTGAGCCGGCAGCTGATGGATGTGAGAATGTCTTAGTTGTCACAGACGTTTTTACCAAATTCACCCAAGCATTCTCAACATGGGATCAAAAGGCAGATACCACAGCAAAGGTGCTCTTGATGGAATGGTTTATGAAGTACAGTGTTACTGAGAGGTTGCATTCTGACCAGGGCTGTTACATCGAAAGTGAGGTCATAACAGCTTTGTAAACTGTACAGGGTAAAGAAAAGTCATACAACACTCCATCATCCTATTGGCAACACTTGGTGTGAGTGTCTCAACAGGATGATGTGTGATTTGTTGCATAAATTGCCTCTAGTAAAGAAACGCAGGTGGCCAGAGCATTTACCCGAGTTAGTGCATGTGTACAATGTGCTGCCTCATGCATCCACCAGATATTCCCCTTATTACTTACTGTCCAGTGTTAATCCCCACTTGCCAGTGGATGCTTTGCTGGAGTGAGAACAGTCAGTAGACAGGAAATATGACTGGTTAGCCATACACCAGAAACAACTGCTCATGCCAGAGCAAAAGAGTACTCTGAACAGAAGGCTGCAGAATGCATTGTCTTACAGGAGAATAAAATTCATTGTCCCAAGATTGACGTAAATACACTAGTTTATCTAAGGAACAGACCATTAGGCTGTAATAAGATCCAGAATCTCCCCGTAGGATCGCAGCCTTGTACTGGTCAGAGGGCTTGACCTCTGTGACCAGGGACCTCATTGACCCTGAGAGCTATGCTGACAAGAGATTTGTCTCCTGGCAGGGCCACCCAAGCTGGATAGGTTGAAGGGTAGAGGCCAGACTTGGAGCGATCCACTGGTCCTCCAGGTTGGGGGCTGGGCACAGGGCTAACAACCCAGTCCCGGAAAAAGACTTTTGTTAAGGAAACAGCAGAAGGAACCAAAACTACTAGGTGTGACAGGCTTCCAGAGTCATCGGTAGATACTTGTGAGAATGACAGTGGTGAAAGCCGAAAGGAAGACGGTAGTTCTGATTGCCAAATGCAGGACCAAAATAGGATTTTGGAATGTACAAACAGTGTATGACACAGGAAAGCTTGCACAGGTTACATCAGAGATGAGATGTTACAACCTACATATCCTTGGAATATGTGAAAGTAGATAGGATCAGGGAGAATCAAGACCAGTACTGGAGAGATAGTGCTGTACTCAGGAAGGGATGATGACCAACATTGTGATGGAGTAGCCATCATCCCAAAGAAAGGTGCAGAGAGGAGTTAAATAGAGTGGAAACCTGTCAATAGCAGAATCGTCAAGGTTAGAATGAAGGGGAAACAGATTAACACAACTATGTAACCAGTGAGCCTTACGTCTGTGGTGGGAAAGCTGTTAGAAAAGATTCTTAGAGATAGGATCTATGGGCATTTAGAGAATCATGGTCTGATCAGGGACAGTCAGCATGGCTTTGTGAAGGGCAGATCATGCCTAACAAGCCTGATAGAGTTCTTTGAGGAGGTGACCAGGCATATAGATGAGGGTAGTGTAGTGGATGTGATCTACATGGATTTTAGTAAGGCATTTGACAAGGTTCCACATGGTAGGCCTATTCAGAAAGTCAGAAGGCATGGGATCCAGGGAAGTTTGGCCAGGTGAATTCAGAATTGGCTTGCCTGCAGAAGGCAGAGGGTTGTGGTGGAGGGAGTACATTCAGATTGGAGGGTTGTGACTAGTGGTGTCCCACAAGGATCTGTTCTGGGATCTCTACTTTTTGTGATTTTTTATTAACAACCTGGATGTGGGGGTAGAAGGGTGGGTTGGCAAGTTTGCAGATGACACAAAGGTAGGTGGTGTTGTAAATAGTGTAGAGGATTGTCGAAGATTGCAGAGAGACATTGATAGGATGCAGAAGTGGGCTGAGAAGTGGCAGATGGAGTTCAACCCGGAGAAGTGTGAGGTCGTACACTTTGGAAGGACAAACTCCAAGGCAGAGTACAAAGTAAGTGGCAGAATACTTGGTAGTGTGGAGGAGCAGAGAGATCTGGGGGTACATGTCCACAGATCCCTGACAGTTGCCTCACAGGTAGATAGGGTAGTTAAGAAAGCTTATGGGGTGTTAGCTTTCATAAGTCGACGGATAGAGTTTAAGAGATGTGATGTAATGATGCAGCTCTATAAAACTCTAGTTAGGCCACACTTGGAGTACTGTGTCCAGTTCTGGTCGCCTCACTATAGGAAGGATGTGGAAGCATTGGAAAGGGTACAGAGGAGATTTACCAGGATGCTGCCTGGTTTAGAGAGTATGGATTATGATCAAAGATTAAGGTAGCTAAGGTTTTACTCTTTGGAGAGAAGGAGGATGAGAGGAGACATGATAGAGGTGTACAAGATATTAAGAGGAATAGACAGAGTGGACAACCAGCGCCTCTTCCCCAGGGCACCACTGCTCAGTACAAGAGGACATGGCTTTAAGGTACGGGGAGGGAAGTTCAAGGGGGATATTAGAGGAAGGTTTTTCACTCAGAGAGTGGTTGGTGCGTGGAATGCACTGCCTGAGTCAGTGGTGGAGGCAGATACACTAGTGAAGTTTAAGAGACTACTAGACAGGTATATGGAGGAATTTAAGGTGGGGGGTTATATGGGAGGCAGAGTTTGAGGGTCAGTACAACATTGTGGGTCAAAGGGCCTGTAATGTGCTGTACTATTCTATGTTTAACTATCATCCAATGCTATGCTCCAACAAACAACAGTGACGAAGAAACCAAAGATGAGTTCTATGAACAATTACAAACTGAGTTGGAAAACACATCAAGACATGATTTGAAGATTGTGATGGGAGATATGAATGTGAAGGTTGAAAATGACAATACAAACTATGACAGGGCCATGGGGACAGAAGGCTGTGGCACCATGAATGAAAATGGAGAGAGACTGCTAGAATTCTGTACCACCTACGACCTCATTATTGGAGGGACCCTCTTTCCACATAGAGACATTCATAAACTGACTTGGTACTCTCCTAATGGAAGATATAGAATCCAGATAGACCACCTGATGATAAATGGCACCTGGAGACGTTCACTATTCGATATCAGGGTAAAGAGGGGAGCTGATGTCAGCAGCCACCACCACCTTGTGTTAGCAATACTCAATGAAACTGAGGAAAACAGGTACTATAAAGATGAGAAGGCAGCAGTTTGATGTTGAGAGACTACAGGACCCCAAAATGAAGAGTATTTTTGTGATGCAGCTGAAGAACAGTTTTCAGGCACTAGCAAATATCGAAGACTATACACAGCTGGACACACACAAAGTCAACACCAAGTGGGAACATGCTAAGACAGCCTATCTGAAAACCAGTGAAACCTGCTTGGGAATTAAGCAAAAGAAAAGGAAGGAATGGATAACAGCGGATACACGGCAAGCTATTAAAAAACAGAGAGCCCTAAAGCAGCAGGTCATGGAAGCAAAATCTAATGGGCTGAAAGAAAGGTACAAATTGCAGTACCAGGAAGTGAATTAAACTGTGAAGAGGAAGACAAGAGCAGACAAATGGGCATTCATGGAAAACCTTGCAAATCAGGCAGAAGGTGCAGCTAATTAAAGGGGAGCAAGGAAAGGTGTGCAAGATTACCAAGATAGTCTGTGGCAAGTACCGAGGAACCACTGATCGCAGACAAGCAGGGGCGGCTTCTAACAGAAACAGAACAAGAAGCTCAATGGGCGGAGCACTTCAGTGAAGTATTGAACAGACCACCGCTAACAATAGAGGCTGACATCCAAGAGGCAGAGGTTGATCTTGACTTTCGTGTTTAACCACCAACCAAAGAAGAAATCATTGCAGCCATTAGATCTCTCAGAAATGGAAAACCCCTGGCCAAGATGACCTCAGTGTTATAGCCACATGGGAAAGGAAGAAGCAACCGGACGACTGGTCAGAGAGGGTCATTGTGAAGATTCCAAAGAAAGGCACTCTTGAGAAATTGTAGCAACTGCCATGGAATCACACTTTTGTCAATTCCAAGCAAGATCTTGCAAATATCATCATTCAAAGTATGTCAGATGCAGTAGATCAACAACTCAGAAAGAAACAGGCAGGATTTCAGAAAGGTAGGGGATGCATTGACCAGATATTTGCATTGCGTAACATCATCGAGCAGTGTACAGAGTGGCAAAGACAGCTCGACATCAACTTCGTGGATTTTGAGAAAGCCTTCGATAACATCCACAGAGACAGTGTGTACTGCGCATGTATAGGATCTCACAACAGAGTTCTTCTCATCAAGAGTTTTTATGCCACTTTTAAATGTAGATTTGGTAACAGTGATTACAGCTTTGAAGTGAAGACAGGAGTGAGACAAAGATGTGTGATGTTGGCACTCCTCTTTAGCATTGCCATTGATTGGGTGATGCAGCGAACAACTGAAAATCAGACAAGAGGCATATGATGGACCCTCTTCTCAGCACTGGAAGACCTCAACTTGGTTGATGACCTGGTTCTGGTCTCCCACACTCGCCAACACATGCAAAAAAAACATCCCGCCTCAGTAATTTTGCTCAGCAGATTGGCTTGAAGGTTAGTCTGAAGAAAACGGAGGTGATGACTTTGAACATCTCAAACCCCTCAACGATCCAAGTAAATGGAGAAGACATTTCTACAACAGAGGAGTTCACCTACCTGGGCAGCACTGTCAGACACAATGGAGGAGCATGCAATGACATCAAGAACCATCTAAGCAAGGCCAGAAATGCCTTCAGAATGCTCAGCAACATATGGAGGTTCCAACAGTACAACATAGAAACATAGAAAGCCTACAGCACAATACAGTCCCTTTACAAGGTTTGGCACAATACAAGGTTGTGCCAAACATGTCCCGACCCTAGAAATTACTAGGCTTACCTGTAGCCCTCTATTTTACTAAGCTCCATGTACCTATCCAAAAGCCTCTTAAAAGACCCTATTGTATCTGCCTCCACCACCCCTGCTGGCAGCCTATTCCACGCACTCTCCACTCTCTGCGTTTAAAAAAAAAAACAAAAAAAAAAAAAACTTACCCCTGACATCTTCTCTGTACCTATTCCCCAGCACCTTAAGCCTGTGTCCTCTTGTGGTAACCACTTCAGCCCTGGCAAAAAGCCTCTGACTATACACAAGATCAATGCTTCTCAACATCTTATACACCTCTATCAGGTCATTTCTCATCCTCCGTCACTCCAAGGAGAAAAGGCTGAGTTTACTCAACCAATCCTCATAAGACATGCTCCCCAATCCAGGCAACATCCTTGTAAATCTCTTCTGCACCCTTTCTATGATTTTCACATCCTTCCTGTAGTGAGACGACCAAAACTGAGCACAGTACTCCAAGTGGGATTTGACCAGGGTCCTATATAGCTGCAACATTACCTCTCAGCTCCTAACTCCAGTTCTACGATTAATGAAGGCCAATACACCGTCTGCCTTCTTAAACACTGAGTCAACCTGCGCAGCTGCCTTGAGAGTCCAATGGACTTGGACCCCAAGATCCCTCTGATACTCCACACTGCCAAGAGTCTTACCATTAATACTATATTCTGCCATCATATTTGACTACCAAAATGAACCACTTCACACTTTTCTGAGTTGAACTCCATCTACCACTTCTCAGCCCAGTTTTGCATCCTATCAATGTCCTCTGACAGCCCTCCACACTATCCACAGCACCTCCAACCTTTGTGTCATCAGCAAACTTGCTAACCCATCCCACTACTTCCTCATCCAGGTCATTTATCAAAATCATGAAGAGTAATGGTCCCAGAACTGATCCCTGAGGCACTCCACTGGTGACCGACCTCCATGCAGAATATGACCTGCCTGCAACCACTCTTTGCCTTCTGTGGGCAAGCCAGTTCTGGATCCACAAAGCAATGTCCCCTTGGATCCCATGCCTCCTTACTTTCTCTATAAGCTTTGTATGGGGTACTTTATCAAATAGACAATAGACAGTAGGTGCAGGAGTAGGCCATTCAGCCCTTCTAGCCAGCACCACCATTCACTGTGATCATGGCTGATCATACACAATCAGTACCCCGTTCCTGCCCTCTCCCCATATCCCTTGACCCCGCTATCTATAAGAGCTCTATCTAACTCTGTCTAGAAAACATCCTGAGACTTGGCCTCCACTGCCTTCTGGGGCAGAGTGTTCCACATATCCACCACTCTCTGGGTGAAAAAGTTTTTCCGCATCTCTGTACTAAATGGCCTACCCCTTATTCTTAAACTGTGGCTTCTAGTTCTGGACTCACCCATCAGCAGGAACATGCTTCCTGCCTCTAGCGTGTCCAATCCCTTAATAATCTTATATGTTTCAATCAG
Source organism: Hemitrygon akajei (assembly GCF_048418815.1). Lineage (NCBI taxonomy): Eukaryota > Metazoa > Chordata > Chondrichthyes > Myliobatiformes > Dasyatidae > Hemitrygon > Hemitrygon akajei. The sequence goes on along the minus strand of NC_133146.1, from coordinate 843,374 downwards.
ATCCCCTCTCATCCTTCTAAATTCCAGTGCATACAAGCCCAGTTGCTCCAATCTTTCAACATATGACAGTCCCGCCAATCCGGGAATTAACCTTGTGAACCTACACTGCACTCCCTCAACAGCAAGAATGTCCTTCCTCAAATTTGGAGACCAAAATTGCACACAATACTCCAGGTGGGGTTTTACCAGGGCCCTGTACAGCTACAGAAGGACCTCTTTACTCCTATACTCAATTCCTCTTGTTATAAAGGCCAGCATGCCATTAGCTTTCTTCACTGCCTGCTGCACCTGCATGCTTGCTTTCATTGACTGATGTACAAGAACACCTAGATCTCATTGTACTTCCCCTTTTCCTAACTTGACTCCATTTAGATAGTAATCTGCCTTCCTGTTCTTGCCACCAAAGTGGATAACCTCACATTTATCCACATTAAACTGCATCTGCCATACATTTGCCCACTCACCTAGCCTGTCCAAGTCACCCTGCATTCTCATAACATCTTCCTGACATTTCATACTGCCACCCAGCTTTGTGTCATCATCAAATTTACTAATGTTACTTTTAATCCCTTCATCTAAATCATTAATGTACAAATGTATATCGTAAACGTCTGCGGTCCCAGCACCGAACCTTGCGGTACCCCACTGGACACAGCCTACCATTCCAAAAGGGACCCGTTAATCACTACTCTTTGTTTCCTGTCAGCCAGCCAATTTTCAATCCATGTCAGTACTCTGCCCCCAATACCATGTTCCCTAATTTTGCCCACTAATCTCCTGTGTGGGACTTTATCAAAAGCTTTCTGGAAGTCCAGGTACACTACATCCACTGGCTCTCCCTTGTCCATTTTCATAGTTACATCCTCAAAAAAATTTCAGGAGATTAGTCAAGCATGATTTTCCCTTCGTAAATCCATGCTGACTCGGACTGATCCTTCTACTGTTATCCAAATGTGTTGTAATTTCCTCTTTTATAATTGACTCCAGCATCTTTCCCACTACTGACGTCAGGCTAACCGGTCTATAATTCCCTGTTTTCTCTCTCCCTCCTTTCTAGAAAAGTGGGACAACATTAGCCACCCTCCAATCTGCAGGAACTGATCCTGAATCTATAGAACATTGGAAAATGATTACCAATGCGTCCGCGATTTCTAGAGCCACCTTGGGGTCCAGTACCATTCTGATTCTCCCAGTCTTACTTGTATGTTGAAATTCCCCATGACAACTGTATCATTACCTTTGAGACATGCCAATTTTAACTCTTCATTCAACTTACACCCTACATCCAGACTACTGTTTGGGGGCCTGTAGATAACTCCCATTAGGGTCTTTCTGCCCTTAGAATTTCTCAGTTCTATCCATACTGACTCTACATCCCCTGATTCTATGTCCCCCCTCACAAGGGACTGAATATCATTCCTCACCAACAGAGCCACCCCACCCCCTCTGCCCATCAGTCTGTCCTTTCGATAAGACGTATATCCTTGAATATTCATTTCCCAGGCCCTGTCCGCTTGAAGCCATGTCTCTGTTGTTCCCACAACATTGTACTTCCAGCTGAGCTTCAAGCTCATCTATGTTATTCCTTATACTCCGTGCATTTATATATAATAATTTTAATTCATTACTCACCTTTCATATTAATTCCTATTTCACTTGGCCATACTGTATGATCTCTTCTTGAGCTTTCTGCTCCATTGATTCTGTTGTCCTTTTTAACTTTTCTTACTTTCACTTTCCCTTTAACTCCATCTTTATATTTCCAGTTCATCCCCCCCCCCCCACTACTTAGTTTAAACACATTTCAGCAAATGCCTTGCTGAAATCCACATACACTACATCTACTGCTCTTCCTTCATCAATGTGTTTAGTCACATCCTCAAATAATTCAATCAGGCCCATAAGGTATGACCTGCCCTTGACAAAGCCATGTTGACTATTCCTAATCATATTATATCTCTCCAAATGTTCATAATTCCTGTCTGTCAGGATCTTCTCCATCAACTTACCAACCACTGAGGTAAGACTCACTGGTCTATAATTTCCTGGGCTATCTCTGCTCCCTTTCTTGAATAAAGGAACAACATTCGCAACCCTCCAGTCTTCTGGAACCTCTTCTGTCCCTATTGATGATGCAAAGATCATTGCCAGAGGTTCAGCAATCTCCTCCCTTGCCTCCCACAGTAGCCTGGAGTACACCTCATCCAGGCCTGGCGACTTAACCAACTTGATGCTTTCCAAATGTTCCAGCACATCCTCTTTCTTAATATTGACATGCTCAAGCTTTTCAATCTGCTGCAAGTCGTCACTATTATCACCAAAAGCCTTTTCCACAGTGAATACTTAAGTAAAGTATTCATTAAGTACCTCTGTTATTTCCTCCGGTTCCATACACATTTTTTCCCACTGTCACATTTGACAGGTCCCAATTCTTTCACGTCCTATCCTCCTGCTCTTCACATACTTGTAGAATGCCTTTGGGGGTTTTCCTTAATCCTGCCTGCCAAGGCCTTCTCATGGCCCCTTTTGGCTCTCCTAATTTTCTTCTGAAGCTCATTCCTGTTAGCCTTTTAATCTTCTAGATCTCTAACATTACCTAGCTCTCTGAACCTTTTGTAAGTTTTTCTTCTTGACTGGATTTATTACAGGCTTTGTACACCATGGTTCCTGCAGCCTTACCATAACTTCCCTGTCTCATTGGAACATACCTATGCAGAACTCCACACAAATATCTCCTGAACATTTGCCTCATTTCTTCTGTACTTTTCCTTGAGAGCATCTGTTTCCAATTTAAGCTTCCAATTTCCTGCCTGATAGCCTCAGACCCTCACTCCAATTAAATGCTTCTCTAACTTGTCTGTTCCTATCTTTCTCCAATGCTATGGTAAAGGAGATACAATTATGAACACTATCTCCAAAAGTCAAGACCAAGCTAAAAATATATCAGAGCTGTGTTCTTTCTACCTTCCTCTATGGATCAAAATGCTGGAGAATGACAGGAAGCGACCTCATTAAGTTGTCAGTCTTCCACACAAAGAACCTGAGAAGAATCTTAAGAATATTCTGGACAAACATCATCTCAAATGATGAACTGCTTGCTCAATGCAATGAAGGGAGCATTGAAATCATCCTCATGAGAAGGCGATGGAGCTGGATCGGGCATGTGCTTAGAAGGGAACCTGATAACCTCACACGTATAGCCCTCCATTGGACACCAGAAGGAAAGAGGAACAGAGGAAGATCTAAGAATACCTGGCATTGAACTGTAGAGGGAGAGCTGAACCATATAACTGTATAACAATTACAGCACGGAAACAGGCCATCTCGAGCCTTCTAGTCCATGCTGAACGCTTGCTTTCACCTAGTCCCACTGACCCGCACTCAGCCCATAACCCTCCATTCCTTTCCTGTCCATATACCTATCCAATTTTACTTTAAATGACAAGACTGAACCTGCCTCTACCACTTCTACTGGAAGCTCATTTCACACAGCTACCACTCTCTGAGTAAAGAAATTCTCCCTCGTGTTACCCTTAAACTTTTACCCCTTAACTCTCAACTCATGTCCTCTTGTTTGAATCTCCCCTACTCTCAATGGAAAAAGCCTATCCACGTCAACTCTATCTATCCCCCTCATAATTTTAAATACCTCTATCAAGTCCCCCCTCAACCTTCTACGCTCCAAAGAATAAAGACCTAATTTGTTCAATCTTTCCCTGTAACTTAGGTGCTGAAACCCAGGTAACATTCCAGTAAATCTTCTCTGTACTCTCTCTATTTTGTTGATATCGTTCCTATAATTGGTGACCAGAACTGTACACAATACCCCAAATTCGGCCTTACCAATGCCTAGTACAATATTAACATTACATCCCAACTCCTATACTCAATGCTCTGATTTATAAAGGCCAACATACCAAAAGCTTTCTTCACCACCCTATCCACATGAGATTCCACCTTCAGGGAACTATGCACCATTAATTCTAGATCACTCTGTTCTACTGCATTCTTCAGTGCCCTACCATTTACCATGTATGTCCTATTTGGATTATTCCTACCAAAATGTAGCACCTCACACTTATCAGCATTAAACTCCATCTGCCATCGTTCAGCCCACTCTTCTAACTGGCCTAAATCTCTCTGCAAACTTTGAAACCCTTTGGATTTATTTTCACCTTACTTGCCAAAGCAACCTCGTATCTTCTTTTAGCTTTTCTAATTTCTTTCTTAAGGTTCTTCTTACATTCTTTATATTCCTTGAGTACCTTATTTACTCCATGCTGCCTACACTTATTGTAGATATCTCTCTTTTTCCTAACCAAATTTTCAATATCCCTTGAAAACAATCTCTCTCTCAAACTTTTAATCTTTCCTTTCAACCTAACAGGAACATAAAGATTCTGTACCCTTAAACTTTCACCTTTAAATGACCGCCATTTCTCTATTACATCCTTCCCATAAAACAAGTTGTTCCAATCCACTCCTTCTAAATCCTTTAGCATCTCCTCAAAGTTAGCCTTTCTCCAATCAAAAATCTCAACCCTCGGTCCAGTCCTATCCTTCACCATAATTATATTGAAACTAATGGCATTGTGATCACTGGACCCGAAGTGCTCCCCAACACATACCTTCATCACCTGACCTATTTCATTCTCTTAACAGAAGATCCAACACTGCCTCTTCTCTAGTTGGTTCCTCTATGTATTGCTGCCAAAAACTATCCTGCACACATTTTACAAGCTCCAAACCATCCATCCCTTTTACAGTATGGGCTTCCCAGTCTATGTGTGGACAATTAATATCTCCCACAATCACAACCCTGTGCTTACTACAAATATCTGCTATCTCCTTGCAAATTTGCTCCTCCAATTCTTGCTCCCCATTAGGTGGTCTATAATACATCCCTATAAATGTTACTACACCTTTCCCATTCCTCAATTCCACCCAAATAGTCTCCCTAGATGAGCTCTCTAATCTATCCTGCCAGAGCACCTCTGTAATATTTTCTCTGACAAGCAACACAATGCCTCCCCCTCTTGTCCCTCTGATTCTATCACACCTGAAGCAATGAAATCCAGGAATATTTAGTTGACAATCACACCCCTCCTGCAACCATGTTTCACTAATAGCTGCATCATATTTATAGGTATCAATCCATGCTCTAAGCTCATCCACCTTTCTTACGATGCTCCTAGCATAAATGAATTTAAGAAATTCTCCAACTCTTCCTCTCTGTTTATCTCTAATAGAACAAAGAACTTTACTGTCTTCTTTTTCTTCCTTCTCCCATACACCTGTTCCTACACTCTGGTTCCCCTGCCCCCTCATATCTAGTTTAAATCCACTGGAGCCTCTCTAGTAAACCTACCTGCAAGAATATTTGTCCCTCTCCAGTTCAGATGTAAACCGTCCCACTGGAACAGGTCCCACCTTCCCTGGAAAACTGCCCAATTATCTAAAAATCTGAAGCCCTTCCTCCTGCACCATGTCTTCAGCCACGTGTTGATCTGCACTATCTTGCTATTTCTAAACCCACCTGCACATGGCACTGGTAACAATCTTGAGATTGCTATTTTGGAGGTCCTGTCCTTTAACTTGGCACCTAACTCCCTAAACTCACCTTTCAGGACCTCCTCACTCTTTCTACCCATACATACCCTTACATGGACCACGACATCCGGCTGCTCACCCTCCCTCTTGAGAATACTGAGAACTCGATCCAAGATATTGCGGACCCTGGCACCAGGGAGGCAACAGGCCATCCGGGATTCTTGATCTCTTCCACAGAACCTCCTGTCTGTCCCCCTAACTATTGAATCTCCTATCACTACTGCTCTCCTCTTTTCCCTCTTTCCCTTCTGAGCTGAGGGTCCAGTCTTGGTGCCAGAAACGCAACCACTGCAACTTGTCACTGGTAGGTCGTCCCCACCAACAGTATCCAAAACGGTATACTTATTATTGATGGGAATGGCCACGGGGTGCTCTGCTCTTCCTGTCTACTCCCCTTCTCTCTCCTGACAGTCACCTAACTACCTGTCTCCTGACTCCTAGGGGGGACTATCTCCCTGAAACTCCTGTCTATTTCTGCCTCTGCCTCCCGAAAGATCCAAAGTTCATCCAGCTCCAGTTCCAGTTCCCTGACACGATTTGTCAGGACCTGCAGCTGGATGCACCTTCTGCAGGTGTAGTCATCAGGGACAACAGACATACTACAAACGGAGCACTGGACTGCCCTAACTGCTGCCTCCATTACCTACTCCTAAACTAATTAGATTAATTAAAGGAGCTTATCGGGCCTTACCTCACCTGGAGTGAAGCTTGTACTCAGCCTCTGCTCGCTTTTTAAATTCCCCCGCTGATCTCAGAGGTTGACTTTCACGCGCCTGCGCAATCTAGCCTCTTTGCCGTGATCAGTTTAAAAAAACAGCTTCTCTCCGAGCTTCTTTTACCTCTTCCCTCTCTGCCTCTTGCTGCAATTTAATGCAAGTTTAGCTGAAGACTCTGAATTAAACCTGGGGTATCCCAGAACAAACAGGAGTGGAGGACCTTCGTTGCAGCCCTACATGCCAGTAGGCATAACGTGCAGTAAGTAAGATCCAGGATGTTTGGAAATCAACTGTCTACAAAGGGCCTATCAAGAGGCTAAACAGGGTAGACATCAGCCCCTTTGAGAACATTCCCACCCCAGTTCCTCAGAGGAGACTGAAAACTCCTGTAATTCAGGCTAGCCCTCCCCGGGATGAATCAGATTCTGAGGACTCAGACAATGGTGTGATAGATCTGTCAGAACAGGGTGTAAATAATCTCGACCCTAGCCTTGACAGCAAAACTTAAGGAGCTGAGACCATAGTGCCTGTGACGGCTGATACAGGGTCAGATGTTGGTCGTCTTCCTGTTGTAGCACCCCACAGGAGTGAAAGAGTAAATTCTGGACTGCTCTCTAACCCACATCATGAACCATGGTCAGACTGAGATGTGGCCTCCATAAGTCCTGCAGCAATGTCACAGATACTGGCTAGTCAAAGTTCAGTTCCATTCAGAGAAGCAGTTAAAGAAGTTAAAAGTACTTTTGCAGTGTGTGAGTAATCAAGGATGCGTACTGGTATGCCAGGGAGAATGTAACCAGGTGACCATTGAATATTTAACATTTTATTGTCAAAGTGCACTTAAGTATTCACCCTGGTGATGCTAAAATAGCTACCCGTGCCTTTAAGAGAAAACTGTAACATCATTTTGCACAGGTAGAGTAGAACAAAGATTTGCCCTGTTCTGGAGAGAACAACATTCAAGTGTTTTCCTCAGATTTGGTGAGGAAAGGTGAATAATATCTAATAATATCCCTGTAAATTTATTTATACTTGTTTGTAAATCTAGAATATCGATAATTTGACATGTTTTGCGTGTGGATGCTTTAGATTTCTGTGAGTAAGGTATCAGTGCTGTTGTGTGAAGTTCATATTGGCCTCGAAGGTTAGTCTTTTTAGTAACTTAAACTCCCAAGGCAATATTTTGTAAAACTTTTTGTGAAAGTTTACTTTTGTCTGCCATTATTGTTTCATGACTGAATGCGTTATTCTCTGTTTATATAGCATGGGCGAGAACTGGTTTCAGGGTCAAGCCTATGTGTGTTTGAAAGTTAAGCACGTGTGCCAAACTGAGTATATCTCTTAGTTAAGATGTGATGCATTTATTCATATTTTTGATGTTGCATGTAAGATACAGGGTTAGTGGGATTCTAATGTTGTTTGTATTGTTTTTTTAGAATTGCCACTACCATATTGGTTTTGTATATAAAAAACACAAAATGCTGGCAGAACTCAGCAGGCCAGACAGCATCTATGAGAGAAGGTAGTGACAACGTTTCGGGCCAAAACCCTTCATCAGGAGTGAACTAACATGGGATGGTCGAGGGGGGGATAAGAAGTTGGGGGAGGGATGAAGTAGAGAGCTGGGAAGTGATAGGCTGGAGGGATATGGGCTAGGGGGAAGGTGGAGAATTATGGGAAATTATAGAGAAAGAAAGGTAGGGCTGTGGGGAGATTATAGTGAGGGGGGAAAAAGAGAGAGAAAGAGAACCAGACACTTTCCCTCCAGCCTATCACTTCCCAGCTCTCTACTTCATCCCTCCCCCCACTTCTTATCCTCCCTCGACCATCCCATGTTACTTCACTCCTGATGATGGGTTTCGGCCCGAAACATCGTCACTACCTCCTCCCATAGATACTGTCTGGCCTGCTGAGTTCTGCCAGCATTTTGTGTTTTTTATTTATTTCCAGCATCTGCAGATTCACTCATGTTAGTTTTGTATATTTTGTTTTATTTATTTTCATACTGCATACATAACAAGGGTTTGAACTGAAATTAACCTGAGATTGAAACAGCAATAACTGTTTTATTTTAAATTCATTTTGTCATTTTTATTTTGATACCCTCTTTCTGCATTAAAACATCTAAAACAGATAAAGGAATTGGGGGCGTGCCGCTGCTCATCAGAGTGTCACAGTTGTAGAAAAGGAGGAAGACATGGAGTGATTGCCTATTGAGTCTCTGTGGGTGGAAGTTAGAAACAGGAAGGGGTCAGTAACCCTCCTGGGTGTTTTTTTACAGACCACCCAATAGTAACAGGAACACCAAGGAGCAGATAGGGAGACATATTCTGGAAAGGTGTGGTAATGGGAGATTTTAATTTCCCCAATATTGATTGGCATTTCCTTAGAGCAAGGAGTTTAGATGGGATGGAGTTTGTTAGGTGTGTTCAGGAAGGTTTCTTGACGCAATATGTAGATAAGTCTACATATGGTATTGGGAAATGAATCTGGTCAGGTGTCAGGTCTCTCAGTTGGAGAGCATTTTGGAGATGGTGATCACAATTCCATCTTTACCACAGCATTAGAGAGGGATAGGAGCAGACAAGTCAGGAAAATGTTTAATTGGAGGAACGAGAAATATGAAGCTATCAGGCAGGAACTTGGAAGCATAAATTGTGAGTAAATGTTCTCAGGGCAGAAATACGGCAGAAATATGGCAAATGTTCAGGGGGTATTTCATTTGCATTCTGCATTAGGTACATTCTAATGAGATGGAAAAGATGGTAGGATACAAGACCCATGGTGTACAAAGGCTGCAGAAAATCTAGTCAAGAAGAAAAGAAAAGCTTACAAAAGGTTTAAAAAAAAAAAACTGGGTAATGATAGAGATCCAGAAAATTATAAGGCTAGCAGGAAGGAGCTTGAGAATGAAATCAGGAGAACCAGGAGGGGTCATGAGAAGGCCTTGGTGAGCAGGATTAAGGAAAACTCCAAGGCATTCTCCAAGTATGTGAAGAGCAAGAGGATAAGACATGAGCATATAGGACCAATCAAGTGTGACAGTGGAAAAGAGTGTATGGAACTGGAGGAGATAGTGGAGGTACTTAATGAATACCAGTATTCACTATGGAAAAGGATTCTTGGCGATCGTAGGGATGACTTACAATGGACTGAAAAGTTTGAACATGTAGATATTAAGAAAAAGGATGCTGGAGGTTTTGGAGAGCGTCAAGTTGGATAAGTCACTGGGATTGGAAAAGACATACCCCAGGCTACTGTGGGAGGCCAGAGAGGAGATTGCTGAGACTCTGGCAATGATCTTTGCATCATCAATAGGGATGGGAGAAGTTCCGGAGGATTGAAGGATTGTGGATATTGTTCCTTTATTCAAGAAAGGGAGTAGAGGTAGCCCCGGAAATTATAGACCAGAGAGTCTTACGTCAGTGGTTGGTAAGCTGATGGAAAAGATCCTGAGAGGCAGAATTTATGAACATTTGGAGAGGCATAATATAATTAGGAATAGTCAGCATGGCTTTGTCAAAGGCAGGTCGTACCTTACTAACCTGATTGAATTATTTGAGGATGTGGCTAAACACATTGATGAAGGTAGAGCAGCAGTTGTAGTGTATATGGATTTCAGCAAGGCATTTGATGAAGTACCCTATGCAAGGCTTATTGAGAAAGTAAGGAGGCATGGGATCCAAGGGCACATTGCTTTGTGGATCCAGAACTGGTTGCCCACAGAAGACAAAGTGTGGTTGTAGATGGGTCATAGTCTGCATGGAAGTCGGTGATCAGTGGAGTGCCTCAGGGAACTGTTCTGGGACCCTTACTCTTTGTGATTTTTATAAATGACCTGGATGAGGAAGTGGACTGATGTGTTAGTAAATTTGCTGATGACACAAAGGTTGGCGGTGTTGTGGATAGTGTGGAGGGCTGTCAGAGGTTACAGCAGGACATTGATACGATGCAAAACTGGGCTGAGAATTGGTAGATGGAGTTCAACCCAGATAAGTGTGAAGTGATTCATTTTGGTAGGTCAAATATGGTAGAATATAGTATTCATGGTCAGACTCTTGGCAGTGTGGAGGATCAGAGGGATCTTGGGGTCCGAGTGCATAGGACACTCAAATCTGCTGCGCAAGTTGACTGTGTGGTTAAGAAGGCATACATTGGCCTTCATCAGCTGTGGGATTGAGTTCAAGAGCTGAGAGGTAATGTTGCAGCTATATAGGACCCTGGTCAGATCCCACATACTATGCTCTGTTCTGGTTGCCTCACTACAGGAAGGACATGGAAATCATAGAAAAGGTGCAGAGGAGATATACAAGTATGTTGCCTGGATTATGGAGCATGCCTTCTGAGAATAGGTTGAGTGAACTTGTTCTTTTCTTGGAGTGACAGAGAATGAGAGGTGACCTGATAGAACTGTGTAAGATGATGAAAGGCATTGATTCTGTGGAGAGTCAGAGGCTTTTTCCCAGGGCTGAAATGGTTAACACGAGAGAGCACAGTTTTAAGGTGCTTGGAAGTAGGTACAGAGGAGATGTCAGGGGTAAGTTTTTTACGCAGAGAGTGGTAAGTTCTTGGAATGGGCTGCCAATGATGGTGGTGGAAATGGATCCAATAGGGTCTTTTAAGAGACTCCTGGATCGGTACATGGAACTTAGAAAAACAGAGGACTTATGGATAATCCTAGGAAATTTCTAAAGCAAGTACATGTTCAGCACAGCATTGTGGGCTGAAGGGCCTGTATCATGCTGTAGGTTTTCTATGTTTCTATGACTTAAAGACCTGAAAAAGTATTTGTTGTCCTGTGTGTATATTTTTCCCTAGGCTACAAAATATATCAGCCATGATTGAATGGCAGAACAAACTTGATGATCCAAATGTCTAATTATCGTCTACGGTCTTATGGTTATGCTGCAGGTTCCCAAATGTACAGATTCTGTGCCATCAGCTACCATTGCACAGAAAGGCTGTTATCTGAGCTTGTGTTCCTAACTTGGAACATTGTGTCTGGAATCAGGCCATTTGATCTCCTGGGCTGGCTGGTCTTTCTCTTAGTTTTGGCCATCCTGCACCTTCACCTCATTTTCTTGCTCTGGCTGTAAGAATGATGTACATCATTACCATCTATCACCATGAACGACACTACAGGCACGGAATTTGAAATATGTGCCAACAGTGCACCTATATCGCTAAAGGATAGTAGCTGGCCATCTCTGTCCTGAGTGATCCCATGGGAACTTACCCGCTTGGAGCTAAAGACACTGATGCAAATGTTTATGAAAATGTGAATAATGAGGCTAAAGGATGATCTATCCTCCAGCTCTCACCATTCCAGAGCAGTTCAACATTAGTCATTTTCAGCCGCAAAGTTTGCCTAAGGCCTATTGGAAATGGAACTTGTTTATTAATGTCACATGTGCCAAGATACGGTGAAATGCTTTTCTTGTATACTTTTCATAAAAATCAAATAATTTCACCGTACATTGAGATTGAACAAGGAAAACAATAACAATGCAGAATAAAGTATAACAGCTACAGAGAAAGTGCAATGCAGATAAACAATAAAATGCAAGATCATAATGAGGTAGATTGTAAGGCCAAGAGTCCATTTCATTGTCAAGTGTGAAAATGGTGGGATAGAAACTTTCCTTGAGCCTGTTGGTATGTGTGTTCAGGCTTTTGGCTTGGAAAACAGCTTATTCTCAAACTCCTTGCCCTGATCATGATGCAACTTGGCTGGAAATCCAAATTTAAGCGCAAAGTCTCCAAAGATCTTTTCAGCGGCAGTTTTTGCTGACTTGTTGGTACATGCGTATGCCTGGGCAAAGTGCGTAAAGTGATCGATGACAGCCAGGATATACTCATAACCTCCTTTACAGCTTTCCAGATGCAGGTTATCTATTGAAACCATCTCAAAAGGATATGTGGTTACTACATTAACCAGTGGTGCTCTAGTTGGCTTGTTCAGATGCTTCTGCTTCAGGCAGCTACACACCTTGGTCACATGATGGTCCACATCTCTTTGCATATGAGGCCAATAGAATCGATCACGAATCAGGCTGAGTGTCCCATCTCCTCATGCAGTTCCTTGTATATCAGCTGATGGAATGTTTTAGGTAACTCTTTTGGAAGAGGACAGCGAGGCTTTGAGAAGAAGTGCGGCGGCGGCCATTTTCAAATTGCTTCTCAGATCGGAGTTCTGAGAGGCGGGACTGCACAGGCGCGTGAAGGAGGCCTGGGAAGGAGGGAAGATATAAAAAGAACGCAGCCTTAAGCAGCGGGCAGCTTCGTTTGCGGGCAGCGGAGTGAGCCGGGAGCAGAGTGTAGGGCTTGGGCTCAGAGGGCTTAGGCGGAAGAGGGCACAGTAGGCTTATCTTTTAGTTCTTGTTATTTTCAGTTATTCGGGAAGTATGAGTGTGAGGGCAGCTTGTTGTTCTCGGTGTCGGATGTGGGAGGTCCTGGAGTCTCCGAGCCTCCCGGACGTCCACATCTGCGCCAGGTGTGTTGAACTGCAGCTCCTGAGGGACCGAGTTAGGGAACTGGAGCTGCAGCTCGATGACCTTCGCCTGGTCAGGGAGAGTGAGGAGGTGATAGAGAGGAGTTACAGGCAGGTGGTCACTTCGGGGCCACGGGAGGCAGATAGGTGGGTCATGGTCAGGAAGGGGAAGGGGCAGGTACTAGAGAGTACCCCGGTGGCTGTACCCCTTGACAATAAGTACTCATGTTTGAGTACTGTTGGGGGGGACAGCCTACCTGGAGGAAGTGACAGTGGCCGGGCCTCCGGCACAGAGGATGACCCTGTAGCTCAGAAGGGTAGGGATAGAAGAAAGAGGACCATAGTAATAGGGGACTCGATAGTCAGGGGTTCAGACAGGCGGTTCTGTGGAGGTGATCGTAAGTCCCGGATGGTAGTTTGCCTCCCTGGTGCCAGGGTCCGGGACGTTTCTGATCGCGTCCAAAATATCCTGAAGTGGGAGGGTGAGGAGCCAGAGGTCGTGGTACATGTAGGTACCAATGACATAGGTAGGAAAGGGGAAGAGGTCCTGAAACGAGAGTATAGGGAGTTAGGAAGGCAGTTAAGAAGAAGGACCGCAAAGGTAGTAATCTCGGGATTACTGCCTGTGCCACGCGACAGTGAGAGTAGGAATGGAATTAGGTGGAGGATGAATGCGTGGTTGAGGGATTGGAGCAGGGGGCAGGGATTCAAGTTTCTGGATCATTGGGACCTCTTCTGGGGCAGGCGTGACCTGTTCAAGAAGGACGGGTTACACTTGAATCCTGGGGGGACCAATATCCTAGCGGGGAGGTTTGCTAGGGCTACAGGGCAGACTTTAAACTAGTAAGATGGGGGCGGGAATCAATTTGAGGAAACTATGGGAGAGGAGGTTAGTTCACCAGTAGAGCAAGTAAGTAGACAGTGTGTGAGGGAGGAAAGGCAGGTGATGGAGAAGGGATGCGCTCAGCCCAAAGTTGTAGGGGAGAAGAAAGAAAAGGATAATAAATTTGAATGCATTGCTAGGGATGAAAAGAGTATCTTAAATGTATCTATTTTAATGCTAGGAGCATTGTAAGAAAGGTGGATGAGCTTAAAGTGTGGATTGATACCTGGAATTATGATGTTGTAGCTATTAGTGAAACATGGTTGCAGGAAGGGTGAGATTGGCAACTAAATATTCCTGGATTTAGTTGCTTCAGGTGTGATAGAGTAGGAGGGGCCAGAGGAGGAGGTGTTGCATTGCTTGTCCGAGAAAATCTTATGGCGGTGCTTTGGAAGGATAGTTTACAGAGCTCCTCTAGGGAGGCTATTTGGTGAAATTGAGGAATGGGAAAGGTGTAGTAACACTGATAGGAGTGTATTATAGGCCACCTAATGGGGAGCGTGAGTTGGAAGAGCAAATGTGTAAGGAGATAGCAGATATTTGTAGTAAACACAAGGTGGTGATTGTGGGAGATTTTAATTTTCCACACATAGATTGGGAGGCTCATTCTGTAAAAGGGCTTCCCAGTTTAGAGTTTGTGAAATGTGTGCAGGATAGTTTTTTGCAACAATACATAGAAGTACCGACTAGAGATGGGGCAGTGTTGGATCTCCTGTTAGGGAATGCGATAGGTCAGCTGACAGATGTATGTGTTGGGGAGCACTTCGGGTCCAGTGATCACAATAGCATTAGCTTCAATATAATTATGGAGAAGGACAGGACTGGACCTAGAGTTGAGATTTTTGATTGGAGAAAGGCTAACTTTGAGGAGATGCGCAGGGATATAGAGAGAGTGGATTGGGTCAAGTTGTTTTATGGGAAGGATGTAATAGAGAAATGGAGGTCATTTAAGGGTGAAATTATGAGGGTACAGAATCTTTATGTTCCTGTTCGGTTGAAAGGAAAGGTTAAAGGTTTGAAAGCGCCATGGTTTTCAAGGGATATTAGAAACTTGGTTCGAAAAAAGAGGGATGTCTACAATAGATATAGGCAGCATGGAGTAAAGGAATTGCTCGAGGAATATAAAGAATGTAAAAGGAAACTTAAGAAAGAGATTAGAAAAGCTAAAAGAAGTTACGAGTTTGGTTTGGCAAATAAGGTGGAAGTAAATCCGAAAGGCTTCTACAGTTATATTAAAAGCAAGAGGATAGTGAGGGATAAAATTGGTCCCTTAGAGAATCAGGGTGGTCAGCTATGTGTGGAGCCGAGGAAGATGGGAGAGATTTTGAACGATTTCTTCTCTTCGGTATTCACTAATACCTTCACTAAAGGAGAAGGATATTGAATGGTGTAAGGTGTGGGAAACAAGTAAGGAAGTTATGGAACCTATGACAATTAAAGAGTTGGAAGTACTGGCGCTTTTAAGAAATTTAAAAGTGGATAAATCTCCGGGTCCTGACCGGATATTCCCCAGGACCTTGAGGGAAGTTTGTGTAGAGATAGCAGGAGCTCTGACGGAGATCTTTCAGATGTCATTAGAAACAGCGATTGTGCTGGAGGATTGGCGTATTGCTCATGTGGTTCCATTGTTTAAAAAGGGTTCTAGAAGTAAGCCTGGCAATTATAGACCTGTCAGTTTGACATCAGTGGTGGGTAAATTAATGGAAAGTATTCTTAGAGATAGTATTTATAATTATCTGGATAGACAGGATTTGATTAGGAGTAGCCAGCATGGATTTGTGCGTGTAAGGTCATGTTTGACAAACCTTATTGAATTTTTTGAAGTAGTTACGAGGAATGTTGACGAGGGTAAGGCAGTGGATGTAGTCTATATGGACTTCAGCAAGGCCTTTGACAAAGTTCCACATAGAAGGTTAGTTAAGAAGGTTCAGTCGTTAGGTATTAATGCTGGAGTAATAAAATGGATTCAACAGTGGCTAGATGGGAGATGCCAGAGAGTAGTGGTGGATAATTGTTTATCGGGATGGAGGCCGGTGACTAGCGGGGTGCCTCAGGGATCTGTTTTGGGCCCAATGTTGTTTGTAATATACATAAATGATCTGGATGATGGGGTGGTAAATTGGATTAGTAAGTATGCCGATGATACTAAGGTAGGAGGTGTTGTGGATAATGAGGTGGGTTTTCAAAGCTTGCAGGGAGATTTATGCCGGTTAGAAGAATGGGCTGAACGTTGGCAGATGGAGTTTAATGCTGAGAAGTGTGAGGTTCTACATTTTGGCAGGAATAATCCAAATAGAACATACAGGGTAAATGGTAGGGCATTGAGGAATGCAGTGGAACAGAGAGATCTAGGAATAACAGTGCATAGTTCCCTGAAGGTGGAGTCTCATGTAGATAGGGTGGTGAAGAAAGCTTTTGGAACGCTGGCCTTTATAAATCAGAGCATTGAGTACAGAAGTTGGGATGTAATGTTAAAATTGTACAAGGCATTGGTAAGGCCAAATTTGGAATATTGTGTACAGTTCTGGTCACCGAATTATAGGAAAGATATCAATAAATTAGAGAGAGTGCAGAGACGATTTACTAGGATGTTACCTGGGTTTCAGCACTTAAGTTACAGAGAAAGGTTGAACAAGTTAGGTCTCTATTCATTGGAGCGTAGAAGGTTGAGGGGGGATTTGATCGAGGTATTTAAAATGTTGAGAGGGATAGATAGAGTTGATGTGAATAGGCTGTTTCCATTGAGAGTAGGGGAGATTCAAACGAGAGGACATGATTTGAGAGTTAGAGGGCAAAAGTTTAAGGGAAACACGAGGGGGTATTTCTTTACTCAGAGAGTAATAGCTGTGTGGAATGAGCTTCCTGTAGAAGTAGTAGAGGCCAGTTCAGTTGTGTCATTTAAGGTAAAATTGGATAGGTATATGGACAGGAAAGGAGTGGAGGGTTATGGGCTGAGTGCGGGTAGGTGGGACTAGGTGAGATTAAGAGTTCGGCACGGACTAGAAGGGCCGGAATGGCCTGTTTCTGTGCTGTGATTGTTATATGGTTATATGGTAACATTAGTTGATCCCGAGCTGCTAACTTTCTGTACAGAATGCCGTCTTTATTAAGATACAACTTGTTTCTCTCCCTTACCAGAACAGAGGTGTCATCACGCCAGTCTCTTCCCTGTTGATGAGGCCACTGTCCTGTCATGACATACTCTCGCACCTTGCCAATGACTGGATCATCCTTTTGTGCTTTCTTTAGGTTCTCGGTGGAGATTTCTGCCACTGTGGAAGTTAGTCTTTCATGCTCTACATCAGTACATACTGCAGTGATAGTGGCTGGACACAACCAGGGCTCATGTCCATGTGATTTGAGTTGGAGTGCCTGTGTGACAGTTGTTATTGTCTCTGGCTCCATTTCCTGTGAGCATGTGCAGATGTACTGCTCCATATCAAGTGGCATCCGTGACAAGCCATCCGCGTCTCCATTAACTTTCCCAGGCCGATACTTGATTGAGAAATTAAAATCAGCTAACTCCGCAATCCACCAGTGTGTTGTGGCATTCAGCTTCGCTGTGGTTCACACATAGGTTAAGGGATTATTATCGGTGTAGACAGTGAATGAGGGCGCATAATATAGATACTCACGAAATCTTTCACAAATGGCCCACTTCATTGCTAAAAACTCTAACTTTCCAGAATGGAGGTGCTAATTCTTTTCTGGTGCAGTTGGTGTTCTCGACCCATAACCTATGACGACCAGCTTGCCTTGTTGTCTCTGGTACAGTACCACACCCAGCCCCTCCTGAGAGGCATCACAATGCAACACAAACGGCTTCTCAAAGTCGGGGTAACCTAAGAGTGGTGGACGCAGCAAGTACTCTAACAGCTGGCAGAGCACTTCCTGGTGTTTTTCAGTCCAGGTGATCGGTTGGCTTGAGGGTAGCTGGTATGACTCCTTGCGTTTCCCCCTACTCCTACTTACACTTGATTCTTGGACCTTACTTCCTGGGGTCTTCTCGGTGGATAACAGACTGTACAATGGCTTGGCAATGCGTGAGAAGTTTGGGATATATGGGCGGTAGTACGATAGGAACCCCAGCATTTTCCTCAGGTCTCCCACAGTCTCAGGTTTGCGGTCTTTGAGTGCTTGTATTGGTGCTCAGCAGGATGCAATAGCCATCTTTGGATACAATCTTTCCCAGGAATTTCACTTCGTCTTTAAACACTTCACACTTTTTAGCTGTCAACACAAGTGAATCTGCAGATGCGGTTTCGGCCCAAAACGTCATTACTACCTCCTCCCATAGATGCTGTCTGTCCTGCTGAGTTCTGCCAGCATTTTGTGTTTTTTTATTTTACACTTTTTAGCTGTCAGTTTTACCCCATGTGCTTGATAGTGACGTAACACCTCTTTCACATCCCGTAGATGGCCTTCTAATGACTGGCTGTGGACAAGATTGTCATCCAAATATGGCTGACATATTTCATCCCTCAAACCCACGAGGCACTCCTCCATACTGCGCTGGAACTCTGCTAGGGCTGAACACAGGCTGAAGGGGATCCTTACCCACTCGTATAAGCCCCAAGGTGTTATAAAGGCTGTAAGTGGTCTGCTACTCTCCTCAAGGAAACCCTGATGGTACGCCTTGCCCTGATCCAGTACCGCAAACCATATACTCCCACTCAGGCTGTTCAACATATCTTGCACTTGAGGGATGGGGTGACGGTCAGGGATGGATTTTTGGTTCAGCTCACGGTAATCCACGCATAGATGTAAACTCCCATCCTTCTTACAAACACAGACTATTGGTGATGAGTATGGGGATCAGGATTTTTGAATCCATCCTCTATTCAGTAGGTCCTCCACATGCTCCTTCACTTCCTTGTGGAGTGGTTTGGGTACAGAAGTGTAGGTGCGCCTTACAGGAGTTGTGTCGCTCAGTCTGATTTTTAACTGCAGAGATGGAATACATCTCACATCACTCTCATCTTTTGAAAATGCAGCACACTCTTGCAGCATCTGTCTCACCTGTTCCTGCTGGTCTGAAGTCAGGTGATCAACAGACACTGGAGGGTCCCATGACTCATGTTTACATGTGTCCAGTTGTCTGTGTTACTCTTTGTGATTCTCACCAGTGCTTTCACTGGTGCGGGCTGTTTTCGCTGTGTTTAAACTGGCATTGACTGGCCTTACATCCACTGGGTAAATAGCCTTAATTTGTTGTAGCTATTCCAGCAGTGTACAAGGGGTGAGAGTAATGTCGTGGTTGCTGTCATTAGTGACAGGGATAGCCACCCTAGACCAATTCCCCTTCTGCAGACAGATAACAGTGTCAGTAATGTTCAACCCCTCTGGCCACTTTGGGATCCCATCTGGTTAAAAAAGAACTTCCTGTTTTGCGGAAAGGGGCCCTGTCCTCACACTGCACTTAACCTCCCTGGTCTGGCCTGCCGGAATCACTGTCTTTAGTTTTCAAACTCTCACCACGCTCTCCTTGTCATCCTGGTCACCGCTCTGCACTATGTGGATCAACTCATTTACCTTTTTGCAGTCAATGGAAAAAGCGTCTCTTACAGCAGCAGATGCTGCTCCATTCCATTCATCACCAGCTGCTCAATTACATTATAGCTGATGATCGGTGGCTCTGCTACTCCTGGCTCATTAGAGACAAGCACCAGCACAAGCAGCTCTGGCGTTGGGCCCCTATTTGATCCCAACCTGAACTTCAGCTCAACCCATCCTGCAAAGGGTATGGGTGTCTGGTTTGCTGCTTTGCCCACAAGTTTCTCGTTCTCACCCAGGAGCTCATCTGTGTTCCATACCACGACGTGTGGAAAACAGGACTTTCTCCGCTTTTCTTTAAGAATAGTGACCTGTGAGCCAGTATCCCATAGTGCTTGTGTTGCTACTCCCTCAAAGAAACAATCCACCATACTCTTCTTCCCGATGAGAGCTGTCAGCTTGGCTTGATGACGTAAAGAAAGATGACTGGCGTAGGTAGCACCCACCATCTGTTGTTCAGCCTTCCCAATTTTCTCTAACTCCGCCTCCAGCTGCCTGATTCTCTTGCAAAGAAGCTCATGCACCTTGTCATCTGGTCCAGCTGGGCTTGGAGCTGATGATTCTGGGATTGTGACAGGCCGGATTGTCACATTGCCGTCAGATTTCCCTGCCAGCCTTCTTTGTCCTCTACAGCCTCTTGAGAGGTGCCCAGTCTGCCCACACTTGAAACAGTGTTCACACTGGTCACCTGTTCCCTGCTTTACATGCTTTACATCCTCTCCTAACACTCATTCTTACTTGGCCAGTGGGTCCTTGAGAGTTAGCTGTGCTTTTCCTTATTTCAGCCATTTCTTCTCTCAGCAGCCTGACTGTTTCATAAAGCTCTGTGTCTCTTGAACTAGCTACAACAGGTGCTTTACGGCTCTTAAACTTCACAACTTCATCTGACTGCTCTAGAACCCCCACTCTGGCTTCGGCTACACCGACTCTGCTGACTGCTCTGCATTTCTGTCTGTAATTCATTTACTTTTGGGACTCTGCTGCTTGTGTTCTTTCTTTGCTTGGACTGTCTTTCTGATTCAACACTGGCTGTTTCATTCATCCTGTCAATGAGTATTTCATCTGTCACTCTATGATCGTCGAGATAAGGCTTAAGCTGAAACTTGATATGGTCACTTGACAGCCCAGTACTAACTGGACCTCAAGAGTCTCTTCTGGATGAGCTTGGGACTATACTGCTCGTCTGACCCTACTTCTTTTGAAGCAAGTAACAGCATCTCTTTTAACTCAATTGCTCTGAAGACGAAATTTTGGGGAGACTCACGACTGTCTTATGTTATGTTTACCAGTCTGTGATATAAATCTATGGAGCTGTCCTCAGTGAAATATCCCTTTAATATTGTCTTCAGTCGAGGAAGGGTAAGGTCACTTTTTATCTCAAGCATATCATGAATACTCAAACCTGGACTGATTAACTTGATCACCGCTTCCGTGACCTCAGCCTCACTGTGTCCCCTACTCAGGCCTCTGTCAATCTGATGCATCAGGTTTGTGTATGAGAGTTTGTCCTTCTGTCCCTTTTCCCCAATGTGACCCCAGATCTCTCCTTATTCTCTCCTTATTGTCACTTCCGGGAGACAGTTTGCAGCTGTAGGCAACACATTTTGTGGAGCTGAAGCTTGACTTGAAGATGTACTGTTCACTCTTTCATTCAGCCTCCTAACTTCATCCTGCGGAGCTTGACTGTTTAGCTGGAGCTGTAAGTATTTTTCTTCAGCTGTTCTCTGGCTGATTTGTGCTGTGTGTCTACTTTTTTCCCATTACCAGTGTTTCCAGTATTTCCTCTCATTTGCTCAATTGATTCCATCATTGTCCTTAGATAATACTTCACAACCTCCTCCTCTTCAACATTTATTACATTGTCCATAGATACAGTAATTAGTCTAATTAACGTTCACCTTGTGGTAACATTTTCTCATGGGATCTTAGCTTCCACACACACCTCTTTGAGCTGATCCAGTTGCAAAAGCCATAGTCTCTGAGACAGGGTCTCTGCCAACTCCTCCGAATCCATTATGTGTGGTATAGCCACGCCCTGAAGCTGCGCTGTCAATCAAAGGTGATCTGTGTCCTTGTTGTTGCCACACTGAGCGCAACGTTAATTATCTCAGCGGTGCCTCCAATATTTGTTGCACACTTGGACACAAAAGGGACTTCCAGGCGTGCAGAAGTTTAAAATAACGTCTTTGTTTACCTTTCTGGAAATACTGGATCACAAGCACATCAGCTTACCATACATGCTGCAGCGCCGTTCTGGAATACTCAATCACGTGCGCACTGCCATCCCCCAGGACCCCTCAGCTGCCCCCAAGTGCCTGTATAAGCTTTGCTCCTCGTAACCATCAATTAACCTACTAAAATATTACCCATGCTAGTGCAATTGAACATTAATCAAATTGTAATAAACAAAATAACAAACCAAGCAATAAAAATAATATGACCATCATATAAGAAAATTAGGGGGGTATCCAGTGTCCATTAATATGTTCCACATTACTAGAGGTCCAACATATTTCTATTGTCAGCCATTTTACATATCTTTGATAAAAGGCAGATGTGATTCCTGGTCTGGAATACCTTGAAACAGCTGCATATGGACTTGAAAATCAGGCCCATTGGAGTTTCCCAGACTGTCAACGAATAACCTTGATATAATTTCAATTTGTGGGCAGATATCAGGAAGATCATGCTGAGAACAACTCATTTAGAGACTTTCCTATCTAATACAGCTGGTTCAAATTGAACTTTAACGAACAATGAAACAACATTATCAAGGTGAGAAATGTTTGATGCAATATAATCCAGATATTAATACTGTATTGTGAATACTTTTCTCATCTTTGGAAAAGGATTAGCTCTGTACATGAGATAATTTCAAAGGTCTGAAAGGCAGCAGCAACCTTTCAGACCTGGTCTTACTTTAATTTTTTAATTTAAGTTTGATACACAATTTTTGATTAGGGCACATGGATAACAGAGCGACTACCTACCATCGCCAGATACTACTACAATACAGAGATCGCCCAAAAACAAACCTTCACGAAGATCTGCTGGTTGAATTACGCGACCTTGGCTTGCTTAGGGGAATGGGCCTACATTCCTCGGACTCGCCTGATGCTGGTTGCCGGAGATGGAGACGTCGTAAGCGATGTGTGAGGAAACGGAAGCGAGGCAAGCAGACAGGGGTCCGTGCCAGGCAAAAAGCAAACCCTAGCCGGCTGGCTCTCCTGTCCATTCTGCTCTCCAATGTCCACTCCCTGGACAATAAATTGGACTATATCTGACTCCAACAAAATACTCGGCGGGAGTACAGAGATTACTCTGCGTGCGTTTTTACAGAGACATGGCTCACTGATGGAATTTTCAGACGCCCCTATTCAGCTAGACGGACTTGCCTTGTTTCTAGCAGACAGGGATGCAGCTCTCTCCGGTAAGACTCGCGGTGGTGGTGTATGTATTTACATCAATACAGAACGGTGTAAGAATTCTGTGCTGGTTTTCACATCACTAGTGAAGTTTGTGGCTGTTAGATGCAGACCATTTTATTTGCCAAGGGAATTCACCTCTGTTCTTATATTT
This sequence comes from Hemitrygon akajei, assembly GCF_048418815.1. NCBI lineage: Eukaryota > Metazoa > Chordata > Chondrichthyes > Myliobatiformes > Dasyatidae > Hemitrygon > Hemitrygon akajei. The sequence continues at coordinate 820,543 of NC_133146.1, read as the reverse complement.
CAGTGTCTACATTCCCCCCAGTGCTAATGCTAAGGAGGCGCTCTGTGAACTGTACTAGCGAACTGCAGAACGCACACCCTGATGGACTGTTTATTGTTGCCGGTGATTTTAACCACGTGAAACTTAAGTCAGCGCTGCCCAAATTCCATCAGTATGTGGACTTTGCAACAAGGGGGGAGAACACATTGGACCTTGCTTATACAAACATTCCTGACGCGTACCGGGCAGAGCCCCGCCCCCACCTCGGTTACTCAGACCACATCCCTGTTATGCTAATCCCAGCCTACAGACCGCTCATCAGGTGCTCCAGACCAGTTCAGAAGCAGGTGAAAACCTGGCCAGCAGGAGCCATCTCTGCTCTTCAAGACTGCTTTGAGCACACTGACTGGCACATGTTCAGGGAGGCTGCAACCGATGGCGACTCTACCAGCTTAGAGGAGTAAACAGCATCAGTGACCAGCTACATCAGCAAGTGCATTGATGATGTTACTCTGTCCAAGACCATCACTACACGCGCTAACCAGAAGCCGTGGATGACCGCAGAGGTGCGTGCGCTGCTGAGGTCCCGCGACTCCGCCTTCAGAGCAGGTGACAAGGCAGCCCTAACAACAACAAGGGACAAACCGTCCCGGGCCATCAGAGGGGCAAAGCATGCACACACCCAGCTAATCCACAGTTACTTCCAGGACAGCAGCGACACGCGGCGCATGTGGAAGGGCATCCAGGACATCACCAATTACAGGATAACATCACCTGACTGTGCAGCTGATGCCTCCCTCCCAGATGTGCTGAATAACTTCTACGTCTGTTTTGAGGCGGATAACGATGTGGTGGCGAGGAAGTCCACCCCTCCTACAAATGACCAGGTGCTGTGTCTCACCGTGGCCGATGTGAGAAGAACCCTGTGCAGGATCAACCCACGGAAGGCTGCTGGTCCAGACAACATCCCTGGTAGAGTGCTCAGAGGATGTGCAGACCAGCTAGCAGATGTTCTCACTGATATCTTCAGCATCTCCCTGAGCAGCGCAACTGTTCCAACGTGCTTCAAGGCTGCCACCATCATCCCCATGTCGAAGAAGTCTTCAGTGTCCTGCCTAAATGACTACCGTCCCGTTACACTTACATCCATCATCATGAAGTGTTTCGAGAGGCTCATCATGAGGCATATCAAGACCCTGCTGCCCCCCTCTCACTGGACCCCCTGCAGTTTGCGTACCATCCCACTGCTCAACAGACAATGCCATTGCCACCACCCTCCACCTGGCCCTAACCCACCTGGACAAAAAAGACACATACGTTTGGATGCTGTTCATAGACTTCAGTTCAGCATTCAACACAATCATCCCTCAGAAACTGATTGGAAAGCTGAGCCTACTGGGCCTGAACACCTCCCTCTGCAGCTGGATCCTAGACTTCCTGACTGGGAGACCTCAGTCAGTCTGGATCGGGAGCAGCATCTCCAACACCATCACACTGAGCACGGGGGCCCCCCCAGGGCTGTGTGCTCAATCCACTGCTGTTCACTCTGCTGACCCATGACTGGGCTGCAACACACAGCTCGAACCACATCATCAAGTTCGCCGATGACACGACCGTGGTGGGTCTCATCAGCAAGAATGATGAGTCAGCTTACAGAGAGGAGATGCAGCGGCTAACGGACTGGTGCAGAGCCAACAACCTGTCCCTGAATGTGAACAAAACAAAAGAGATGGTTGTTGACTTCAGGAGAGCATGGAGCGACCACTCCCCGCTGAACATCGACGGCTCCTCGGTAGAGATTGTTAAGAGCACCAAATTTCTTGGTGTTCATCTGGTGGAGAATCTCACCTGGTCCCTCAACACCAGCTCCATAGCAAAGAAAGCCCAGCAGCGCCTCTACTTTCTGTGAAGGCTGAGGAAAGTCCATCTCCCACCCCCCATCCTCGTCACATTCTACAGGGGTTGTATTGAGAGCATACTGAGCAGCTGCATCACTGCCTGGTTCAGAAATTGCACCATCTCAGATCGCAAGACCCTGCAGTGGATAGTGAGGTCAGCTGAGAAGATCATCAGGGTCCTTCTTCCCGCCATCACGGACATTTATACTACACGCTGCATCCGCAAAGCAAACAGCATTATGAAGGACCCCACGCACCCCTCATACAATCTCTTCTCCCTCCTGCCATCTGGGAAAAGGCACCGAAGCATTTGGGCTCTCACAACCAGACTATGTAACAGTTTCTTCCCCCAAGCTATCAGACTCCTCAATACCCAGAACCTGGACTGACACCTTACTGCCCTATTGTCCTGTTTATTATTTATTGTAATGCCTGCACTGTTCTGTGCACTTTATGCAGTCCCGGTTAGGTCTGTAGTCTAGTGTAGTTGTGTGTTTTCTTTTTCTGTGTTTCTCACGTAGTTCAGTCTAGTTTTTGTACTGTGTCATGTACACCATGGTCCTGAAAAATGTCTCATTTTTACTATGTACTGTACCAGCAGTTATGGCCGAAATGACAATAAAAATGACTTGACTTGGTTCATAATTGTGAACTTTGCAAGTGCTAGTGTCATTGATAGTTATTGCTGAGGCATGTATACTAATTGGAGGTCCATTACATTAAAGAATTTAACAATTTTCCTATTTATAATTTAGGATAACAAGTTACATCTGTTAAATTGCATAAACACGTTCCTTATAAACTTTAATGAAAGGTCACACTCTCACTGTTCTACTTCAATCATCCAAATGTCAAAGGATTACATTATCAGATGCATAAATCATAATTTAGGCTCATAAACAGCTGTAAGAAAATCTAGGTTTGAAATGTACATCAGGTAGTCATGTGGTCCATCTTTTAATCATTTGAAAGTTACTAATTGATCAAGTGTTCATTCAGTTTGCGTGTTTCATTGTAAATGACAAAACCATTGTGTATTGTGTCTTTAAATGGTGCATATGCTGCAAAATATTTGTAGAATGTCATGGAGTCATAGAAATTGCAGCAAAGAAATAGACCCTTTTTCACTAAGTACATGTCAACTCTCAGTTACCTCCTATGTTAATCTCATCTTTTATTCTTACCATTTTCTTAACTACACTCTCAGATTTCCCCATCTACCTACATGAGGGCCTATTTACAGTGGCCAATTAACCCACCTACCTGTGTGTCTTTGGGATGTGGCAGGAAAGTGGGGAGTATCCATAGGAAACCACACAGTAACAGGGAGAACATGCAAACTCCATAGGGACAGCATCTGAGGTTGGGAGATTGAACCCAGGTTTCAGGAGCTGTGAAGTAGTGGTTGCACTGGCTTTACCATTATGTCACCCTGTCAGTAAGACCATGCCTGCCTCTAGTACATTGTCTGGATAATTTCAAATTTCAGATTATTGAGTAGAATTCTAGGATAGAGAAAATTGTCAAGTTTCCATCTCCTTCAATAATCACACACCTTTAGTCTCAATTTTGCTTTGTGTAAGCAGATCCATAGCACAAAACTGAAAAGTATTTTATTTAATTAATTTACTTAGAGATACAATTTTGCAATTTCTAATTTCTTTTATGTTCCAAAGAGGTGCTGGTTACAAGTTAGGTAAATTTTCCCCCTTAATGCAGATATGATGGGGAACTGATGGGCATGATGGGGAACTGATGTGTCAAAGTCATGGAGAAATGAGGAGTGAGGGGATTTCTCAGCTGGGAGTCGGCATGGAGCCAATTGGCCTAATGGAGTTGTGTATCATAGAAAGTAAATAAGTATTTAGCCCATTCGACTGTAATGGTCAATGTTCCTTTTCTATTGTTTGAGAAGTTGGAATTGTTAGTGGTGAGATTACTGACATTGACCTGCAGGTAGACATTACAATCTCCAGATAAATATTGAACAGCTACGTTTGGAAGTCTCCATCCCCATTTCTATGAAATTATCTAATCAACAGGAATGGGGGATTCTAATTGCCATCACCACGGTTACACAATTGTTGTAAGCTAAGTAAATGGGATAAAATGTGACTAGGAAGCTATTCAAAGCACAAAGTAAATTTATTATTAAAGTACATACACAGTGGTGCTAGAAAGTTTGTGAACCCTGTAGAATTTTCTCCATTTCTGCACAGATAATACCTAAAATAAGAAATAGGAGTAGGAGCAGGCCACCTGGTCCATCGAACCTGCTCTGCCATTCAATAAGATCATGGTTGATCTGGCCGTGGACTTATCTCCACCTATGTGCCTTTTCCCCATAACTCTGAATTCCCCTACTGTGCAAAAATCTATCCAACCTCATTTTAAATATATTTACTGAGGCAGCTTCCACTGCTTCATTGGGCAGAGAATTCCACCGATTCACCACTCTCTGGAAAAAGTAGTTCCTCCACATCTCCATCCTAAATCAACTCTCCTGAACCTTGGGGCTATGTCCCCTAGTTCTAACCTCACCTACCAGTGGAAACAACTTTCCTGCCTCTATTTTATCTATCCCTTTCATAATTTTATATGTTTCTATAAGATCTCCTCTCATTCTTCTGAATTCCAGTGAGTACACTCCCAGTGACTCAATTTCTCCTCATTGTCTTATCCCCTCATCTCTGGAAGCAACATGCTGAACCTCCTCTGCACCGTCTCCAAAGCCAGTATATCCTTCCTCAAGTAGCGAGACCAGAACTGCAATCAGTACTCCAGGTGTGGCCTCACCAGTACCTTGTACAGTTGCAGCATTACCTCCCTGCTTTTTAAATTCAACCCCTCTAGCAATGAAGGCCAACATTCCATTTGCCTTCTTGATAGCCTGCTGCACCTGCAAACTGACTTTTTGCGATTCATGTACAAGCACTCCCAAGTCCCTCTGCACAGCACTTGCTGTAATTTTTTTACTATTTAAATAAAAATTTGATCTTTCATTTTTCCTTCTAAAGTGGATGGCCTTGCACTTACCAACATTGTACTCCATCTGCCCATTTATTTAATCTATCTATATCTCTCTGCAGACTCTTCATATCTATCTTCTGCACACTTTGCTTTTCCACGCAATTTAGTATCATCAGCAAACTTGTATACATTACACTTGGTCCCCTCTTCCAGATCATTAATGTATATCATAAACAGTTGTGGGCTCAGCATGCTGCTGGCCACTGGTGTCAACCCATGTATCCTAACTTTCTGCTTTCAGTTAGTTAACCACTCCTCTATTCATCACTACCAACTTTGTGCATCCTTATTTTATGGATAAGTCTTTTATGCAGCACCTTATCGAACTCCTTCTGGAAATCCAAGTAAGTAACATCCATCTGTTCTCCTCTATCCACTGCACTCATTATATCCTCGGAGAACTTCAGTAAGTTTGTCAAACAGGACCTATCTTTGCTGAATCCATGCTGCGTCTGCCTGATGGATCCATTTCTTTCCAAATGCCTCAGATCTTCAACAACTCCTAAAACTAGATAAAGAGGCCCAATTAAATAAATAACATAAAATACATTATACTTGTTCCTTTATTTATTGAGAAAAATTAGTAATCTTGCACATTTCAGTGTGCCTCTCAGGAAACCCAAACCTTGACTTTTTTACATATGGCCCTTTTTTATACTAGCTATCTTCCTTCTATCTTTCAATACAGATGAAGTGTCTTGACCTGAAAATTTCACTGTATAAATGCCGCCTGATGCACTGAGTTCCTCCAGCTTTTTTCCTGTTGCTCCAGATTTCAGCATCTTGCAGTCTCTTGAGCCTCAATTTTCAACTTCACGGATCTGAGAAATGTTGTTCTTAATTATTTACAGAACAAGGCAGTTCTTCTAAATCTGTTTCCCCTTTTTCCTGTTAAGCACGAGAATTTTTTTCATGAAGTATAATTTAACTTAACATCCTTTTTGCCTAATTTCATGAATTTCACAAAGTTTGAAGAGGAAATTAGTATACACTGCTCCCATTCAGCACAACAAGAGTGCACCCCAATTTATAGGTGAGATTTTTGCAAACAGAATAAGGATGAAGCACATTATTAAAAGTTAATTTTAGAGCATTATCTTCTAAAGCTTTTGTTGCACGTTCTTACTCAGAATTGAAAAAATAACCTTGCCTAAAGTGAGGGAAAAGGCAAGGAACTGTTCCAATTACAATTTCTGGACAGAAAATTTATCCTATGGGGCAGGATACTTCATCAAGGCATCATTTTTTATTATCCATCTATCAATTTTACTTCAGTGTAGCTGGATTAATGGTTGTGCTAGCTTCAACATTACTGAGCCTGACCTGTTGTGTTACATTGGAGAGCAGAGGACTGATGTATGTAGTCTCTTGCATATGCATTAGAAATCATGCAGTAAAAACGTCATAGAATGCACCTATTTCCTACACATTCTTTAAAAATATGAGCATATCCTTCTTAGCCCACCCTGCTATCAGAATGATTCACAGGTAATAGTATTTTGGCACCAGGGAGGAGACTGTCATAGAGCACAACAGTATGGAATAGACCATTCAAACCACCTATTCATGCCAGCCTGGTTTTCTGCCTAGTGGCACATCTGCACACCAACGACCATATCACTCTCGTGTATATACCTATCCAAACTTCTCTTACTATCGAATCCATATCCACTGCCTGCACTGGTAGCTCATTCCACACTGGCACCACACATTGAGAGAAGAAGCTCCCCCTCAGATTCCCCTTGAACATTTCAACTTTCACCCTAAATCTCTTTGTGTGTGGCACAGTAGTGTACAGTTATTGTAATGCTTTACAGTGCCATTGATTGAGGTTAAATTCCCACCACTCTCTGTAGGTATTTGTTATGTTCTCCCTGTGATCATGTGAATGTCCTCCAGGTACTCGTTTCCTCCAACATTATGAAGACAGGTTAGATTTAGTAAGTTGTGGACATGCGATGTTGGTGCTGGAAGCATAGCAACACTGGTTGGCTTCCACACTTGTGGCACATTTTCAGACTATGTTGGTCATAGATGCAAGCAAGGCTTTTCAGTCCAGAACAAACTTGAATTAATAAGGGACGCTTGACAGCTGTGGTAGGGTTTGAATGTTATCTTCTCTTATAAAGTTAAATCAAGGAGGACTTCCGGTATGATGGCGACTGTTTAGCGGCTTCGAACTTTTGCTCCGTCATTCTTTCTATCTTTGCACTACATGTCTCCATTCTTAAACCTTAGTTAGGTATTTTATTGGGTTTCTTTCACTTGCCTGTGAACACATCTATCTTATAATGTCTAACAAAAGTGCTAACACCGGGGAAAAAAGAAATTTCTATGACTTTGCCGGTTGACATTCTCGCTGCGTTGGAACAGCATCGACAAGATATTTTAAAGGAATTTAGAACTTATTTCAACCAGCTGGATGCCAAATTGGATCGGATCAATGCTAGAGTGGACGAACATGCTGAACATTTATCTCACATCAACTCAACTTCTGAAGATTTAAAACACCGTGTTCTTTATCTCGAGACTCTATGCTCCAGCCTAGAGGAGAAGAATTGTAAACTTTTTTCCAAAATAGTGGATCTTGAAAACCGTAGCAGACGTTGTAATCTACAAATTCTTGGTTTGCTAGAGGCCACCGAACAGGGCTCTCCCGTGGAATTTTTTTCCGATTTTCTCTGAGATATTTGGGGAAGAATTTCTTCCGACTCCACCTGAGCTTGAAAGGGCACACAGGATCTACGTTCCCCGTGCAACTCTGGGTTCCCGCCCATGGCTGGTAATTTTGTGCTTTCATCAATACCAGGTGAAAAACCGTTTGATTATGGAGGCACGCCGCAGAGGTACTTTTGCGTTTCAAAATACAGTCATTCGTTTTGTGGAGGATTTTGCCCCCCAGGTTCTGAAGATGCGTGCTGAGTTTAAAGGTGTAATGAAAGTACTTTTTGATCGTGGTTTCAGACCCTCCCTTTGCAATCCAGCCGACCTGCGAATTACGCTTACTACTGGAGAATATAAGTGGTTTAAATCAGTGAAGGATGCTGAGGCATTTGTTGGAAGTCTTCCGGCCAGCCCGTCTCCTTAGGAACCCGGTCTGACCTTCTAAAATGGTGGATAAGTACTTCTCGTAGTAAAGCTATTTTTTTCCGGACTCAGACTTTTCTTGAATAATTCAGACATTATTTATTGAAATTCTAAGGGCTGTAAATAATCTCTCCCTGGACTTGGTGCGTTTTTTCTAAATCGATAATCCGAGGTTAATGTTCCCCTGCGGACGTTTAGATTGTACGTGTATAATCCATTTTATTCTTGTATAACTTTATCTGTAGAGATCTACAAGCGACTTTAACTTGTTTTGGAGGTTTGGAGTTTTTATTGAAGGCCTCCCTGTTGGTTGATTCATAGTTTAAGTTTTTCTCCTTTTTTTTCTGTAAATGGTTGATAAGTACTCTCTTCGAATCTACAATTTCCCCCTTTTCTCCCTCCCCCTTTTTTTTTCTTTTAATCTTCTATAATTTTTCGCGGGTAGGTTAGTTTTGGTTTTCTTTTGATTTTCTTTGTATTAAGTTTTATACTTCTGTTGAAGTTGTTCCTATTTGTAATTATGTTTTCTAGTGCATAAACTAGCTACCATTTGCTATAGTATTTATATGGAACTGTTGTTAACGACACAGAACTGGAAGTCATACTTGGGTTAATTTTTTTGGTAGCTAGCTGCTTTTTTTGGTAGCCGTCTAGTTTTGGGTTGCGAGGGTAGATAGATAGATAGATACTTTGTTCATCCCCATGGGGAAATTCAACATTTTTTCCAATGTCCCATACACTTATTGTAGCAAAACTAATTACATACAATACTTAACTCAGTAAAAATATGATATGCATCTAAAATCACCCTCTCAAAAAGCATTAATAATAGCTTTTAAAAAGTTCTTAAGTAGTTTACTTAAATACATTGAGTCCTAACCCCGGCACTTTAACATATCTTACTCCTGGCGGTTGAATTGTAAAGCCGAATGGCATTGGGGAGTATTGATCTCTTCATCCAGTCTGAGGAGCATTGCATCGATAGCAACCTGTTGCTGAAACTGCTTCTCTGTCTCTGGATGGTGCTATGTAGAGGATGTTCAGGGTTTTCCATAATTGACCGTAGCCTACTCAGCGCCCTTCGCTCTGCTACCGATGTTATACTCTCCAGTACTTTGCCCACGACAGAGCCCACCTTCCTTACCAGCTTATTAAGACGTGAGGCGTCCCTCTTCTCAATGCTGCCTCCCCAACACGCCACCACAAAGAAGAGGGCGCTCTCCACAACTGACCTATAGAACATCTTCAGCATCTCACTACAAACATTGAATGACGCCAACCTTCTAAGGAAGTACAGTCGACTCTGTGCCTTCCTGCACAAGGCATCTGTGTTGGCAGTCCAGTCTAGCTTCTCGTCTTCTCCAGTTCCAACACTACTCACTGTTTCCTTTGCTTTCCTGTGTTACTCAGGACATGTTTCTGTTTTGATTCTACGAATCTATGTTTACATTTTTGCTCCCAGACTGTTATTGTACTGCTTGACTTTTTATATGCCTGCTGCCTTCTACACACTAACAATTGATAATGGTTAATACACTTAAATTTGTGAGCTGGAATGTAAAGGGATTGAATCACCCTGTTAAAAGAAGGAAGGTCTTCTCACATATTAAACATCTCAAAGCTGACATTGCTTTCCTTCAAGAAACTTATATTCGTTGTTTTGATAACTCCTGGCTTTTGTCAAAGTGGGCGGGTCAGCATTTTCATTCATCCTTTGCCACCAAAGCTAGAGGGGGTCTCCATCCTTATTAATTCAAATATTCCTTTTGAACTCCATAATAAGATATCTGATACAAATGGCCATTTTATTATTGTTTCTGGTAAACTATATAATACTAAAGTTGTTCTAGCAAACCTGTATGCCCCCAATTTTGATGATGTTAATTTTTTTGAATGTTTTTTCTCCTCACTACCAGACTTAAACTCATACTCTCTTATACTGGGTGGTGATTTCAGTTGTTGGTTAGATCCTAATTTGGATCGATTGTCCTCTGTTACTAGACCACCTACTAAATCTGCCTTAGCTATTCAATCGTTTCTCTCTAATTATGGTATCTCTGATATATGGCGTTTCCTTCATCCTACTGAGAGAGATTATTCTTTTTTTTCACATGTTCACCATACCTTTACTAGAATTGACTACTTCTTACTCGATAATCAACTCATTCCATTTGTCTATTCTTGTGATTATCAGAGTATACTGATTTCTGACCATGCCCCAATTACTCTATCTTTAAATTTTCCTGGTCTCCCTCAGAGGAATAAACACTGGCGGTTTGATTCGACTTTATTATCGGATGATGATTTTCTAAAATTTGTTAAGGATCAAATAACCTTTTATTTTAACACCAATACATCACCTGAAGTGTCATCCCAGATTGTCTGGGATGCCATGAAAGCATATTTGAGGGGCCAAATAATCTCCTATACAGCAAATCTTAATAGAAAGTCCTGTGCAGATCGATTAGACCTCATTAATCAGATTAAAGATTTGGATCAACTGTATGCTCAAACTAAGAACCCTGAACTATACAAGAAGCATGTAGAACTTCAAGCTAAGTTTAACCTCCTGTCTACTCAACCTGTCGAACGCCAACTTCTTGAAAGTAAGAGTTGCATTTATATCCATGGCGACAAATCTGGTAAATTTCTAGCCAATCAGTTGAGGCGTTCCAAAGCCAAACAACATATTACAAAGATCCGGAAGGAGAATGGTGACCTTACATCGGATCACCTAGAAATCAATGACGCATTTAAAAATTTCAACTCTCGACTTTATTCCTCTGAATCTTTGAATGTCTCTGAATGTCTTTGAATATCTCTGTTGACCATTTTTTAAATAATCTGAATATTCCTTTGCTTTCATCTGATTTTAAAGCCAAACTTAATGCGCCTATATCATCAGAAGAAATATCTTTTGCAATTTCTGCATTGTCTTCAGGGAAATCTCCTGGACCTGATGGGTTCCCTGTAGAATTTTATAAATCATTCTCTTCACTTCTCTCTCCTCAGTTACTCTCAGTATTATCTGACTCATTTAGGTGTGGCCAATTGCCACCCTCCTTTAATGAGGCATCTATTATTCTTTTATTAAAAAAGGGTAAAGACCCAACAGAGTGTTCCTCGTATAGGCCGATTTCTTTGCTTAATGTTGATGTTAAAATCTTGGCCAAAGACTTGGCTTATAGATTAGAAACTGTTATTCCCTCTATTATTTCTGATGATCAAACTGGTTTTATTAAAAACCGTCTCCTTTTTTTAACATGCGACGCTTATTTAACATTTTATATTCACCTCCAACTGGGATTCCTGAATGTGTTATTTCCCTCGATGCGGAGAAAGCATTTGATCGTATAGAGTGGAACTACCTTTTTGCAGTTTTAGAAAAATTTGACTTCGGTCAAAGTTTTATCTCTTGGATCAAATTGCTGTATTTGTGTCCTACTGCCTCCGTTTTAACTAATTTTCAGAAATCCCAGTTATTTAACCTCAAATGTGGCACCCGTCAGGATGCCCTTTAAGTCCCTTTCTCTTTGATTTGGCTATAGAACCCTTGGCGATAGCATTTCGAAATTGTCCTGAACTGACCGGGATTTGGAGAGGGGGTGTTGAGCATAAAGTTTCTCTTTATGCTGATGACATTACTTTTTCTTTCAAATCTGTCTACATCCTTACCTCCAATGTTTTCACTTCTTGACCAGTTTAGCCAGTTCTCTGGATATAAACTTAATTTACATAAGAGCGAACTTTTCCCAATTAATAAAGAAGCACAAGAATTAACATTTTGTGATCTCCCTTTTAAAGTAGTTCATAACCAATTTACTTATCTTGGGATTACAGTCACAAGGAAGTTTAAAGATCTCTTTCGTGAAAATTTTGCCAATCTTTCATATACTATTAAACAGAGTCTGTTACAATGGTCACCTCTTTCTATGTCTTTGGTAGGTCGTATTAATGTTGTTAAAATGTATGTTCTCCCTAAACTTTTATATTTATTTCAATCAATCCCAATTTTTATTCCTAAATCTTTTTTTGATACCGTAGACTCTATTATTTTGTCATATCAGTGGAAGAATAAGCGCTCTAGAATTAATAAAGGTTATCTCCAAAAATCTAAAAAGGAGGGTGGCATGGCTTTACCTAACTTTCATTTATATTATTGTGCAGCCAATATACGTTGCGCTACCTTTTGGTCTTTTTTTCATGGCCAACCCAAGTGCCCTAATTGGGTGGCAATGGAGTTGAGCTCCACTAAAGAATTATCTATCTCTGCACTTCTTGGCTCTGTACTCCCTAGTAGTTTGTCCTGATTAATAGTTAATCCTCTTGTTAGACACACTCTGCGTATATGGGCTCAGTTTAGGAAATGTTATGGTTTCCATGGTTTTTCCTTTTCTAACCCTATCTTACATAATCACCTTTTTTTACCTACTACATATGACTCAGCATTCCATGATTGGTATAGGAAGGGCATTAGACATTTTGAAGATCTTTTTATTGATAATCGCTTCGCTTCTTTTCAACAGCTCTCTGCTAAGTTCAATCTGCCCAATGCTTATTTTTTTAGATATCTCCAAATTAGACACTTTATTACTCCTTTAATTCCTAACTTCCCTGAAATGCCTGAGAAAAATGTTATGGACTTATTTCTTTCTATTAATCCACTAGGTAAAGGTTTAATATCATTTATTCATGATAAATTAGCAGCCTTACGACGTGCTCCTGTGGATAAAATTAAAATGGCATGGGAGCATGATTTAAATACCTCCTTATCTGATGAGACTTGGGACTCGATTCTCAAATCGGTTAATTCAACCTCTCTTTGTGCTCACCATTGCCTTTTACAGCTTAAGATTGTTCATAGAGCCCATATGTCTAAATCTAAATTTTCTCGATTTTACCCTAACATTAGTCCGCTTTGTGATAAATGCAAAAGGGGTGAGGCCTCTCTCATTCATATGTACTGGCTTGGTCCTAGCTTGGAGAAATTTTGGAAAGATGTCTTCATAACGTTATTGCATATTCTGAATCACCACCTAGAACCTAACCCTTTAATTGCTTTGTTCGGTTTCTGGGGTGAGACAGATTTACGTCTGAATTCGACTAAGTGTTGAATATTATCTTTTGCCTCTCTCCTGGCTAGCCGTTTAATCCTCCTTAGATGGAGAGATCTAAGGTGAGACTAGGACTGGGACTAGGTGAGAGTAAATGTTTGGCATGGACTAGAAGGGCTGAGATGGCCCATGCTGTAATTGTTATATGGTTATAAGAGCAAGGAACAGATTGAAGAGTTTAGGAGAGGGAAACCAGAGGTCCATGAACCAGTCCTCATCAGATGATTAGAGGTGAAGGTGAGGAACTTTAGGTGAAGGTGTTACTATTTCAGAGAATATATCTAACAGTAGTAAATCAAGGCAACTGGACCTGCTGTGTTGTCTAGAAGACATTTCATCACTCATTCAAGAGACTTCTGACTTTTAATGGCAGTTGGCTGTCCAACTTAAAGGTGCATTACTACCACCAACTGGACTGCAGTGTGATGTAGAGAGTTGGGAAATAAAACCTCTACTCGTTCTTTACCAACAGAAGACTAAATTATCCCAAAAAAGCCCTATAGATTTTAAATTTGTGAATTATTTAAAGTCACTTCCATGGCTTAGTAAAATTTTTAAATGAAAACTGTCAACCTCCAAAGCTGGTAGTGCAGCCTGCATTTGCTTTCTTTCAACCTTGTATGCTTCACTTTGTAAAATAATATGTTCAACTGTTTCATAATGATGACAACATCTATACACCCCAGAGTGATGTTTTTCAACAAGATATAAGGAATAATTAAGCATGGTATGTCCAATTCTAAGATGATTCAATATAATTCCTTCCCTTATTGTTTTACCCCCTTCTCCCATCAATTCAACAGCTTTATGTATTATGTAAAGGTATCTCTCCGTTTGCCAATCATCCCACAGGTCCCACCAACCCCTTAGCTTCTGATTTGCTAAGTGGAAGGTCTATATCCACAGATGGACTTTTAACAGCTTTTTTGACCAAACAAACCTGCTCATTCCCCTCAGCACCTCAATGTGCAGGGACCCACAAGATGAGACATGTAAACCAATACTTTGAATATGAAATAAGTTTGAAGAGCTTCTGATAGTAAATCTGACCTACTGCTAAAACAACCTGTTTTAAGACGTCAAAATAGAAAATGAATCTGAACAAATCATAACTTTGCAAGGACAAATTTTCTCTGCCCTTTGTAAGTCCAAAATGATGGCAATCAGTTCCGCAGTATACACTGTTAGTAAGATGTTTCTTTATTGTTACCTGTAATTCAGGCACAAAAAACAGCCACACCGACATTCCCTGTTAAACACAACTCCAATGTCATCTTCAGATTTGTTGATGGATCATATCAAAGGTGGTGATGAATCAGCATCTAGGTGGGAGATTGAAAATCTGGCTTAGTGGTGTCATAACAAAAACCTCTCACTCAGTGTCTATAAGACCAAGGAACAGATGGATCTTTTGATCCATCAACAAAAATGGTTTAACATATTACAATAATTTTCCTTAACATACTGATGAACCATCATATCAGGATCCTTGGATTTCATTGTTGTTTAATTGCATTTGTTATATTAATAGCCAGAAGATCTATTTTACTTAAGTGGAAAGATTCCAATCCCCCTACCACATTTCAATGGTTTTCCCAAATGATAGCATCTTTAAACTTGGAAAAAATTAGGAGCGGTACTATGGATCATTTGGTTAAATTTGAAGAAACTTGGAGGCCATATATTCAATATTTTCACAAGATGTAAATTGACCCTTCCTGAATACTTTTTATTTAGTAATTTTTTGCTTGGCTATAGAGGAACGGAGTTAATGACAAATTATTATTTTAGCTGATGAAATATGGCAGCACAATCTTTGTTTTTTTAGTTTAGGGTTTTTTTTCTCTCTTTATAAAATATCTTTTTCAGGGTTAGTTACTAAGAGATTGGGAGGCTAAACTACATTTGTTACTTGGAATCTGAGTTTGTACATGTTAAACAGTATTAATGTAATCCCGATCTCTTTGTATCATTATTGTTATGTTTACTAATTTGAACAATAAAAAGATTGAAAAAGAAAGAAAGGATTTCATTAAATAATGCAACCTAAAATCAACTAAAGCTATTGGCAAAAACGACCATGGGGTTATTGAAAAAGCTACAGTGGGGCCTATTGCATAATCCAGAAGACCCATATTCCTAGTGTGATAAGAACCCAACCACCCAAAACTAAAAACAGTCTTCTTCTGATGTTCCCAACAGTCTTCCAACACACTTTTAACTGGATGCTTCATGACTTCCTTTGCACTCTTTCCCCACAGAGGAAGAAATGGGTGGAGTACATGCCTGAAATTGTCTTTGCCTATAACACCACGGAGCATCAAAGCACTGGATATTAACCATATAACATATAACAATCACAGCACGGAAACAGGCCATTCCGGCCCTCCTAGTCCGTGCCGAACTCTTAATCTCACCTAGTCCCACCTACCCGCACTCAGCCCATAACCCTCCACTCCTTTCCTGTCCATATACCTATCCAATTTTACCTTAAATGACACAACTGAACTGGCCTCTACTACTTCTACAGGAAGCTCATTCCACACAGCTATCACTCTCTGAGTAAAGAAATACCCCCTCGTGTTTCCCTTAAACTTTTGCCCCCTAACTCTCAAATCATGTCTTCTCGTTTGAATCTCCCCTACTCTCAATGGAAACAGCCTATTCACGTCAACTCTATCTATCCCTCTCAACATTTTAAATACCTCGATCAAATCCCCCCTCAACCTTCTACGCTCCAATGAATAGAGACCTAACTTGTTCAACCTTTCTCTGTAACTTAAGTGCTGAAACCCAGGTAACATCCTAGTAAATCGTCTCTGCACTCTCTCTAATTTATTGATATCTTTCCTATATATTCTCCATATTTTCTCCTTTTTGGATGAACACCCAACATACACCTAGATATCATCTTGGGGACTGAAGAGGATGACTTTTGGGGAGGGTAAAGGAGTGGATCCCAAAGCACCAGGACCAATTGCAGGTGGCCTATGGCCAGGCTATGCAACAGCGGTGAAAAGCAGTAGAGTTCTTGTGTCAATGCTCCGGGCATCCCACTCCAGATGCAGAGCTGCACCCAGGATATCTAAGGTATGTGCAGAATCAGCACAACACGAGTAGCTACAAGATTCAGGATCTCTGGTTTTCCATTCCCCACTGTGTAATTACATAGGTGATTACCCAGTTTGGTGGGGCTGAAGGCTGCTCCCCCTAAACAGAAGCAAGCTGAGCGAGCCTGAGGCTTACCAGGGGGCTACAGGTGTAAGACTATAAAGAGGTAGATAGTGATGTCAAGATTTTATCCTATTGTACTAGGGTGGCAATTCAGTAGTTTTATAAAGGTGAGGTCAAAGCTGTTCTTGAACCTGGTGGTATGTGCTTTGGCTTTTGTCTCTTCTGCTAGATGGGAGAGGGGAGAAGAGAGAACATCCTGGGAAGGTGGCTGGGTAATTTATTTGTTTAGATGCATTTCAGAGTTGACCCTTATGGCCCTCAAGTTACGCTGCCCAGCAACCCCCAATTTAACCCTAGC
Organism: Hemitrygon akajei; assembly: GCF_048418815.1. Taxonomy (NCBI): domain Eukaryota; kingdom Metazoa; phylum Chordata; class Chondrichthyes; order Myliobatiformes; family Dasyatidae; genus Hemitrygon; species Hemitrygon akajei. The sequence continues at coordinate 803,903 of NC_133146.1, read as the reverse complement.
CTAATCACAGGACAATTTATAATGACCAATTAACCTACCAACTGGTACGTCTTTGGAACATGGGAGGAACTCACGGTCACAGGGAGAACATACAAACTCTTTGCAGGCAACTGCATGAATTGAACCCACGTCACTGGAACCGTAAAGCATTGTGCTAACCACTACGCTACCCTGCTGCTCCATTATGCTGGCTGCCTTAAAGAAAAACATGAAAAGAATGTGAGTCCATTGAGGGGAGCAGCATGACTTGCTGCTGGGCTGTGGTGGCAATATTGCAGTTTCTTATGGTCATGGGCAAAGCAGTGCCATATTGTGTTGTAAGATATTTGGATAGAATGCTTTCTATGGTGCATTGGAAAAATAAGAGGGTTAATGAAGGTACATGCCTATTTATTTATTTAGCCTCTTTGAGGAATTGGGGTGATGGTGAGCACGTTTGGCTGTGTTGTTAATATTTCTGGTTAGGTACACTGGCGTTGTTCACTCCTAGGAATATCATCAATAGCTTGACTAACAAGCTTAATGTTTTGATAACTGCCCCTGTTTTGACTCATCCTAACACAGATATTCTTTTTGTTCTTTTTGTTCTTTCACTCCCTCACCTTCTCTCCTAGTGAAAAGTAACTTGCATTTTTCTTTCTCAGTTCTGAAGCAGGGCCACATTGACTGTGTCTCCCTCCACAGTCGCTGCCTGACTGGTTGCACCATAATGTGGTACAGCAATTTAAATGCACAGGAATGTAAGCTGTAGAGAGTAGTGGACCCAACTGGGTCACATCCCTCCCCACCATGGATAACTACATGAGGTGCTGCCTGAAGAAGGCAACATCCCATCTTTAAAGTTCCCATCATCTGGGACATGTCATCTTCTCACAGTTACCATCAGACAGGAGGTATTGAAGCCTGAAATTCCACAACAAAGTGCAAGAACAACCTTCAACTCATCTGTTTTTGAACTAACTGACACAATCCTAATCACAACATCAGTATAGCAATGCAATGACAACTTGTATAAGGCCATAAGACATAGGAGCAGAATTAGGCTATCTGGCCCATCGAGTCTGTGCCGCCATTCAATCATGCCTGATCCTTTTTTTTTCTCCTCCTCAACCCCAGTTTCCAGCCTTCTCTCAGTAACCCTTGATGCCATGTTCAATCAAGGGTTTGATTGAACAATCTCTGCCCAATGACCTGGCCTCCACAGCTGCATGTGGCGACAAATTCCACAAATTCACCACACTTTGGCTAAAGAAATTTCTTTGTATCTCTGCATCTTTATCCTGAGGCTGTGCCCTCGTGTCCTAGACTCTCTCACCAAGGGAAAATCCTTTCCAACATCTACTTGGTATAGACCTTTCAACATTCAAAAGGTTTCAATGAGATCCCCTCTCATCCTTCTGAATTTTAGAGTACAGACCCAGAACCATCAAATGCTCCTTGTATAATAACCCTTTCATTCCCGGAATCATCCTTAAGAACTTCTTCTGGACCCTCTCCAATGCCAGCACATCTTTTCAAAACCATTAACAATACTCAAGGTGAGACCTCGCCAGTGCCCTATAAAGCCCCAGCATCACATCCTTGCTCTTGTATTCCAGAGCTTTGAAATGGATGCTAACATGAATGGACCTGTATTACAATGGACTATTTTTGTTCTAATTGTGTTCTCTCTTACATAAGTGTGCATAATTTGTGTATTTTATGCTTTTCTTGTGAATATTGCATTTGATGTTGCCAGAAGAGTTTTTCATTACACCTGTGCCTATGACAAAAAAGTCAACTGTCGACTTTTGACTTGCAACATAGAACATAGCACAATACAATCCAGGATTGGTGCACTCACCTGTATAAACCTACTTAATGATCTATCAGACTCTTCCCAAAACTCTCCACGTTTCTTGCATCCATATGCCTATCTAGCAGTCTTTTAAATGGCCCTATTGTACCAGCCTCCACTACCAACCCCAGCAGTGCATTCCAGGCACTCACCACTCTCTTCCTCATCTCCCCTAAACTTTACTGTGCTCACTTTAAATGGATGTCTTCTGGTACTGGCCGTTGCTTCCCAGGGAAAAAGAAACTGGTTGTCTATTCTATTTGTGCCTCTCATAATCTTGTACATCTCTATCAAGTCACTTCTCATTGCATGTTGCTCCAAATTACAACATACTAGAACATAGCTCAAAAAATAGTGCTGAGCAGTACAGGCTCTTTGGCCCATGATGTTGTACCAACCTTTGTTACGAACCCCGTAACTGGGTCACTTACCAGCAAAGATAGAGAGGTCCGTTGAAGTCTGATGGTACTATTTTTAACAGTATTTATTGATAAAAATACACAAAAATAATATCAATGCAAACATACAGATAATATACATCGTCAATACTAAATCTAAAAGCGCGGGTATAATAATAATCAGTAAGAAATAGCTCTATCGTTGTCTAGGGGATAATGTATTGTCCGATGGAAATATAAAAGTCACTTTAGTTCATTCAAGCTGCAGCTTTTTTGGTTGGAGAGAAAGACGGGTTAACTTGCCCATTCCTTTTATGATGTCAATCCTTCGAGAGTCGTTGGGAGTTGATTTCCCCATTGTTAGCTAAAAACCGTTCTTCCGTGGTAAAGGCCCACCAATTCCGGGGCAAATGGAAAAGGATGCATTTGGCCTTCCCACCGGCTTTCGCTATTACGGGATCACTAGCGTTTCTTCTGGTGCGTCTGAGGGGCTGTTCCCACAGACCCTCTTTTATCCTGACTCACAGGGTCTTAGATGTCAATCCGGTTGGGATGATGCAATCCCTCCACCAACCAGCCCACTTTGCCTGAGGGCTTCCACGAAGCACAGTATTTCAATACACAATTCCGTCTCCAAGAGACAATGGCCGTTCCCCGTAGCTTCATATCGCCGGGGGGGGGGGGGGTCAAGACATTCCAAACGTCCCTCTCTCTCATTTTCTGGGTCTCCTGACCCAAATCAATAGCAGTCCTGCGATTCTCAAAAAGGAGGGGGCTGCAGGCATAACACCTTTTACAGCCAGGGTCCATAGAAGGGAGGCTAGTTTCCATGATGTCCACAACTCTCTCCAGTTTCTGTGGTTGTGTAGATCAGTTGCCATGCCAAAACATTATGCATCCAAATGGAATGATTTATATGGTGCATACATAAAAATTGGTCATGGACGGTTTAAAATTAAGTGCTGCATCAGGTATTATTGTACAAGGAAGGCTGGGTAGCATGTGTTTCTCAACTGCAGAATCAGAGACATAGAGTACAGCATAGAAGCAGACCCTTTGGGCCATCCAATCCATGCTGAAACCATTTAAACTGCCATCAACCTGTACCGGGACCATAGCCCTCCATAACCCTGCCATTAGGCACCTATCCAAACTTCGCTTAAGTTTTGAAATCAAGTTCACAAGCATCACTTGTGCTGGCAACTCATTCCACACTCTCATGACCATTTCAGTGATGAAGTTTTCCCTCGTTTCCCTTAAAATTCATCTTTCACCCTTAATCCATGATCTCTGGTAGTAGTCCCACCCAACCTCAGTGGAAAATGCCTGCTTCCCTGTTTATACCCCTCATAATTTTGTATACCTTCAACAAATCTCCTCTCAGTCTTCTACATTACAACCTATTCAATCTTTCCTTACAACTCAGATCCTCTAGACCCAGCATCTTCCTTGTAAATTTTCTCTGTACTCTTTCAACCTTATTTACATCTTTCCTGTAGGTAGATGACCAAAACTGCACACAATATTCCAAATTAGGCCACATCAAAGTCTTACACAATTTCAACATAACATCCCATCGTCTGCACTCAATACTTGGATTTATTAAGGCCAATGTGCCAAAAGCTTTCTTTACAGCCTTATCTACTTTCAACAAAGTATGGACCTGTATTCCCGGATGCCTTTGTTCTACCACACTCATCAGTGCCCTACTGTTCACTGTATAAGACGAGGAAACATGAGGAAATCTGCAGATGCTTGAAATTTCTCATAATTTTCTCATAGCTCCCACACCCTGTACTTCCCATTTCCTCATGCCCCGCACTTCGTGTTTCTACCTCCTACCCAAGATCCACAAACTTGTCTGTCCAGGTAGACCCATTGTCACAGCTTTCTTCTGCCCCACCGAACTCATTTCTGCATTCCTTGACACTGTTTTATCCCCCTTCTTCAATCCCTTCCCACCTATGTTCATGACACTTCTCACACTTTGAATTTTTTCAATGATTTTAAGTTCCCTGGACTCCACCACATTATTTTCACCATGGACGCCCAGTCCCTATATACCTCCATCCCCCACCAGGAAGGTCTCAAAGCTCTCCGCTTCTTTTTGGATTCCAGACCTAACCAATTCCCCTCTACCACCACTCTCCTCCATCTAGCGGAATTAGTCCTTACTCTCAATAATTTCTCCTTTGGTTCCTCCCACTTCCTCCAAACCAAAAGTGTAGCCATGGGCACCCGCATGGGTCCCAGTTATGCCTGCCTTTTTGTTGACTTTGTGTAACAGTCCATGTTCCAAGTCTATATGGGTATCCGTCCCCCTCTTTTCCTTCACTACATCGATGACTGCATTGGCGCTGCCTCTTGCATGCATGCTGAGCTCGTTGACTTCATTAACTTTGCCTCCAACTTTCACCCTGCCCTCAAATTTACCTGGTCCATTTCTGACACCTCCCTCCCCTTTCTTGATCTTTCTGTCTCCATCTCTGGAGTTGGCTTATCTATTGATACCTACTATAAGCCTACAGACTCTCACAGCTACCTGGACTATTCCTCTTCCCACCCTGTCTTTTGCAAAAATGTCATCCCCTTCTCGCAATTCCTCCATCTCTGCTGCATCTGCTCTCAGGATGAGGCTTTTCATTCCAGGATGAAGGAGATGTCTTCCTTTTTTAAAGAAAGGGGCTTCCCTTCCTCTACAATCAACTCTGCCCTCAAATGCATCTCTCCCATTTCCCGCACATCTGCCCTCACCCCATCCGTCCGCCACCCCACTCGGGGTAGGATTCCCCTTGTCCTCACCTACCACCCCACCAGCCTCCAGGTCCAATATATAATTCCCCATAACTTCCGCCACCTCCAACAGGATCCCACTACCAAACACATCTTTCCCTCCCCCCCCCCTTCTGCTCTCCACAGGGACCACTCCCTACGCGACTCCCTTGTCCATTCGTCCCCTCCATCCCTTCCCACCAGTCTCCCTCCTGGCACTTATCTTTGTAAGCAGAACAAGTGCTACACTTCCTCCCTCACCACCATTCAGGGCCCCAGACAGTCCTTCCGGGTGAGGCGACACTTCACTTGTGAGTCGGCTGGTGTGGTATATTGCGTCTGGTGCTCCCGGTGCAGCCTTTTATATATTGGTGAGACCCGACACAGACTGAACTCCTATGCTCTGCCAGAGAAAACAGGATCTCCTAGTGGCCACACATTTTAATTCCACATCCCATTCCCGTTCTGATATGTCTATCCATGGCCTCCTCTACTGTCAAGATGAAGCCACACTCAGGTAGGAGGGACAACATCTTATATTCTGACTTCTCTAACTTCTGTTAATGCCCCCCTCCCCTTCTTACCCCATCCCTGATTTATTTATTTTTCCCCCTTCCCTTTTTTTCTCTCTCTGCCCACCACTCTTTGCCTGTTCTCCATCTCCCTCTGGTGCTCCCCTCCCCCTTTCTTTCTCCCTAGGCCTCCCGCCCCATGATCCTTTCCCTTCTCCAACTCTGTATCCCTTTTGCCAATCACCTTTCCAGCTCTTAGCTTCACCCCACCCCCTCCAGTCTTTACCTATCATTTTGGATTTCCCCCTCCCTTTCCTACTTTCAAATCTCTTACTATCTTTTCTTTCAGTTAGTCCTGACGAAGGTTCTCGGCCCGAAATGTCAACAGTGCTTTTCCCTATAAATGCTGCCTGGCCTGCTGCATTCCACCAGCATTTTGTGTGTTGCAAGAACCTTGGTTGGTTCTTACAAATTGCAACACCTCATGCTTGTCTGCATTAAATTCCATGTGCTGTTTTTCCATCCCATTTTTCCAGCTGAGCCAGCTCTATCAGTAAGCCATGATAGACATCCTTGCTGTCCCAATTTTGGCATCATCCACAAATTTGTTAATCTAGTTAACCACATTATTGTCCAGATCATTGATATAGACGACAGATGAAATCAGAGCATTGAGTATAGGAGTTGGGATGTAAAAATAAAACTGTACAAGGCATTGGTGAGGCCAAATTTGGAGTATTGTGTACAGTTCTGGTCACCAAATTATAGGAAAGATGTCAACAATTTAGAGAGAGTACAGAGGAGATTTACTAGAATGTTACCCGGGTTTCAGCACCTAAGTACAGAGAAAGGTTGACCAAGTTAGGTCTTTATTCTTTGGAGCATAGAAGTATGAGGGGGGACTTGATAGAAGTATTTAAAATAATGAGGGGGATAGATAGAGTTGACATGGATAGGCTTTTTCCATTGAGAGTAGGGGAGATTCAAACAAGAGGACATGAGTTGAGAGTTAAGGAGCAAAAGTTTAGGGGTAACATGAGGAGGAACTTCTTTACTCAGAGAGTGGTAGCTGTGTGGAACGAGCTTCCAGTTGAAGTGGTAGAGGCAGGTTCGGTATTGTCATTTAAAAAAAAATTGGATAGGTATATGGACAGGAAAGGAATGGAGGGTTATGGGCTGAGTGCAGGTCAGTGGGACTAGGTGAGGGTAAGCGTTTGACATGGACTAGAAGGGCTGAGATGGCCTTTTTCCATGCTGTAATTGTTATATGGTTATATATGGACAACAATAGACCCTGCACTGATTCCAGTGGCACACCACTAGTCACAAACCTCCAGTTAGAGAGGCAACCATTGTGGCTTCTCCAACAAAGCAATGTCTAACCCAATCTACTACCTCATCTTGAGTACCAAGTGACTAAACCTTCTTGATCAACCTCCCATGTGGGACCTTGTCAAATGCTTTGCTAAAGTTCCTGTACACAATATCCACTGCCTGGCCTTCATCCACTTTCCTGCAACTTCCTCAAAAGATTCTGAGATAGGTTAGACATGACTTACCATTTTGGCTATCATTAATCAATCCATGTCTATCCAGATACTTACCTGGTCCTGTAGAATACTTCCCAATAACTTCCCCAGGACTGATGTCAGATTCACTGGCCTACAGTTCCCTGGCTATGCTTAGAGCCTTTTTTAAGCAGTGTAACAACACTGGCTATCCTCCAATCCTCTGGTACCTTTCTTGTCACTAAGGATGATTTAAATATCTCTGTGAGGGCCCCAGCAATTTCTGCACTTGCTTCCCGTTGGGTCTGAGAGAACTCTTTGTCAGCCCTGGGGATTTATCCACCTCAAATTGCTTCAGTACAGCAAACACCTCCTCCTCTGTAATCTGTACAATAGTGGAGGATCTCAGCATGTCAGACAGCATTTATGGAGGGTAATGAACAGTCAACGTTTTGGGTCAGCTGTCCATTTCCCAGTCCTGATGAAGGGGCTCAGCCTGAGACTTTACTGCCTATTTTCCTCCACAGAAGCATTAAGTCCCTGCAGCATTTTGTGTTGCTCAAGAGTTCAGGTATCTGTAGTCCTTTGTGTCCCTAACTAAATTACCACCATGTTATTGCAGTCTCACAGACTGCACTATCAAAGGCACACCCTGAGCACTGTTGTAAACTATCTGCTTGTATAAATTGACGCGTTCAGTTAAAAAAGTTTGAGCCTTTTTATGCATCACATTCTACTTAAATGCAAGCTTCTCTTGTTTTGCAATTTCTGTAATGTGGAGCATATCCAAAGAATGCTGAATTCATTATATGTCAAGGAATGAATAGTTTGGTTGGTACTTAAGCTTCTGTCTGAGTTATGATGTTTTATTTATATCTTTCTTCATCCAACAAAAATAAGAGAAGCAATTACAGCTTTTCAAATCGAAATAAGTCTGTCAGTTCCAGACCTTACTATGCTAATGATGCTAACAATTCCCCCCCCCCATGAGATAATTTTTACAAGAAAGCTACCGATTATGAAAACACATCACAGAATAGAAGCTTCACAGATGTTAAGTGCTTGAGATTTGCTCCTCATTGTGTGGAAGTACTGGAGCTTGTAAACCCACACTCAATGTTTTAGATATCAGCTTCTTCCCCTCTGCCATCAGATTTTCTGAACAGTTCATGAAGTCATGAATACTATCACACTATTTTTGCTCTCCTTTTACACAGTTTATTTCATTATCATTGACAATAAACTTGATTTTATCACAGAAACAGCTATGTTCAAAGGTTCTCCGTGGTGTCTCTTTGGCCAAGTGGAATTTTCAAAGTTTTACACCAAAACCAATGGTTCAAAAAATGTTGCATTCTCTAAGTAAACAATCTGCCACTGATCCCAAGGTCTAACATTAAATTAATGAGATAATTAAATATTTTTAGCATGGAAGATTGAAGAATCTATTTGAACAGTTGGCCAATTCCACGGAGTGTACTAGCTGAGCAAAACAGCAGCTGAAAATGAGTGTCCCACAAGCCATTTTTTCATAGATGGCATATCTTTGAAATGCCCCATATGGAAAGCTGATAGATCAAAGCTTCTTGCTGGAAAGGTCACACAAAGGAAATAGCTTTGCTCAGACCCTTCAAAGTATCTGAACCAGAACAATAACCTAAATGCTTTGCTTCAGTAAAGCCAGCAATGATAATTGTCAGGACTATTACAGGTCATAGCACTGTTCCTGTTCAAAGCCTGTTTGACCATTTGACAAAAGCAAATGGCCAGCTGTAAACCTTCTCTCAGAGCAATGTGGTATCATGTGATAGTTATTTGTCACTGTCAGAACAACTAAGTTTGGTGTGCTCGTGTCAGGGAGCCATTCAATTGAAAGTAGAACTAGTGATTGGGAACCAATTGGGGATGAGAATGTAATTAGGATTTCCTGCTGAGTTTGATTTATGATGACATGATAACAGTGGCAACCATAGCACTGAGTGTTTTACAGTACAAAACAAGGCCATTTACCACCAATGACTTCTTGCTATAGTTCCTGCTTAAGCAATCCTAGCAGTCTCATTCTCCTACTCTTCCTGTGAAGTCTTCTAATTATTTTACCTAACCAATTCCCATTTATCAACTCTGCATCCATCATCCTTAAAGAGAATGTGCTTTTGATAACACGAGTGAATCTACAGATGCTGGAAATAAATAAAAACACAAAATGCTGGCAGAACTCAGCAGGCCAGACAGCATCTATGGGAGGAGGTAGTGATAACGTTTCGGGCCGAAACCCTTCATCAGGAGTGAAGTAACATGGGATGGTCGAGGGGGGATAAGAAGTGGGGGGAGGGATAAAGTAGAGAGCTAGGAAGTGATAGGCTGGAGGGAAATGGGCTAGGGGGAAGGTGGAGAATTATGGGAAATAAAAGAGAAAGAAAGGTAGGGTTGGGGGGAGATTATAGTGAGGGGGGAAAAAGAGAGAGAAAGAGATCACTCTTTCCACACTGTGGAAAGACAGACCACTCCCACTCCAACATGGCTGTCCATGGCCTCCTCTAACGTCAAGATGAGGCCACACGCAGGTCGATGGAGCAATACCTTATCTCCCGCCTAGGTAGCCTCCTACCTTCCGGCATGAACATACAACTCACAGACCTCCGTTGATACCCCTGCCCCCCCCTTACCCCCATCCCTATCTATTATTTTGGTCTGGTTCTTTTCTCTCTCTTTTTCCCCCCTCACTATAATCTCCCCCCAACCCTACCTTTCTTTCTCTTTTATTTACCATAATTCTCCACCTTCCCCCTATTCAAAACTGAAACAAGGCTCTAATTCTGTACCTCTCATCATGCGATCAGCTTTTCTCCCAAGTCTCAATGATCTTGTTCACCTCTGTCAAATTTGCTATCAGTCTTGTATTTTCCATGGAGATTCTTCAGTTTAACCTTGCAAATAAAATTCATTTCTGAATTCTTTCCTGTAACGTGCACTGTATGATCCTTTGGAGATTCACAAAAGCCTCTGCTTCAAACCCATTTGTCAATGCCCTCTGCCAGCTAGCCCTAACAATGAAAAATTTTTAATAATACCCAGTCAGTGACTTGCAGACTGCAGTTCGATCGAGTGAGCTAGTGCTCTGCTATCCCCGAGAAAATGCCAGGAGAGAAATGTGAGCCTGAGCTACCATAAGAAGCTCAGAGACAAGAAGAGGAGCTATAATCGATTATGTTTCTTGCATCAAAGTAGATTGAAATATTGAGCCAAATGCGGAGGACAGCAAGTGGTTCTCGGAGGATTCATGTCATTGCCCTTGGGGGATGGTCTGGGTCCCGATGCTCTCGAAGATGTTATAAAAATATAGAGATTTATGTATTCGGATGGGTTTCTGCAGACATCATCGTCGAGAATGGCAACTTAAGTCACTAGCTCCTCCAGAAAAACGTGTATTAAGCCCTGTTAACCCATCAAATATAATATTTTTTGAAAAATATTTGAAATAAAAAGGGCAAAAATGGGGAAAAGGAATGGAAATTAAAAAAGCGACACTGCGGAGCCTGCGTCCAAGAGGAATGCAGCAAGTGGCTCCCCTACCCGACCGCGTGCTAGTGAGGCGGATGCTGGGCCTCGTTCAGGCGAAGCGGCGAATCCTACATACATAAGAACATAAGAGATAGGAGCTGGAGTAGGCCAATCGGCCCCTCAAGCCTGCTCCGCCATTCAACAAGATCATGGCTGATCCAATCTTAACTCTAGTTTTCACCGAATCCCACAAGGCAACAGTGCCAACCAACAGGGCACCATGCCGCCCATTTTATTTTATTATTCATCCCGCCCAAACCCATGTGATCACCCGGGGGGAAAAAAACCAAGTTGCCAATTGAGGAGAAAAAATCTGGAAAATTCCTCTCCGGCCCATCCAGGCTATCAAAAACTGGTCCAGGAGATCACATGGCTGTTCTAAACTTAGCCTCGTGTCCACTTACCTGCTCGCTCACCGTATCCCCTAATGCCATTTTTATCCAGGAAAATGTCTATCTCCGTTTTGAATTTATTGAGTGTAGTAGCTTCCACAGCTCTCTGGGGCAGTAAATTCCACAGCCCCACTACCCTCTGAGTGAAGAAATTTCTCCGCATCTCAGTCCTGGAACGGCATCCCCTTATTTTAAGATTATGCCCCCTAGTCCTAGTATCACCCATCATTGGGAACATTCTCCCCGCATCCACCCGATCAAGCCCCTTCACAATCTTATATGTTTCAATAAGATCGCCTCTCATTCTTCGAAACTCCAATGAGTAGAGTCCCAATCTACTCAACCTCTCATCATACATCAACCCACCCATCCCCGGAATTAACCTAGTGAACCTTCTCTGCACTGCCTCTAGAGCCAGTATGTCCTTTCTTAAATATGGACACCAGAACTGCACGCAGTACTCCAGGAAGGAAGTGGAAGCATTGGAAAGGGTACAGAGGAGATTTACCAGGATGCTGCTTGGTTTAGAGAGTATGCATTATGATCAGAGATTAAGGGAGCTAGGGCTTTACTCTCTGAAGAGAAGGAGGATGAGAGGAGACATGATAGAGGAATACAAGATATTAAGAGGAATAGATAGAGTGGACAGCCAGTGCCTCTTCCCCAGGGCACCACTGCTCAATACAAGAGGACAGAGATTTAAGGTAAGGGGTGGAAAGTTCAAGGGGGATATTAGAGGAAGGTTTTTTACTCAGAGAGTGGTTGGTGAATCTGCCAGATTTGAAGATGAATCCCTGAATACCATACAGACCATCGATTCAAAACAGTCCTGTAAGCACTCTTGTGCTCCCCTTGTCCATACCTTCTTGGTCCTCACTACGGGTGCTGCAGTCTTCAGTCTCTGCCTATACTCAGGGAGTAGAAGTACAACCAGATGATCAGACTTCCTGAAGTGAGGCCGTGGAATAGCATAGTAAGTACTCTTGATGGTGGTGTAACAGTGTTGTTTCCTCTGATATTGCAAGTGATATGTTGATGGTGTTACGTATTCAGGCAACAATAAATATAGATGAGTTAGGCAAGGGTTTTTGTAACAAATAACACATTTATTAAACACTGAAACAAACCCCCTCAAAAGTAAACAAACCCAAACGTAACCGGAAAACAGCTGCTGTGCGACACATTCACAGTTCTTAATAGCGCTGCATGTTCAAACAGTCTTTAAAGCGGTATTGAAAAAAAAGTTCTTTAAAACGGTATGCCGAAAGTAAACAGTTCTTTAAAGCGGTATGCCGAAAGTTCAAAAGCTCACAGTCCTTTTAAAAAGGAGAGACTTTTTTAAAGCGATTTAAATTCTCTTCCACGTCGTTGTCCTTCGATTCCCCGGCGTCGAACTTTCCCACGAAGAATTTTATAAAATATAACGGCTTAAATGTACTGACCTTCTTCCACACTATTCTCAAATCCTTTCTGGTCATCCCAGGGATTAACAGCGAGAATAGTCAACGATATCCTTCCGAATGAGGATCAAATAAGGTCGAACTTTTCCACCTTCGGAAATCGGTTCCCCTCGATTTTTACCTTCCAAACTTTTCTTCACTCTCCACCAGCAAAGAAACCGTTGGCAATGACCTTTTAAACTTTAGGCATTATATAGAACTTCATTTTTAACTAAACTGCGTCATCACATTAAATCACGCAGGGATATGAAGTCATCTTGGCAAATTCCGCCACGAACTGCCCCACCTGACAGGGTGGGTCTTCCTTTTATACCCTGTAAAAAAAAACTGTCACATGACCTCTACTGGCGGGAAAATGACATCACTCCACCATCACAAGACCATTACCTCATGTCCAGTATAACTTCAACCCCAGTCACGTGACAAGGGTACCACTGTCACGTGTCACGGGTACGTAACAATGGTAGTTGGTTAGTGATTTTTTCAGACTGGCCTGGATAAAATCTCTCAAAACAATGGTGAAGGTGTTAGAGTGCCCAGTTTTGTTCATGTTGATCCCATTGCTCAGATCATCTAAAGCCTGATTGACATTGGCCTGAGTTGGAATGTATACCGCTACCAAAATGATTCTGGAAATCTCCCGTGGTAGGTAAAATGGATGGGTTCCAGGTCTGGTGAGCAGAATTGGGACAACACTGATATATTTGTGCACCAAGAGGAGTTGATCATGAAGCATACTCCTCCACCTCTGCTTTTGAGAGACTCTATAGATTTATCCTGATGATGTATCGTAAACCCGTCTATCTGAATCGCTGCATCCGGTACAGAAAGGGTTAGCCAGGATTCCGTGAAATGACTCACGCAGTCCTAATGTCCCTCTGATTCAGCATCCTAGCTCTGAGATCATCAATTTTATTCATCAGAGACTACACGTTTGCCACCAAGATAGTCAGTGTTGGGAGTCTAAATCTACAATTCCTTAAATGCACTTATATCCCTGAGCTGTAGCTTTGCTTCCTATGTGGAATCCAGCCAGGAGTACATTCATTGTTCCCATCAGTTTTAAGCAGCAATAGTTCATTTAAGTGCATTGAGACAATTTTGTTGACTGTGCTGACCTTGGAAGCCATTGTTCTTTATAGCTCTATCAGGCCGAAATGATAATATTTAATTGTATTTATTTAAAGTTCTGCTGCTACATGAGTCGCCACTCGTGGAGTCCCAGAGGTTATTAGTAATCGTGCACAAGGACTTCTAAGTCCCCTTGCACCTCTGATTTGTTAATTTTCTCCCTGTTTAGAAAATAGTTTATGCCTTTATTCTTTCTATCAATGTGCATCATCATACACTTCCCAACACTATATTCCATCTGTCATTTCTTTACCCAGTCATCCAATCTGTCCAAGTCCTTCCACAAACTTCCAGTTTCCTCAACACTTCATGCCACTCCACCTATCTTTATATCATCTGCAAACCTGGCCATAAAATCATCAATCCTGTAATCCAAATCATTGACATATAACGTAAAAAGAAGCGGTCCTAATATCGACCCCTACATAACACCACTTGTCAATGGCAGTTGACCAGAATAGGTCCCCTTTATTCTAGCCAATCTTCTATCCATGCTAGTATCATTCCAGTAATACCATGGGCTCTTACCATGCTAAGCAGTCTCATGTGCAGCACCTTGTCAAGGGCTTTCTGAAAATTAAAGGTAACAGCATCCACTGATTCTCCTTTATCTATCATGCTTCTTATTTCTTCAAAAGATTCCAATAGATCTGTCAGGCAAGACTTCCCTTAATGAAACCATGCTGACTTTGGTCCTAAGGATTCCTTTACTTTATGCTCCCTAATCAAATTTGGGTCACTACACAACACCCAATCCAGAACTGCTGATTCCCAAGTGGGCTCAACCATAGACTGCTCTAAAAAGCTACTTGTAGACATTCTACAATTTCCCTCTTGTGATCCAGCACCAATCAACACCAATTATCACCACATTTGCTCTTTTGACATGCCTTTTCTAACTGCCATTGTAATTTGTTGCTCACATACTGGTGACTCTTTGGAGGCCACTATATAACTCACATCAGGGTCTTTTTACCTTTACAGTTTCTTAATTCTATCCACAAAGATTTAAATCTTACATTTTTTTGTAATTTATTTTTTATTGAAATTGATCATCAAACAAACATTTCCATAAGATGTATTTCAGACATTCTACATATATATCATATAATCATATATATCACAAATCTCCACAAAGTATTTATCTGAGACATACTGAGAATAAAATCAGGCCTATGAGGCATTATGTAGTTAAACCATTTTTCCCAGTATGAATCAAATTGTTCCAGCTTATGGTTAACAGATGCTGTTATCTTCTCCATTTTGTAAACGTCCATTGTAATTTCCATCCATGTATTTAAAGTTGGGCTCTCCTGTAATAACCATTTCCTAGTAAGAGTCTTTTTACCAGCCACAAATTCATTAAATATTTATCTCTTTTCAACCATTCTGGAGGTATATATCCAAAATATATGGTCTTACTCTCCAAGGGTATTTCACATTTAAAGATGTCTTGTAGGGCATTGTGTATCCCCCTCCAATAGTCTTTGATAACAGGGGAGTCCCAAAAAATATGATAATTTGCATTTTGATTTCCACAATTTCTCCAGCAAATAGGGAGGTTACTATTTTAATGGGATTTCTGAGAGGGTGTAATAAAATATCTTATCAAGTTTTTCCATCCAAACTCTCTGCATTTCTGTGAACTGGTACACTTCCATTGATATCTCCATATTGTTGTCAATTCTTCCTCAGATATGATTATCCCTCCTTCCTCCCATTTTCTTTTAATGTATGAAGTCGAATGTGTTTTAAGATTTGACAACCCCTTATACATGCTTGAAATGATTCTACTAACATTATCTGAATTATATGCTTTTCTAAAGAGCTCTATCAAGCATGTATTTGCCTTGGTTACATTGTTAAGCATCTTATTAACATATTGTCGCATCTGTAAATACCGATTAAAAAATCTTGTTTTTCTAATAAAAGTTTCTCTTTAAGCATTTCAAAACTGAACAGTGTTCCTTCTTTCATTACATTGCAAAGAACTGTTATTCCTTTAGCTGTCCAGTCCTTAACTCGGAGTCCTGCCATGTGCAGAAGTTCGCTGATGACACGGCCATAGTGGGGTGTGTCAGGAATGGACAGGAGGAGGAGTATAGGAAACTGATACAGGACTTTGTGATATGGTGCAACTCAAACTACCTGCGTCTCAATATCACCAAGACCAAGGAGATGGTGGTGGACTTTAGGAGATCTAGGCCTCATATGGAGCCAGTGATCATTAATGGAGAATGTGTGGAGCAGGTTAAGACCTACAAGTATCTGGGAGTACAGTTAGACGAGAAGCTAGACTGGACTGCCAACACAGATGCCTTGTGCAGGAAGGCACAGAGTCGACTGTACTTCCTTAGAAGGTTGGCGTCATTCAATGTCTGTAGTGAGATGCTGAAGATGTTCTATAGGTCAGTTGTGGAGACCGCCCTCTTCTTTGTGGTGGCGCGTTGGGGAGGAAGCATTAAGAAGAGGGACGCCTCACGTCTTAATAAGCTGGTAAGGAAGGCGGGCTCTGTCGTGGGCAAAGTACTGGAGAGTTTAACATCGGTAGCTGAGCAAAGGGCGCTGAGTAGGCTACGGTCAATTATGGAAAACCCTGAACATCCTCTACATAGCACCATCCAGAGACAGAGAAGCAGTTTCAACGACAGGTTACTATCGATGCAATGCTCCTCAGACAGGATGAAGAGGTCAATACTCCCCAATGCCATTAGGCTTTACAATTCAACCGCCAGGACTTAAGAACCTTTTAAAAGCTATTATTAATGCTTTTTGAGATAGTGATTTAGATGCATATCATATTTTTTACTGAGTTAAGTATTGTATGTAATTAGTTTTGCTACAACAAGTGTATGGGACATTGGAAAAAAAGTTGAATTTCCCCATGGGGATGAATAAAGTATCTATCTATCTATCTATCTATCTAAATCTAGCATCCAGTTTATTTGGTGTAAAATCCGAGTCATATGCACACCATTTAAGAATTACAATATCTCCCTCTAGATTATATTCTTTTATAGTAGTTTTCCATATTTTAAGAGTCAATTTTACCCATGGGTTATCAATAGTATTTATCTACCTTTGCAGGTTGTTATCAGCCAAAATTGCCTGTATGGGGATGGGAAATACCCGCTCCTCAATGTTTTACCATTGAGCGTCATATGATGGGTTGCACCAACATATCACAGCTCTCAACTGTGCTGCAAAATAATAATCTCTAAGAGAAGGTAAGCCCCATCCCCCCTTTCCTTTGTTAATTGCAA
Source organism: Hemitrygon akajei (assembly GCF_048418815.1). Taxonomy (NCBI): domain Eukaryota; kingdom Metazoa; phylum Chordata; class Chondrichthyes; order Myliobatiformes; family Dasyatidae; genus Hemitrygon; species Hemitrygon akajei. Next base: position 787,066 of record NC_133146.1, on the reverse strand, counting down.
AGTTTTGAGATGAACTCTAGGCCTTTTACCCTGCCAAATATACCTTGATAGCATCTTGTTCCATTCATTGAATTGATTTTGATTAATCTCTATTGGTAGGGTCTGAAAGAGATATAACAGTCTGGGCAGTATATTCATTTGAATAGACTCAATCCTTGAACTGAGACTGAAAAAAGGAATCAGGTTCCATCTTGCCACATCTTTCTTAATATTTTTATATAAAGGCTGATAATTACATTCTGATAATTTTGCGAAATCTTTTGGCATAATGATGCCCAAATATTTGAAAGACTGTGTGCCATGCCCAGAGGTATCGAGTTTCAATTTAATATTACTTTCAAGTAATATGAAAGTAATTGGGTTTTATCTATGTTGATCTTGTATCCTGATAATTCACCATATTGTTCAAAGGATTGCATCAATTTAGTTAAAGAGCATGTTGGTTGCCCTAGACAGATCAAAATGTCATCCGCATAACAAGCCAATTTATGCTCTGTCACTTTAATAGTAATTCCCCTGATATCTTCATTTTGTCTGATGTATTGAGCTTATTGTTCCAGATAATTATTGTTCCACCATTGTTCCAGTGGTGGGTAAATTAATGGAAAGTATTCTTAGAGATAGTATTTATAATTATCTGGATAGACAGGATCTGATTAGGAGTAGCCAGCATGGATTTGTGCGTGGAAGGTCATGTTTGACAAACCTTATTGAATTTTTTGAAGTAGTTACGAGGAATGTTGACGAGGGTAAGGCAGTGGATGTAGTCTATATGGACTTCAGCAAGGCCTTTGACAAAGTTCCACATGGAAGGTTAGTTAAGAAGGTTCAGTCGTTAGGTATTAGTGCTGGAGTAATAAAATGGATTCAACAGTGGCTAGATGGGAGATGCCAGAGAGTAGTGGTGGATAATTGTTTATCGGGATGGAGGCCGGTGACTAGCGGGGTGCCTCAGGGATCTGTTTTGGGCCCAATGTTGTTTGTAATATACATAAATGATCTGGATGATGGGGTGGTAAATTGGATTAGTAAGTATGCTGATGATACTAAGGTAGGAGGTGTTGTGGATAATGAGGTGGGTTTTCAAAGCTTGCAGGGAGATTTATGCCGGTTAGAAGAATGGGCTGAACGTTGGCAGATGGAGTTTAATGCTGAGAAGTGTGAGGTTCTACATTTTGGCAGGAATAATCCAAATAGAACATACAGGGTAAATGGTAGGGCATTGAGGAATGCAGTGGAACAGAGAGATCTAGGAATAACAGTGCATAGTTCCCTGAGGGTGGAGTCTCATGTAGATAGGGTGGTGAAGAAGGCTTTTGGAACGCTGGCCTTTATAAATCAGAGCATTGAGTACAGAAGTTGGGATGTAATGTTAAAATTGTACAAGGCATTGGTAAGGCCAAATTTGGAATATTGTGTACAGTTCTGGTCACCGAATTATAGGAAAGATATCAATAAATTAGAGAGAGTGCAGAGACGATTTACTAGGATGTTACCAGGGTTTCAGCACTTAAGTTACAGAGAAAGGTTGAACAAGTTAGGTCTCTATTCATTGGAGCGTAGAAGGTTGAGGGGGGATTTGATCGAGGTATTTAAAATGTTGAGAGGGATAGATAGAGTTGACGTGAATAGGCTGTTTCCATTGAGAGTAGGGGAGATTCAAACGAGAGGACATGATTTGAGAGTTAGGGGGCAAAAGTTTAAGGGAAACACGAGGGGGTATTTCTTTACTCAGAGAGTGATAGCTGTGTGGAATGAGCTTCCTGTAGAAGTAGTAGAGGCCAGATCAGTTGTGTCATTTAAGGTAAAATTGGATAGGTATATGGATAGGAAAGGAGTGGAGGGTTATGGGCTGAGTGCGGGTAGGTGGGACTAGGTGAGATTAAGAGTTCGGCACGGACTAGGAGGGCCGGAATGGCCTGTTTCCGTGCTGTGATTGTTATATGGTTATATGGTTATATGGTTATATAACCCGAAGAGTAGTGGTGACCATGCACAACCCTGTCTCGTGCCCCTTTCTAGGGTAAGACTATTTGATAAATATCCATTGATTTTAATCCTAGCAGTAGGATTGTCATATAGTGTCTGTATAGTTTTAATAATTGTGTCTTGGAAACCAAATCTATGTAAAACTCTGTAAAGAAAATTCCAATTAACCGAATCAAATGCTTTTTCAGCATCCACACTTATCACTATTGCTTCGATTTTATTGTTTTGTATATGATCCATAATGCGAAGTGTCCTTCGTATATTGTCTTGTGTCTGGTGTTGTCGTATAAAACCTGTCTGATCATTACATATCAGTATGGGTAGAAACTCCTCTAATCGTTTGGCCATGATGGAGGTAAATAACCTATAATTTACATTAAGAACAGATATTGGTCTAAATGACCCGCATTCCATTTTATCCTTGCCTTCTTTTGGTATAGCTGAGATTATCGCTTCCTTCCAACTGGGTGGCATTTGTGCCTTTTTTAGAGCCCAGTTCAGTGTGGGGAGTAAAACAGGAATTAACTCATTTTTAAATTCTTTGTACCACTCTGCCGTATACCCATCTGATCCTGGTGACTTGCTTAATTTAAGCCTACTAATTGCAGCTTTTAGTTCAACTTCAGTTATGTCAGCAGTCATCGTTCTATTTTGTTCTTCACTTAAAATGGGTAACTCTAGAGAATTCAAGAAGGTGTCAATTTGGGTTATGCTTTCCCCTGGAACTTCTTGAATTTCACTTAGCTTATTTTTTATCATTTTCGTTCTTGGTCCCTAATTCTATGAATTGTATTTTCTGCTATCTTTTTTTTTCAGTTTCCACACCAGTATTTTCATAGATTTCGATCCACTTTCATAATGTCTCTGTTTCAGAAACATCAAGTTTTTCCTGATTTCTTGCGTAGCCAAATTATTTATTTCATTCCTAATTCTTTTAATTTCTCCTACTGTATCCTGTGCCAAATTCAATTTGTGTTTTTTCTGTAGTTCCTTCAGCCTTTGTAATTCCCCTAATGTTTTATTCCTTACTTTTTTTCTTATATGAAGAAATTGCTATAATTTTCCCTCTTAAGACCGCCTTCAGAGTATCCCATAAAATGGGAGGTGAAACCTCTCCATTATCATTAAATTCTAAGTAGAGACCAATTTCTTTTTAAATTTGTTCCTTAAAGTACGGATCATTGAGTAGACTTGAATTTAGTTTCCAAATAGTATTCTTTGGTTGTAGATCAAAATCAGCAGATAAATATATAGGTCCATGGTCACTTACATCTATTTTCCCAATTCCACAGGTGTTTATTTTGTCTTTGTCTTTTCCAAATATTATGAAATAGTCTATCCTTGTATATACAGAATGGGGAGCAGAATAATGAGTGTAATCCCTTCTGTCAGGGAAAAGGTCCCTCCATATATCAATTAAACCAACATCCTCAAAAAGTGTATTAACTTTCTTATGTAAAGATTTTATTTCATAGGTTTTTCTATTGGAAGAGTCTAAGTTTGGTTGTAATTGTAAATTTAAGTCTCCCCACATATCAGGAGACCTTCTGTTTCTGTTACCATAATATCAGTAATTTACTGAAAGAAACCGATATCACTTCCTGGGGGTGCATATATATTCAATAGAGTGTTACAAACCCCATAACTGGGTATCTTACCAGCAAAGATAGGAGTATCCGTTGAAGTCTGATGATACTATTTTTAACAGTATTTATTAGTAAAAATACACAAAAATAATATCAATGCAAATATACAGATAATATACGTCATCAATACTAAACCTAAAAGTGCCTGGTATAATAATAATCAATAAGAAATAAGCTCTATCATTGTCTAGGGGATAATGAATTGTTCGATGGAAATATAAAGTTCAGTTCAGTTCATGCAGGCTGCGGTAGTTGCTGATGACTGTGTTGCAATTGTTGGCGAGAGAGAGAGAGAGAGAGAGTAACTTGCTGACTTTCCTTTTATGATCTTGATCCATCTCCGTCCTTTAGCTAGACCGTTCCCTGGAGGACTCGTCACCCAGGCAAGGGTGGACACACACACAAGCTCCCACCAGTCTCGTAGCATCTCTCCTGGTGCGTCTGAGGGGTGTTCCCCAGACCCTACTTTTATCCCCACTCACGGGGTCTCAGGTGTCAATCAGGTTGGGATGATGCAATCCGTCAACCAGACCACTCTGGTTGCCCCCTGAGGGGTTTCAATGAATAGAACAGTACTCAATACACAATTCCTTCTCCAAGAGACAATAGCAGTAATCTCTCTCTTTGTCAATAGGAGACATTCCAACCTGTGCTGTGCCTCTCTCTCATAAATTTGTATGAGCTGTTTATCTCTCTCATTTCCTTGGTATCAGAGCCGAAATAATAGCGATTTTGCGATTCTCAAAAAGGGGGGGGGGCGACTTTGCACCCTTCTGCCCATCAGAGTTGCTCCCCATTCGTAACAAGAGTAACTGAATTGCCGTCTATATTCCCCCTTACCAGAATATATCTGCCCTCTTTATCTCCCATTTTGAATACCTTTTCAAAATTTAGCTTACTTGAGATAAGAATAGCAACTCCTCTCCTATGTCCTGATTTATATGAGGAGTAAAACAGATTAGTGAAGCCCATTCTCTTTAGTTTTTTATGCTCATTATCACTAAATGAGTTTCCTGTAAATATACTACATGGGCTTGATCTTTTTTCATTTTGGATAAAATTCTCTTATGTTTGATTGGATTTAATAGCTCATTGACATTGAAAGAAATGAATTTTACCTTGTCCTTAGCCATCTGTATTTATCTGTCAATGTATCATTGGAATTAGAATAAAACTTAATCGATCTACTCCCTGAACAAATAAGAACCAAGAAACATAAATAATAACAAAAATGGCAACGAACGAGTGATTCCAAGGCTGAGGTCTCTAGTAGATGACCCTGTGTTGAGCTAGAGGAAATGTCTAGCTGTGGGGGATAACCCCTCCTACTTGTGAGTTGAGGGCCCCCATTGCAGTATTCATAAAAGTCAGTGAACAAATCCATTACACAGAAAATATTTCCCTGTGTACTCCTATATATATATACACACACACAAATATATATATACATACATACATACATTCATACATTCATACACACACACATACACACACACACATATATATACACACACACACATTACACACATACACGTATATGCACACATATATATATATATATATATATATACTCATTTTGGTGGGGAAAGAGGAGTAAGTGAGTGAATAAAGAATGACAACTAAGTAATATAAAATCCACATTATAATAAGTATTTCTCGAGATAGGTGTATCACTGTGTACTTTTGCTTCCGTTTAGCTTCTCGATAGTTTTAAAGTTAGCCAACCCTTATGGCTCTTCTGAAGGGAGTGAGGACTGTCTTTGGGAAACTCCCGGTCTCTTCCTGATATATTTCTCTCAGCCTCCTCCTGTCTCCTGCCTTCTCGATGCTCGCACTATTTCCCAAACGGAGCGAGATAATTCCTGAGTCAGGCTTTCCCTCGTTTTGGTCATGCTGACAGGCAACCCTCTGGCCTTCATGTCTGTAGTCGCCTCTTCCACTGTCTGGTCCAACCGCGTCCCGTTGTCATAAAAGACTATAAGTTTAGCAGGGTACGGAGTTTGAAATCTAATCTTACTTTGCTTTAGTACTCGCTTTACTTCAGAGTATTCTTTGCTCTTCTGGAGGTCCATGGGGGGGGTAATCTTGGTCAAAATATATTAATTTATCATCGAAAAACACTCTCTTCTTACCCCAGGCCCTTCGTAGAATCTCCGCCTTGGTGCTGTACCGAAGGAATTTAATTATTATTGAGCGTGGCTTTCTATCCTGGGTAGGTTTTGGGACTACGGCGCGGTGGGCTCTTTCATCTTCCAGCTTCATAGCCGGGGGAAGATCCAGCGCATCCCACAGTAACTTTCCGACAAACTCCGTCATAGACGAGCCCTCCGGTCCTCCAGGAACGTGGTAGATTCTGATATTTTTCCGCCGTGATCTTCCCTCCAGGTCAAGCAGTTTACCTTCTTGGTGATGTAATATTTTTATTGTCTTACTCAGTATCCATTCCACGTTTTGAACGCGATCTTCCACCAATTCGAGTCACTGCCACCGCTATTTTTTGATTAATGCTGGTGAGCTCTGGCTTAATATCACGGAGCTGCTGCTCTATTTCTTTCCGGAAATCCCTTATGTCTTTCAGGATTTCGACGCGGTCGGGTAGGAGAGCCGCTCGCTGCATTCCTCTCAGACGCAGGCTCCGCAGTGTCGCTTTTTTAATTTCCATTCCTTTTCCCCATTCTTACTCCTCTTTTCAGTTCAAATATTTTTCAAAAGATATTATATTTGATGGGTTAACAGGGCTTAATACACGTTTTTCCGGAGGAGCTAGTGACTTAAGCTGCCATTCTCGATGATGATGTCACTGGACAGGATCTTACATCTTACAATCCATGTTACCTCTTTTTACCAACCTCATCCACCTGCCTGCCTCTCCATTCAATGTGTAGCCTTGGATGTTAAGCTCCCAACTATGATCTTTCAGTCATGACTCAGTGATGCCCACATCATATCTGCCAATCTCTAACTGCACTACCTTATTTCATAAGTGTCAAATCTAATACTTCAATCCTGAATTCATCTCCTTTTCTAATTTTACACCCATATTACAATTCACCTCATCTCACTAATTGCAATTTTGCCCCATTATCTACCTGTCCATTCTTACAGCCTCACTACACACAGCATCTACTTTTATACCAATTGCCTCATCCTCAGCCTTACCATTCCAGTTCTCATCCCGCTGCCACATTAGCTTAAACCCTCCCCAGCAGCTCTAGATATTGGTCTCCCTTATGTTCAGGTTTTTGTTTTACAGATCATACTTTCCCCAGAAGAGATCCCAATGATCCAGAAATCTGAAACCCTACCCTTGCACTCGTTCCTCTGCCAAGCATTCATCAGAATCAGGTTTATTATCACCGGCATGTGACGTGAAATTTGTTAACTTAGCAGCAGCAACTCAATGCAATATATAATCTAGAAGAGAGAAAAAAACCCAATAATAATAAATAAACAGGTAAATCAATTACAGTATACATATATTGAATAGATTAAAAAACACAAATACTGTATATTAAAAAAAGTGAGGTAGTGTCCAAGGGTTCAATGTCCATTTAGGAATCAGATGGCAGAGGGGAAGAAGCTGTTCCTGAATCGCTGAGTGCGTGCCTTCAGGCTTCTGTACCTCCTACCTGATGGTAACAGTGAGAAAAGGGCATGTCCTGGGTGCTGGAGGTCCTTATTAATGGATGCTGCCTTTCTGAGACACTGCTCCCAGAAGATGTCCTGGGTACTTTGTAGTCTAGTACCCAAGATGGAGCTGACTAGGTTTACAACCCTCTGCAGTTTCTTTCAGTCCTGTGCAGTATCCCCTCCACACCAGACAGTGATGCAGGCTGTCAGAATGCTCTCCGTGGTACATCTTGAGAAGTTTTTGAGTGTATTTGTTGACATACCAAATCTATTCAAACTCCTAATGAGGTATAGTCGCTGTCTTGCCTTCTTTATAACTGCATTGATATTTTGGGACCAGGTTAGATCCTCAGAGATCTTGACACCCAGAAACCCGAAACTGCTCACACTCTCCACTTCTGATCCCTCTATGAGGATTGGTATGTGTTCCTTCATCTTACACTTCCTGAAGTCCACAATCAGCTCTTTCATCTTACTGATGTTGAGTGCAAGGTTGTTGCTGCGGCACCACTCCACTAGTTGGCATTTCTCACTCCTGTACGTCCTCTCGTCACCACCTGAGATCCTGCCAACAATGGTTGTATCATCAGCAAATTTATAGATGGTATTTGAGCTATGCTTAGCCACACAGTCATGGGTATTGAGAGAGTCGAGCAGTGGGCTAAACACACACCCCTGAGGTGCGCCAGCATTGATCGTCAGCACAGATTGTGGACTTCCGGTTAGGAAGTTGAGGATCCAATTGCAGAGGGAGGTACAGAGGCCCAAGTTCTGCAACTTCTCAATCAGAATTGTGGGAATGATGGTATTAAATGCTGAGCTATAGTCGATGAACAGCATCCTGACATAGAGTTTGTGTTGTCCAGATGGTCTAAGCCATGTGAAGAGCCATTGAGATTGCATCTGCCGTTGGCCTATTGTAGCAATAGGCAAATTGCAATGGGTCCAGGTCCTTGCTGAGGCAGGAGTTCAGTCTAGTCATGACCAACCACTCAAAGCATTTCATCACTATAGTTGTGTGTGCTTCCAGCGATAGTTATTAAGGCAGCTCACATTATTCGTCTTAGGCACTGGTATAATTGTTGCCTTTTTGAAGCAAGTGGGAACTTCCGCCTGTAGCTGGGAGAGGTCCTTGAATACTCCCACTAGTTGGTTGGTACAGGTTTTCAGAGCCTTACCAGGTACTCCATCGGGACTTTTCAGCTTCATGTTGATGCTGATCACATTGATCTGATCAGCATTGTTTTCCTTCATCTCTGAATGCAATTTCTGACTCAAAAATATCATTAGACATAGAAGCAGAATTAGGCCATTCAGTCCATTGAGTGTGCTCTGCCATTCATTCGTGGCTGGTTTGTTTTCCCTCTCAACCTGTAACCTATGATTCCTTACTAAACAATTATTTACCAACCTCGGCTAGCCTCCATAAACTTAGCCTCCATAGCCATTGGTGGCAATGAATTCCACAAATGCATCACAATCTGCCAAAAAAAATTCTTCATCTCTTTTCTAAAGAGATATCATTGTATTCTATGGCTATTTGTTCTTGTCCTAGACTTTCCCACAATAAGAAACATCATCTCCACACCTACACTCTTTTGCACTTTTCAGTGCGTTTCAATGAGATCTCCCCCTAATTTTTCTAAACTTCAGAGAGTACAAGCTCAGAGCTATCAAATGCTACTCATGCATTAACCCTTTCATTCTATGGATCATACACATATACCTCCTCTGGACCTGCTTCAATGCTAGCACATCCTTTCTTAGATGTGTGCTCAATTTTCAAATGTCACTTAACCAATAAAGCTTCCTTGTTGTTATATTCTAGTTGTCTTAAAATGATTAACTACTAATAAACAAGAGAAAATCTGGAGATGCTGGAAATCCAAACAACACACATAAAATGCTGGAGGAACTCAGCAGGCCAGGCAGCATCTATGGAAACAAATAAACCCTTCATCAGGACTGGAGAATAAAAAGATGAGGAGTCAGTTTAGACGGTGGGGGAGGGGAGAGAAACACAAAGTGATTGGTGAAACTGGGAGGGGGAGGGGTGAATAAAGAGCTGGGATGCTAATTGCTGAAAGAGATACAGGGCTAGAGAAGGGGGAATCTGATAGGAGAGGACAGAAGGCCATGGAAGAACAAAAAGGGGGAGAAGCATCAGAGGGAGGTAATAGGCAGGTAAGGAGATAGGGTGAGAGAGGGAAAAGGAAGTGGGGAAGAGTGAAGGGGAGGGGGTCGTATCCAGAAATTTGAGAAATCGGTGTTCATGCCATCAGATTGGAAGCTACCCAGACAGAATATAAAGTTTTCCTCCAACCTGAGTGTGGCTTCATTGCGCCAGTAGACTGACATGTCGGAATGAGAATGGGAAGTGGAATTAAAATGGGTGGCCACTGGGAGATCCTGCTTTTTCTAGCAGATGGAGTGTAGGTGCTTGGTGAAGCAGTCTCCCAATCAACGTCGGTCTCAGTGATATACAGGAAGCCACACCAGAAGCACTGGATACAGTGTATGACCCTAACAGACTCACAGGTGAAGTGTTGCCTCACCTGGAAGACTGTTTTGGGCCCTGAATGGTAGTGAGGAAGGAGGTATAAGAGGAGATGTAGCACTTGTTCCACTTGCAAGGATATCAGAGGGAGATTGATGTGGAGGGACAAATGAGTGGACAAGGGAGTCGTGTAGGGAGCGATCCCTGCAGAAAGCAGAAATTGGGGGTGGGAGGTGTGGGTGGGACAGCTGTGCTTGGTGCTGGGATCCCGTTGGAGATGGCAGAAGTTATGGAGTGCTATGTGCTGGACGAGGAGACCATCATCTTTATTAAAATTCTTTTCCTCCAGTTTTATTTCAATGGCTTCCTCACCGGGCAGTGGTCATTGACACAAATAACGTATTTCATTGTATGATTTGATAATTTTGATGCACAATACATTTGACAAATAAAGCTAATCTTTAATCTTACCAGCGACATAATTCATCAAATATTTTAAAATGGATTTTCAAACCAGTGGCTTGGTATTTTTTTTACATTGACACAACATGAAGTCAGTTTTTCAAATTAACTTAAAATGACAGGACACCTGAGAAGCCTATTCACAATTCAAAGTTATTTAAAGTCCTTGATGTCAATTATTAAGTCCTTGGTTTGATGTCTTTTCCTCTACCTGTTTTCAGCTGCCTAATATTTGACCAATCAATAATTAAGAGCAAGAAAATAAATTCTTGAGCTACACACACAAAATGATGAAGGCCAGGCAGCATCTATTGGTGGGAATGAAACAGCTGACATTTTGGACCCAACCTTTCATCGAGACTTATTTCTTTTATGTTAGATGTGGTTTTTTTAATCAATATGCTGGCTCCACAGCAAATCACATAAATTTATGCCTCATTTTCCATGCATTCATTGGGAAGCAGTCATATAACCCTCAGATTCTGATCTTCATTAGTGAAGTAGCTCACACAAATATTATTTTGTTTTCTTTTGTTTCTTAATCCCACGTTCACTTTCACAAAGGAGCTTATTGGATGTAATTTTGAAAAATCGACAATAATTGTGCAGGTCACTACAATTTTCAGATTTAGTTGCAGAAAGGTGGAAAATAACCTCGATGGCAAATACTGCAGCTGTTGATTCAGGACGACATTTGGAGGAAAATAGATAATTTATTCTAAGTCAGCAGGGATAGCAAGAGCTTGCAAAACTCAGAGGAACTATAAATGAAAGAATAGTAATTATACAGCAGAGTTGCTAAAGTAAATGAACTACTTTTCCCTGCTTTCTCCGTTAAACACTCCTCAGCTGCTTGGTTTGCAGGTACTCACACTGTTAATCATGGGGTTGTATAGAGCTTAGTGCCCATAGCTTTTCAGATTTTTACTGAAGACTTGGGTGAAATAAGGGAAAGTTATGAGTTCAAGTTTGGGATATGAGGAGGAAACAAAAAGCCTGCAAATGTTTGCAGGCATTTTAATCAAGAGGGTAGGAAGCCCAAGTACATGCCTTCTGGTAGAATTAATCAAAAAGCAGAAAAGTGGATGTGATCAGATGTCAGACTCACATACCAGTGAGCATCAAGAATGGAGTTGTCAGTGTGTTCCGGGATTGGTCTTCTATGCGGGCAGGAGGAATGCAATCCAGCAAACCCCTGGGCCTGAAGGTCAATTGGAGGTTGAGATTGAAGGCTGAAGACAAACAAGACACTGTAAAGGATTAATAGGACAAATGCTAAAGAGTTCCAGATGTGGGGGCATTGCCACATGTTGACATAGGATATTTACAACTACAAACATTAAAGTGGGCAGCTTGGTAGTGTCGCGGTTAGCGTAATGCTATTACAGTGCCAGTGACCCGGTTCAATTCCGCTACTGCCTGTATGTAAATTCTCCCTGTGACAGCGTAGATGCTCTGCTTTTCTCCCACGTTCTAAGGACATATAGATTTGTAGTTGTAATTGGGTGGTGTGGCCAACAGGAGTAAAAGTAGGCCATATTATTAGTTTTTTGTGAATAAGACACTTGAGAGTCATTTTACCTGCTTAACAAAAGCCACAGCTCTTTCCTTCCATTATAAGACCATAAGATTTAGAAGCAGAAGTAGGCGATTCGGCCCATTGAGTCTGCTCCGCCATTCAATCCTGGGTTGATCTACTTCATCCAGTCATCCTCACTTGACTGCTTTCACCCATACCCTTTAATGACCTGGCTAATCAAGAACCTGTCTATCTGTGCCTTAAATACACCCAATGACATGGCCTTCATAGCCACTCGTGGCACTAAATTCCACAGATTTACCACCCTCTAATTAAAGTAATTTCTCCGCATCTCTGTTCCAAAAGGACGTCCTTCAATCCTGAAGTCATGCCCTCTTGTCCTAGAATCCCCTACCATGGGAAATAACTTTGCAATATTTAATCTGTTCAGGCCTTTTAAAATTTGGAATGTTACTATGAGATCCCCCTCATTCTCCTGAACTTCAGGGAATACAGCCCAACAGCTGCCAGATGTTCTTCATATGTGTGGATATATGTAACTCTGACTAGAGGCTTTTCCCCAGGACTGAAATGGCTAGCACGAGAGGGCATTGTTTTAAGGTGCTTGGAAGTAAGTACAGAAGAGATGTCAGTGGTAAGTTTTTACGCAGAGAGTGGTGAGTGCGTGGAATGGGCTGCCGGCGGCAGCGGTGGAGACAGAAATGATAGGGTCTTTTAAGAGACTCCTGGATAGCTACATGGGCTTAGAAAAATAGAGGGCTATGGGTAAAGCCTAGGTACATCTAAGGTAGGGACGTGTTCAGCACAGCTGTATGTTTTCTATTTTCTATTTTTATGTAACCCTCTCATTCCTGGAATCATTCTCGTCAATCTTCTCTGAACCCTCTCCAATGTCAGTATTTTCCTTCTAAAATAAGGAGCCCAAAACTGCACACAGTGCTCCAAGCCTGGTCTCTCTAGTGCCTTATAGAGCCTCAACATCACATCCAGACTCTTATATTCTATACCTCTCAAAATGAATGCCAACATTGCATTCACCTTCTTCATAACCGACCCAACTGCAGGTTAACCTTTAGGATATCTTGCACAAGGACACCTTGCATCTCTGCATTTTGAATTCTCTCCGCATCTAAATAATAGTCTGCCCATTTATTTCTTCCACCAAAGTGCATGATCATAAACTTTCCAACATTGTATTTCATTTGCCACTTCTTTGCCCATTCCCCTAAACTATATAATTCTCTCTGCAGGCTCTCTATTTGCTCAATACTACCCGCTCCTCCACCTGTCTTTGTACCATTGACAAATTTAGCCACAAATCCCTTAATACCATAGTCCAAATCATTGACATACATCATAAAATGTAACAGTCCCAACACCAACACCTGTGGAACTCCACTGGTAACCGGCAGCCAGCCAGAATAGGATCCCTTTATTCCCACTCTGTTTTCTACCGGCCAGCCAATGCTCCACCCACGCTAGTAACTTTCCTGTAATTCCATGGGCTCTTATCTTGCTAAGCAGCCTCATGTGTGACACCTTGTCGAAGGCCTTCTGAAAATCCAAGTTCACCACGTCTACTGCATCCACTGCTCCACCCTCATCAATATCTACCATCACCATCTCAAAAACATCTATCAAGTTGGTAAGGCACAACCTACCATGCACAAAGCCCTAATTAGGCAGTGGGTTTCCAAATGCTCAGATACCCTATACTTAATTTTTTTTTCCAGCAATGTCTCTACAACTGACATGAGACTCACCAGTCTATAGTTCCCAGGAATTTCCCTTGTTCCTATCTTAAATAGGGGTACAACATTAGCCACTCACCAGCCACTCTGGGACCTTGCCTGTGGCTAAAGAACACACAAAGGTACTGGTCAAAGACCCAGCAATCTCGTCACTTGCCTCCTTCAATAACCTGGGATAAAGCCTGTCAGGCCTTGGGGACCTATGCACCTTAATACTCATGAGGAGGCACAACACTTCCTCCTCCTTGACCTCAAAATGCCTGAACATCTTTATACACTCAGCACTGATCTCCTGGTCCTCCATGTCATTTTTTTTCATAAATACTGAAGTAAATTACTCATACAATCACAAGTACCTCACTCATATTCTCTGTATCCAAGCAAATGTTCCCCACCTAATCCTTGAACCTAGTTCACCCTCTCCCTAGTTATCTTCTTGCTCTTGATGTTGAGTATAGAATGCCTTGGGATTCACCTTAATCCTACTTGCCAAGAACTTTTCATGGCCTCTCCTGGATTTCCTCATTCCCTTCTTTATTTCTTTTCTGACTTCCTTATAATCCTCATATGCTTCATTTGATCCTAACTTCTGAAGGTTTACATATTTTTCCCTATTCTTCTTAACTAAATTCATCACTTCTTGGAACATCCAATGTTCTCTTATCTTTCCATCCCCTTCCTCCCTTCCAATGCAAACATACGTTCCCTGTACTCTGTAAAATTGACCTTTACACACACTCATCTGATGTATAAACAACACACACAAAATGCTGTGTGTTCCAACAGCATTTTGTGTGAGTTGTTTGAATTTCCAGCATCTGCAGATTTCCTCATGTTTGCTCATCTGATGTGTACTTGCCAAAGAAAAGGTGTTCCTAATTAGCTCTTCTTAGTTCTTACCTAATGCCCTAGTAATCTTCCCTACTTAAATTTAAAACACTCCGACAAGGTCCATAGCTATCCTTATCTACAACTGTCCTGAAAGTTAAGGAGTTGTGGTCACTGTTTCCTAACTGCTCACCCACTGAAAGGTCACCCACCTGGCCAGGCTCCTTACCCAATCAGGTCCAGTCCAGTGCATGCCGGCATTTTAAGTTGACATTCATGGTCAATTTTCAACCCTCAGTTGGTTAATATTCTGCAGCTTTACAGAATGTGACTCTCTAAAACACACCCTAATTCCATCAAAGTCTGTTCTGATGAAACAGACAAGTTAGGAAAGCGTTTAATTGGAGTAAGAGGAAATATGAAGATATCAGGCAGCAACTTGAAAGCATAAATTGGGAACAGATATTCTTAGGGAAACGTACAGAAGAAATGTGGCAAATGTTCAGGGAACATTTGCTTGACGTTCTGCATAGGTATTTTCCAATTAGACAGAGAAAGGATGGTATGGTACAGGAACCGTAGTATATAAAGGTTGTTGAAAATCTAGTCAAGAAAAAAAAGAAAAGGCGTCACGTGGTGACGTAGGATCAAGACGTTGGGAATCCAGCTCCCTTGTAAAAAGTAATGAAAATAGGGTTTAAATGAAGAAGAGTTAACAAATACCTACTAGAAACTATTTATAAGCAACTCAGGATTATCTTTTGATATGGCTCCTAAACTGAAACAGAAGAAAGCTACTACTTTGAAGACTGCACAAATCGGCGGGGAAAAAGGCCTAACCGTCTCGGCGAAGCCTCGGACTCAAGTTGGATCTCCTCCCGGCGAAGTGCATGGCACTTCTGATGATGCGGGACAGGAAGTTGCAGCAATGTCGGCGGTCTCTAAGAAGAAACGGCAAGAACAACGCATGTGCGAAGAAACAAGTATGCATGAACAGATATTAACAAAACTACAAATCCCAACTATGGCTGGAAGTGAAATTGGAAGTGAATCGGAAGTAGAATTAGACTCTTTGGGAAATTCAGAGGAAGAAGAAGAGGAAAAGAAGGAGGAGATGAAAGGAGACATAAAAGATATCCTGATATATATGACGAATGAATTAAAAGCTATAAGAACAGATATAAGAAGGATGCAGAATACACTCGATAATGTGGTGGAAAAACAAAAGTAGATGGATAATAAAGTTAAAGAGATGGAAGTAAAAGTGGAAGAAAACACTGAAAGAATAGATAAGATAGAAGACAATAATCTTGCCTGGACAATAGAAAGAAAACGGATGTTGGAAAAAATGGATGCGCTTGAAAACTCTAGTAGACGAAATAATATCAAAATTGTTGGTCTTATGGAAGGTACAGAGGGAGAAAATCCAATAAAATTCTTTCAAGAATGGATTCCGAAAATTTTGGAAATGAAAGAAGCAAGTCAAGTGATTGAAATTGAAAGAGCACATAAAGCTTTAAGACCAAGACCTCAACAAGATCAAAATCCAAGATCAATTTTGATAAAATGCTTAAGGTACCAAGATAAAGAAATGATCTTGAAGGCAGCTACTCAAGGTGCTAAAAAGAGAAATGGGCCATTGATAATAGAAGGGAAAAGAGTTTTCTTTTTATCCAGACATAAGTTACGATCTTCTGAAGAGGCGGAAGGAATTTAATCCAGTGAAAAAATCTTTATGGGAAAAGGGCTATAAATTTTTATTGAGCTACCCAGCAAAATTGATAATTTTCCTGGATAACGGAGAAAGAAGATTTTTTGTTGACTACTGGAAAGCGGAGAAATTTGTACAAGAATTACCTGATGTCCACGAAGAGGAGTAAAGAATTACAGAAATGAAATGGACTAATGATGAAGATTGAAACAAGGTTGGACTTGACGGACATTTATAAGAAAAAAAAATAGTCGAGGAGTATTAATTGGGAGTAGAGACATTAATTATTTTCTTTTTTTTCTTCATTAATATATTTTCTTTTTTTTTGCGGGGGAGCTGGAGGAGCTCCTGATCGATGGCTGCGAGTTTCATGTGTACAATCATGGCGATTGCCATGACCCGTAAAATGGGGGGGGGGGGTAATGTTGTGTTCTTTTTATTCGCAACATTAGTGGGGGGTATTTTGTTTTTTTTTCTTATATATTAGTTATCTTTCTTCTATTTTTCTTCTTTTTTGCCTGGATGGCTGGGGAGAGACTCATAGCAACATGGAGAATTGTAAGGAGTTCCCAAGGTATTATGAATGATTAATTTACTTAATTTTTAAAGTTTTAATGTTAATGGAATTAATGGACCTGTGAAAAGAAAAAGAGTTTTAACATATATTAAGAAAATGAAAGGAGATATAGCTTTTTTACAAGAAACACATTTAACAGAAACAGAACATAAGAAATTAAAGAGAGATTGGGTTGGAAATGTCATTGCAGCTTCATTTAATTCAAAATCGAGAGGAGTTGCAATTTTGGTTAATAAATCTTTACCAATTAAAATACAAAATAATAATTGATTCTGTGGGGAGATATGTGATTATACATTGTCAAGTTTTTTCAGAATTATGGACTTTTATGAACATTTATGCACCAAATGAAAATGATGCAAAATTCATACAAGAAGTTTTTTTGAACTTGGCTGATGCACATGATAAAATATTAATAGGTGGAGATTTTAATTTTTGTTTAGATCCAGTTTTGGATAGGTCAACTAAAGTTGCTACAAAATTAAAGGTAATAAAACTAACTTTATCATTAATGAAAGATTTAAACCTGATTGATATATGGAGAAAAATTAATCCAAGAGAAAGAGATTATTCATTTTATTCAAATAGACATAAAACTTACTCAAGGATTGATTTTTTTAATTATCAAAAAATATTCAAGATAGAGTGAAAAGTGTGGAATATAAAGCAAGAATACTGTCAGATCATTCCCCCTTGATAATGACAATGATAATGATGGATAAGGAGGAATCGATCTATAGATGGAGATTTAATTCAATTTTATTAAAACATCAAGATTTTTGTGATTTTATGAAAAAATAAATTCAATTTTTTTTGGATACAAATTTACATTCAGTTGAGGATAAAATTGTATTATGGGAAGTGATGAAAGCATATTTAAGGGGTCAGATTATAAGTTATACATCTAAAATTAAGAAGGAATATACAGCAGAAATAGATCAATTGGAAAAAGATATAAAGTTAGAAAAAGAATCTCAAAGATATATGACAGAAGAAAAATGAAGACAACTTGTTAATAAAAAACTACAATATAATACACACCAGACATATCGTACAGAAAAAGTAATTATGGGAACTAAACAGAAATATTACGTATTAGGTGAAAGATCACATAAAATTCTTGCTTGGCAGTTGAAAACAGAACAGGCTTCTAAAACAATAAATGCAATTAGAACAAGTGTAAATAAGGTTACTTATAAACCTTTAGAAATTAATGAAACTTTTAAAAAATTTTATACTGAACTATATCAATCAAAATCACAAAATAAGATTACTGAGATAGATAAATTTTTCTCACAAACAACCCTTCCAAAATTAAATTTGGAAGAACAGAAAGGATTAGATATGCCCTTTACATTAAAAGAGGTTGAAGAAGCTTTAGGATCACTTCAGAGTAATATATCCCCAGGAGAAGATGGTTTTCCTCCTGATTTTTATAAAAAATTTAAAGATTTATTAATTCCTCCTTTTATGGAATTAATATACCAAGTGGAAAAAATGCATAAACTCCCACAATCTTTTTTAACAGCGATCATAACTGTATTGCCAAAAAAAGATAGAGATCCTTTAAAACCAACATCACATAGGCCTATTTCTTTGTTGAATACAGGTTATAAAATACTAGCAAAAATTTTATCTAATAGAATATCTAAATATTTACCAAAATTAATACATATGGATCAAACAGGTTTTATTAAAAACAGACAATCAATGGATAATATAACCCGGTTACTTAGTATAATTCATTTAGCACAAAAAAGAGAGGAAATGAATGTGGCAGTTGCTTTGGATGCATTTGATAGATTGGAATGGGATTTTTTATTTAAGGTATTGGAAAAATAAGAGTTAGGAAAATCTTTTATACAATGGATTAAAACTTTAAATACTAATCCTCAAGCTAAAGTAGTTACAAATGGTCAGATTTCAACACCATTTTGCTTAACGAGGTCAACTAGACAAGGCTGCCCATTATCACCTGTTCACCCTGTACACATCAGACTTCCAATATAACTCGGAGTCCTGCCATGTGCAGAAGTTCGCTGATGACACGGCCATAGTGGGGTGTGTCAGGAATGGACAGGAGGAGGAGTATAGGAAACTGATACAGGACTTTGTGATATGGTGCAACTCAAACTACCTGCGTCTCAATATCACCAAGACCAAGGAGATGGTGGTGGACTTTAGGAGATCTAGGCCTCATATGGAGCCAGTGATCATTAATGGAGAATGTGTGGAGCAGGTTAAGACCTACAAGTATCTGGGAGTACAGTTAGACGAGAAGCTAGACTGGACTGCCAACACAGATGCCTTGTGCAGGAAGGCACAGAGTCGACTGTACTTCCTAAGAAGGTTGGCGTCATTCAATGTCTGTAGTGAGATGCTGAAGATGTTCTATAGGTCAGTTGTGGAGAGCGCCCTCTTCTTTGTGGTGGCGTGTTGGGGAGGAAGCATTAAGAAGAGGGACGCCTCACGTCTTAATAAGCTGGTAAGGAAGGCGGGCTCTGTCGTGGGCAAAGTACTGGAGAGTTTAACATCGGTAGCTGAGCGAAGGATGCTGAGTAGGCTACGGTCAATTATGGATAACTCTGAACATCCTCTACATAGCACCATCCAGAGACAGAGAAGCAGTTTCAGCGACAGGTTACTATCGATGCAGTGCTCCTCAGACAGGATGAAGAGGTCAATACTCCCCAATGCCATTAGGCTTTACAATTCTACCGCCAGGACTTAAGAACTTTTTAAAAGCTATTATTAATGCTTTTTGAGATAGTGATTTAGATGCATATCATATTTTTTACTGAGTTAAGTATTGTATGTAATTAGTTTTGCTACAACAAGTGTATGGGACATTGGAAAAAAGTTGAATTTCCCCATGGGGATGAATAAAGTATCTATCTATCTATCTATCTATCTATCTATCTATCTATCTATCACCTGCTTTATTTGTATTGGCAATAGAACCATTAGCTGAATTAATTAGAATAGATCCAGACATTGGGGGCTTTAGAGTTAATCAAGAAGAATATAAGATTAATTTATTTGCTGATGATGTTTTGATTTATTTAACAAACCCATTGCAATCTTTGCAAAGGTTATCTTTTAGATTGGAAGAATATGGGAAAATATCAGGGTATAAAGTAAATTGGGATAAAAGTGAAATTTTATCCCTTACCAAAGGAAATTATAATCAATGTTGATTAGTAACTCAATTTTGATGGTCAATAAATGGGATAAAATATTTAGGTATTAGAGTTGATAATGATGTAAAAAATTTATATAAACAAAATTATTTGCTATTATTAAAAAAAAGAGGATCTTGATAAATGGATGATGTTACCAATAACATTAATAGGTAGAGTTAATGCTGTAAAAATGAACATATTTCCTAGATTGCAATATTTATTTCAAACTTTACCAATACAATTACCTCAGAAGTTTTTTCAAGAACTGAATAAATATGTAAGGAAATTTCTTTGGAAAGGAAAGATGTCAAGAATATCATTGGAAAAATTGACATGTAAATTTGATTTAGGAGGGTTACAACTTCCAAATTTTAAGAATTATTATAAAGCAAATCAACTTAGATTTATTGCGTCTTTTTTTGATGAAGAAAAACCGGCATGGATTAGAATAGAATTAGATAAGATAGGAGAAAACATACCAGAAGATTTTATATATAAATGGGAATCCAAATGGATACGGGGAAAAAAAAGAATCTCCTATATTAAGACACTTGATTGATTTGTGGAATAAGGTAAATATGGACGATGAGATAAAGAAATCTTTATTAGCAAAAAGAACTTTAATTCAAAATAGGCTTATTCCTTTTACAATGGATAATAAACTTTTACATAATTGGTTCCAAAAGGGGATTAAATATATAGGTGATTGTTTTGAAGGAGGTATATTGATGTCGTTTGATCAATTAAAAAATAAATATAAAATATCAAATAACACTCTTTTCTGTTATTTTCAATTAAAAGCTTATTTATGAGACAAGCTGGGTCAAACAATGTTGATGCCAAAATCTAGTGAAATAGAAATATTAATTCAGAAAGGAAAAATTAAAAAATTTACATCTTGTGTGTATAATTTGATTCAAAAACAGACAATTAAATCAGGAATTCATAAATCAAGACAAAAATGGGAATCTGATTTGAATGGTAAAATTGATGGAAAAAACTGGTCAAGATTATGTTCTGATAGTATGAGAAATACAATAAATGTTCGACTTAGATTAATACAATATAATTTTTTATATCAATTATATATAACACCACAGAAAATAAATAGATTAAATTCTAATATGTCTGACCAAAGTTTTCGATGTAATCAAGAAATTGGTACTTTTTTACATTCTACTTGGTCTTGTTTTAAAATTCAACCATTTTGGATAAATCTAAGACTTTTATTGGAACAAATTACTGGAGTACAACTCCCACATAGTCCAGTATTATTTTTATTAGGAGATATTGAAGGGACAATACCGAAACTTAAATTGAATAAGTATCAGAAAAAAATTATAAAAATTGCATTGGCAGTAGCCAAAAAAGTTATCGCAGTTACTTGGAAATCTGATTTATATTTAACTGTGGATCGTTGGAATAATGAAATACATAGTTGTATTCCACTTGAAAAAATTACATACAATCTAAGAAATGAATATGATATATTTTTGAAAATTTGGTTCCCATACTTACAAAAGATAGGATTAAATACATAGGTCCTTTGAAGATAAAATTATAAAGTAATTGGGGAAAGTAAAAATAAATATTAAAATTATTTTGAACTCCATGGAGCATGTGGGGATCCTCCGATATCCAGGCAATCTTTCTTTTCTTTCCTTTTTTTTCTTTCTTTAGACAAGGGTTAAGGGGAGGGGGGAGGGTTAATATTATTTTTCTTACTATTTTATTATGTTACGTTCCCAGTAACCGGGTGACTTACCTCCAAAGATAGAGAGGTCCGCTGAAGCCTGATGATACTATTTTCAAACATTTTATTTATAAAGGGGCACAAACGTATGGTTAATACAAAACATTCAGATCATATACATCGTCAAAACTCAGTCTAAAGCACAGGTATAGTAATAATCAATCAAAAATAAGCTCTATCGTTGTCTAGGGGATACTGAGTCCAATGGAATATAAGAGTCACTCAAAGTCTGCAGGCTTCCCCGTTTCGGGAACCGCTGGCATTTCGCGTGTTGGAGAGAGAGAGAATGAACACTTGACCGTCGTCCTTGCGAAGCAAATCCCTGTTGTTAGTTAAAGTGGTTTTTCCTTTTGATTTCAGCCACAGACTCGCGATCCAGAATCTAACGCACGTGGCTTCCTTCAGAATGGCTTCCCGCTCCGACGGGAAGCGCTATCGTGTCTTCTTCGTGTGTCTCCTTGGTGCGTCTGAGGCCCCGCCTCGGCAGCCCACCTTTTATCTGGACTGGCAGGGTTG
The DNA here is from genome assembly GCF_048418815.1 of Hemitrygon akajei. NCBI lineage: Eukaryota > Metazoa > Chordata > Chondrichthyes > Myliobatiformes > Dasyatidae > Hemitrygon > Hemitrygon akajei. Next base: position 764,984 of record NC_133146.1, on the reverse strand, counting down.
TAGATGTCCATCAGGGTGGGGGTGAGGCAATCTTTCCCCCATCACCCATCTCACAATGCCCTGAGGGTTTGCACGTAGTCCAGTTCTTTATTCCACAAAGGTGTCTCCCAAGACAATGGCTAGGTCCAAGGCTTTTGTCTGGCTGAGCGGCCAGCCCACATTCCAAACCGTAAGGCTCTCTCTCTCTCTCTTGCGATTCTCACAAAGGAGGGGGCTGGGGTCATGACACCTCCCCTCTTAAAAGTTTTTTACCAGCAGTTAAAAACAAGTTGGTACAGGATTTTTGGACTCTAACATACTACACAAGCTTTTCTCTTCACAGAGTACTACCGTTATACATTCCAGTCAGTATCTAAACAGGTAACAATTACAGTGCCCCTTTCTTTAATATCTTAACATCACGTACCGTACTAAAGTCTGGTAGCATCAAACTTCAGCTCAATGAGTCTTATAGGATTTTTGAATCTAACACAACACACAAGCTTTTCGTTTTAACTACAGAGCCATACATTTTACATTTAATTCAGCACCTAGATAAACAATCCGCTAGCACATTATCACTCCCCTTAATGTGCTGTATCTTAATATTGAATTCCTGCAGCATCAGACTCCAGCTTAATAACCTCCTGTTTTTATTTTTCATATTGTCCAAGAATACCAGCGGGTTGTGATCGGTATAGACCACTAGGGGTCTTTGTGCCGGACAAATGTACACTTCGAAATGTTGTATCGCCAACACAAGCGCTAACAATTCCTTTTCCACGGTAGAGTAATTCCTCTGGTGTCTATTGAACTTCCGAGAGAAATATGCTACCGGGTGTTCCACTCCATCCCCCTCTTGCTGCAATAGGACTGCTCCTGCAGCCTCATCGCTGGCGTCCGTGGCCGAGGAGAAGGGGGTTAACAGATCGGGCGCTTTTAACACAGGGTCATGGCACAATATGGCTTTTAACTTTTCAAAGGCATTCTGACAAGAATGACCCCACTCAAATTTTTCCTCCTTCCGCAGTAGTTTTGTAAGGGGGAGCGCAATGTCCGCGAAATTTTTACAGAATTTCCGATAGTATCCCACCATGCTCAGAAACCTCCTCAGGGCCCTTTTATTGTAGGGTACAGGGACCTCGGAAATAGCCCGGACCTTCGCCTGCACAGGGGCCAACTGCCCGTCTCCCACCACATACCCCAGATAGGTGATCGTGGCATGACCAAACTCACTCTTGGCGAGGTTTACTGTAAGGTGGGCTGCCGACATTCGGGTAAATAACCTTTCTACAGCCTCCAGGTGTTCCTCCCAGGTGTCATTCCAAACTACCACATCGTCAAGATAAGCCTTGGTGCGGGTTAACCCCTTTATCACAGCGTCTATCATCCGCTGAAATGTCCCTGGGGCATTTTTCATCCCAAACGGCATAACGTTGTACTCGTACAACCCGGACGGGGTGACAAAGGCTGAAATCTCTCGAGCCCTGTCCGTTAAAGGAACGCACCAGTACCCCTTTAACAAGTCAATTTTTGTGATGTACCACTTGATGTACCACCTTCCCCACTTGATCAATGCAATTATCCACCCGGGGGATAGGGTAAGCATCGGTCTGGGTAACCGCGTTGACCTTCCAGTAATCGGTACAGAATCTTATGGTACCGTCCGGCTTTGGGACAACCACGCAAGGAGAAGCCCACGCGGAAGAGGATTCGCGGATTATCCCAGCAGCTAGCATATGTTCAATCTCCTTCTCTACTAGCTGGCTCTTTTCAGAATTCATCCAATAAGGGGCTTGTTTAATAGGTTGGGTTGAGGTAACTATCACATCATGTTTCGTCCCACTACACCTTCGGGGAACATCTGGACATAAGTCTGCATGCCGGTTAATGAGCTGTATTACCGGCTCCCACTGTTCAGGCTTTAAGTGGCCAACTTTATCCGCAAGGCTCGCCAATACGATAGAGTCCTCTAATCTGGTGGGGACTATACCTAGCTTGTCAAACCCTCCTTACCATCCCCCTCTACCTCATCGGCTTTCATGGCCGCACCAACCACCACGGGGGTGGGTTCATGATACCCTTTTATCATGTTCACGTGAACTAACTGGGTCGGCTTTCGCCGGTCAGGGGTTTCGATCACGTAATTCAGCGAGTCTATTTTCTTACGCACTGTATATGGTCCTTGAAACCTCCCCCTAAGGGGGTGGGTAGCTACCAGGAATAGGACCAAGACCCGGTCGCCCACGTGAAACTCTCGTTCTCTCGCTCTCAGGTTATACCACTGACTCATTTTTCCCTGGGAGTCTTTAAGGTTTTCTTTTGCCAAGGCGCATACTTTATGCAGCCTTTCCCGGAATTTCAGCACATAGTCGATCACACTGACTTGGACGGTCGGGCTAGACCACTTTTCTTTCAGTAGGGTTAGGGGTCCCCTGGGCCTGTGACCGAAAACGAGCTCGAACGGATTGAACCCCAGGGAGCACTGGACTGTATCTCTTACGGCAAATAACAAAAGGGGTAAAGCCTCATCCCAGTCTCGAACGTTCTCCTGACAATAAGCTTTAAGCATGATCTTTAGGGTAGCGTGGAACCTTTCCAACGCTCCCTGTGACTCCGGGTGATACGCAGAGGCCAGAATCTGCTTTACCCCTAGCTGGGTCATCAGCTGCCGAAATGTGCTAGACGTGAATGTACTTCCCTGGTCTGATTGTATCTCCTTAGGCAGCCCCACGGTGGTAAAGAATTTAATAAGGGCCTTCACCACCGCAGAGGTCCTAATACTACCCAGAGGCACGGCCTCGGGATATCGTGTAGCGGCACACATCAGGGTCATGATATACTGCCGCCCACTCGCAGTTTTAGGTAAGGGTCCCACAAAATCCACAATGACTCGGGAGAAAGGCTCCTCACATGCGGGGATAGGTCAGAGGGGGGCCTTAGGGATAACTTGATTCGGCTTACCCACCACTTGGCATGTATGACATCTTTTACAATACTCAGTAATATCTTTTCTCAGGTTTGGCCAATAGAACTCTCTCTTTCCTCCCTACTCTCCAGTTTACCTTCCTCTGACTCTCGCTGGTACAGAGTCGGTAAAAACGTCTCGGCCAAATCAAAACTGGCCAGATTCAAACAGCTCTCGGTCTCAGCTGCCCTTTTCGACATGCTGCGAGTGACCGCGCATGCGGGATAGATTTTTTTATCTGAGGGAGGGTCCTCAACTTTCACGGGCTGGGTTGTCAGCTTCACGGCTGCTCCCATCTTCCCACCAGCTAGGTCGTTACCCAGAAGGACATCCACGCCTTCCCCCGGCAACTCCGGCAGGACCCCCAGTTCCACTGGTCCCGACACCAACTCACAATCTAGAAGGACCCTATGCAAAGGCACTACCACGGTCCGGTTTCCTATGCCTCTCAGGGCTACCTCACCCGTCCGAGGTCCGAATTGTAATACGTTACGGTTAATTAATGATAGCTCCGCCCCCGTGTCTCTCCAAATCCGTACGGGGATTGGGGGGTCCCTTTCCCTCAAAGACACGGTTCCTTCGGAACTAAATGTCTCCCGCCCCTCCTGTATTCCATCTACCGGGGGCCCTCTTGTCGATTTTCTGATCGACGCAATACAGCCTATAGGGATAGCTGCTTTCCCTCTTTCCGGCTCCTTCCTCAGAGCAGGGCATTTTGATGCAATATGTCCCACCTTTCCACAATTAAAACAGGTTAAACCAGGAAATCTCCAGGTTTCCTGCCTGTTATCCTCACTTTTTCTGCTAGCTCCCGGCGGAGTTTCTCCTTTAGCCGGCGGACTTTCCCTACCATTCCGACGGTCTCTCGGGTAACTTTTTGGCGAGGAAAACTTTGTCTTGTGGGTTAGGGCATATTCATCTGCGAACCTAGCAATTTCTGAGATGGACTGATTCGTCCTCTCATTTAAATACATCCGGATCTCTTCCGGAACACAACCTTTAAATTCCTGAATCAAAAATAACTCCCTGAGACGCCCATAGTTCTCGGCCACCTTTTCCGTGGTGCACCAACGGTCCAAGAGCACACCCTTCTCATGGGCTAACTCGGTATACGTTTGATTCCACCCTTTCCTTAAATTTCGGAACCTTTGTCTATACGCCTCAGGTACTAACTCGTAACCTTGGAGAATGGCCTCCTTTACTTCGTCATAATTCCCTTCCCCTTCCGGGGGCAACGCTGCATATGCCCGCTGTGCTTTCCTCGTAACACACTTTGTAACAACGCCACCCACTGCTCTCTGGGCCACTTCTGATTCACTGCCACCTTTTCAAAAAGCAAGAAATAACTATCAACATCCGTCTCCTTGAACGGGGGGACCAACCTCAACGCCCGACTAACATCAAACCCCTCCTCTCTCTCTACCCCTTGAGCTCTTCGCTCTTGCCTTCACCTGTCCAGCTCCAATTCATGGCTCCTTTGTTTCTCTTTCTCTTCATACTCTCTTTGCTTCTCAGCTGTTTCCAGCTGCTTTAACTGGAGCTCATGACCCCATTTCACCTCTAATTCCTTTAGTTTGAACGCCTGCTCTCTTTCCTTTTCCTTTTCAACCCGTTCCTTTTCCTTCGCAGCTGCTTCTAGCTGCTTTACTTTAAGATCATGTTCCAACCTTACTTTCTCCAACTCTAACTGATCTGTCCCACTCGCTAATCTCTTTTCGGGGATATTTTCCAAATCCTCAGCTGCAAACACCTTCTTCCCAATGTAATACTGATTTATGACCCTTCGCACTTCCTGCTTTTTCATTGATGACCTCACCTCTGCGAGGTCTAACCCCTTTGCCAGATTTACCAAGTCTAATTTGGTAGCCGCCCCTAGCGCCTCTACAGTCGGGTTTCTCATAAATTCATCCACATCCATCTTTGCTGGTTTCCTGTCTGGCTACCTGCGTAACCAGATTTAAGTTTGGACTTACAGCTCGATTCACTGACCCTCCCCTTTGGTTTCAAATCCCGGGACGAGACCCCACTTGTTACATTCCCAGTAACCGGGTGACTTACCAGCAAAGATAGAGAGGTCCGCTGAAGCCTGATGATACTATTTTCAAACGTTTTATTTATAAAGGGGCACAAACGTATGGTTAATACAAAACATTCAGATAATATACATCGTCAAAACTCAATCTAAAGCACAGATATAGTAATAATCAATCAAAAATAAGCTCTATCATTGTCTAGGGGATACTGAGTCCAATGGAATATAAGAGTCACTCAAAGTCTGCAGGCTTCCCCGTTTCGGGAACCACTGGCATTTCACGTGTTGGAGAGAGAGAGAAGGAACACTTGCCCGTCGTCCTTGCGAAGCAAATCCCTGTTGTTAGTTAAAGCGGTTTTTCCTTTTGATTTCAGCCACAGACTCCCGATCCGGAATCTAACGCACGTGGCTTCCTTCAGAATGGCTTCCCGCTCCGACGGGAAGCGCTATCGTGTCTTCTTCGTGTGTCTCCTTGGTGCGTCTGAGGCCCCGTCTCGGCAGCCCACCTTTTATCTGGACTGGCAGGGTTGTAGATGTCAATCAGGGTGGGGGTGAGGCATTCTTTTCCCCATCACCCATCTCACATTGCCCTGAGGGTTTGCACGTAGTCCAGTTCCTTATTCCACAAAGGTGTCTCCCAAGACAATGGCTATGTCCAAGGCTTTTGTCTGGCTGAGCGGCCAGCCCACATTCCAAACCGTAAGGCTCTCTCTCTCTCTCTCTTGCGATTCTCACAAAGGAGGGGGCTGGGGTCATGACAATTATCACATTTATTCTTTGTAATTTTCTAAAATTTAATAAATAAATATTTTTTTTTAAAAGAAAAGCTTACAAAAGGTTCAAAAAAATGATAGAGATCTAGAAAATTACAAGGCTAGCAGGAAGGAGCTTAAGAATAAAATGAGGAGAGCCTGAAGAGGCCATGAAAAGGCCTTGGCGGACAGGATTAAGGAAAATCCTAAGGCATGCTACAAGGTTGTGAACAGCAAGAGGATAAGTCATGAGAAAATAGGATCAATCAAGTTTGACAGTGGACAAGTGTATATGGAAATGGAGGAGATAGTGGAGATATTTAATGAATATTTTGCTTCAGCATTCACTACAGAAAGGGACCTTGGTGATTGTAGGGATGACTTACAGTGGACTGAAAATCTTGAGCATATAGAAATTAGGAAAGAGGATGTGCTGGAGCTTTTGGAAAGCATCAAGTTGGATAAGTCACTGGGACTAGATGAGATATACCCCAGGCTACTGTGGGAGGCAAGGGAGGAGATTGCTGATCCTCCGGCAATGATCTTTGCATCATCAATGGTGACAGGAGAGGTTCTGGAGGATTGGAGGATTGTGGATGTTGTTCCATTATTCAAGAAAGGGAGAAGAGATAGCCCAGGAAATTATAGACCAGTAAGTCTTACTTCAGTATGTTGATGGAGAAGATCCTGAGAGGCAGGATTTATGAACATTTGGAGAGACATATGATTAGGAATAATCAGCATGGCTTTGTCATAGGCAGATTGTACCTTACTAGCCTGACTGAGTTTTTTGAGGATGTGACTAAACACATTGATGAAGGTAGCACAGTAGATGTAGTGTATATGGATTTCAGCAAGGCATTTGATAAGATATCCCATGCAAGGCTTATTGCAAAAGTAAAGAGGAATGGAATCCAATGGGACTTGCTTTGTGGATCCAGAATTGGTTTGCCCACAGAAGGCAAAGAGTGGTTGTAGACAGGTCATATTTTGCATGGAGGACGTGGTGGGCCTCAGAGTCCTGTTCTGGGTCCCCTTCTCTTCGTGATTTTTATAAATGACCTGGATGAGGAAGTGGAGGGATGGGTTAGTGGAGGGATGCTGATGACACAAAGTTTAGGGGTGTTGTAGATTGTGTGGAAGGTTGTCAAAAGTTACAACGGGACATCAATAGGATGCAAAACTGGGCCGAGAAGTGGCAGATGGAGTTCAACCCAGATAACTGTGAAGTGGTTCATTTTGGTAGGTCAAATATGATGGCAGAATATAGCATTATTGGCAAGACTCTTTGCAGTGCGGAGGATCAGAGAGTACTTGGGATCTGAATCCATAGGACCCTCAAAGCTGCTGCTCAGGTTGACTATTTGGTTAAGAAGGCATACGGTGCATTGGCCTTCATCAACAGCGGGATTGAGTTTAAGACACAAGAAGTAATGTTGCAGCTATATAGGACCCTGGTCAGACCCCATATGGAGTACTGTGCTCAGTTCTGGTCACCTCACTACAGGAAGGATGTGGAAACTATAGAAAGGGTGCAGAGGAGATTTACAAGGATGTTGCCTGGATTGTGGAGCATGCTCTGTGAGAATAGGTAGAGTGGACTTGGCCTTTTCTCCTTGGAGCGACAGAGGATAAGAAGTGACCTGATAGAGGTGAATAAATTGATGAGAGGCATTGATTGTGTGGATAATCAGAGGCTTTTTCCCAGCACTGAAATGGCTAACATGAGAGGGCACAGTTTTAAGGTGCTTGGAAGTAGGTACAGAGGAGAAGTCAGGGGTAAGTTTTTTTATGCTGAGGGTGGTGAGAGCGTGGAATGGGCTGCCAGCAATGGTGGTGGAGGCGGATACAATAGGATCTTTTAAAAGACTCCCAGATAGGTTAATGGAGCTTAGAGAAATAGAGGGCTATGGGTAATTTCTAAGGTAAGGACATGTTTGGCACAGCATTGTGGGTCAAAGGGCCTGTACTGTGCTGTAGGTTTTCTATGTTTCTATGATGAGAGAAATGTTAAGCCAATGCTGCTGAGAAATCTGCTATTATTATTCCACAATGCATTTACTTAATAGTCCACAAATGCAAATTGCAGACACAGTCAGGACCTTCACTAGACAATGCTTCTAGGGGAGACAGTCACCCCTAAGAGTCAGCAGACAGGTAGCTGCGTGACTGTCAGGAGAGAGAAGGGGAATAGACAGAATGAGCAGAGCACCCCTGTGGACGTTCCCAACAATAATAAGTATATCATTTTGGATACTGTTGATGGGGATGACCTGCCAGGGACAAGTTTCAGTGGTTGCATCTCTGGCACTGAGACTCAGAAGGGAAGGAGGGAAAAGAGGAGAGCAGCAGTGATAGGGGATTCGATAGTTAGGGGGACAGACAAGAGGTTCTGTGGAAGAGATCGAGAATCTCAGATGGTCTGTTGCCTCCCTGGTGCCAGGGTCCGCAATATCTCAGATCGAGTTCTCAGTATTCTTAAGAGAGAGGGTGAGCAGCTGGATGTTGTGGTTCACATAGGGACCAATGACATGGGTAGGAAGAGTGAGCAGGTCCTGAAAGATGAGTTTACAGAGTTAGGCACCAACTTAAATGACAGGACCTCCAAGATAGCAGTTCAGGATTGCTACCAGTGACACGTGCAGGCGAGTTTAGAATTAGTAAGACAGCGCAGATCAACATATGGCTGAAGATGTGGTGCAGGAGGGAGGGCTTCAGATTTATAGATAATTGGGCAGTTTTCCAGGGAAGGTGGGACCTGTTCCAGCGGGACGGTTTACATCTGAACTGGAGGGGGACAAATATTCTTGCAGGTAGGTTTGCTAGAGAGGCTCCAGTGGATTTAAACTACAAACGTAGATATAAGGGGGGAGGGGAACCACAGTGTAGGAACAGATGTATTGGAGAAGGAAAAAAAAGAAGATAGTAAAGTTGTTTGCACCGTTAGTGATAAACAGAGAGTAAGAGGTGGAGAGTTTCTTAAATGCATTTATTTTAATGCTAGGAGCATTGTAAGAAAGGTGGATGAGCTTAAATTATGGATTGATACTTGGAAAAATGATGTTGTAGCTATTAGTGAAACACGGTTGCAGGAGGGGTGTGATTGGCAACTAAATATTCCGGGATTTCGTTGCTTCAGGTCTGATAGAATTGGAGGGACAAGAGGGGGAGGTGTTGCATTGCTTGTCAGAGAAAATATTACAGCAGTGCTCTGGCAGGATAGATTAGAGGGCTCGTCTAGGGAGGCTATTTGGGTGGAATTGAGGAATGGGAAAGGTGTAGTAACACTTACAGGGGTTTATTATAGACCACCTATTGGGGAGTGAGAATTGGAGGAGCAAATTTGTAAGGAGATAGGAGATATTTGTAGTAAGCACAGGATTGTGATTGTGGGAGATTTTAATTTTCCACACATAGACTGGGAAGCCCATTCTGTAAAAGGGCTGGATGGTTTGGAGTTTGTAAAATGTGTGCAGGACAGTTTTTTGCAGCAATACATAGAGGTACCAACTAGAGAAGGGGCAGTGTTGGATCTCCTGTTAGGGAATGAGATAGGTCAGGTGACAGAGGTATGTGTTGGGGAGCACTTTGGGTCCAGTAATCACAATGCTATTAGTTTCAATATAATTATGGAGAAGGATAGGACTGGACCCAGGGTTGAGATTTTTGATTGGAGAAAGGCTAACTTTGAGGAGATGTGAAAGGATTTAGAAAGAGTGGATTGGGACAATTTGTTTTATGGGAAGGATGCAACAGAGAAATGGAGCTCAATTAAAGGTGAAATTTTGAGGGTACAGAATCTTCATGTTCCTGTTAGTTTGAATGGAAAGGTTAAAAGTTTGAGAGCACCATGGTTTTCAAGGGATATTGGAAACTTGGTACGGAAAAAGAGAGATATCTGCAATAAACACAGGCAGCATGGAGTAAATGAGGAGCTTGAGGAATATAAAGAATGTAAGAAGAATCTTAAGAAAGAAATTAGAAAATCTAAAAGAAGATACGAGGTTGCTTTGGCAAGTAAGGTAAAAATCAATACAAAAGGTTTCTTCAATTATATTAATAGCAAAAGGAGAGTGAGGGATAAAATTGGTCCCTTAGAGAATCAGAGTGGACAGCTATGTGTGGAGCCGAAAGAGATGGGGGAGATTTTCAACAATTTCTTTTCTTCGTTATTCACTAAGGAGAAGGATATTGAATTGTGTAAGGTAAGGGAAACAAGTAGGGAAGTTATGGAAACTATGATGATTAAAGAAGAGGAAGTCCTGGCGCTTTTAAGGAAGATAAAAGTGGATACGTCTCCAGTTCCTGACAGGATATTCCCTAGGACCTTGAGGAAAGTTAGTGTAGAAATAGAAGGGGCTCTGACAGAAATATTTCAAATGTCATTAGAAACAGGGCCAGAGGATCGGCATATTGCTCATGTTGTTCCATTGTTTAAAAAGGGTTCTAAGAGTAAACCTAGCAATTATAGGCCTGTAATTTTGACGTCAGTGGTGGGTAAATTAATGGGAAGTATTCTTAAAGATGGTATATATAATTATCTAGATAGACAGGGTCTTATTAGGAACAGTCATCATGGATTTGTGCGTGGAAGGTCATGTTTGACAAATCTTATTGAATTTTTTGAAGAGGTTACTAGGAAAGTTGACGAGGGTAAAGCAGTGGTTGTTGTCTATGTGGACTTCAGTAAGGTCTTTGACAAGGTTATTAGTTAGGAAGGTTCAATCGTTAGGTATTAATATTGAAGTAGTAAAATGGATTCAATAGTGGCTGAATGGGAGATGCCAGAGGGTAGTGATGGATAACTGTTTGTCAGGTTGGAGGTCAGTGACTAGTGGTGTGCCTCAGGGATCTGTACTGGGTCCAATGAACTGGATGATGAGGTGGTAAATTAGATTAGTAAATTAGATTAGATGATACTAAGATAGGTGGCATTGTGGATATTGAAGTAGGTTTTCAAAGCTTGCAGAGAGATTTAGGCCAGTTAGAAGAGTAGGCTGAAAGATGGCAGATGGAGTTTAATGCTGATAAGTGTGAGGTGCTACATTTTGGTAGGACTAATCCAAATAGGACATACATGGTAAATGGTAGGGCATTGAAGAATGCAGTAGAACAGAGTGATCTAAGAATAATGGTGCATAGTTCCCTGAAGGTAGAATCTCATGTGGGTAGGGTGGTGAAGAAAGCTTTTGGTATGCTGGCCTTTATAAATCAGAGCATTGAGTATAGGAGTTGGGATGTAATGTTAAAATTGTACAAAGCATTGATAAGGCCAAACTTGGAGTATTGTGTACAGTTCTGGTCACTGAATTAGAGGAAAGATGTCAACAAAATAGAGAGAGTACAGAGAAGATTTACTAGAATGTTACCTGGGTTTCAGCACCTAAGTTACAGAGAAAGGTTGAAGAAGTTAGGTCTTCATTCTTTGGAGCGTAGAAGGTTGGGAGGGACTTGATAGAGGTATTTAAAATTATGAGGGGGATAGATAGAGTTGACGTGGATAGGCTTTTTCCATTAAGAGTAGGGGAGATTCAAACAAGAGGACATGAGTTGAGAGTTAGGGGGCAAAAGTTTATATAAAAGTGTATATTTTATATATATATATATATATATATATATTGTTACGTACCCGTGACACGTGACAGTGGTACCCTTGTCACGTGACTGGGGTTGAAGTTATACTGGACATGAGGTAATGGTGGAGTGATGTCATTTTCCCGCCAGTAGAGGTCATGTGACAGGTTTTTTCTACAGGGTATAAAAGGGAGACCCACCCTGTCAGGTGGGGCAGTTCGTGGCTGGATTTGCCAAGATGACTTCATGTTACTGTGTGATTTAATGTGATGACGCAGTTTAGTTAAAAATGAAGTTTTATATAATGCCTAAAGTTTAAAAGGTCAGAGCCAACGGTTTCTTTGCTAATGGAGAGTGAAGTTTGGAAGACAAATTGAGAAAAATCGATTTTCGATGGATTGACTTCGACCTTGTGTGATCCTCATTCGGAAGGATTTCGTTTACTATTCTCACGATAGTCTCCGCTGGAAAAAGCGGGAGATTGAGAATATTGTGGAAGGAAGGTCAGTCACTTTAAGTTGTTATATTTAATAAAATTCGACGTGGGAGTTCGACGCTGGGAATCGAAGGACATCGACGTGGAAGAGAATTTACATCGCTTTAAAAAGTCTCTCCTTTTAAAAGTACCGTGAGCTTTTGAACTGTCGGCATGTCGTTTTAAAATGCTGTTTTCTTTCGGCATATCGCTTTAAAGAGCTGAGTTCTTTTCAATACCGCTTTAAAGACTGTTTGGGACTGCAACGCTATTAAGGACTGTTTGAGCAGCTGCCAGCAGCAGAGCTCGGACCATTGTTTGGGTTTGTTTACATTTGAAGGGGGTTTGTTATCAGTGTTTAATAAACGTGTTATTTGTTATAAAACCCTTCGTCTAACTCATCTATAATTATTGTTGCCTGAATACGTAACATAATTATGGGGGCTACGTTCGGGATCGAATTGTTTGAGTTTAAAAAGTTTTTTGAATTTTGAATCGGTGTTTTGGTAACGGGGATTGCTCGATTTTTTTTTGTTTGATTGGCTTGTGAGTGGTATTCGGCAACGATGAATATTAATGAGTTTCTGGATTCGCCAGACGAGGATTTGTTAGCGAAGGCGAAAAAAACTGAAGTCTCTGAACTTGCTATTCGGTTGCATCTTAAAGGGATTTTGCCAACTACGTCAAAAGCTGTAATACAGAGAAAGATCGCGTCTCACTATGTGGCTTCGGGTGTTTTTGAAGAATCGATTTTAGAATCGTTTCCAATAAGTAATCTGGAGATGCAGTTGCAAATTGAACAAATGATGTTAGAAAGGTGTAAATTGGAAGCTGAACAAAAGCAGAGAGATTTTGAATATGCAATGGAGAAATTAAGGTCTGTAGAACAGTCTGCTGGTTCTAAAAAACCGTTTGTTGCTAGCCAAGAAATTAAATTGGTCCCTCCATTTAGTGAAACAGAAGTGGAGAGATATTTTCAACATTTTGAAACTATTGCTCGGATGTCAGAGTGGCCGAAAGATAAATGGTCATTGTTATTACAGAGTGTAATCAAAGGCAAGGCACGACACGTTTACACAGCTTTAACTGCTGCGTAAGCATTAGATTATGATATTGTGAAAGAAAATATTCTCAAATCGTATGAATTGGTCCCAGAAGCGTACAGGGAAAGATTCAGGAGTTTGAAAAAGTCTGTGGAAAAGACTTATGTGGAATTTGCCTATGATAAAGCTATGTGTTTTGAGAGATGGGTTTCTTCTAAAAATGTAAATGAGGACTATGAGACTTTGAAAGAGCTGATTTTGATGGAGGAATTTAAAAGAAGCATTCCTGTTGAAGTAAGGACCTACTTAAATGAGAGGGATACTGATAAATTGCAGGACTGTGCTAGATTAGCTGATGAGTATGTTTTAATCCATAAGAATAAATTTCCTCAGGGTAGAATTTTTAAGAGGAAAAATAATATGGAGACTCAAGGTAAATCAGAAATTAAATCAGAGGTTAATGAGAGAGGTAAGGAGGAAGGAAAACCTGTGAAGGAAAGACAGTTTGGTCTTATTTGTAACTATTGTAAGAAGCCTGGCCATGTAATAGCTAACTGTTTCAAATTGAAAAAGAAAGAGAAGGAAGCAGTTCCGGATGCTTGTGTGCAACATACTGAAGCACCTGTAAAGTTACAGGGTTTGGTAAACACAAATGAGGATTTGTTAGAGTCTGACCAAGTTAGAAAGGGATATGATCACTTTATAACTGAAGGGTTTGTATCCTTGAAAGAAGGATCTACTCTGGTGCCAATAAAGATTCTTAGGGATACTGGAGCTTCTCAATCACTGATGTTAGATAGTGTGTTGAAGTTTAATGAAGAGAGTGATACTGGTGAGGTGAATTACATAAGAGGTGTTGGAAGTGATTTTATGCCTGTACGTTTACATGAAGTAAATTTAAAGTCAGGGTTAGTTACAGGATTTGTTAAGGTAGGATTACAGCATAGCTTACCTGTGAAGGGTATTTCTTTATTGTTAGGTAATGACTTGGCAGGTGGACAAGTTTTTCCTGAAGTGCATTTGACAATGGAATCAGAGGAACCAGAGGTGAATTCTAACATAGATTTTTCTTGTGTTGTGACTAGAGCAATGGCTAAAAAAATTGATGTGCAGAATGAGGTTGTTACTCATGACTGTTCAACTCAGGATTTGAGTTTTGAGGATGTGTCGGAGACTTTCTTACCTTCGTTGTTTGAACAAGGTTCTGGGAGTAAGTCTGACTATGAAGATTTATCTCTGTCTCGGAAGGAGATGATAGCAGAGCAGAATAGAGATCCTGAGATTGTAAAATTAAGGGAACAAGCTTTACTAGGTAGTGAAATTGAGAAGGTGTCAGTAGGATATTACTTGGAAAAAGGAGTGTTGATGAGGAAGTGGAGGTCGCCTACAATTCCTGCAAGTGAGGAATGGAATGTTGTTTATCAAGTGGTTGTTCCTAAAGTTTATCGGAATGAGATTTTGACTTTAGCTCATAGTGTGCCTTTAGGTGGACATCAAGGGGTAAGGAAAACTGTGGACAAGATTTTAAAACATTTTTACTGGCCTGGTTTAAGAAAAGATGTGGCGATGTTTTGTAAGACGTGCCATACTTGTCAAATTGTGGGTAAACTAAATCAGGTTACACCAGTAGCTCCATTACAACCTATTCCAGCATTCGGTGAACCGTTTTCTAAAGTTATTGTAGATTGTGTTGGTCCATTACCAAAGACAAAAACTGGTTATCAGTATTTGTTGACTATCATGTGTACTTCGTCTAGGTTTCCAGAGGCAGTACCACTTAGGAATATAAAAGCTAAAACTGTGACGAAGGCTCTTATAAAATTCTTTACTTATTTTGGATTGCCTAAGGAAATACAAACTGATCAAGGTAGTAATTTTATGTCTGGATTGTTTCAACAGATAGTTTATAAATTGGGAGCTAAGCAAATTACTTCGTCTGCATACCATCCAGAATCGCAAGGTGCTTTGGAGAGGTTTCATTCTACTCTCAAGAATATGATTAGGACATATTGTGTGGAGAATGAAAGTGACTGGGATGAGAGTATAAACTTACTTTTATTTGTAGTAAGGGAATCGGTACAGGAATCTTTAGGTTTTAGTCCATTTGAACTTGTGTTTGGACATAGAGTTAGAGGACCTTTAGCTTTATTGAAGGAACAATGGATTAGTAAAGAAGTGCATACTAATTTGTTGGACTATGTTTTGAAATTTAAGGACAGGTTACATAAAGCTTGTAGCTTAGCCAAGGAAAATTTGAAGTTGGCTCAGGAGAAAATGAAGACTTGGTATGATAAGGAAGCTAGGATGAGGATGTTTAAGCCTGGAGATAAGGTGTTGGTTCTTTTCCCAGTGCAGACAAATCCTTTACAAGCTAGATTTCATGGACCTTATGAAATTGTGTCTAGAGTTAATGATGTGGATTATGTAATAAAAACTCCAGATCGTAGAAGGTCAACACAACTTTGCCACATAAATATGATTAAACCATATTTTGAGAAACAATCTGATACTGTGACTGTTGTGGTTAGTGAGAATGAGTTGGATTTAACTGGGAACATGATAGATGATTCATCTGACTTTCATTCTAAATCTAACATTGTTTCTGTTAGGTTACCTAATTCGACTATTTTGGAAAATATGGATGAGAAATTAGCACATTTACAGCTAGAGCAGAAACAACAGATGAAGGAATTGATTTTTAAGTATAAGGATTTGTTTCCAGATGTTCCGAGAAGGACTACTATAGCTTCACATGATGTAGATGTTGGAGATGCCAAACCTATTAAACAACATCCATATAGGATGAACATGGAAAAATGTGAACTTGCTGAGAAAGAAATTGAATACATGTTAGAGAATGATATTATTAGACATTCTAACTCGAATTGGAGTTCGCCATGTGTTATGGTGCCAAAACCTGATGGTAGTATTAGGTTTTGTACGGACTATAGGAAGGTGAATGCTGTAACGAAAACAGATGCATATCCAATTCCTAGAGTAGATGATTGTGTAGATAAGGTTGGGAAAGCAAAGTTCCTTACAAAGATTGATTTATTGAAAGGGTATTGGTGTGTTCCACTAACGGACAGAGGTAGAGAGATTTCTGCATTTGTAACTCCATCTGGGTTATATGAGTATAATGTTCTTCCATTTGGGATGAAGAATGCCCCAGGTACTTTTCAGAGGATGATTAATTCTGTGATTCAGGGTTTGAAAGATACTGATGCTTATATTGATGATTTAGTGACAGGAAATGATACTTGGGAAGCACACATTATTGCGGTGGAGAAATTGTTTGAAAAGCTTTCAAAAGCTAACTTGACTATTAATTTAGCCAAGAGTGAATTTGGACATGCTACTGTGACTTACCTTGGTTATGTTGTAGGTCAAGGTAAGGTAGCTCCTGTTCAGGCAAAAGTTCAGGCAATTTTAGAAATTCCCACTCCGACGGGGAAAAAAACTCTCAGAAGGTTTTTGGGAATGGTAGGATATTATCGAAAATTTTGTAAGAATTTTGCTAATGTTGCCCTTCCATTAACTAATCTTCTGCAGAAGAATGTAAAGTTTGTATGGACAGTGTTTTGTCAGGAAGCATTTGAAAAATTGAAAACAATGATATGTGAACAACCTGTGCTTAAGGCGCCTGACTTTGAAAAACCTTTTTCATTAGCTGTGGATGCTAGTGATGAAGCTGCGGGAGCAGTATTGATGCAAAGGAATGAGGGTGATGAGGTTGATCATCCAGTAGCTTACTTTTCTAAAAAATTTAATAAGCATCAAAGAAACTATTCAACAATAGAAAAAGAATTGTTATCTCTTGTTTTGGCTTTGGAATATTTTGAGGTATATGTTGGTACAACTCAAAAACCACTTATTGTTTACGCTGATCATAATCCGTTAGTTTTTCTGAGTAAGATGAAAAACAAAAACAGAAGATTGTTAAATTGGAGTTTGATGTTACAAGAGTACAATATTGTGATAACTCATATTAAAGGTAAAGATAATGTGGTTGCTGATTGTCTATCTCGATATTGAATGTACAATGTTTTTTTTTGGAGTGGTTTTTTTTTATTGTAACACTCCTACTGTATTGTGTATTGTGTATGTTATATAATTTATACATTTGTTTTTTTTATAAGTAATTGTTAAAAATTTTTGTTCTTGTCAGACCAAAAATGTTTTTTTTTGGAGGGAGGTGTTACGTACCCGTGACACGTGACAGTGGTACCCTTGTCACGTGACTGGGGTTGAAGTTATACTGGACATGAGGTAATGGTGGAGTGATGTCATTTTCCTGCCAGTAGAGGTCATGTGACAGGTTTTTTCTACAGGGTATAAAAGGGAGACCCACCCTGTCAGGTGGGGCAGTTCGTGGCTGGATTTGCCAAGATGACTTCATGTTACTGTGTGATTTAATGTGATGACGCAGTTTAGTTAAAAATGAAGTTTTATATAATGCCTAAAGTTTAAAAGGTCAGAGCCAACGGTTTCTTTGCTAATGGAGAGTGAAGTTTGGAAGACAAATTGAGAAAAATCGATTTTCGATGGATTGACTTCGACCTTGTGTGATCCTCATTCGGAAGGATTTCGTTTACTATTCTCACGATAGTCTCCGCTGGAAAAAGCGGGAGATTGAGAATATTGTGGAAGGAAGGTCAGTCACTTTAAGTTGTTATATTTAATAAAATTCGACGTGGGAGTTCGACGCTGGGAATCGAAGGACATCGACGTGGAAGAGAATTTACATCGCTTTAAAAAGTCTCTCCTTTTAAAAGTACCGTGAGCTTTTGAACTGTCGGCATGTCGTTTTAAAATGCTGTTTTCTTTCGGCATATCGCTTTAAAGAGCTGAGTTCTTTTCAATACCGCTTTAAAGACTGTTTGGGACTGCAACGCTATTAAGGACTGTTTGAGCAGCTGCCAGCAGCAGAGCTCGGACCATTGTTTGGGTTTGTTTACATTTGAAGGGGGTTTGTTATCAGTGTTTAATAAACGTGTTATTTGTTATAAAACCCTTCGTCTAACTCATCTATAATTATTGTTGCCTGAATACGTAACAATATATATATGTATGTATATACAAATGTGTGTGTATATATATATATAATTTTTTTAAGTAAGTAATGCAAAAAGACAGAAATGAAAAGTAGTGTTCCTGGGTTGAATGTCCATTTAGAAATTGGATAGCAGAGAGGAAGAAGCTGTTTCAGAATCACTGAGTTTGTAACTTCAGCTTTTGTGTCTCCTTCCACATGGTAACAATCGGAAGAGACCATGTCCTGGGAGGCATGGATCCTTAATAATGGATGTCGCCTTTCTGAGACACTGCTCCTTGAAGATGCCTTGGATACTGCAGAGGCTAATACCCATGATGGAGCTATCTAATTTTTCAAGTTTCTGCAACTTACTTCATCTTGCGCAGTAGCCCCCCACCCCCTGCATACCAGATGGTGATGCAGGCAGTCAGAATGCTCTCCATGGTACATTTGTAGAGGTTTTTGAGTGTTTTAGTTGTCAAACTAAATCTCATCAAGCTTCTAATGAAATATAGCTGCTGCCGTGCCTTCTTTATAGTTGCATCATTATGTTGCATCCAGGTTAGAACTTCAGAGATATTGACAGCTCGGAACTTGAAATTGATCACTTTCTCCACTTCTGATCCATCTATGAGGATTGGTTTGTGTTCCTTCATCTCACCCTTTCTGAAGACCACAATCAGCTCTCTGATCTTGCTGAATTTGAGTGCAAGGTTGTTGCTATGACACCACTCAACTAACTCGTATATCTCACTCCTGTATGCCATTTCATCACCATCTGAGATTCTGCCAACAATGGTTGTATCATCAGCAAATTTATAGATGGTATTTGAGCTATGCCTCGACACCCAATCACGGATGTAGAGAGAGTAGAGTGGTGGGCTAAGCGCACATCCCTGTGCAGTATATCAAGTGATATACTGGACAGAGAATTATACCAGTGATGATTAGTTACTTTAATTCTCATTGCATTCCCACACTGAACCCTCTAACTTTAGATTTTACATTGTTCCAACAAGAAGTTTAGCATTTTAGCTCATCTTCCAATGGGCACCTTACATGCCTCAGGAGCTCAACACTGAACTCAACATTTTCAAATATCCAGTTTGTTTACACTCCTTTCCTTGCATGAATAATTTCCTCATTTCTTTTCCTTTAACTGTACTCTGCTGCTTGGTATTTTAAATGTTTCTGAAAGCAGTTATGCCTTGCAAGATAAAATCTCCTTAATCCTATTTTCCTTGATATTTTCTTATAGAATTCTTCCTGTAATTCCTGTTCATGTTTAATCCTTGTCAGAATTTACTCCACTGTGACCTAATTTTTTAACAGGTTTTACCATCCATCTTGCCCTGATTTAATTCACAAAATTAAACATTATTAGATGTGCATAAAAACACAAAATGCTGGCAGAACTCAGCAGGCCAGACAGCATCTATGGGAGGAGGTAGTGACAACGTTTCGGGCCGAAACCCTTCATCAGGAGTGAAGTAACATGGGATGGTCGAGGGGGGATAAGAAGTGGGGGGAGGGATAAAGTAGAGAGCTAGGAAGTGATAGACTGGAGGGATATGGGCTAGGGGGAAGGTGGAGAATTATGGGAAATAAAAGAGAAAGAAAGGTAGGGCTGGAGGGGAGATTATAGTGAGGGGGGGGGGGAAGAGAGAGAAAGAGAACCAGAATAAAATAATAGATAGGGTTGGGGGTAAGGTGGGGGCAGTGGTATCAACGGAGGTCTGTGAGTTGGATGTTCATGCCGGCAGGTAGGAGGCTACCTAGGCGGGAGGTAACGTTCCATCGACCTGCGTGTGGCCTCATCTTGACGGTAGAGGAGGCCATGGACAGACATGTCGGAGTGGGAGTGGTCTGTGGAATTGAAGTGTGTGGCCACAGGGAGATCCCACCACTGCTGGAGGACCTAGCGCCGGTGTTCGGCGAAACGGTCTCCCAGTCTGTGGCAGGTCTCCCCAATGTATAAATGGCCACATCGGGAGCACCAGATACAGTATATCACCCCAGTTGACTTGCAGGTGAAGTGGTGCCTCACCTGAAAGAACTGTCTGGGGCCTGGGATGGTGGTGAGGGAGGAAGTGTGGGGGCAGGTGTAGCACTTTTTCCGTTTGCAGGGATGAGTGCCCGGAGGGAGGTCGGTGGGGAGGGATGGGGGGGGATGAATGGACAAGGGAGTCGCGTAGGGAGCGATCCCTGCGGAAAGCCAAGAGTGAGGGGGAGGGGAAGATGTGGCTGGAGGTGGGATCACGTAGGAGGTGGCAGAAGTTACGGAGGATTATACGTAGGATCTGTAGGCTGGTCGGGTGATAGATGAGGACCCGGGGGTTTCTATCCCTGGTGGGCTGGCGGGGGGATGGGGTGAGGGCAGAGGTGCATGAAATACGGGAGACGCGATGAAGGGCAGAGTTGATAGTGGACAAAGGGAAGCCCCTTTCTTTAAAAAAGGAAGACATCTCCTTTGTCCTAGAATGAAAGGCCTCATCCTGACAGTAGATGCGGCAGAGGCGGAGGAATTGAGAGAAAGGGATTGCATTTTTGCAGGAGACAGGGTGGGAGGAGAAATAGTCTAGGTAGCTGTGAGAGTCTGTAGGTTTGTAGTAGACATCGGTGGATAGGCTGTCTCCAGAGATAGAAACAGAAAGATCTAGAAAGGGGAGTGAGGTGTCGGAAATAGACCAGGTGAATTTGAGGGCAGGGTGAAAGTTGGAGGCGAAGTTAATGAAGTCGACGAGCTCAGCATGTGTGCAGGAAGCAGTGCCGATGCAGTCATCGATATTATACAAGAAAAGAGGAGGACAGATACCAGTGTAGGCTTGGAACATGGATTGCTCCACATGGCCGACAAAAGGGCAGGCATAGCTAGGACCCATGTGGGTGCCCATGGCTACACCTTTAGTTTGGAGGAAGTGGGAGGAGCCAAAGGAGAAATTGTTAAGGGTGAGGACTAATTCCGCGAGGCGGAGAAGAGTGGTGGCAGAGGGTGATTGCTGGGTCTGGACGTCCATGGTGAAAATGAGGCGGTGGGGGCCAGGGAACTTGAAATCTTTGAAGAGATGTAAAGCATGGGAAGTATCATGGACATAGGTGGGAAGGGATTGAACAGGGGAGATAAAACAGAGTCGAGATAGGCAGAAATGAGTTCAGTGTGGCAGGAGCAAGCAGAGACAATGGGTCTGCCTGGACAGGCAAGTTTGTGAATCTTAGGTAGGAGGTAGAAATGGGAAGTGCGGGGTGTGGGAACTATAAGTTTGGTGGCCGTGGATGGGAGATCTCCGGAGCTGATGAGATCAGAAATGGTTTGGGAGACAATGGACTGGTGCTCCCTAGTGGGGTCATTGTTCAGGGGTAGATAAGAGGAGGTGTCAGCGAGTTGTCGTCGTGCCTCTGCGATGTACAGGTCGGTTATTAGATTACAGGTCGGTTACAGGTTATTAGATGTGCCCATACTTGAACTTTGCTCTTCACCATGGCATTCCATTGCAGTTGTATGATGCACATGAGTACTACCAGTCTGGAAAAACTTGAAATGGTCTCACAATTAAAACACAACCCAAAACCCTTTCTCCAAGGTTTCATTCTCCTCTCCTATCAGATACCTTCTTCAGTCCTTTATCTTTTCCATCTATCATTTCATATGCCTACCGCACCCGTCTATCCTTCCCCTCAACTGGCTTCACCTATTACCTTCTAGGTTGAAATCCTTTCACTCCCCAAGCCTTCTTATTCTGACTTCTACTCCCTTCCTTTCCAGTCCAGATGAAGGGTCTTGGCTCGAATCATTTTATTCCTTTCCATATATACTGTCTGACTTGCTGAGTTTGTCAAGCATTTTGTAAGTGTTGCTCTGGACTTCCGGCATCTGCAATATCTCTCGTGTTTAAGGGCAACCCATAATATTCATTCTGCTTTTCAGCTCCCATAGCAACACAGCCTACGGATAAAATTAATAGATTTGTGGGTGATGATGTAGGAAAGTGATTATAATAAATATAGTTATGTTGCTTTTTAAGATCCTTTTTCAATGTTTGAGATGACATTAATGATGCCATGTTGAGAGGACCTGAATGGATAAAGTTGGATAAAGAATAAAAGAGGTGTCTTGTTCAGCCAAGTGATTCTCAACTTTCGCTTCTACCATTCAGTTGTTGAACCAACTGGGAAAATCCTGATCGCGACACTTTGCATTTATGACAATGCTGCATAACGAGGTTCTGCTGGTGTGTGTCACACTCACACAAGACAATTCCTACCTCTACTGTAGATATTCTGTCAGAAGGAAACTGAGTTGAACAGATAAACGTGAACTAAAGCTAAGATTGAGAGTATGAACCTTATCAAAGCCCATCTTTTTCTACACTAATAGATAAAGGCAGATTTAAGTTTTGTTAAAGTGAAATACAATTTTAGAAGTCTTGGTTCATAAAGCCTTACAGCACAGAAAGATCACTTTTAGTCTATTGCACTTGTTGAATTGAATTGATATATTACTTACATCCTTCACATACATGAGGAGTAAAAATCTGTACATTATGTCTCCGTCTAAACGTGCAATGTGCAATTTATAGTCATTTGTAATAAATAGTATGTACGGTAATAAATAGTCAATATAGCTTAGAAGTACAATTGCGTCAGTGTTAATTAATCAGTCTGATGGCCTGGTGGAAGAAGCTGTCCCAGAGCCGGTTGGTCCTGGCTTTTATGCTACGGTACCATTCTCCAGATGGTAGCAGCTGGAACAGTTTGCGGTTAGGGTGACTCGGGTCCTTTGGGCCCTTTTTACATACCTGTCTTTGTAAATGTCCTGAATCATGGGAAGTTCACATCTATAGATGCGCTGGACTGTCCACACTACTCTTTGCAGAGTCCAGCGATTGAGGGAGGTACAGTTCCCATACCAGGTAGTGATGCAGCCAGTCAAGATGCTCTTAATTGTGCCACTGTAGAAAGTATTGGAGTATAAAAGTATAAATTTTGCTGTGTAACCAAAACTATGAAGTCAGTTTTGAAACTTGCTATTTGATATGCATGCACCCAATTTAGTAGGAGAATGAAATCTTAAGAATGTAGAAGACAATGGTGTGTTAATGAGAGGTAGCTAAGAGATGTAGATTAGAACATGATTAAGTCAATGGATAAAAACAATAGTGGCAAGATAGACCAATTACATATGCTAATGCAACTGGACCAGGAGATTGCTATAAAAAATGCTGTGTCCGAGGTTCGGTGGGCAATCAGCGACTAGCTCAATGACTGTCTCAGCTTTGATTTGCAAATTAAAGTTTAACCCTTCTTGAAGAATCTTCTGTGTCTCTTGGTCATTGATGGGGCACGAGAAACCACGACAAAAGTCTTTAGGATTTGGGGGCCCATACCAAACTTCTTCAACCATCTGAGGTGAAAGAGGTACTGTTGTGCTTTTTTCACCACACAGCCAGTATGTACAGACCACATGAGATCCTTGGTGATATGTATACTGAGGATCTTGAAGCTGTTCACCCTCTCTACCCCAGATCCACTGATGTCAATAGGGGTAAGCCCATCTCCGTTCCTCCTGTAGTCCACAACCAGCTCCTTTGTTTTTGCAACATTGAGGGAGAGGTTGTTTTCATGACACTACTGTGTCAGGCTGATGACACCTTCTCTGTAGGCTGCCTCATTATTATTTGAGATTAGGTCATTCAGTGTAGTGTCATCAGCAAATTCAATTAGCAGATTGGAGCTGTGGGTAGCGACACAGCTCCTCTTTCTGACTCTGAAAGGATTAATCCCACTCTCTTATTCCTTGTGGCTTTTCATATTTTTTCTTCTTGTGTATTTAAATACTCAGCATGCCAGGGAGCATCTGTGGAGAAGTGCAACTAAATTTGGAAGTTTCTATTTGATCAACTTCTGCCAGCAGTTCAGATATTATGTTCCAGAGAAGAATAGAGCAAGTGCTCAGTTACTGGCCATCAGAGTAATGAGTTTGAATCCCACCTGAATAATTTCAATTCAAATACTTCAATAAAAGGTAGGAATTTAGAAAAGATCTGGTCTTGATAATGACTGGATTGTAAAATCCCTTGGTTCACTGATCCGCTTCAAGAAATTCGGCAACCTATATGTGACTCCAAACCAAAGAGTATGATTCATTCTTCATTGTCCCCTCAGTTTAGGGACAATTAAGGATAGACCATGTGCTGGGAATATAGAACCTGTCCTAATACAGGATAAGGATTTCAACCTGAAATGTTGACAATTCCTTTCCTCTCACAGATGCTTCTCAAGCCATTAAGTACTCCCAGCAGATTGTTTGTTGCTCCATATTCGAGCATCTGCAGTCTCTTGTATCTCCATGGAACAGAAGCACCTCTTTCAACCTCACAAATCTATTCTGCCAATAAATTCCTTGTCCCGAGTTACCCTCACTTCTGAAAGATTTTTTAAAAAATCACAACCTTCAGTACTTTGTACAAAACATTGTTTAAACTGCATTCAGAGTATATGATACTGTTCTGATCTCCACACAATAAGAAGGTTGTGATCAAACTAGAAAGAGTGCAGAAAATATTCAGAAGGATGTTGCCTGAATTGGGGGGCTTGAGTTCTCTGGAAAAAGTGGAGAAGCTGGGTCTGTTTTCCCTGGAGTGAAAAAGGCTGAGAGGAGATGTGATAGAGGTTGTGAGAGGAATAGACCATGTAGATAACTGGTGTCTATTTTCAAAGGCAGGGATGCCTAAAACTTGAAAACACAGATTTCAGGTGAGAGAGAGGAACTTAACACATGCAAAATACTGGAGGAACTCAGCAAGTCAGGCAGCACTCATGGGAAAGTGTGCAGTCGACGTTTTGGGCTGCAACCTTTCAGCAGGACTGGAGAAAAAAAGCTGAGGAGAAGGAAGTCTGAGAATCAGAATGGGAGTGTGGCAGAAGCCATTTTGATTTTTTCTTCATCTCATCGGAGTTAAGAGAGGCAGGACTGCTCAGGTGTGTGACGTCCGGCGTGCAAGCACGGAAGACTTAAAAAGGACACAGCCTTATACAGCGGGCAGCATCGTTTGTGGGCGGCAGAGAGAGTCAGGAGCAGAGTGAAGGCTTAAGGGGATTTGCTCAAGGGGCTTAGGTGGAGACGGGCGAGGCAAGGTAGGTTTAGTTTTCAGTTTTTCCTGTTATTTGAGGAAAGGGGAATTATGAGTGTGAGGGCAGCTTGTTGTTCTCGGTGTCGGATATGGGAAGTCCTGGAGTCTCCAAGCCTCCCGGACATCCGTATCTGCACCAGGTGTGCCAAGCTGCAGCTCCTAAGGGACCATGTTAGGGAACTGGAGCTGCAGCTCGATGACCTTCGTCTGGTCAGAGAGACTGAGGAGTTGATACAGAGGAATTACAGACAGGTGGTCACACTGGGACCACGGGAGGCGGGTCACGGTTAGGAGGGGGAAGGGGAAGAGTCGGGTACTAGAGAGTACCCCAGTGGTTGTACCCCATGACAATAAGTACTCCTGTTTGAGTACTGTTGGGGGAAGCAACAGTGGCTGTGCCTCCAGCACAGAGTCCAGCCCTGTAGCTCAGAAGGGTAGGGAAAGGAAGAGGAAGGCAGTAGTAATAGGGGACACGATAGTTAGGGGGTTAGATAGACGATTCTGTGGACGCAGTCAGGACACCCAGATGGTAGTTTGCCTCTCTGGTGCCAGGGTCTGGGATCTTTCTGATCACGTCCAAGATATCCTGAAGTGGGAGGGTGAGGAGCCAGAGGTCGTGGTACATATAGGTACCAATGACATAGGTAGGAAAGGGGAAGAGGTCCTGAAAGGAGAATACAGGGAGTTAGGAAGGGAGTTGAGAAGAAGGACCACAAAGGTAGTAATCTCGGGATTACTGCCTGTGCTACGCGACAGTGAGAGTAGGAATGGAATGAGGTGGAGCATAAATGCGTGGCTGAGGGATTGGAGCAAGGGGCAGGGATTCAAGTTTCTGGATCAGAGGGACCTCTTTTGGGGCAGGTGTGACCTGTACAAAAAGGTCACACCTTTTGCACTTGAATCCTAGGAGGACCAATATCCTGGCAGGGGAGATTTGCTAAAGCTACTGGGCAGACTTTAAACTAGAATTATTGGGGGTTGGGAATCAAATTGAAGAGACTAGGAGAGAGAAGGTTAGTTTACAAATAGAGAAAGTGTGTGAGGGAAGATAGGCAGGTGATAGAGAAAGGGAGCACTCAGACCAAAGATGTAGGGGAGAAGGAAGAAAAAGATAATAAAGTTGTTTGCACCATTAGGGATAAACAGCGAGTAAGAGGTGGAGAATTTCTTAAATGCATCTATTTTAATGCTAGGAGCATTATAAGAAAGGTGGATGAGCTTAGAGCATGGATTGATACCTGGAAATATGATGTTGTAGCTATTAGTGAAACATGATTGCAGGAGGGGTGTGTTTGGCAACTAAGTATTCCTGGATTTCATTGCTTCGAGTGTGATAGAATCGGAGGGGCAAGAGGGGGAGGTATTGAGATGTACAAAAAAGCTGAATGAACTCAGCAGGTCGGGCATTGCTTGTGTTATGATACCAGCCCCCTCCTTTGTGAGAATTGCAAGAGCCCTAGTGAAAGGGGGGTCAATGACCCGAGAGAGAGAGAGCAAGAGAGAGAGAGAGACAGGCTGAATGGACACAGGAAATGGAAAGACAGCAACGTGCTGGATACCGCATTCCACTGGGACAAAAGCTGGCGACTGTGGCATTGTTCTCAGGAGACACCTGGGAACTGCAGACGTGCCAACTCGCAGGGACATTGTAAAGCCCTCGGGCAAAGTGGGCTGGTTGAGAGAGAGATTGCATCACCTGCAACCTGATTGACACCTGAGATCCCGTGAGGCAGTATAAAGAAGGGTCTGAAAGAGGACGACCCTCAGACGCACCAAGGAGACACCAAGAAGCACGATAACGCTTCCCGTGGGAACGGGAAGCCATTTTGAAATAAGCCACGTGCGTTAAATTCCGAATGCGGGGTTTGTGGCTGGAACCAACGGAAGATCGCTTTTAACTAACAACGGGGAAGATCGCTCCCCTGATTCCATGGATGTTTTGGGCAAGTTTTTCCGTTTATCTCTCTCTCTCTCTCCAACACGTGAAACCAAAAGGGAAAAGCCTGCAGACTTCAGAGTGACTCTTTATATTTCCAATTGGACTCAGTATTATACCCTAGACAACGAAAGAGCTTATTTCTGAGTGATTATTAATGTACCTGCGTTTTAGATTGAGTATTGACGCATGTTATCTGAATGTTTGTATTAACCTTAATTTTTGTGCCCCTTTATTAATAAAACTTTTGAAAATAGTACCATTGGACTTCAACTGACATATCTATCTTTGCTGGTAAGTGAAACCAGTTACTGGTTTCGTAACAAGTGGGGTTCTCGTCTCGGGATTTGACACCAAAAAGGGGGAGGTCAGTCAATCGGGATTGTAAGTCAAAAAAAAAATAATTTGGATCTGGTACGCAGGTAGACAGACAGAAAAACCAGCAAAGATGGACGTGTGTGAATTTATGAAAAACGCGACTGTGGCGGCGCTAGAGGTGAGCACCAAAGCAGACTTGTTAAATTTGGCGAAGGGGTTAGAACTGGAGAACGAGCAGGATCAAGCTGAGAGGCAAAGACAGCATGAAATTCGGATCAGAGAGTTAGCAGCAGCCGAGAGAGCGGCAGCGGGGAGAGAAAGAGAGAGGGAGGAGCTAAGGAGAGAGCGGTTTAATGTTAGTCGGGAGCTGAGAGTAGTACCTCCGTTCGAAGAGACGGATGTTGATAGTTATTTCTTGTTTTTTGAAACGGTGGCAGCTATGATGCCGACCCGCAGACTGGCGAGTGCGGTGGCCCCGCCCCTAGAGTCCCAAAGCTATCGCGCATGCGCGGTCACTCGCAGCCTGTCGGTAAAAGCGGCTGAGAAAGAGGACAGTTTAAATGAAGCCAGCGGTGATCTGGCCAAGATGTTTTTACCGACCCTGTACCATGAGGGTTCCGAGGGTGGTAAAACAGAAAGCAGTAAAGTAAAAGGGGGTAAGGGAGAGGAAATAGCCCTGCCCTTAGTGAAGAGAAAGGTCCTAGAGGTAGGAACTAAAGTTGAGAAACGGATAAAGTTGTTAAAATGTCCAGAGTTGGACATGGTTAATCTGTCTGGTTTGGCAGAATTGTTTGAAGAAGTTCAGAGTTCTAAAGGTGTTCTCGATGGTCCCGAGAGTGAAATGAGGGCAGTCTTAGAGAGGAAGGGTATCCTTGCTGTGGAGAAGTCAGCTGAAATGGCCGAGGAGGTTGTTTCAGCTCGCAGGGTTGCGCCTTCCCCAACGGGGGGCTGCCTAGAGAGTAACTGGAAGGATCGGGGGACGTTAGAATTTGAAAAAGGTACGGGTATTGAAAGCCTGGAAGGGGCCAATGTCCCGTTTGAGTGTGTCCAAGATGGGGGCGCACGTGGTGCTGAACCTGGTAACAGAGCTCAGGGGAAGTCTGAGGTGTTTGATTCAGGGGAACGGGGCGGCCGTCTTTGTGGATCAGATAGGGTTGGTTCAGTAGGAAAAGGGTTAACCTTGGTAACCGTGGGAAGTGTGAGTTCCACGGTGTTTGTATTCGAGAGTGGGGCCAAGGTTAATGCCGAATTTAAGGGGGGAATGAGGATTGTTATTGAAGGAAACGGAAAGTCTGTAGTTCCCAAGTCGAAGGAAGAAATTTTAAACCTGGCAGATCGCTCACAGAGTGAGTCGGGAAATAGCGGGGCCCCCCACTCTATTGTTACGCCAGGGTGGGGTGTGAAGAGGTTGCATTCGAAATGCTACCTGAAAGAGGAGTTGGAATTAAAAACAAATAGCCTGACGGGTCTTGACAGTTTGGGGCATGGTGTTGAAAAAATAGCCCCGATGAACGAGGCGGGCGGGAGTTCACCACGCCAAATTACTCAAAGTCCCAACGGGGGGACTCGCCAGAAAAGAGGTGACGGTTAATGGGGATGCCATTTTTTTTAAACAGCAAAGCAGGTTTTACGGGTTGCGCCAAAGCCTGTGAATAATAAAGACAGACCTTTGGAGACCTGCCGGCGAAGTAAACCGACCGAAACGATTAGTATTCGCATAAACTTTTGTAGATGCACCTAAGCTAAGATCACACCTCCTTAGTTATGTTGCTGAAGAAAGCAAATAAATAAGCTGGTTATTGAGCTGAAGTCTGATGCTGCTAGGCGTTAGCATGGCACGTGAGGTTAAGGTATTAAAGGAAAGGGGCACTGTACTTGTTAACTGTTTAGATGCTGACTTGAATGTATAACTATTACTCTGTAGTGAAAAGAAAAGCTTCTGTATTGTATTAGATTCAAAATTTCTGTAAGACTGTACCACTCTGGGTTTTAACCGCTGGTAAAAACCTTTTTAAGAGGGGAGGTGTTATGATACCAGCCCCCTCCTTTGTGAGAATTGCAAGAGCCCTAGTGAAAGGGGGGTCAATGACCCGAGAGAGAGAGAGCAAGAGAGAGAGAGAGACAGGCTGAATGGACACAGGAAATGGAAAGACAGCAACGTGCTGGATACCGCATTCCACTGGGACAAAAGCTGGCGACTGTGGCATTGTTCTCAGGAGACACCTGGGAACTGCAGACGTGCCAACTCGCAGGGACATTGTAAAGCCCTCGGGCAAAGTGGGCTGGTTGAGAGAGAGATTGCATCACCTGCAACCTGATTGACACCTGAGATCCCGTGAGGCAGTATAAAGAAGGGTCTGAAAGAGGACGACCCTCAGACGCACCAAGGAGACACCAAGAAGCACGATAACGCTTCCCGTGGGAACGGGAAGCCATTTTGAAATAAGCCACGTGCGTTAAATTCCGAATGCGGGGTTTGTGGCTGGAACCAACGGAAGATCGCTTTTAACTAACAACGGGGAAGATCGCTCCCCTGATTCCATGGATGTTTTGGGCAAGTTTTTCCGTTTATCTCTTTCTCTCTCTCCAACACGTGAAACCAAAAGGGAAAAGCCTGCAGACTTCAGAGTGACTCTTTATATTTCCAATTGGACTCAGTATTATACCCTAGACAACGAAAGAGCTTATTTCTGAGTGATTATTAATGTACCTGCGTTTTAGATTGAGTATTGACGCATGTTATCTGAATGTTTGTATTAACCTTAATTTTTGTGCCCCTTTATTAATAAAACTTTTGAAAATAGTACCATTGGACTTCAACTGACATATCTATCTTTGCTGGTAAGTGAAACCAGTTACTGGTTTCGTAACACTTGTCAGAGAAAATATTACAGCGGTGCTTTGGCAGGATAGTTTAGAGGCTGTTTGGGTGGAATTGAGGAATGGGAAAGGTGTAGTAAACATTCATAGGAGTGTATTATAGACCACCTAATGGGGAGTGAGAATTGGAGGAGCAAATTTGTAAGGAGATAGCAGATACTTGGAGTAAGCACAAGGTTGTGATTATGGGAGATTTAAATTTTCCACACATAGACTGGGAAGCCCATTCTGTAAAAGGGCTGGATGGTTTGGAGTTTGTAAAATGTGTGCAGGACAGTTTTTTGCAGCAATACATAGAGGTACCAACTAGAGAAGGGGCAGTGTTGGATCTCCTGTTAGGGAATGAGAAAGGTCAGGTGACAGAAGTATATGTTGGGGAGCACTTCAGGTCCAGTGATCACAATGCTATTAGTTTCAATATAATTATGGAGAAGGATAGGACTGGACCCAGGGTTGAAATTTTTGATTGGAGAAAGGCTAACTTTGAGGAAGTGCAAAAGGATTTAGAAGGAATGGATTGGGACAAGTTGCTTTATGGGAAGGATGTAATAGAGAAATGGAGGTCATTTAAAGGCGAAATTTTGAGGGTACAGAATCTTTATGTTCATGTTAGGTTGAAAGGAAAGGTTAAAAGTTTGAGAGAACCATGGTTTTCAAGGAATATTGGAAACCTGGTTCGGGAAAAGAGAGATATCTACAATAAATAATGGCAGCATGGAGTAGATTCAGATTCAGATTCAGTTTATTGTCATTTAGAAACCTCAAATGCAATGCAGTTAAAAAATGAGACAACATTCCCCCAGAATGATATCACAAAAGCATATGACAAAACAGACCACACCAGAAAATCCACATAACATTTGGCAATCCCCAATCCAGAGTCCAAAGAGGCTGCTGCGTATAAATATCGGACTACCGTCTTAGCGCGTTCCCCGGAAAGGAGCTCCAAATTCTCCAGACAAAAACAAGACCAAAAACTAAAGCTACAAACTCGCACAAAACCACATAATTACAACATATAGTTACAACAGTGCAAACAATAGCACAATTGATAAAAAACAGACCATGGGTACAGTAAAAATAGTCCAAAGATGTTAAAGGACTATAAGTTCAAAAGAAATCACCACACAGTTTCCACAAGTCCCCAGGGTCCCGTCAGACTCATCATCCCATGCCGGCAGCAGAAGGGAATACCCCCGCTATGGACTTCCACGGCGCCGCCCGACTCAGCCTTGCAGACACAGCACACAATGAAAGCTCCGTCGAACCCAGCCTCGCAGACGCAGCACACACCGAAAGCGACCTGACCACAGCAGACTCCGAGTCCGTCGAACCTCCAAGCCGATGACCATCCCCTCCGGCACAGCTTCTCCGAGCACCATCCTCTGCCAAGCATATTAAGACAGCCCCGCCAACGGCCATCGGCAACGCGACCCCAAGGAATGAGGTGCTCGAGGAATATAAAGAATATAAAAAGAATCTTAAGAAAGGAATTAGAAAAGCTGAAAGGCAATATGAGGTTGCATTGGCACGTAAGGTGAAAATCAATACAATAGGTTTCTACAATTATATTAATAGCAAAAGGAGAGTGGGGGATAAAATTGGTCCCTTAGAGAATAAGAGTGGACAGCTATGTGTGGAGACAAAATAAGATGGGGGAGATTTTGAACAATTTGTTTTCTTCAGTATTCACTAAGGAGAAGGATATTAAATTATGTTAGGTAAGGAAAACAAGTAGAGTAGTTATAGAAACTATAATGACTAAAGAAGAGAAGTACTGGTGCTTGTAAAGAATATAAAAGTGGATAAGTCTCTGGGTCCTGACAGGATATTCCCTAGGACCTTGAGGGAATTTAGTGTAGAAATATCATGGGCTCTGACAGAAATATTTCAAATGTTATTAGAAACGGGGCTGCTGCCAGAGGATTGGCATATTGCTCGTGTGGTTTCATTATTTAAAAAAGGTTCTAAGAGTAAACGTAGCAATTATCAGCCTGTAAGTTTGATGTTACTGGTGAGCAAATTAATGGAAAATATTCTTAGAGATAGTATATATAATTATCTGGATATACAGTGTCTGATTAAGAACAGACAACATGGATTTGTGCGCGGTAGATCATGTTTGACAAATCTTATTGAATTTTTTGAAGAGGTTACGAGGAAAGTTGATGAGGGTAAAGCAGTGGATGTTGTCTATATGGACTTCAGTAAGGTCTTTGACAAGGTTCCACACCTAAGGTTAGTTAGGAAGGTTCATTCATTATTGAAGTAGTAAAATGGATTCAACAGTGGCTGAATGGGAGATGCCAGAGAGTAGTGGTGGATAACTGTTTGTCAGGTTGGAGGGCGGTGACTAGTGGTGTGCCTCAGTGATCTGTACTGGGTCCAATGTTGTTTGTCATATACATTAATGATCTGGATGATGGGGTGGTAAATTGGATTAATAAGTATGCAGGTGATACGAAGATAGTTACACCAACTAAAGAAGTAGATAAAGAAGTAGGTTTTCAAAGCTTGCAGTCAGATTTAGGCCAGTTAGAAGAGTGGGCTGAAAGATGGCATATGGAGTTTAATGCTGATAAGTGTGAAGTGCTACATTTTGGTAGGAATAATCAAATTAGGACATACATGGTAAATGGTAGGGCAGTAAAGAATGCAGTAGAACAGAGTGATCTCGGAATAATGGTGCATAGTTCCCTGAAGGTGGAATCTCATGTGGATAGGGTGGTGAAGAAAGTTTTTGGTATGCTGGCCTTTATAGATCAGAGCATTGAGAATAGGAGTTGGGATGTAATGTTAAAATCGTACAAGGCATTAGTGAGGCCAAATTTGGAGTATTGTGTACAGTTCTGGTCACCAAATTATAGGAAAGATGTCAACAAATTAGAGAGAGTACAGAGAAGATTTACTAGAATGTTACCCGGGTTTCAGCACCTAAGTTACAGAGAAAGGTTGAACAAGTTAGGTCTTTATTCTTTGGAGCATAGAAGGTTGGGGGGGGGACTTGATAGAGGTATTTAAAATTATGAGGGGGATAGATAGAGTTGACGTGGATAGGCTTTTTCCATTGAGAGTAGGGGAGATTCAAACAAGAGGACATGAGTTGAGAGTTAAGGAGCAAAAGTTTAGGGGTAACATGAGGAGGAACTTCTTTACTCAGAGAGTGGTAGCTGTGTGGAACGAGCTTCCAGTAGAAGTGGTAGAGGCAGGTTCGATATTGTCATTTAAAAAAAATTGGATAGGTATATGGACATGAAAGCAATGGAGGGTTATGGGCTGAGTGCAGGTCAGTGGGACGAGGTGAGAGTAAACGTTTGGCACGGACTAGAAGGGCTGAGATGGCCTGTTTCTGTGCTGTAATTGTTATATAGTTATATAGATTTAAAAAGTGGAGGAAGCGGAGGGAGAAACACAAGGTGATAGGTGAAATGGCATGGGGGAATGAAATAAAGAGTTGGGAAGTTGATTGGTGAAAGAGATACAGGGCTGAAGAAGGGGGCATCTGATAGTAGAAGTCAGAAAGCCATGGAAGAAAGAAAAGGGGGGAGGAGCACCAGAGGAAGATGATTGGCAGGAAAGGAGACAAGGTGAGAGAGGGAAAAGGAGAGCCGGAATGGTGAAGGAGGAGGAAGGGGAAGGCATTACCAGAAGGCTGAGAATTCAATGTTCATGCCATCAGGTTGGAGGATACCCAGACAGAATATAAGGTGTTGTTCCTCCAACCTGAGTGTGGCCTCATCACGAAAGTGGAGGAAACCATAGATAGACTTATGGGAATGGGAGTGGGAAGTGGAAATAAAATGGATGGCCCCTGGGAGATCCCACTACTTCTGGTGGATGGAGTGTCTGTGAAGTGATTGTCCACTCTGATTAGATACCCCGCTTCTCCAGCCTGCATCTCTTTCACCAAACAACTTCCCAGCTATTTGCTTCACCCCTCCCCCTCCCGGTTTCACCTATCAGCTTGTGTTTCTCTCTCCTCTCCCCCCACCTGTTAAATCTTTTTTCTTCTCCAGTCCTGCTGAATATTCTCAGCCTGAAACATCGACTGCCCTCTTTTCCATAGACGCTGCCTGGCCTGCTGAGTTCCTCCAGCATTTT